>NC_057798.1:561321294-561921294 GCF_018294505.1 Triticum aestivum
AAGCCAACAAAGGGAAGGGCGTGAAATCGGCCAAGGCCCAGCGGCTCGCGGCGCTGCGGAAGGAGCGGGCCATCTTCCCCCCTCAGCTCGGCGCCAAGGAGCTGAGGGAGTACTACTACCTTTTCTGGTCCATGGAGACGCATGCACACCCGCGCACGAGGGTACTCCCGGCCACCGCATCGGAGCTAGCTCCAACCGGGTACCCGTTCTTCGCACTTTTCTTCTACTGCGGGCTCTGCCCGCCCTTCTCAGAGTACTTCTGCGACATCATGAATACGTACGGCCTCCGCCTCCTAGACTTCACCCCCAACGCTGTCCTTACGATGGCAGTTTTCGCACATTTGTGCGAAAACTTTGTCGGAGTCCACCCCAATGTAGCCCTTTTCCGCCACTTCTTCATGCCTCGGGTCGAGAGAGGAGAGCCGCTTGCCGGGGGGATCGCCTGGATCTCGAGAGCCGGCAAGAAGGAAGCGTATCTGGAGGGGGGACTCCGCAGCAAGTGGGAGGAGTGGAGAGCGGAGTGGTGTTGGATCGTCGAGGATAACCCGCAGCCGTTCACTGCCGTGCACCAAGCCCCAATAGTGCGCGGCAACGATTGGAGCAACCTGGCCCCGGAAGACGAGACGCTGAAGATCGCCACCACGAGGATCCTTCGCCTCAGGCTTGCCGGGCTTACTGTAGGCGCTGTCGGAGCAGATTTCCTTCACCGCCGCATCGCCCCCCTGCAGGAGAGGGGGAGGCCCGCCTGGGAGGTCAAGAACTCGGCGGACATCATGAGGCTGCGGCCGGGCCTTAACTTCAATTTCACCGTCCTGGAGCTGGACGCGATGCTCACGGAGTTGTTCAAACGCGACCCCCAGCACCCATTTACGTTGCCGAGGCTATTGGGGTTGACGCTGGTGGAAGAACGGACGTCGGCAAAGATGCTCACGGTGCTGCCAGGTCCAAGGACAAGGCTGCACAAACCTTGGTGTCTTCGCATCTGCCGCGTCCCTCTCAGGAGATGCAGGACCGACAGCGTCATGGTATTCGCAGTACCATACGCTTGTTGGACTAAGATCAAGCTGGTGGGTCTCGGGACGCTCAAGACCAGCATGCACGCCAACATGCTGGCACGAGTGAAGTACGGTCGCCCGGACGGGGTGCTGCTCCTTCTAACATAGTTAGAAGTCCGAGCATATCCCGCTCCTCGCACCGTTCGCCACTACCGCCCACCACTCCGGCAGAAGCTTTAGCGCGAGCTCAACTGCTCCTGGATTACCCTCCTGCGGAAGACAAGCTCGACCAATGGAGGGCCACCATTCAGAGTCTCATCAGCTTCGCCAACGGCGACACTCCATGGCAGCCGAGCACGTCGCTGCCGCGGCAGGGTTGCCAGGCACGAGCCGACGGCGACAAAACTGGTGATGGTGCAACCACCATGCACTCTCCACCCCGAAGGCCAAGATCGCCGACTCGCCGGATCCACCTCGACAGCAACTCCACCGCATCGTCGGATCCACGAGTTCGTCGCGATCAGCGCCAAGTTCTTCACGAACGACAGCAAGAAGACGCTCGTACTCGTATCGAGCGCCGAAGAGAAGTGCGACGTTAATCCGACAAGCGCGCTGGGCCCTCTGTTGACATGCACGCGCCAGGTGAACTAGGCAACTTGTCGTACGCGGTAGGTTGCCCTGCGTTCACTCGTGAGCTGCGGCAGGTCCAGTGGCCCAACACAAAGAACTTCAAGCCAGATGTACCGGAGAAGTACGACGGCAAGACGCATCCATCAGAATTCCTCAGCATCTACACCATTGCGGTGCAAGCTGCTGGGGGCGAGACAACAAGATCCTTGCCAACTAGTTCCCGCTGGTGCTCAAGCCCAATGTCAGATCCTAGCTCATGCACTTGCCGGATAACTCCATATCCTCCTGGGCTGACCTGTGCCATCAGTTTGTCGGCGCCTTCACAGGCGGCCACAAACCTCCTGGCCAAGAGAGTGACCTTCACCTGCTCGCCCAGAAGGAAGGAGAATCCCTGCGCAAGTACATACAGAGATTCAGCAACATACAGCACAACATCCTAGATATCCACCCTGCCGCGGTAATTAGTGCGTTCCATCAGAACATGCGGAACTGCAGGATGAGGCAGGAGATGGCGATGTGCAAGATCAGGGACGTCAGTGAGCTATATGCCCTGGCCGACAAGTGTGCATGTGCTGAGGAAGGGAGGAGACTCCCCGGAGAGAATATAGGAGCAGGAGGATCTGACAGTGAGGATACCGCCCCGACAAGGAAGAACCGGCGGCGGAATAACCAAAGGAAGAAAGGTAAAGAGGTGCTAGTTGTCGAGCAGTCCGGCAACGGAGGTGGCGCCAACAAAGCCAAAACTGGTAGCTCCGGCAAGGAGACTGCCGCGGAGGCTGT
The DNA here is from genome assembly GCF_018294505.1 of Triticum aestivum. Classification (NCBI taxonomy): domain Eukaryota; kingdom Viridiplantae; phylum Streptophyta; class Magnoliopsida; order Poales; family Poaceae; genus Triticum; species Triticum aestivum. The sequence goes on from NC_057798.1 coordinate 561,323,700, forward strand.
GGCGGCCGCCGACAAGCAGGACGGCACCAACAAGAAGTACTGCAAGATCCACCGCACCAAGGGTCATGATCTCCAGAGCTGCAAGAAAGTCGAGCAGCTTGTTGAGCAGCAGAAAGCTGAATACGAGCGGCGCGAGAAGGAGAAGGCCCAAGAGGGTGCTGGAGGATCTGGCAAGAAGCGTCCCGGCCAGGGAGGACACCGCGGCAAGGCCAAGCAGCGGCAAGGAGACAGGCCTCCCCGCGGCCGCGACAAGGATGAAGACAACGACGAAGAAGACATGGATGATGACGAGACCGACGAGCAGGAGTTCCAAAAGGCCACAGAGGTCCTATGCATTGATGGTGGTGCTTCTCTGCATACTTCACACCGCCAGCTCAAGCAGTGGGTGCAGGAAGTCAATACAGCAGAACCACCCGTCGAGTCGCGCAAGCCTCTGAAATGGTCCAGCACGCATATCATCTTTGATATTGAGGACCACCCTGATCGCATAACTGCGGTCGGGTGCTTGCCAATGTTGGTTTCACCAACTATCCGCAACCTCAAGGTCACCAAGATGTTAGTTGACGTCAAGGCCGGCCTGAACCTGATCTCCTCCGTGGTGCTCCAGAAACTCCAGATCCCTGACAGCGAGCTCGAAGAGACCGGCACATTCCAAGGAATCAACCCGGGAAGGAGCAAGCCGAAGGGAAAGATCACGTTGCTGGTAACATTTGGCAGCGAGCTGAACTTCAGGACTGAGAGGGTCACTTTTGACGTTGCTGACTTCCCGTTGCCTTACAATGGGATCCTCGGTCGTCCAGCACTTGCCAAATTCATGGCAGCCTCTCACTATGCATACAACGTACTGAAGATGCCTAGCCCGATAAGCGTCATCTCTGTCCACGGCGACAAGAAAGATGCTCTTATCTGTGCCGACAAGATCTACTGGGAAGCAGCAGCCGCAGCAGATCGCAAGTCACTTGCCGCTGAAGCTCCCGGGGGGACGAAGAAGACCAAGTCCGGCAAGAGCTCTGATGCCCACTCCGACAAGCGCAGCTCTTCGGAGTGCTGCGCTACCGTCGAGGACACACCATCGAGCTCCACCGGCAAGTGTAAGAAGGCAATGGCAGCTCCACCAGAGACCAAGAAGGTGTTCGCCAAGGAGGACGGCACTAGTGGTACCTTCACCATCAGTGCCACGCTTGATCCTAAATAGGAAAGCGCGCTCGTTGCTTTCCTGCGGGCGAATGTTGACGTGTTTGCGTGGCAACCGTCTGACATCCCCGGTGTTCCCAGGGAAGTAATTGAGCACCACCTCGCCGTTTGTCCTCATGCGCGGCCCGTCAAGCAGAGAGTTAGGAAACAAGCAGTGGAGTGCCAAGAATTCATTGCAGAAGAGATCAAGAAGTTGGAAGCAGCAGGCCTTGTCAGAGGAGTGCTCCATCCTACGTGGTTGGCCAATCCTGTTGTCGTGCGCAAGGCCAACGGGAAATGGAGGCTTTGTATTGATTTCACCGATGTCAATAAAGCTTGTCCCAAAGACCCATTTCCCTTGCCGCGCATCGACCAGATTGTTGACTCCACAGCCGTATGTGACTTGCTTTCATTTCTTGATGCATATTCAGGATATCATCAGATCTTCATGGCAGAAGAAGATGAGGAGAAAACCGCATTCATTACCCCATGTGGCACGTACTGCTTTGTACGGATGCCCTTTGGTTTGAAGAATGCTGGTTCAACATTTGCAAGGGTAGTCGATCACGCTTTTGAGCCGCAAATGCACAAAAATGTGGAAGCTTACATGGATGACATAGTGGTCAAGAGCAAGGACAGGGCAACCCTGATTCAAGATTTAGATGAGACGTTTGCAAATCTGCGCAAGATCAACCTCAAGCTGAACCCCGAGAAGTGTGTGTTTGGAGTCCCCTCCGGCAAGCTTCTCGGGTTCTTCGTGTCTCAGAGAGAATTGAAGCAAATCCCGACAAGATCAAGGCCATCGAGCAGATCGAAGCACCAAAGCACGTCAAGGATGTGCGAAGGCTTGCCGGTTGTGTGGCTGCTCTCAGTAGGTTCATCTCTAGATCTGCTGAGCGCGCCCTGCCATTCTTCAAAAATTTTAAGAAGGCAGGTCCAATGAAATGGACTCCGGAAGCGGAGGCTGCGCTGCAGGACTTGAAGAGATACCTGTCCTCCGCTCCAACACTTGTCGCACCTAGGCCACAAGAGAAGTTGCTACTGTATATAGCGGCAACCAATCAAGTGGTTAGTGCTGCGTTAGTGGCGGAGAGGGAGGCAGATGATGAGCCAGCAACCACGGCAGATGCATCCAGCGACAAGCAGGGGGCTTCACCGACAAGCTCTGGTCCGGCAAGCTTCGGTCCCAACAAAGATGGATCTGCGCAGACACATAAGGAGGTGCAGAAGAGAATGGTGCAGCGCCCAGTTTACTTTGTCAGTTCCCTTTTGCAGGGGGCTAGGTCAAGGTACTCCGGTGTGCAGAAGTTGCTTCTCGGCCTTCTCATGGCCTCGAGAAAGATGCGCCATTACTTCCAAGCACATGAGATCACAGTTGTCACTCGCTTTCCGTTGAAGAGGATACTGCAAAATCCAGAAGCAACAGGCAGGATTGTCGAGTGGGCACTGGAACTGTCAAGCTTTGGCCTCAGGTTTGAAAGTACTTCAACTATCCAAAGCAGAGCATTGGCAGAGTTCATAGCAGAGTGGACGCCAACACCAGATGAGGAGATTCCAGAGACGAGCATCCCCGTCAAGGAGGCAAGCAAAGAGTGGCTGATGTATTTTGATGGTGCTTTCTCGCTGCAAGGCGCCGGTGCAGGCATGCTACTTGTCGCACCCACCGGAGAGCACCTCAAGTATGTAGTCCAGATGCACTTTCCCAAGGAGCAAGCAACAAACAATACTGCAGAGTATGAAGGCTTGCTTGCCGGTCTCAGGATCGCGGCAGACCTTGGGATTAGGAAGCTCATTGTCAGGGGAGACTCACAGCTTGTCGTCCGCCAAGTGAACAAGAGTTATCAGAGTCCATTGATGGAAACTTATGTTGATGAAGTGAGAAAGCTAGAAGAACACTTTGACGGCCTACAAATGGAACATGTTCCAAGAGCTCAGAATGACATTGCTGATGGCCTGTCAAAGTGCGCCACACTTAAGTTACCTGTGGAACCAGGGATATTTGTGCTCAAGCTGACTCAACCATCCGTGACACCATCAACTGGACAGAGTAAGAAGAGAAAGTTGATTTCCGGCGACTACTTTCCGGCAGAGCTTCCCAAAGCCGCCGCGAAGAAGGTCCCCAAGATCAACGCCAACAATGCTAAGAAGCAGTTTGCTCCGGCAAGTCTTAGTGCTTGTTCCATCAAAGCAGACGCTCCCGAGAAGTTTTGTTCCGGCAAGCTTGCCGGGGGACATCAAGCTCCGGTTGAGCCGTAGGTTCTCGCTGTAGAAGCGGATGTTCCCGCAGCAGCAGATGTGCCTTTAGTCCTTGTTGTCGAGCCACAAGCTCCAGCATGGGCACAGCAAATTGTCCGTTTCCTTCAAACAGGAGAACTTCCCGAAGAGCAAGAAGAAGCGGAAAAAGTAGCCCGGCAGTCAAGTATGTACCAGTTTGTTGACAACATACTGTACAGAAGAAGACTCAATGGCGTGAAATTGAAGTGTATTTGCCGGGAAGACGGACAAAAGCTGTTGGCAGAGATACATATAGGCATATGTGGTCACCACATTGGCACAAGAGCACTTGCCGGCAAAGCTTTCCAGCAAGGTTTCTTTTGGCCGACAGCCCTCCAGGATGCAACTGCACAAGTAACCAAGTGTGAAGCGTGCCAGTTCCATTCCAAGCAGATTCACCAGCCAGCTCAAGCTCTCCAGACGATCCCTTTATCCTGGCCATTTTCGGTCTGGGGGCTCGATATCCGCGGCCCTTTCCCCCGAGCTGTCGGGGGCTTCGAGTGCTTGTACGTCGTAATCGACAAGTTCACGAAGTGGCCAGAAGTGGAACCAGTGAGGAAGGTGACAGCACAGTCAGCAGTCAAGTTCTTCAGGTCGATTGTTTGCCGTTTCGGGATACCTAACAGGATCATCACCGACAACGGCACGCAATTCACGAGCCGCACCTTCATGCAGTACGTCCAAGATCTTGGCGCCAAGGTCTGCTTCGCTTCTGTTGCTCATCCGAGAAGCAACGGTCAAGCGGAGAGGGCGAACGCTGAAGTGCCGCGCAGGCTCAAGACCAGGACTTTCGACAGGCTGCACAAGTGCGGAAGAAACTGGATCGAGGAGCTGCCAGTGGCTCTTTGGTCGATCAGAACGACGCCAAATTGAGCCACTGGACAGACACCTTTCGCTCTAGTCTATGGAGCAGAGGCAGTTCTCCCCACGGAACTCGTATACGGGTCGCCTCGAGTGCTCGCTTATGATGAGCTTGAGCAAGAGCAGCTGCGACAAGATGACGCGCTGCTCCTTGAGGAAGATCGTCTTCAGGCTGCGGTACGAGCTGCTCGATACCAGCAAGCTTTGCGCTGCTACCATAGCCGCAAAGTTAATGTCCGAAGCTTCGACGAAGGCGACCTTGTTCTTCGGCGCGTTCAATCCGCCAAGAATTCCAACAAGTTAACGCTGAAGTGGGAAGGCCCTTACCGGGTGAAACGAGTCACTAGGTCTAGTGCTGTCCGCCTTCAGACCGAAGATGGCATTCCGGTGAGCAACTCCTGGAACATTGAGCATCTTCGTAAGTTTTACCCGTAGGGCGCGGTCGCCAGAACCTGTTCCGGCAACCACCTTTTGTACAAGTCTTGCCGCTGTTGCATGTAATCCTTTGTACAAAGCCGGGCGCAGATCCCGTGCATCAGTAAAGCTCATGTGCTTCGCACATCTTGTCACTTTCATGCTTTTTTACTTTACATATGCATGCTTTGTCTGACACCTTGTGCAGCACCAACTCCCGGTAAGCAATAACGAGCCATAAGGCTCCATATCATTATTTTCTCTTCTTTCTTTTTCTCAACAAAGGAAAGGAAGGTTCCCTCGCGCACAAGTTCACCGGGGGGAAAGGAGAGGATTATGGTATGGACAGGGCGTCATTCAAAGAAGTATCACCTTGCCGGGAAGCAACCAATAGAAAAGCTAAGTTGCCAAAGCTTGAGCAATTAGTTTTAATTCTTTTTAACTTATCTTCTTCGAACGACCGTGCTTTGTATGGAAAACCTGTGCGCGGAGGAACCAACTCGTAGCTAGTTGCGCCCTTACTTTGTTTCGAGTCCGCTCAACAACTTAAGTGTGCTGCAACTAGTCGCGACAAGGTTTCTTGTCGGAGGCAGCACCGCCAGCAGGCTGTTGAAGTCCCGCACTCAGCGCTCGCGGCTCGGGTGCCTACGCCGGCAAGTTTCCTAAAAGCGTAGGGTAAGAACATACAAAGGAAGGAATCTAGTAAAGGAAGTAACGTAGCAATCAATACCAGAAATATAGTTATATTACAAGATAACTTGTCGCAGCTCTAACAGACTGTTTTCATAACATGATTAGCAGCGACAAGGGAAAACAAGATAAAACGGGTGGCCTAGTCTACACGATCGCCCTCGATCCTCTTGATCCCGCTCACCTTGTCCACAATGGGTGCGACAAGGGCCTTGAGCGTGTCCACGTCGGCATCCGGCGGCAGGGACATGAGGACGTTGGTGAAGTTGAGGCCTGGGTTGCGGAAGGCCACCTTCATCAGCACCTTCTGAAGAGCGCCAGCACAAATCCTGCGTGACTCGTCGGCCAGCTGCTTTGGGATCTTCTCCCGAAGCCGCTGGAGAGCCGTCGCCACGCCCTTGAAGAATAGGCTGAGCTTGGCGCTGGGTTGGAGATGCTCGTCGGAAGAGTACCCGAGGTCTTCCATCTCCAGCTGCGCCAGCTCCCCGTTGATGACTGCGGCGATGTTCACCAGACCCTCGGTCCAGTGCTCCACAGTCTCCTTGAATGCATTCTGGGTGACGGCGATGCCCGCCAGCAACGCCTCGTCGGCCTTGACCTTCTCCGACAAAGTCTTCTCCCGCTCCTTGGCGCCGTCCAGCGTCTGAGTTAGCATGGTCAGCTTCAGCTCGAGATTCGCGTTGGAGTCCTTGGCGGCGCTGAGCTCCCTGCTCCTCTCAGCGAGAAGACCCTGCAGCTCACCATGAGCAGCAACATCCTTCTCGCGCTCGCGCTGGAGCGCGGCAAGTTCCTTGCCGCTCTTCTGGATGTTCGCCTCTAGCTGCGCCACCCTCGCCTCCAGCTCCTTCTTGGCGGCCTCTGCAGTTGCGGCAGCATCCCTTGCTTCCTTGAGAGTCTCGCCAAGTTTTTCCTCACGCGCGACAAGCTCCTCCTGGTAGCTGTCAAGATAGGCCTTCCGCTGCACCAACTCGCCTTCTCACGCGGACTGCTTCTCGGCAGCGAGCCTTTGTTCCTCCTCAACTTCGGCCTTCTCAAGAAGGAAGGCCGTACGTTCCTCTGCGAGTCTCTCCCGCTCCTGCGCCAGGGACCGGAGAGCTTCCTGGTTGGTGCTCCGGAGCTCCTCTGCGTGCTTCTCCATATCCACTCCCGCCTTCGCGACAAGTGCTTCCCGGGAAGCCAGCTTGGCTTGTCGGGCACGGTAGAGTGACAGCAGCTTCCGCAGCAGCTGCTCCTCCTCAGGCTCGCCACTGCTGCTTGGCGCGTCGACCAAGGACAGCCCAGCGGAGGCGAGCAGCTCCTCATCAAAAGTCTCTCCTTCGACCGGCGCCCTGGAGCTCGACGCCCAGGGGAGCTTGATGAAGATGTCGTCGCCGGCCTTCAAGTAGGCGCCGGGCTGAGGCTCTTTGGAGCCTGGATCCGCAGCAGCAGCGGAGGGATCGGCGGTCGGTGCAGCGCCTGGCGCTCCTGCGGCCTCAGGGCCATCAGTGCGATTGCCCGACCCCTCGCCAGCTTCTGCGCCAGTAGCCTTGGCGGCCTCCTCGTCGGCAGGTTCATCAGCACCGGCCCCTTCTTCGTTAACGGCGGCATCGACGTTGCTGCCACGCGCGCCTTCCTTGCCGGCGTCCTCAGTCTCCATTGGCTCCGCAGCAGATGGATCTGAAGAACGAAGAGGGGAGAAGAATCAAGCAAATGTGCGAGAAGAAAATCAGAAGAAGAAAAAAACCCAAGGGAAGTTTTTGGGCAAGAGGATTACCTGTACCAAGATTTGCAGTTGCGGTCTCGGCCGCCGCGGGGTCGTTGGTGCTGTCCCTTGCCGGAGAACTACCCCTTGCCGGAGAGTTCTCCCTTGCCGGAGAGCGCTCCCTTGCCGGGGACAACTCCCTTGACGGCATAGTCGAAGCAGATGGCACTTCGGGACCAGCTTCCGGGCGTTCTTGATGAGGCTGTTATGCTCCTACACAAATCAACAGTCAAGATGTCAGTAGAGAAATAAGCACTCATGCGCGCCCGACAACAGAAAGTAAAATACAAACTTACGCTGGGGGCTGCGCTGGGGGCTGCTTTGCGGAGTAGTGGCCAGATCCGGCAAGGTGGGCTCAGCCACGCCCCCTGCTGACACGGTGGGATCGTCTTCGATGACGATCACCGAAGCCTTGGCCCTCTTCGCTGCCCTCTGGGCCAGCGTCCTGAAAAGGAACAGATCCAGATCGAAGCAAGTTAGATACAGAATGAAAGCAACAAGATTGAAGAACTACGAAGACAGCAAGAAAAGCTTACTCTTCTTCTTCGTCATCGGAGTTGAGCGTGGAGAGGTCGAAGTCCGGCTCGCCTCCGGTGCGACGAAGCGGAGGAGTGGGGTCCCTTGCCCGCTTGGCGGGAGCAGCAGCGGTGGGCCGGGAAGGTCCCGCTCCAGTTGCCGCAGCGGCAGGAGGCGCTCCCGCGGCAACAGTGCTTGCCGCGGTCGAGCGTATCGCGCTGCTCGGCGGCTGTTGACCCGTCTGGCGCACCGCTGCGTCACCAGCCCTGCGAAGATGCCTCCTTGGTGCGGCCGGGGGCTCCACTTGCGGCAGGCTGTCTGAAGGCTCTGGCTCACCCTCGCCGGGCTCGCTCGGCTCGGCCTCGGGGCCGGCAAGATCTTCCTCGCCGGCGAACTCCTCGCGCTCGGCAAGGCTTGCCACCTCTGCTGCCTCTGCCTCCGCCTGGGTGAACCGGAACTCACCCGCGGCAGCTGCAGCTCCGCGTCGGTGGTATCACGGGTGCGACAAGACCACGACCACGGCAAGACGCTTGCCGGGGCAGAGGAGCAGAGGACGAGCAGAGGAGCCTCACCCGTGATACCACCGACGCGGAGCTGCAGCTGCCGTGGGTGAGTTCGGGTTCACCGAGGCGGAGGCAGAGGCAGCAGAGGCGGCAAGCCTTGCCGAGTGTGAGGAGTTCGCCGGCGAGGAAGATCTTGCCGGCCCCGAGGCCGAGCCGAGCGAGCCCGGTGAGGGTGAGCCAGAGCCTTCAGACAGCCTGCCGCAAGTGGAGCCCCCGACCGCACCAAGGAGGCGCCTCCGCAGGGCTGGTGACGCAGCGGTGCGCCAGACGGGTCAATAGCCGCCGAGCCGCGCGACACGCTCGACCGCGGCAAGCATTGTTGCCGCGGGAGCGCCTGCTGCCGCTGCGGCAACTGGAGCGGGACCTTCCCGGCCCACCGCTGCTGCTCCCGCCAAGCGGGCAAGGGACCCCACTCCTCCGCCTCGTCGCACCGGAGGCGAGCCGGACTTCGACCTCTCCACGCTCAACTCCGATGACGAAGAAGAAGAGTAAGCTTTTCTTGCTGTCTTCGTAGTTCTTCAATCTTGTTGCTTTCATTCTGTATCTAACTTGCTTCGATCTGGATCTGTTCCTTTTCAGGACGCTGGCCCAGAGGGCAGCGAAGAGGGCCAAGGCTTCGGTGATCGTCATCGAAGACGATCCCACCGTGTCAGCAGGGGGCGTGGCTGAGCCCACCTTGCCGGATCTGGCCACTACTCCGCAAAGCAGCCCCCAGCGCAGCCCCCAGCGTAAGTTTGTATTTTACTTTCTGCTGTCGGGCGCGCATGAGTGCTTCTTTCTCTACTGACATCTTGACTGTTGATTTGTGTAGGAGCATAACAGCCTCATCAAGAACGCCCGGAAGCTGGTCCCGAAGTGCCATCTGCTTCGACTATGCCGTCAAGGGAGGAGTCCCCGGCAAGGGAGCGCTCTCCGGCAAGGGAGAACTCTCCGGCAAGGGGTAGTTCTCCGGCAAGGGACAGCACCAACGACCCCGCGGCGGCCGAGACCGCAACTGCAAATCTTGGTACAGGTAATCCTCTTGCCCAAAAACTTCCCTTGGGTTTTTTTCTTCTTCTGATTTTCTTCTCGCACATTTGCTTGATTCTTCTCCCCTCTTCGTTCTTCAGATCCATCTGCTGCGGAGCCAATGGAGACTGAGGACGCCGGCAAGGAAGGCGCGCGTGGCAGCAACGTCGATGCCGCCGTTAACGAAGAAGGGGCCGGTGCTGATGAACCTGCCGACGAGGAGGCCGCCAAGGCTACTGGCGCAGAAGCTGGCGAGGGGTCGGGCAATCGCACTGATGGCCCTGAGGCCGCAGGAGCGCCAGGCGCTGCACCGACCGCCGATCCCTCCGCTGCTGCTGCGGATCCAGGCTCCAAAGAGCCTCAGCCCGGCGCCTACTTGAAGGCCGGCGACGACATCTTCATCAAGCTCCCCTGGGCGTCGAGCTCTAGGGCGCCGGTCGAAGGAGAGACTTTTGATGAGGAGCTGCTCGCCTCCGCTGGGCTGTCCTTGGTCGACGCGCCAAGCAGCAGTGGCGAGCCTGAGGAGGAGCAGCTGTTGCGGAAGCTGCTGTCACTCTACCGTGCCCGACAAGCCAAGCTGGCTTCCCGGGAAGCACTTGTCGCGAAGGCGGGAGTGGATATGGAGAAGCGCACAGAGGAGCTCCGGAGCACCAACAAGGAAGCTCTCCGGTCCCTGGCACAGGAGCAGGAGAGACTCGCAGAGGAATGTACGGCCTTCCTTCTTGAGAAGGCCGAAGTTGAGGAGGAACAAAGGCTCGCTGCCAGAAGCAGTCCGCGCGAGAAGGCGAGTTGGTGCAGCGGAAGGCCTATCTTGACAGCTACGAGGAGGAGCTTGTCGCGCGCGCGGAAAAACTTGGCGGGACTCTCAAGGAAGCAAGGGATGCTGCCGCAACTACAAAGGCCGCCAAGAAGGAGCTGGAGGCGAGGGTGGCGCAGCTGGAGGCGAACATCCAGAAGAGCGGCGAGGAACTTGCCGCGCTCCAGCGCCAGCGCGAGAAGGATGCTGCTGCTCATGGTGAGCTGCAGGGTCTTCTCGCTGAGAGGAGCAGGGAGCTCAGCGCCGCCAAGGACTCCAACACGGATCTCGAGCTGAAGCTGACCACGCTAACTCAGAGGCTGGACAGTGCCAAGGAGCGGGAGAAGACTTTGTCGGAGAAGGTCAAGGCCGACGAGGCATTGCTGGCGAGCATCGCCGTCACCCAGAATGCATTCAAGGAGACTGTGGAGCACTAGACCGAGGGTCTGGTGAACATCGCCGCAGTCATCGACGGGGAGCTGGCGCAGCTTTGGATGGAAGACCTCGGGTACTCTTCCGACGAGCATCTCCAACCCACCGCCAAGCTCAGCCTATTCTTCAAGGGCGTGGCGATGGCTCTCCAGCGGCTCGCGAGAAGATCCCAAAGCAGCTGGCCGACGAGTCACGGAGGATTTGTGTCGGCGCTCTTCAGAAGGTGCTGATGAAGGTGGCCTTCCGCAACCCAGGCCTCAACTCAAGGCCCTTGTCGCACCCTTTGTGGACAAGGTGAGCGGGATCAAGAGGATTGAGGGCGATCGTGTAGACTAGGCCGCCCGTTTTATCTTGTTTTCCCTTGTCGCTGCTAATCATGTTATGAAAACAGTCTGTTAGAGCTGCGACAAGTTATCTTGTAATATAACTGTATTTCTGGTATTGATTGCTACGTTATTTCCTTTACTAGATTTCTTCCTTTGTATGTTTTTACCCTACGCTTTTAGGAAACTTGCCGGCACAGGCACCCGAGCCGCGAGCGCTGAGTGCGGGACTTCAGCAGCCTGCTGGCGGTGCCACCTCCGACAAGAAACCTTGTCGCGACTAGTTGCAGCACACTTAAGTTGTTGAGCAGACTCGAAACAAAGTAAGGGCGCAACTAGCTACGAGTTGGTTCCTCCGCGCACAGGTTTTCCATACAAAGCACGGTCGTTCGAAGAAGATAACTTAAAAAGAATTAAAACTAAATGCTCAAGCTTTGGCAACTTAGCTTTTCTGTTGGTTGCTTCCCAGCAAGGTGAAACTTCTTTGAATGACGCCCTCTCCATACCATAATCCTCTCCTTCCCCCCCCCCCCCCCCGGTGAACTTGTGCGTGAGGGAAGCTTCCTTTCCTTTGTTGAGAAAAAGAAAGAAGAGAAAATAATGATATGGAGCCTTATGGCTCGTTATTGCTTACCGGGAGTTGGTGCTGCACAAGGTGTCAGACAAAGCATGCATATGTAAAGTAAAAAAGCATGAAAGTGACAAGATGTGCGAAGGACATGAGCTTTACTGATGCACGGGATCTGCGCCCGGCTTTGTACAAAGGATTACATGCAACAGCGGCAAGACTTGTACAAAAGGTGGTTGCCCGAATAGGTTCCGGCAACCACGCCCTACGGGTAAAACTTACGAAGATGCTCAATGTTCCAGGAGTTGCTCACCGGAATGCTATCTTCGGTCTCAAGGCGGACAGCGCCAGGCCTAGTGACTCGTTTCACCCGGTAAGGGCCTTCCCACTTCGGCGTCAACTTGTTGGAATTCTTGGCGGATTGAACGCGCCGAAGAACAAGGTCGCCTTCCTCGAAGCTTCGGGCATTAACTTTGCGGCTATGGTAGCGGTGCAAAGCTTGCTGGTATCGAGCAGCTCGTACCGCAGCCTGAAGACGATCTTCCTCAAGGAGCAGTGCGTCATCTTGTCGCAGCTGCTCTTGCTCAAGCTCATCATAAGAGAGCACTCGAGGCGACCCGTATACGAGTTCCGTGGGGAGAAATGCCTCTGCTCCATAGACTAGAGCGAAAGGTGTCTGTCCAGTGGCTCAATTTGGTGTCGTTCTGATCGACCAAAGAGCCATCGGCAGCTCCTCGATCCAGTTTCTTCCGCACTTGTGCAGCATGTCGAAAGTCCTGATCTTGAGCTCGCGCAGCACTTCAGTGTTTGCCCTCTCCGCTTGACAGTTGCTTCTCAGATGAGCAACAGAAGCGAAGCAGACCTTCGCACCAAGATCTTGGACGTACTGCATGAAGGTGCGGCTCGTGAATTGCGTGCCGTTGTCGATGATGATCCTGTTAGGTATCCCGAAACGGCAAACAATCGACCTGAAGAACTTGACTGCTGACTGTGCTGTCACCTTCCTCACTGGTTCCACTTCCGGCCACTTCGTGAACTTGTCGATTGCGACGTACAAGTACTCGAAGCCCCCGACAGCTCGGGGGAAAGGGCCGAGGATATCGAGCCCCCAGACCAAAAATGGCCAGGATAAAGGGATTGTCTAGAGAGCTTGAGCTGGCTTGTGAATCTGCTTGGAATGGAACTGGCACGCTTCACACTTGGTTACTGGTGCAGTTGCATCCTGGAGGGCTGTCGGCCAAAAGAAACCTTGCCGGAAAGCTTTGCCGGCAAGTGCTCTTGCGCCAATGTGGTGACCACATATGCCTCCATGTATCTCTGCCAACAGCTTTTGTCCGTCTTCCCGGCAAATACACTTCAATTTCATGCCGTTGAGTCTTCTTCTGTACAGTATGTTGTTAACAAACTGGTACATACTTGACTGCCGGGCTACTTTTTCCGCTTCTTCTTGCTCTTCGGGAAGTTCTCCTATCTGAAGGAAACGGACAATTTGTTGTGCCCATGCTGGAGCTTGTGGCTCGACAACAAGGACTAAAGGCACATCTGCTGCTGCGGGAACATCCGCTTCTACGGCGAGAACCTGCGGCTCAACCGGAGCTTGATGTCCCCCGGCAAGCTTGCCGGAACAAAACTTGTCGGGTGCGTCTGCTTCGACGGAACAAGCACTAAGACTTGCCGGAGCAAACTGCTTCTCAGCATTGTTGGCGTTGATCTTGGGGACCTTCTTGGCGGCGGCTTTGGGAAGCTCTGCCGGAAAGTAGTCGCCGGAAATCAACTTTCTCTTCTTACTCTGTCCAGTTGATGGTGTCACGGATAGTTGAGTCAGCTTGAGCACAAAGATCCCTGGTTCCACAGGTAACTTAAGTGCGACGCACTTTGACAGGCCATCAGCAATGTCATTCTGAGCTCTTGGAACATGTTCCATTTGTAGGCCGTCAAAGTGTTCTTCTAGCTTTCTCACTTCATCAACATAAGCTTACATCAATGGACTCTGATAACTCTTGTTCACTTTTCGGACGACGAGCTGTGAGTCTCCACTGACAATGAGCTTCCTAATCCCAAGGTCTGCCGCGATCCTGAGACCGGCTAGCAAGCCTTCATACTCTGCAGTATTGTTTGTTGCTTGCTCCTTGGGAAAGTGCATCTGGACTACGTACTTGAGGTGCTCTCCGGTGGGTGCGACAAGTAGCACGCCCGCACCGGCGCCTTGCAGCGAGAAAGCACCATCAAAATACATCAGCCACTCTTTGCTTGCCTCCTTGATGGGGATGCTCGTCTCTGGAATCTCCTCATCTGGTGTTGGCGTCCACTCTGCTATGAACTCTGCCAATGCTCTGCTTTGGATATTTGAAGTACTTTCAAACCTGAGGCCAAAGCTTGACAGTTCCAGTGCCCACTCGACAATCCTGCCTGTTGCTTCTGGATTTTGCAGTATCCTCTTCAACGGAAAGCGAGTGACAACTGTGATCTCATGTGCTTGGAAGTAATGGCGCAGCTTTCTCGAGGCCATGAGAAGGCCGAAAAGCAACTTCTGCACACCGGAGTACCTTGACCTAGCCTCCTGCAAAAGGGAACTGACAAAGTAAACTGGGCGCTGCACCATTCTCTTCTGCACCTCCTTATGTGTCTGCGCAGATCCATCTTTGTCGGGACCGAAGCTTGCCGGACCAGAGCTTGTCGGTGAAGCCCCCTGCTTGTCGCTGGATGCATCTGCCGTGGTTGCTGGCTCATCATCTGCCTCCCTCTCCGCCACTAACGCAGCACTAACCACTTGATTGGTTGCCGCTATATACAGTAGCAACTTCTCTTCTGGCTTAGGTGCGACAAGTGTTGGAGCGGAGGACAGGTATCTCTTCAAGTCCTGCAGCGCAGCCTCCGCTTCCGGAGTCCATTTCATTGGACCTGCCTTCTTCAAAATTTTGAAGAATGGCAGGGCGCGCTCAGCAGATCTAGAGATGAACCTGCTGAGAGCAGCCACGCAACCGGCAAGCCTTCGCACATCCTTGACGCGCTTTGGTGCTTCAATCTGCTCGATGGCCTTGATCTTGTCGGGATTTGCTTCAATTCCCCTCTGAGACACGAAGAACCCGAGAAGCTTGCCGGAGGGGACTCCAAACACACACTTCTTGGGGTTCAGCTTGAGGTTGATCTTGCGCAGATTTGCAAACGTCTCATCCAAATATTGAATCAGGGTTGCCCTGTCCTTGCTCTTGACCACTATGTCATCCATGTAAGCTTCCACATTTTTGTGCATTTGCGGCTCAAAAGCGTGATGGACTACCCTTGCAAATGTTGAACCAGCATTCTTCAAACCAAAGGGCATCCGTACAAAGCAGTACGTGCCACATGGGGTAATGAATGCAGTTTTCTCCTCATCTTCTTCTGCCATGAAGATCTGATGATATCCTGAATATGCATCAAGAAATGAAAGCAAGTCACATCTGGCTGTGGAGTCAACAATCTGGTCGATGCGCGGCAAGGGAAATGGGTCTTTGGGACAAGCTTTATTGACATCGGTGAAATCAATACAAAGCGTCCATTTCCCGTTGGCCTTGCGCACGACAACAGGATTGGCCAACCACGTAGGATGGAGCACTCCTCTGACAAGGCCTGCTGCTTCCAACTTCTTGATCTCTTCGCAATGAATTCTTGGCGCTCCACAGCTTGTTTCCTAACTCTCTGCTTGACGGGCCGCGCATGAGGACAGACGGCGAGGTGGTGCTCAATTACTTCCCTGGGATGACCGGGGATGTCAGACGGTTGCCACGCAAACACGTCAACATTCGCCCGCAGGAAAGCAACGAGCGCGCTTTCCTATTTAGGATCAAGCGTGGCACTGATGGTGAAGGTACCACCAGTGCCGTCCTCCTTGGCGGACACCTTCTTGGTCTCTGGTGGAGCTGCCATTGCCTTCTTACACTTGCCGGTGGAGCTCGATGGTGCGTCCTCAACGGTAGCGCAGCACTCCGATGAGGTGCGCTTGCCAGAGTGGGCATCAGAGCTCTTGCCGGACTTGATCTTCTTCCTCCCCAAGGGAGCTTCAGCGGCAAGTGACTTGCGATCTGCTGCGGCTGCTGCTTCCCGGTAGATCTTGTCGGCACAGATAAGAGCATCTTTCATGTCGCCATGGACAGAGATGACGCTTATCGGGCCTGGCATCTTCAGTACGTTGTATGCATAGTGAGAGGCTACCATGAATTTGGCAAGTGCTGGACGATCGAGGATCCCATTGTAAGGCAATGGGAAGTCAGCAACGTCAAAAGTGACCCTCTCAGTCCTGAAGTTCAGCTCGCTGCCAAATGTTACCGGCAATGTGATCTTTCCCTTCGGCTTGCTCCTTCCCGGGTTGATTCCTTGGAATGTGCCGGTCTCTTCGAGCTCGCTATCAGGGATCTGGAGTTTCTGGAGCACCGCGGAGGAGATCAGGTTCAGGCCGGCCCCGCCGTCAACTAACATCTTGGTGACCTTGAGGTTGCGGATAGTTGGTGAAACCAACATCGGCAAGCACCCGACCGCAGTTATGCGATCAGGGTGGTCCTCAATATCAAAGATGATAGGCATGCTGGACCATTTCAGAGGCTTGCGCGACTCGACAGGTGGTTCTGCTGCATTGACTTCCCGCACCCACTGCTTGAGCTGGCGGTGCGAAGTATGCAAAGAAGCACCACCGTCAACGCATAGGACCTCTGTGGCCTTCTGGAACTCCTGCTCGTCGGTCTCGTCATCATCCATGTCTTCGTCGTCGTCGTCTTCATCCTTGTCGCGGCCGCGGGGAGGCATGTCTCCTTGCCGCTGCTTGGCCTTGCCGCGGCGTCCTCCCCGGCCGGGACGCTTCTTGCCGGATCCTCCAGCACCCTCTTGGGCCTTCTCCTTGTCGCGCCGCTCGTATTCAGCTTTCTACTGCTCAACAAGCTAAACCATCGTTTGTCATCAGTGCCCCGAGTACTCGTGCCTCAGGTGCCAGTCGTCGTGCTGCTACAAGGGAGGCAGATGATGAGCCAGCAACCACGGCAGATGCATCCAGCGACAAGCAGGGGGCTTCACCGACAAGCTCTTGTCCGGCAAGCTTCGGTCCCGACAAAGATGGATCTGCGCAGACACATAAGGAGGTGCAGAAGAGAATGGTGCAGCGCCCAGTTTACTTTGTCAGTTCCCTTTTGCAGGGGGCTAGGTCAAGGTACTCCGGTGTGCAGAAGTTGCTTTTCGGCCTTCTCATGGCCTCGAGAAAGCTGCGCCATTACTTCCAAGCACATGAGATCACAGTTGTCACTCGCTTTCCGTTGAAGAGGATACTGCAAAATCCAGAAGCAACAGGCAGGATTGTCGAGTAGGCACTGGAACTGTCAAGCTTTGTCCTCAGGTTTGAAAGTACTTCAACTATCCAAAGCAGAGCAGTGGCAGAGTTCATAGCAGAGTGGACGCCAACACCAGATGAGGAGATTCCAGAGACGAGCATCCCCGTCAAGGAGGCAAGCAAAGAGTGGCTGATGTATTTTGATGGTGCTTTCTCGCTGCAAGGCGCCGGTGCGGGCGTGTTACTTGTCGCACCCACCGGAGAGCACCTCAAGTACGTAGTCCAGATGCACTTTCCCAAGGAGCAAGCAACAAATAATACTGCAGAGTATGAAGGCTTGCTTGCCAGTCTCAGGATCGTGGCAGACCTTGGGATTGGGAATCTCATTGTCAGGGGAGACTCACAGCTTGTCGTCCGCCAAGTGAACAAGAGTTATCAGAGTCCATTGATGGAAGCTTATGTTGATGAAGTGAGAAAGCTAGAAGAACACTTTGACGGCCTACAAATGGAACATGTTCCAAGAGCTCAGAATGACATTGCTGATGGCCTGTCAAAGTGCGCCGCACTTAAGTTACCTGTGGAACCAGGGATCTTTGTGCTCAAGCTGACTCAACCATCCGTGACACCATCAACTGGATAGAGTAAGAAGAGAAAGTTGATTTCCGGCGACTACTTTCCAGCAGAGCTTCCCGAAGCCGCCGCCAAGAAGGTCCCCAAGATCAACGCCAACAATGCTGAGAAGCAGTTTGCTCCGGCAAGTCTTGGTGCTTGTTCCGTCAAAGCAGACGCTCCCGACAAGTTTTGTTCCGGCAAGCTTGCCGGGGGACATCAAGCTCCGGTTGAGCCGTAGGTTCTCACCGTAGAAGCGGATGTTCCCGCAGCAGCAGATGTGCCTTTAGTCCTTGTTGTCGAGCCACAAGCTCCAGCATGGGCATAGCAAATTGTCCGTTTCCTTTAGACAGGAGAACTTCCCGAAGAGCAAGAAGAAGCGGAAAAGGTAGCCCGGCAGTCAAGTATGTACTAGTTTGTTGACAACATACTGTACAGAAGAAGACTCAACGGCGTGAAATTGAAGTGTATTTGCTGGGAAGACGGACAAAAGCTGTTGGCAGAGATACATGGAGGCATATGTGGTCACCACATTGGCGCAAGAGCACTTGCCGGCAAAGCTTTCCGGCAAGGTTTCTTTTGGCCGACAGCCGTCCAGGATGCAACTGCACAAGTAACCAAGTGTGAAGCGTGCCAGTTCGGTCTGGGGGCTCAAGCTCTCCAGACAATCCCTTTATCCTGGCCATTTTCGGTCTGGGGGCTCGATATCCTCGGCCCTTTCCCCCGAGATGTCGGGGGCTTTGAGTACTTGTACGTCGCAATCGACAAGTTCACGAAGTGGCTGGAAGTGGAACCAGTGAGGAAGGTGACAGCACAGTCAGCAGTCAAGTTCTTCAGGTCGATTGTTTGCCGTTCCGGGATACCTAACAGGATCATCACCGACAACGGCACGCAATTCACGAGCCACACCTTCATGCCGTACGTCCAAGATCTTGGCGCCAAGGTCTGCTTCGCTTCTGTTGCTCATCCGAGAAGCAACGGTCAAGTGGAGAGGGCAAACGCTGAAGTGCTGCGCGGGCTCAAGACCAGGACTTTCGACAGGCTGCACAAGTGCGGAAGAAACTGGATCGAGGAGCTGCCGGTGGCTCTTTGGTCGATCAGAACGACGCCAAATCGAGCCACTGGACAGACACCTTTCGCTCTAGTCTATGGAGCAGAGGCAGTTCTCCCCACGGAACTCGTATACGGGTCGCCTCGAGTGCTCTCTTATGATGAGCTTGAGCAAGAGCAGCTGCGACAAGATGGCGTGCTGCTCCTTGAGGAAGATCGTCTTCAGGTTGCGATACGAGCTGCTCGATACCAGCAAGCTTTGCGCCGCTACCATAGCCTCGAGGAAGGCGACCTTGTTCTTCGGCGCGTTCAATCCGCCAAGAATTCCAACAAGTTGACGCCAAAGTGGGAAGGCCCTTACCGGGTGAAACGAGTCACTAGGCCTGGCGCTGTCCGCCTTGAGACCGAAGATGGCATTCCGGTGAGCAACTCCTGGAACATTGAGCATCTTCGTAAGTTTTACCCGTAGGGCGTGGTTGCCGGAACCTGTTCTAGCAACCACCTTTTGTACAAGTCTTGCCGCTATTGCATGTAATCCTTTGTACAAAGCCGGGCGCAGATCCCGTGCATCAGTAAAGCTCATGTGCTTCGCACATCTTGTCACTTTCATGCTTTTTTACTTTACATATGCATGCTTTGTCTGACACCTTGTGCAGCACCAACTCCCGGTAAGCAATAACGAGCCATAAGGCTCCATATCATTATTTTCTCTTCTTTCTTTTTCTCAACAAAGGAAAGGAAGGTTCCCTCGCGCACAAGTTCACCGGGGGGGAAAGGAGAGGATTATGGTATGGACAGGGCGTCGTTCAAAGAAGTTTCACCTTGCCGGGAAGCAACCAACAGAAAAGCTAAGTTGCCAAAGCTTGAGCAATTAGTTTTAATTCTTTTTAAGTTATCTTCTTTGAACGACCGTGCTTTATATGGAAAACCTGTGCGCGGAGGAACCAACTCGTAGCTAGTTGCGCCCTTACTTTGTTTCGAGTCCGCTCAACCACTTAAGTGTGCTGCAACTAGTCGCGACAAGGTTTCTTGTCGGAGGCGGCACCGCCAGCAGGCTGCTGAAGTCCCGCACTCAGTGCTCGCGGCTCGGGTGCCTGCGCCGGCAAGTTTCCTAAAAGCGTAGGGTAAAAACATACAAAGGAAGGAATCTAGTAAAGGAAATAACGTAGTAGTCAATACCAGAAATATAGTTATATTACAAGATAACTTGTCGCAGCTCTAACAGACTGTTTTCATAACATGATTAGCAGCGACAAGGGAAAACAAGATAAAACGGGCGTCCTAGTCTACACGATCGCCCTCGATCCTCTTGATCCCGCTCACCTTGTCCACAATGGGTGCGACAAGGGCCTTGAGCGTGTCCACATCGGCATCCGGCGGCAGGGACTTGAGGACGTTGGTGAAGTTGAGGCCTGGGTTGCGGAAGGCCACCTTCATCAGCACCTTCTGAAGAGCGCTGGCACAAATCCTGCGTGACTCGTCGGCTAGCTGCTTTGGGATCTTCTCCCGAAGCCGCTGGAGAGCCGTCGCTACGCCCTTGAAGAATAGGCTGAGCTTGGCGCTGGGTTGGAGATGCTCGTCGGAAGAGTACCCGAGGTCTTCCATCCCCAGCTGCGCCAGCTCCCCGTCGATGACTGCGGCGATGTTCACCAGACCCTCGGTCCAGTGCTCCACAGTCTCCTTGAATGCATTCTGGGTGATGGCGATGCTCGCCAGAAACGCCTCGTCGGCCTTGACCTTCTTCGACAAAGTCTTCTCCCGCTCCTTGACGCCGTCTAGCGTCTGAGTTAGCGTGGTCAGCTTCAGCTCGGGATCTGCGTTGGAGTCCTTGGCGGCGCTGAGCTCCCTGCTCCTCTCAGCGAGAAGACCCTGCAGCTCACCATGAGCAGCAGCATCCTTCTCGCGCTCGCGCTGGAGCGCAGAAAGTTCCTCGCTGCTCTTCTGGATGTTCGCCTCCAGCTGCGCCACCCTCGCCTCCAGCTCCTTCTTGGCGGCCTCTGCAGTTGCGGCAGCATCCCTTGCTTCCTTGAGAGTCTCGCCAAGTTTTTCCTCACGCGCGACAAGCTCCTCCTGGTAGCTGTCAAGATAGGCCTTCCGCTGCACCAACTCGCCTTCTCACGCGGACTGCTTCTCGGCAGCGAGCCTTTGTTCCTCCTCAACTTCGGCCTTCTTAAGAAGGAAGGCCATACGTTCCTTTGCGAGTCTCTCCTGCTCCTGTGCCAGGGACCGGAGAGCTTCCTGGTTGGTGCTCCGGAGCTCCTCTGCGCGCTTCTCCATAGCCACTCCCGCCTTCACGACAAGTGCTTCCCGGGAAGCCAGCTTGGCTTGTCGGGCGCGGTAGAGTGACAGCACCTTCCGCAGCAGCTGCTCCTCCTCAGGCTCGCCACTGCTGCTTGGCGTGTCGACCAAGGACAGCCCAGCGGAGGCGAGCAGCTCCTCATCGAAAGTCTCTCCTTCGACCGGCGCCCTGGAGCTCGACGCCCAGGGGAGCTTGATGAAGATGCCGTCGCCGGCCTTCAAGTAGGCACCGGGCTGAGGCTCTTTGGAGCCTGGCTCCGCAGCAGCGGCGAAGGGATCGGCGGTCGGTGCAGCGCCTGGCGCTCCTGTGGCCTCAGGGCCATGAGTGCGATCGCCCGACCCCTTGCCAACTTCTGCGCCAGCTGCCTTGGCGGCATCCTCGCCTGCGGGTTCATCAGCACCGGCCCCTTCTTCGTTAATGGCGGCGTCGATGTTGCTGCCACGCGCGCCTTCCTCGCCGGCGTCCTCAGTCTCCATTGGCTCCGCAGCAGATGGATCTGAAGAACGAAGAGGGGAGAAGAATCAAGCAAATCTGCGAGAAGAAAATCAGAAGAAGAAAAAAACCCAAGGGAAGTTTTTGGGCAAGAGGATTACCTATACCAAGATTTGCAGTTGCGGTCTCGGCCGCCGCGGGGTCGTTGGTGCTGTCCCTTACCGGAGAACTACCCCTTGCCGGAGAGTTCTCCCTTGCCAGAGAGCGCTCCCTTGCCGGGGACTCTTCCCTTGACGGTGTAGTCGAAGCAGATGGCACTTCGGGACCAGCTTCCGGGCGTTCTTGATGAGGCTGTTCTGCTACTAGACAAATCAACAGTCAAGATGTCAGTAGAGAAAGAAGCACTCATGCGCGCCCGACAGCAGAAAGTAAAATACAAACTTACGCTGGGGGCTGCGCTGGGGGCTGATTTGCGGAGTAGTGGCCAGATTCGGCAAGGTGGGCTCAGACACGCCCCCTGCTGACACGGTGGGATCGTCTTCGATGACAATCACCGAAGCCTTGGCCCTTTTCGCTGCCCTCTGGGCCAGCGTCCTGAAAAGGAACAGATCCAGATCGAAGCAAGTTAGATACAGAATGAAAGCAACAAGATTGAAGAACTACGAAGACAGCAAGAAAAGCTTACTCTTCTTCTTTGTCATCGGAGCTGAGCGCGGAGAGGTCGAAGTCCGGCTCGCCTCCGGTGCGACGAGGCGGAGGAGGGTGGTCCCTTGCCCGCTTGGCGGGAGCAGCAGCGATGGGCCGGGAAGGTCCCGCTCCAGTTGCCGCAGCGGCAGGAGGCGCTCCCGCGGCAACAGTGCTTGCCGCGGTCGAGCGTGTCGTGCGGCTCGGCGGCTGTTGACCCGTCTGGCGCACCGCTGCGTCACCAGCCCTGCGGAGACGCCTCCTTGGTGCGGCCGGGGGCTCCACTTGCGGCAGGCTGTCTGAAGGCTCTGGCTCACCCTCGCCGGGCTCGCTCGGCTCGGCCTCGGGGCCGGCAAGATCTTCCTCGCCGGCGAACTCCTCGCCCTCGGCAAGGCTTGCCACCTCTGCTGCCTCTGCCTCCGCCTCGGTGAACCCGAACTCACCCGTGGCAGCTGCTGCCGCAGCCTCTTCCGCCCAAGTGGCGATGTGCTGCAGCTCCGCCTCGGTGGTATCACGGGTGAGGCTCCTCTGCTCGTCGGCGCGGATCGGCACTTCTTCCAAGTTGTCGAAGAACACTTGCACGACGTCATCCGCAGGTTCTTGCCAAGTTGGGGCGATGCCGTGTGAGTCGCACAACGGCATCATGGCACGGATCCGGTCAAGCGAAGAGTTATTGCACAGAGGAACGACGCCCCTCGGCAACGTAAATGGGTGCTGGGGGTCGCGTTTGAACAACTCCGTGAGCATCGCGTCTAGCTCCAGGACGGTGAAATTGAAGTTAAGGCCCGGCCGCAGCCTCATGATGTCCGTCGAGTTCTTGAACTCCCAGGCGGGCCTCCCCCTCTCCTGCAGGGGGGCGATGCGGCAGCGAAGGAAATCTGCTCCGACAGCGCCTACAGTAAGCCCAGCAAGTGTCACACCCTAGCTAGTCATGCATTAGAGTGTTGCATCATGTTTACTCTTTCATCAGAAACTTGAAATGGGGATGACAGAACCCCCAGTCCCCTCTGAAACCAACTAGGGTTACTAAAATAATTTTTCAATGAACCTGAAATGCCCTTCTAAAATGCCCATCATTTTTGTCTTGGTTCAGAACCTCTGCCAAAAGTGGTGCACATTTTCCTAGGCCATCCTAGGGTTTTTGAATTAAATCATAAATATTTGAATTTGGGCATTTAAAATAATATAAAATATTTAAATGCTCAAATATCTCCAAACTAAAATGTTTCATGTTGGAAATAATCCAACTATGGGCCAGGATTAGTTTGGTGAATTTTGAAGTTGCCTAGGTATTTTATTAAATTCAACAAAGTTGCAGATATATTAAATAAAAAAACAGAAACAGAAAAAAAGGGAAAAACTTACCTGTCGCCCACCAGCCAGCCCACCTGGCCGGCCCAGCCCGGCCACCGCTCCAGCGAGCTGCTTGGCTTGCCAGGCAGGCAGCCAAGGTGCTCGGCGGCGGCACCGCAGCTCGCCACGCAGCTGCTCGCCGCCTCGCCGCCTCCCTCGCCCGGCTAACGCCGTGAACCGGCCTCTCTCTCTCCCCCGAACCCCCCAGACACCCCCTCTCCTCTCCAGCTCCTCCCCCTCGCACGCCCCAGCCATGGCCGACGCCATCGCCGCCACCCCCTCGCCGTAGCTACGCCCTCCGTCCACCCCACGCCGTGCCACCGTGTCCAGGAGCTTCGCCGCCGTCCACTTCATCGAGCTAGCCAAGCCCCGTGTGCTCGAGCGGCCCGAGACCACCGCACCGACCTCGCCCGAGCTCGCCGTCGCCGGAGATCCCTTTCAACGCCGTCGCTGCCTCAGCTCGTCCCCGACCCCGCCGGTGGCCTCTACGGGAGCGCTGTGAGCCTAGCTACTCCTCCGACCCTCTCTCTCTCATTCCCGAGCCGTGTAGCCACCGCACGAGGATCACACGCCCGCACCGTCGCGGACCTCGTCGCCGACGTGCTTCCGGCCACACTCCGGCCACAAGATGGTGTCCATCTTACTCACCGAGTCCCACAGCACCTAGCTAGCCACTCCACGAGCCTCACCGATCCCTCTAGCGCCAAGTTCATCCTCGACCGAACCCCGGTGGCCGCCAAAGTCGTCGCCGGCGCCAACTCCGGCCACCCCGACCCCAACGGACTCCGCCAAGAGCTGCGGTTTGTCCTCAGCTCCACTCCGGTGGTCTCCGCGGTCCTTTTGGTGGCCGAAATGGCCAAAACCACTCCCGCCGCCGCGTCGGGCTCGCCGGCGGCTAAACACCGGCAGCCGACTTTGACTTTAACCACGGGTGGGCCCTGGTTGACTCCCCTGAGTCAATGACAGGTGGGGCCCAGCCCTGTTAATTAAACAGGATTAGTTTTAATTAAATTTTAATTAAAATAATCACCCTGACATGCGGGACCCACTGTCAGGTTTGACCCAGACCTGTTCCGTTGACCTGCTGACGTCACACTGACGTCAGGCTGACGCAGTAATTGATTTTCTGGATTTAAATTAAATCAGGAAATTCCAGAATATTATTTAAACTTCAAAAATTCATAACTTTTATTCTGTAACTCCAAATTGGACAAATTATATATGAAAAATGATCAGAAAAATCCAATCTATCCATCTGTACTATTTTCATACATGATCAAACAAGTTAAATTGATGTTTTAAGCAGAACAAGGAAAAGCACTTTAAAAGACCATATTTGGATTTGAAATTTGAATCCTTGATTCAAATTTGTTCAAACCCCTCTGGTTTTAGTTGCATTAGCCCAACACACTCATATTGCCATGTTTCATGCATGCATCATATTGTTGCACATTGTTTGGTGATGCTTGGGTATCGATGTCCTTTGCGACAGGTTCTGCCTCCGAGGAGTACCGTGATTACCCTAACGAAGAACCGTATCCGTGCATCGAACCATCAGGCAAGCAACCAACCATTTGATCATATCGATACAATCCCATGTTCTCGCTCCTGCTCTCTTTTACTGCATTAAGACAACGCGATTCAAACTGCTGTGTGCTACGGTAGTTGAACCCATTTCCTCTGCATGACCTGTCATTGCCACAGTAACTAGATGAAACCCACTAGCATGTGTAGGAGTTGATTGAGCCATATGTATGTGTTGTTCCTACCTTGCTATGCCTGCTATGCTTAGAGTCGTGTCAGGTCTGGTTCATCTGGGTGATGGGCTAGAGTGAAATGATTATGTCGGTAATGAGAAGTGGTGTGGTGAACACGATTTGGTAAAGGTATCGATGAGAGGCCATGTAGGAGTACATGGTGGGTTGTTTCATTGAAGCCGACCTTAAGCACTGAGATCTGTATGTGTGATTTAAGAATCAGCTACTACCATGCATTGGGCCCGAAACCAATGGACCCTCTCGACTTCTTATTCACCCTAGTTCTCCGTCCAGGAGTTGCAAGTAGTTTCTGGTGTTTGTAGCCTACTGGAGGCCGTGGACAGCGCTGACCGTAGGGGTGGGCTGTGATGCGGTAGGTACGTGGCACGGTGTACCGAATACCCGTTAGGTATCTCGGGAACCCTGTTCACATTGTTCGGGGCCGTATGGGAAACCTCGGCCGGACTCCCTGCGGATGGAACCTGAATAGGCGATAAACCTGGACCGGAGGCTTAGGTGATTAGGTAGGTCGTGGCCGACACCCACGTTGGGCTTCCGCTTGAAGGTTGCCGAGTACATGTCGTGTAAACGACGGTAAGTGGTGAGAGCGTGTATGAAGAAGTACACCCCTGCAGGGTTAACATGATCTATTCGAATAGCCGCGTCCGCGGTAAAGGACTACTTGGTTGCCTATACAGTTCATAGACAAGTAAATGGAAACTGCTAAAAGCCTCAAGATAAGTGTGAGTGCCGAGGATGGCTCTTCCGTAGGAAGACGGAGGTGGATCCTCGGTAGTGTATTGAAGTGGTGAGTAGTGGACTCGTGTGCGCAAAACCATTTCAAGTTGGAGTATCGTAGGATAGCCTAGCCAAGAGTCAAAGCTGGCTTGCTGCAATAACTCCACCAACCCTTCTTGATACTATGCATGTATGTAGGATCTGATGTATGTCTTGCTGAGTACCTTTGTACTCATGTTGCTATAATCTACATTTTTTACAGAAGACGCTGCAACCCCTTCTGATGGGTTCTATGTAGACGTTGACATCAACGAGTAGGCTAAAGACCCAGGTGGTGACCCTGAGCTTGTGATGGACCATGTAGTATAGCTAGGCTTTCCAAGCCTCTTTTATTTTACTAGTTGTCTGTACTCAGACAAGTTACTTCCGCTGCTGGTTTGTATGACTGTATGACTTGTATGTTGGGTCGTGAGACCCGTACCTTTGTGTATGATATGTATGGCTCCCTGAGCCTTAAATAAAGTACTTGTGTCGTAGAGTCATGTTGTGATGCTTCGTTGTATTTGCACATATCGAGCATATTGTGTGTATGATTGAAATGCTTGGTATGTGTGGGATCTGACTATCTAGTTGTTTATCTTTAGTAGCCTCTCTTACCGGGAAATGTCTCCTAGTGTTACCGCTGAGCCATGGTAGCTTGCTACTGCTCTGGAACACTTAGGCTGGCCGGCATGTGTCCTTCTTCGTTCCTGTGTCTGTCCCTTCGGGGAAATGTCACGCTTTGAGTACCGGAGTCCTGTTAGCCCGCTACAGCCCGGTTTACCGGAGTCCTGCTAGCCCAGTGCTACAGCCCGGACCCACTTGCTGATGACCGACACGTTCGAAGCTGGGTCATGGATGCCTGTCCCTGTAAGTCTGTGCCACTTTGGGTTTACGACTAGTCATGTCAGCCCGGGCTCTTTATCATATGGATGCTAGCGACACTATCATATACGTGAGCCAAAAGGCACAAACGGTCCCGGGCGAAGGTAAGGCGACACCCGTGGGAACTCCGTGCGTGAGGCCGCAAAGGGATATGAAGTGTTACCGGCTAGATCGATGTGACATCGAGTCGGGGTCCTGACAGCAAGCCTGAGGCGAAGGATCCTGGTGGTGGCGATCTTCAGCCTCTCGTCTTCCGGGGCCAGGTTGCTCCAATCGTTGCCACGCACTATTGGGGTTTGGCGCACGGCAGTGAACGGCTGCGGGTTATCATCGACGATCCAACACCACTCCACTCTCCACTCCTCCCACTTGCTGCGGAGTTCCCCCTCCAGATACGCTTCCTTCTTGCCGGCTCTCGAGATCCAGGCGATCCCCCCGGCAAGCGGCTCTCCTCTCTCGACCCGAGGCATGAAGAAGTGGCGGAAAAGGGCTACATTGGGGTGGACTCCGACAAAGTTTTCGCACAGATGTGCGAAAACTGCCATCATAAGGACGGCGTTGGGGGTGAAGTCTAGGAGGCGGAGGCCGTACGTATTCATGATGTCGCAGAAGAACTCCGAGAAGGGCGGGCAGAGCCTGCAGTAGAAGAAAAGTGCGAAGAACGGGTACCCGGTTGGAGCCAGCTCCGATGCGGTGGCTGGGAGTACCCTCGTGCGTGGGTGTGCACACGTCTCCGTCGACCAGAAAAGGTAGTAGTACTCCCTCAGCTCCTTGGGGCCGAGCTGAGGGGGGAAGATGGCCCGCTCCTTCCGCAGCGCCGCGAGCCGCTGCGCCTCGGCCGATTTTACGCCCTTCCCTTTGTCGGCTTTCGGTGCCATGGCGGAAGTGGCAGGGGAGATCGGCGGCGTGGTGGTGCTGATGGCGATGGGGGGCGGGGGGGGGGGGGGGCGGAGCGCTGCTCTCTTTCGGCTTTGAGAAGAAGGAGGGAGCAGCGGAGATTCTCGAGGACAAAGCAACAGATGGCGAAGTGGGGAAACTGCCCCCGTTTCCCCTGCTTATAAAGAGGGAGGGGGCGGACGTTTCGCCCCTCCGAAGAAAGAACCCCCCACGATCTCTCCCACGATGCCGCATTCAGCGCGTGCCTGTGCCCTGTTTTGGGCCTGGCCCAACAGCGCTCTGCACCGTGTGTGGCCCAGGCCCGGGGGCTCCTGTCGGTGTACTAGAATAGGGGTACCCTAGTACCCCTAACTTGTGCACGGGCAGTAGCAGCGCCACGCGGCAAGGGCTTGCCGGGTGACCGCCAAGATACTCCGTGGCTCCTTTGGAGCCATTCAAGAACCAAGTGTTCAAGTCAAGAAGACAAGACCCCGGCAAGAGGAGCTTGCCGGGAAGGCCAACCGAGGCATTTCAAGGAACTTGCCGCGACGCGCTACGCGTCCCGGCAAGGCCCGGCGAGCGACAAGCTTCCGGGTGCAACAAGACCACGACCGCGGCAAGACGCTTGCCGGGGCAAGCGGCCACTCTGCTACCACGCTCCAGCGCATCCACCAACGTGTCGTCCTGGGGGCCTCTCCAGGCACGCGTGGCGGAAGGCTGTGCAGCCAGCGGTAAGCGGTGGCATGTGACGCTGAGAAGATCGCCATCATGGCGGACGGTGGCTCCTCTAACGGTCCTTTTCCGCACTGTTTAGGCGACATAGACGGGCATTTAATGCCCTTGTCCCCTGGCGTCAGGGTTAGGTAGAGCACACTGTACAAGCAACTGTACCAACTACCTCTCTTTTTACATTTGTACCCTTCTCTGCGTTGCCACCTGTCGGTGACCCCTTGCGCGTATAAAAGGAGGCTCATGCACAACGTAGAGAGGGGTCAGAACTTTTGGTTCAGTTCGACTAGCTCAGAAGGCTCGAATCATTTCGAAGCCAGCAAAACACTTAGCTCTCTAGAGCAAGAACATAATAGAATCAGACAAGCAGCAGTAGGAGTGTTATCTCCCCGGAGAGCTCCGAAGCTGGGTAAACTGCTCGTGTGCTCCGCCTCGATCCGCTCTTCGTGCGACCTCTGCCCCCCGCCGAACCGAAAGGGGCTCCGGTCCCATAGGTGTTCGTGGGTCAGTTTCCCCCGACATCTTGTATGTTCTTGCTCTAGAGAGCTAAGTGTTTTGCTGGCTTCGAAATGATTCGAGCCTTCTGAGCTAGTCGAACTGAACTGAAAGTTCCGAACCCTCTCTACGTTGCGCATGGGCCTCCTTTTATACGCGCAAGGGGTCACCGACAGGTGGCAACGCAGAGAAGGGTACAAATGTAAAAAGAAAGGTAGTTGGTAAAGTTGCTTGTACAGTGTACTCTACCTAACCCTGACGACAGGGGACAAGGGCATTAAATGCCCGTCTGTGTCGCCTAAACAGTGCAGAAAAGGACCGTTAGAGGAGCCACCGTCCACCACGATGGCGATCTTGTCAGCATCGCATGCCACCGCTTACCGTTGGCTGCACAGCCTTCCGCCACGCGTGCCTGGAGAGGCCCCCAGGAAGACATGTTGGTGGATGCGCTGGAGCGTGGTAGCAGAGTGGCCGCTTGCCCCGGCAAGCGTCTTGCCACGGTCGTGGTCTTGTCGCACCCGGAAGCTTGTCACTCGCCGGGCCTTGCCGGGACGCGTAGCGCGTCGCGGCAAGTTCCTTGAAATGACTCGGTTGGCCTTCCCGGCAAGCTCCTCTTGTCGGGGTCTTGTCTTCTTGACTTGAACACTTGGTTCTTGAATGGCTCCAAAGGAGCCACGGAGTATCTTGGCGGTCACCCGGCAAGCCCTTGCCGCGGGGCGCTGCTACTGCCCGTGCACAAGTTCGGGGTACTAGGGTACCCCTATTCTAGTACACCGACAGGTCTCATTACCATATTTGTCAATAAAATCCAAGTATATAGCCCCCATGAATCGGCTATAGTCACCATAGTGTAGCTGAGTCATCATGAAATTGTCTTTAAAAAGAGCAATGTGCATTAGCCCCCAAGTGCCAAATGAAATACTTGTATTGTGCTTGGGAATTTTAAATAAGATGATTCTAACACCGCCTGTTGTTTGCATATTGCAGGCTGAACTCAATGTGAAAGAATCCAAGTCGCCGATCTTCAAGAAAACATTAAGTCTCAACAATCCAAAACTTCCAAGGCCAAAGCAGAATTGACCACTGCCTTGGCAGAGATGGAGATGTTGAGAAAAGGACTTCAAGGCTGACAGGACAAGCTGGGAGTCTTACAAAGCAGCTTTGTTAAAAAGAGCGGAAGAAGCAGAGGCGGCCCTTAAGTCGGTGCCTGAAGAGCTTTCCAGTTTAAAACATCAAATTAACACCATGACCGTCGCTGTCTTTGGTAAGTTACATTATTCCAATTTTTTACCAAACATGCAGTTGAATAATCATTCACTCGGCTTATTAATTTGTTTGGTAATGCAGGCTCTAGAATGGCCCATCTTGGTGTAGACATGCGCATGAAGCTGAAAGCCGCCTATACTCTTATCGAGCAATTGTATACTAGCGCGCAATGAGCTATCTCTGTAGCTTCTCATAAAAAACAACCACCAACTATTATCAAAGACACGCTGGAAAAGTTGTCTGTATTGCCCCAAAGAGTGGAGGATCTGAAGCTATCAGCTGCTAGAGCCGGTGCCATCACTGCGCTAACCCGGGACAAGGCGTGGCAAGCAGATCTGGACCCAGAAGACTTGGCCAATGGCTTCCCAATTGTAAAGGAGGACGGGTCTCCCTTCAGTGCTGAGGATTTTGCGGTGATAGCAAGAGAAATGCGCCCTCTATCAAGCAAACTGGCTTCATACATGGACCTATCTCATTACCAGGCGGCTTATAACGTTGATAACAAGAAGGTGAAGGCGCCGGTTCACGACTCCCAGGTGCTTATTCCGCCAATCTGTAAGCACGCATTTGCTCCTGATATTGACCCGTCCACACTTATTGATGACGAAGTTGTTTTCAAAGCTTTGACTGGAATCAATTGGGCCACCTCTGACTTCCAGACAACGGGTGAAGAGGAAGGAGATGAACCGGTGCTAGATGACCTGAAATCCTCTACCCGCAAGGGTCAAGACAATTAATCCAAAGGTTGGCTTAGCATCTGCCAGTTGAAATACTTTACCAAAACACTTATTCTTTTGGGTCGTCTGATGCCTTGTAATAGGCTAGATTGAAAACAATGATCTACCATGCCATCACGCATGTTAATTTGCATAACACTTATGAGTCGTTTGATCTTATTTGACAATCCACTGTTTATGCTCATAATCATTGTCAACTTTGTTGATCATGTTGTCATAAACCCTACATATAAATAGAGAACAAGTGCCTTGGTAGTTTACCCCAAGGTGGGTCATAATACCCCATATAAAAACCACTGGTGACTGCATCATCCATAACCAGGGTCGGTTTATCAAAACCTCATATAATCATAACAAAATAAATATCATACTTGTGATACTTATTGCGTATTGTCGGCTTACCATGCCACGTGCAGTAAGGGTAACAGCCCAGACTCAGAGCGCAACGCTCTGTGCAATTTATTCATACTGTCAGCTTATAACGCCATAGACAGCAAAGGGTAACATCCCAAAATCATTAGAGTACAGAACTCCAAACATATGATCATCATATACTGGCGACTTAACATCCAAAGCCAGGACGGTTTAGCAAAACACTGGATACTTTCAAATATGAATCATAACGATCAAGGCAACATGGCCCGAATCAACTTTCAACCATATATCAATATGGTACAAACATAAATCACCAAAAAGATTCAAAGTCAATATAAACCAGAATAACAAGGCATTGAAAGGCTGCCAAGCCTCAGCATCAAGTGCTATTCAAGGGCTGCAAACCACTGAGTTACTCCTTAATTCAAACCTGTAAGTCGGGCCTCACGTGACCAATCACCATTTTAACTTTGACAAGTTCAGGGTCTTTATAAGATTGATTGTCAAGAGTACAACGAGTGATTCCATGATTACCTGGTCAGAGTGGCAAGCATACAAAGGTAGGATAACCCGGATTTTTGGTGAATACACCTGGCGTCCAAGCCTATTACGAGGGACAACAAAGCTCTGTTCACTTAACAAGGAGCCCCCAAGTAATATTTTGATCCAGGCGTACAAGCCGGACTAGTAAGGTAGTCATAGCTATGCTCAATGAGCAGGAAGCCCCCAAGTATTTTGCAATCAAGGTGTACAAGCCGGATCAAAAGGGTAATCATACCTATGCTCAATAAGCACGAAGCCCCCAAGTGACCTTATGAAGTGACAATAAAGACTCGGATTCTCAGAAATGAAACGACAGAGGCCCTGAATCATCAGGGATGTCGGCTTTATTATACTAATCATAATACATACATTGGTAAAAGTATGTACATCACAAGAATCGGTGGCTCAGGTGCAATAAGGCCGAAGATGAGCAATATTCCACGGCCGGTGGGTCTTCTCCTCCGACGTGCGTGAGTCCTTGTGGTCTCGAACATCGATAAGGTAGTATGACCCGTTGTTCAAATTTTTTGCTGACCAAAAAAGGCCCTTCCCAAGGTGGGGATAACTTGTACATGTCAGTTTAACCCTGGATGAGCTAGAGCACCAAATCTCCTTCTTGAAAGGTCATGGTTTTAACCCGGTGGTTGTGATAACGATGCAGATCTTGCTGGTAAATCGCTAAATGAGCCGCCGCAAGGTCGCGCTCCTCATCCAATAGGTCAATATCATCCTGGCATGCTTTCTCATTATCAGCTTCAACATAAGCCGCCACACGGGGCGAGTCGTGACGTATGTCACTAGGGAGAACCGCCTCTGCTCTGTAAACCATGAAGAAAGGTGTGTAACCCGTAGATCTGTTGGGAGTGGTATTGATACTCCAAAGCACCGAGGGAAATTCTTCCACCCAAAAACTCGGCGTCCTCTGCAAAGGGACCATAAGTCGGGGTTTGATACCTCTCAAGATTTCTTGATTGGCTCTTTCAGCTTGACCATTATACTGGGGGTTAGCCACTAACGACATATCAAGCCGGATATGCTCTTGTTGACAGAATTCTTTCATTGCACCCTTAGACAGATTAGTACCATTCTCAGTAATGATACTATGAGGGTATCCAAAATGAAAGATCACCTTTTTGATGAATTGCTGTATCACATTTGCTGACCGGCTCAGCTTCAACCCACTTTGTAAATTTGTCAACAGCTACCAGGAGACGAGTCTTTTGTCCTTGGACCTTTTAAAAGGCCCAACCATATCCAGCCCCCAAACTGGAAACGGCCAAGTAATTGGAATCATCCTCAATTCTTGAGTTGGCACATGAGCTCATCTTGAAAAAATTGACAGCCATCACATTTACTGACCAGATCTTCCGCGTCAGCATGAGCCGTCGGGCAATAAAACCCATGAAAAAAAGCTTTAGCAACAAGAGATTTAGAACCGGCATGATGGCTGCAATATTGTCGGCGCTCTGGGAACGGGGGTACCCAGACTTGCCTGCCTGCGGCCTGCGGCATGGCTCAAGGAGTGGCCCAGTACGGCCCATCTTCATCAACACAAGCTCAAGACCCTCGCGAGGGGCTAAGCCTCGCGGGGCGGATGACATGAAGCTTCCTCAGGCACAGCCTCTTCAGGCTGGCTCGCGAGGAGGCGGAGAGATCAAGGCGGGGTGCCTCACGAGGTGCCCGTGACGCAAGCCATGACGACCAACGCCAGGCGGGCGCCAGGCGGGCGCCGGCCTGCGCAGAGTCCTTGTTTCCTCTTTGGTGCAAAGGGGGAAAGCGCAGGCAAGGGTATCAAGCAAAGGCAACCATTTCAGTGCAACAAGACCAAGACCAGCAGAAAGGCAGGATGGAGGTCATCGTGGAGCCCAAGCCGGCGTCATCATCAGAGCCTTTGGCAGGCGAGGACCAACTTTAGCCAGGATAAGTGTACTAGATGTTCCCCTTCAAAATGGCCAATTGTTGGCGCCCTTCCCACTCAATATTTGGGAAGAGGACCAGGGCCTCGCTCTATAAATAGGGCTAGCCACCGCAGTAGAGAGGGATCCGGATCCGGATTCAATCCTTCCCAAGAGGCATCGCCTCCACAAGAACTCCTCCCCTCGCGAGGCAGTTCTTCCTTTGTATTGTTCATCATCAGCCCCTGAGGCAATCCACAACACCACAAACTAGAGTGGGGTATTACACCACAATGGTGGCCCGAACTAGTATAAACCGCGTGTCCCTTGTGTTGCTCTTCGTGTAGTTTAGATCCTTTGCGAGGCGACAAGACGTGAGTAGGTAGGACGTGTGATCTCCGCGCGCACCCCAGAGTTCGAACCTTAAGGGTCTGCCGGAACCCGAAATCCAACATTTGGCGCGCCAGGTAGGGGTGCACCGGAATCCCCCTTCCGCCGCCTTGTATTTCGCCGTCTGTCGCATCCATGTCGGACGCTCGTCGGGCCCACGCCGAGCGCCGGGCCGCTCTCACCACCTGCGTCGCCCAGACGGCTCCCGTCGACGGATGCCCCCGCCGTTCCTCATCGCCTGCCATCAACGCCGCCACCGGCCCGACGGGGAACGAGCAGTAGGCGTCGTCCCTGCATCCTTCAGTGCGGCGAGAAGGCCGCACCGCCACCCCGTCACTGACTCCAGCAAGTTCCTCGTCCCACGCCCATCGCGCTCCTGCGGACACGCACGCCGCGCTGCTGTCACGCCCAATATGCGACCCTATCCAAAAGGAACTCGAAGGTCCCACCAAGGATAGACCCGCATATTGAAACTCTTTTGCAAGGTGGATATCATTACATCAACATTACATAATAGATGGGGATACATACAAAAGGCATACAATGCCACACGAATACAACATCATCTTACATAAGAGCACCATCCGACTACGGATGAAACATAAACAGAAACTCAAATGACATCCACCCTGCTAGCCCAGGCTGCCGACCTGGAACCTATCCCTGATCGAAGAAGAAGCAGAAGAAGAACTCAACGCAAGCAAGCATCGCTCTCGCATCATGATCATCGCATAACTTATACCTGCAACTATTGTTGTAGTAATCTGTGAGCCACGAGGACTCAGCAATCCCATTACCATGGGTATCAAGACTAGCAAAGCTTAAAGGGAAAGGAAAGGGTAAAGTGGTGAGGCTGCAGCAGCGACTAAGCATATATGGTGGCTAACATACGCAAATAAGAGTGAGAAGAGAGCAAACAGAACGGTCGTGAAGCTAGCAATGATCAAGAAGTGATCCTGAACTCCTACTTACGTCAAACATAACCCAGAAACCGTGTTCACTTCCCGGACTCCGCCGAGAAGAGACCATCACGGCTACACACGGTTGATGCATTTTAAATCGGAACTGGTGTCAAGTTATCTACAACCAGACATTAACAAATTCCCATCTGCCTATAACCATAGGCACGGCTTTCGAAAGATTATACCCAGTAGGGGTGTCCCAACTTATCCCATGATAAGCTCTCGCAATCAACGAAGGATATACCTTCTCCCAGGAAGACCCGATCAGACTCGGAATCCCAGTTTACAAGACATTTCGACAATGGTAAAACAAGACCAGCAAGACCACCCGATGCGCCGACAATCCCGATAGGAGCTGCACATATCTCGTTCTCAGGGCAACACCGGATGATCAATCCGTACAACTAAAACCAGACCTCAAGTTTCCCTGAGGGGGCACTGCAAAGGGCTCTAGTTCGGACCAACACTTAGACAAGCACTGGCCCGGGGGGGCTAAAATAAAGATGACCCTCGAGAGAGCGACTCCCAAGGGAAAAGGTAGGTGGTGGTGAGGCAAATGGTAAAACCAATGTTGGGCCTTGCTGGAGGAGTTTTATTCAAAGCGAACTGTCAAGGGGGTCCCATAATTCACCCAACCGCGTAAGGAACGCAAAATCTGGGAACACAACACCGGTATGACGGAAACTAGGGCGGCAAGAGTGGAACAAAACACCAGGCATAAGGCCGAGTCTTCCACCCTTTACCAAGTATATAGATGCATTAATAATATAAGAGATATTGTGATATCCCAACAAAAATCCTGTCCATCATGGAGCAATCTTCAACTTCACCTGCAACTAACAACGCTATAAGAGGGGCTGAGCAAAAGCGGTAACATAGCCAAACAATGGTTTGCATAGGAAGGGTGTCAAAGGTTAGAGGTTCATGGCAATTTGGGAGGCTTCATGAGCAAAAGATAGGTAGCGCAGGAAAGCGATAGAATGAAGCAACTAGCATAGCAATGATAGTAGTGAGATCCAGGGTAGCGGTCATCTTGCCTGAAATCCCGCAAGGAAGAAGAATGAGTCCATGATGAAGACGAACGGGAGTAGTCGAACGAATCCTCACAATCGCAACATTACCGGAACTAAGAAGCAACACCGGAAAGAAACAAACAACATGATAAATGCACAAGCATAAACATGGCATGATGCACAAACAAGTATGATGCATGTCCGGTTTAAATAGCATGGCATGGCAAAGTGCAACAAACAATACTACAAGTTAAATGGAGTTCAATATGCAACGAGTTGCATATTAACGAAACACCACATTCAGCTATTTAGTTAGCTCCCGTTTAGGTACCGAACAATATTAAATGTTGATTAACATGGCAAGAGGTGAAGCATAATAAATCTAGGCAAGTCTAAATGAGGCCGGAACAACGAACAACAATTCCGGAAAATCCCCATATGCATATTTTGAATTTGGAACTGTTCTGCCCTAAAATATATTTTATTGTTATTAAACATGCAAGATGAGTGCACCATGTTAAACTAGGCATTTTTCCACCCCATTTACATATAAAGAACATTTAATTCCAAGCTACGGTTATTTAGTTATGAAATAAAGCATTTTAACATGGCATTTAAGCAAATTAATGCAAACAGCAATTTAAACATCTTTAACATGGATGAAAGTGGCAAATTATTAATCTACACAAAATTCTAAGCATTTTACATGGTTGAATCTATTTAAACCGATGCACGGTTATGAAGTTATTAATGCATGAAGTTTAGGGACTTTTCTGTAAAACATTAATTCCTGGAATAATGCTAAATTCGCAGCGCAGGAAAAAAATACACATAGGCTGAATCTAGAGCACTGTTGGGCTGAACAGAGAGGAGGGGCTGTGTGGGGATCTCACCATGGGCTTTGGCCTGGTTCAGTGGAGAGGGAGGCTGGAAGGGCGATGGGCCTTGGCGCTGGGGGGAGGCAGCCTAGGCGCGTGGTTGAGCGAGGTGCGGTCAACGCTCGAGTGTTCGCCTGATGCAGGATGTGGCTCGAAGCAGAGCAGCGGCGGCAGCAGAGCAAGGGCACCGGCGGTGGGGCGAGGTCCGGCGAGGCCAGGGACAGGCGGGGCGGCAGCAGACCTGGGCGTAGGGAGGAAGGCATGGGCGCGCGGTGCCAGGGTGCTGCTGGCGAGGACCGGCGTCGGGGAGCTCGAGGACGACGTCGTCCGGGCGCGGGAGGCAAGGATGGCCGGCGCAAACTCCTGGGGGCTCCCTGTTGCATGAACATAGGAAGCAGGTGAGAGAGGGAGGAGAGAAGGAAGAGGAAGGGAGAGGCAGGGGCGCAGGGTCCTGCTGAAGGTGGTCGCCGGTGACGTTGAGGCAGAGGCGAGGAAGATGGTGGAGGCCGAGCGCGTTGGAGGAGTGGATCTCAGGCACGGGGACGAGGTGGATCGAGGGAGGCAAGGGGCCTGCTGGATGAGCTCCGTCTCGAGGAGCTCCTGCCCGGGCACGAGCGTGGAGACGCGGGGCTGCGGCCAGAGGAGGTTGGTCGGGCACGAAAATGGAGGCGGGGGTTCGATTGGGTGGAGATGGATCCCGAGGTGGGAGGAGGTTGTGGGATCGAGGGAGGGGGATCCCGAGAGGATTTTGTGGAGTGGCGGCGGGATGGGACATCTCCCTAGAAGTTAGGGTTTGCCCATATTTGGACTAGGGGTCTTAATATAGGGAAAAGAAGAGGTTTTTGGATCATCCGATTAAAATCGAACGGTCGAGATAAATGGCTTAGGGGAGTCCAACAAATAAACGTGGATATTTTATAGATGTTTGGGGATGATCCGGATCCAACGGTGACGACTACTCGGGTCGGGTTCAGGACAATTTTCGGACGCGCGCAAGAGGGGGGTCGGTGGCGTGCAGAGAGGTTAGGTGGTCTGACAAGAGGGAAATGCAAACATGGTTGGTCTCGGAACGGTCAACGAAATTAAGGGCGGAACGCAGCAACTACGAACGGGTGCAAGCTCAATGTAAACAATGACGGCAACGAGTGCCGATGCAATGCAAATGATGACATGAGATGAAATGCAAGACCTGAACAAAAAGCAAAACAAAAAAAACAAAAACCCAACCACGGAGGAAAAAATATAACACATCTCCGGAAAAGGCAAGAGTTGGAGTTACGAGAGCTCCTGCACTACCGTCCCATCGACGACCTCTATGACGACTGGCTTGCCCGCATCACGGAGCTCGTCAGCGCCGTTGGGGGATCCCCCGCACCATCCCTCTCGCTGCACCACGCCCCGCCCTGCGCGGGCAACGAAGCTCTGGGGGCGCCTCAGCCGCCTCCCCCTCAAGAAGGCGCCCTGGACCCAAGGCGCGTGGCCCCTAGATGGGACCCGCTCTGTCCGGCGCCAGCGCAGCAAGAGATGAGCTGCCAAGAGATCCCTCGTCCCCAAGAAGCTGCCCGTGTGCTCCCCGCACCGGCACGATATGACCGCGCTCCTGCTCCAGCGCGCCAAGACCCCGCGCTACTCCTGGCGGTAGCACGTGAAGACCTCCAAGATCAAGCTCTTCGTCACCAAAGGCCTCCCGTGGCCACGACAGGCTGCCGTGCCTTCACCGCCGAGCTGCGCGGCGTGGCCTGGCCGGGCAAGTTCAAGCCGGATCTGCCCCCGCGCTACGACGGCACGGCTGATCCTGTGGAGTTCCTCCAGCTCTACGAGTTGGGCATCGAAGCCGCCAACGGGGACAAGAAGGTCATGGCGAACTGGTTTCCCATGGTGCTCAAGGACGGTGCCCGCACCTGGCTCCTGAACCTGGCTCCTGGGACGAGATGTGCACCCGCTTCATCGCCAACTTCCAAGGCACTCGCGACCGGCCCCCGGCCATGAGCGACCTGCGCCACATCAAGCAGCAGCCAGGAGAGACCCTGCAAAAGTTCATCCAGCGCTTCAACAACGCTCGCCTCAAGATCCCCAGGGTGACTGAGGAGGCCATCATCTCAGCTTTCTCCGACGGCGTGTGTGACATCAAGATGAAAGAGGAGCTAGCAATCCATGAAGACCTGTGCACATCCCTGGAGTTGTTCAATTTGGCGACCAAGTGCGCCAGGGCTGAGGAAGGGCGTCTCACCCTCCTTGAGCTTCCGGATGCCGATCCCAAAGAAAAGAAGCCCAAAGTCAAGGACGTGAAGCGCAAGGGGGCTGTTGTGCTGGTAGCAAAGCCGGACACCAAGCGAGGCAGGGATCAGCCTGAGTCATCCAAGGGCAGCCGGTATTGTGTGTACCATGACCTCCATACCCACAACACCAACGAATGCCAAGAGCTCGGGGCTGTGCGGGATGTGCGTGCCGACCGACGCCCCGAGCGCAACGACCGGGGCTATGGCCGAGGAGGAGGAAGAGGTGGAGGACGATGGGAAGACCGTGGCCCTTGCCAGGGGTGGCGTGACCGACCTCGCAAGGACCACTGGCAGGACCAGCCTCGCGAGGAAGGTTGGAGGGATCAGCCTCGGGAGGATCGCCCGCAAGGCAACGCAGGCCTCCCTCCTCTGCCACCTCAGCCAAGGAGGAATGAAGACCATCATCGGGACGAGGGGGCTGGGGGCTTCCAGGAGCCGCTCGCAATCGCTTGTATCTTGGGCGGCGCTCACGCCCCGGCCTCTCAGCGCATCTTCAAGCAGTTTTCTCGCGAAGTGAATGCAGTCCTCCCCAAGCTTGAGGCCACACGCCCTCTCAGGTGGTCAGCGTGCGCCATCATGTTCAGCTCAGCGGATCAGCTCAAGTGTGCAGCCACAGCCGGAGTCCTCCTGATGCTTTGCTCCCCGATCATCAGCAATGTGCAGGTCACCAGAACCCTCACCGATGGCGGATTAGGACTCACCGTCCTGTCCGTCAAGACGTTCAACAATCTCCAAGTGCCATACCATCAGCTTTAGCCAACCAAGCCTTTCTCAGGAGTCACTAATGGTTCCACTGTTCCAATAGGGCAAGTTCACCTTCCTATCACCTTCGGGAAGCGCGACAACTACCGCACCGAGCTCATTGACTTCAACGTCGCCCACATCCGCATGCCGTACAATGCCATCCTCGGGTACCCAGCCCTGGCCAAGTTCATGGCTGTGACTCATCACGGCTACAATGTCCTCAAGATGCCAGGAAGCGGTGGAGTCATCACGGTGCCTTGTGAGGAGAGGGATGTTGTGTTCTCTCTGGAGCATGCTTTTCAGGCCGCGTCAATCGAAGACCCAGATCACAGGAGCGGAAGGCTTCCCGAGGCAGTCCCTAAGAAGAAGAAGACATCTCCTGGTCCGATACCTCGAGAGGCGGGCACCTCAGGAGCCGCGCCCGTCTAAGGGGCGCCTCCCTCTGTCACATAGGAAGGCGCGCCCGGCGCCCTCCTCGGGTAAGGCTCGGGGGCTCTCTCCTGGAGGACCATCGACTTTGCCAACATCATGAGGGAGGCACTCGGGCACCACTTGGAGGCGTGTTTAAAAGCACGTTTCCCTCAGGAAGGAGCGAGGAAAGGAGGGCCAAACCCTCAAGAGTTCATTAGCGAGATCATAGGAGCTGCAGGAGTCAAGAGTCATGAGTGGCAGCCGCCACTTACCCGCCGTAGCTCCCCATCCGGGCGAGGATGGTGGGCTGCGCATCTGCATCGACATACCAGGACTCAACCGAGCCGCCTCTCAGGAGCGCCTCTGGCCCTCATGCGTGGAACGTTGCGAAGGTCCAACCCACAGCTATGTTCGCATGCCTTTCGACTTGCCGAACGAG
The DNA here is from genome assembly GCF_018294505.1 of Triticum aestivum. NCBI lineage: Eukaryota > Viridiplantae > Streptophyta > Magnoliopsida > Poales > Poaceae > Triticum > Triticum aestivum. The sequence goes on from NC_057798.1 coordinate 561,364,230, forward strand.
GTTGCTGTGCGTCAGTGCCTCATGAGGAGCATTCTGGAGGCTCAAGAGGTCAGGCGTTCCGCAGTCCTGGTGGAGATGGAGATGGTCCTCGAGGAGCCGCCAGTGCCTCCGGAGCCTCCCGGGGCTCCTGGGCCTCGGGGCTCTGTCGGATTTCGGGTTCCGGCAGACCCTCTAGATTCGAACACTAGGGTGCGCGCGAAGATCTCGCCCTCTACCTACCTGCACCCCACCGCCTTGCTAGGATCTAAGCAATCAAAGGAACAACACAAGAGACACAGGGTTTATACTGGTTCAGGCCACCATTGTGGTGTCATACCCTACTCCAGTGTGTGGTGTGGTGGATTGCCTCTTGGGTTGATGATGAACAATACAAGTAAGAACAGCCTCGCGAGGGTCTGTTCTTGAGCTAGTGCGATGAACAGCTAGGGGAGTCAGTCGCTCTTTCCACTGGTTCCCTTATGATGATCTGCCTTCGTTTTCTCATTATGGGTGGCTAGTCCTATTTATAGGCAAAGGCCCTGGGCCTCTTCCCAAATATTGAGCGGGAAGGGCGCCAACAATTGGCCATTTTGAAGGGGAACATCTAGTACACTTATCCTGACTAAAGTTGGTCCTCGCCTGTCAAAGGCTCTGGTGGTGACGCCGGCTTGGGCTCCACAATGACCTCCTTCCTGCCATTGCGACGGTCTTGGTCTTGTTGCACCGAAACGGATGCCTTTGCTTGATGCTCTTGCCTGCGCTTGCTCCCTTTGCACCAAAGAGGAAAGAAGGACACTGCGCGGGCTGGCGCCCGCCTGGCGCCCTCGGTCGTCATGGCTTGCGTCATGGGCACCTCGTGAGGTACCCCGCCTTAATCTCTCCGCCTCCTCGCGAGCCAGCCTAACGAGGCCATGCCTGAGGAGGCTCCTTGTCATCCAACCCGCGAGGCTTGGCCCCTCGCGAGGGTCTTGAGCTCGTGCTGATGAAGACGGGCCGTGCTGGGCCGCCCCTTGAGCCACGCCGCGGGCCACAGGCAGGCAAGTCTGGGGACCCCCGTTCCCAGAACACCGACAGTAGCCCCCGGGCCCAAGGTGCGCCCGGACTTGGCTGAGCAGAGAAGTGAAGGGGCAAGTGCGAAGCACCGCGGGCCCTAATAGCCTGCAGCCTTGGGCGCCGCGTGGCGGTTGATTGGACGTGGGCGGCCCTGTTCCCCCATGCCTCCTTATTTTGCGCCCAGCTAGGCGGACTTGTGGTTGCAAATAATCGTTCCTCTTTTCGCTGCTCGATCATCCCCTGCTCTTCCTCCTCTCGAGCTCCAGTCTCTGCTTCCAATCCAATCTCGAATCCTCCCTCTTCCCATTGCCATGGCTCCGATGAAGAAGGGAAAAGGGAAGAAACCGACGCCTCCGCCTCGCTCGCCGTCGTCGGCGGCTCCCGCCGTCGATCGGTCGATCATACTCAACCGAGAAGGCTTGGGCAAGGCCAGCTCTGCTCTGGCCACCATCTTCAACGAGTGCGGGAGGACGACGGCCTGGCCCGCATCCCACTTCTCCATCAACAGAATAGTCACCGAGGTCCAGTACTTTGCCGACGCCCTGTAGGCGGGATTGGTTACCCCCTTTTCCGATTTCTTCAACGTTGTGCTTTCCCATTACCAGATCCATATGATGCATTTGGGTCCTGAATCCATTACCCTTCTTGCCGTCTTCGCCTTTGTCTGCGAGGCAATGATGGGCATCCCTCCTTCAGTTGCCTTGCTGCATCACTTCTTCTCTCTGCACCTCGTCGATCCCACCCAATGCTCAGGGTGCGTGAGATTCATTGCCGCACCAGAAACAGCGGCCTCAGGTATTGATTTCAGTCTTCCTCTATCCACGCCTGGGTTCCGTGAACGGTGGCTGTACGTGGATGTAGGGGTGCCCAGCCCCCTGCTTTCAGAGCCAACGTCGCCCGCTATCCCCAATTCAGGCTGGGGCCAGGAGCGGCTCATCTTCGTCTGGCATCACTTCGCGCTCTTGAGGGCGCTCGGCGTGACGGCGCCCAAGGTGGTGAAGGAGTTCCTGCTACACCGCATTGCTCCTCTCCAGCGCCACTCCCGCCAGATGTGGTCCTTCAGCGGGCGTGAAGATCGCATGAGGCTCCTGGAGGAGAACCTGACGCCCGAAGCGTTGAGGAAGGTGCTCCTGGTCTTGACGGGGGACCCTTCCCCCGGCAGCGTCCGGCAAGGGGGGGCCTTGCTGTACCTTTGCACGAACAGGGGCGACTTTGTGAAGCAGATGCCCGGATTCGACGAATGGGGGCTGCGCCCCGCTGGCCTCACGGGACCTCGCGAGAACCCAGTGGTGGTGACTGCCCTCCCAGTCGCCCACGGTGGCCCTTCCTCCAGTGGCGAAGCAGGGAGGCATGGGCCACTGGAGGCTGAGGGGGCCCCTGCCGAGGTGACGACGCCGGGCGGCACTCCTGAGGGGACAGCTCATGAGGCTCGTACTACTGCAGCTGGAGGCATTGAGCCGCTACCTGCGCCGCCTGTGGTTGAGGCCCCTGGGGCCCCAGCTATCCTTCTTGGTGAGACGACCGGTGGCGTGCGTCAGGACGACGCCCCCGACGCTGGTCCCCTTGACGCTTCTTCCTCGTCACAGGCTGACCCATGCGCTCAACTCCTGGGTCACTTCCGTGTGGACTTCGAGGCTCTCCGGAAGAGAACGGAGGCCTTGGATGACGATTACCCTTGCCGCCTGCTGAAGCACCGGAAGTATTTCGCCATCGATGAGTAAGCCTTCCCCTTTCCTAGCTCCTGGTCCTCCCATTGCTTTGGCTGATCCTTGCTCTGTAGGGCCCTTCCTGCCGAGCTCACGGAGATGGCTGAGGAGCCATCCCCCCAGGCTCCGCCTTCTCCACCGTCTTCGAGCGCTCCGAGCTCAAGCAAAGCCCTTGTGGTGAGGTCGGTGGGAAAGGTGAGCCATCATGTGCTGCCTCACGACTCTTCTTCGTGAGCCTTCTCGGGGTATAGCGAGCCTGCCTTGGGCTTCGTGTCTAGTCATGGATGGCGATTGGATGCGGTCGGCCCTGTGCTCTTCATTCGGGGATAGGCTGGCTCCTGGACGGGCTTCCAGCGAGGCGCGCCCGGCCATCGCGAGGGCGCCAGCCCCCAGCCCCCTGCCCAGAGGGGGAGTGCTGATTCGTGGCCCCCCGCCCTTACCTGGGGAGGATGACGGCACGGAAGACGTGCTCGAGCGCGCCCGGAGGCATCGCGTTCTTCGCCAAGGGTTTCTCCGGAGGGCGGCTGACGCGGTGAGCCGGCTTGGTGAAGAGCTTGCTGATGAAGATTCGCACCTTGAGGCCGAGGGCCTGCGCCTGGCTGAAGAGAGGCGCAAGCTAGAGGCAGCTGTTGCCCTTCCGCGCCACCAGCGTGACCTCGATAATGAGGAGGCCGAGGCGTTGTTGCCGGCCTCTCGGGAGGCCCGTTCCCGGGCTGTCGAGGAGGCCCGAGAGGCTGACCGGCAGCGTGAGGCGGCGGAGGAGCAGGCGCGGGAACTCCAGGCCCGGTGCCACTCCCTGGAGGAGCAGGTGGAGCTGCGTGAGACAGCCCTTGCATCGATGAAGGTGGCTTCGGTCGACCAGGTAGAGCTCCTGAGGCGTGAGGAGGCACTGACGCTGGAAGCTGCTGAGCGCGCACGCGATCTTGAACGCCTGGAGACGAGAGAGCGCTTGGCGACACAGGCGGAGGATGACGTCGCTGCGCGCGAGGCCCGAGTTCTGGAAGAGGTTGATCGCGGGGTGACGGCGGCCCGCTTGAACCTCGAGCACGAGTTCGAGGAGAGGCTGGGGTTGATCCGGGTCGAGGCTGAAGGCAGGACCGCCGCCCTAAGGGCCAAGCTAGAGGAAGTGACGCGGTGGGCCAATGCTTCCCAGGCCGCCCTCGACGTGGCGCAGGAGGGGCTGACTACCTCCCGCACCGAGGAGCTTCTTCTACGCCAGCGGGTGGACGAGGCTGAGGCTGTTGCGCGGCAGAACGAGGACGAGATACGCCAGCGGCGGATTCTGGAGCACGAGCACGGCCCCATGCTCGCCACGCTCCGGGAGAGAGCCAACGCGGCCTTGGGTAACATCTGCGAGGCGGCTATTGACGAGCCCCACGCAGTCAACTATGCTGGCAATCTTCAGTTCTTCACTGACATGGTGACACAGCTGGAGGCGCGGTCGGTCGGAGCCAACAGGCTGGTGGAGGAGAGGAGCCGCGCCCTGCTCGGGCGCGCCTTCTCTCATGTCTTCAGTCACCTTCGGAACATGGACCCCAACTTTGACTTTGATGTCGCCATCGCCCCAGTACCCCAGGCCGTCCGGGGCGACCTGGCGTGCTGGGTGGAAGACAACGTGGATGCCCTTGTGAAAGTGCGTTATGTCGACTAGAGGGGGGGTGAATAGGCGATTTTTATGAATTCTTCACTGAGGAATTTGCCGGTGAGGAAATTCCTTAGCGAAGAACTATTAGCAGCAGAATAAGTACTTAGAAGTAAACACAACAGAATACAAGCATGGTCATCATGATGAAATGAAGACTAGCATAGAGTACAGAAAGCGTGATCACAGGATAACACAAGATGAAGACAAACAGACTGAAGAAATTGAACTGAGGAAATTGAGAAAGTCTTCAGTCAAAGTCTTCAAACACAGATATGAACAAACACTCAACATAGTAATGAGGAAATGAAAGGGTTGAGGAAATAGAACCAGTTAGGTTGGTGAAGACAATGATTTGGTAGACCAGTTCCAACTGTTGTCTCAGTTGTACGTCTGGTTGGAGCGGCTGAGTATTTAAACTCGAGGACACGCAGTCCCGGACACCCAGTCACTGAGCACGCAGCTCAAGACACCCAGTCCTCACCGTATTCTCCTTGAACTAAGATCACGCAGATCTCGTCCAATCACTCGTGGTAAGTCTTCAGGCGACTTCCAAACCTTCACAGACTTGGTCACTTGGCAATCCACAATTCCTCTTGGATGCTCTAGACCTTGACGCCTAACCGTCTGAAAGAAGCACAGTCTTCAAAGGTAACAAGCATCGGATCCACGCAGGATCAAGTTCTTCAGTGATGCTCAATCACTTTGGGTTTGTAGGGGTTTGGTTTTGGGTTTTCCTCACTTGATGATTTTCGCTCAAAGTCCTCGGAGGATGGGTTGCCCTCAAATGACAAGTGTCAAGTTCTCTCGGAGTAGCCAACCAGCTAGTGGTTGTAGGGGGCGGCTATTTATAGCCTAGGGAGCAGCCCGACATGATAATACATAAATGCCCCTCAATGATATGACCGTTAGGTGGATAAGATATTTTGGGACAGCTGGCACGCAGCACAGCAACGGTCGGAAATTTGACTCTCAAATTCCTCAGGGCTATCATGTTCCTCACTGTGTAGGTAATTCGCACTGACGAATTCATAACTCCTCAATCAGAACAAATTCATCAGTGACTAGAAGAACTTCGTCTCTGTCACTGAAGAAAGTGACTAAACTGTATGAGATTTCCAAAGGCTTCACTCGAAGGGATTGGTAGGTGTAGGATTTTGAGTTGAGCATCACATGGAAATTTTTCCTTAGTATTTCCTCGACCCCCTTTAACAGTACGGTGTTTCCTATGACTCAAGAAAGAGAAAATGAAACTACGAAAACAAAAGTCTTCACGCTTCATGTTCCACAAATGAATACCAAGTCTTCAAGGTTACACCAATTTCTTCACTTTCAAAGTCTTCAGAAAGTCTTCAGAATATCAAAGTCTTCAGTTGAAGAACTTCATTTTTAGGGGTCGACTTTCTCTGTAAATATCAAACTCCTCATAGACTTATAGACCTGTGTATACTCACAAACGCATTAGTCCCTTAACCTATAAGTCTTCAATACACCAAAATCACTAAGGGGCACTAGATGCACTTACAATCTCCCCCTTTTTGGTGATTGATGACAACATAGGTTAAGTTTTCAACGGGGATAAACATATGAAGTGTATACACTGATATTGAGGAATTTGACTCCAAGATATAGTAGAACTCCCCCTGAAGATGTGCATAGTGAGGAATTTTCTTTTGAGGCAATGCACATTTGAAGAGTTGAATCATGGAGATCTCCCCCTATATCTTGTAATTCATACACGCATTTGATATATAATATGAAGAATTTGAAATGCATGATGAAATATGGTGCCTGACGAGATTCAGCATGCGTGCAATGTCATTAACGAGGAATAAGCATGCAAAGCATAATGCAACAAAAGTATCAGCGCACCATCGGGTTTAAGATTACAACTCGATCCAAATAAAAGTTTCAGAAGAACGAGAGTTGTAACTTAAAAAAATGCCCTTAATATAGACCCTCTTGAAGACTAACTCAGATTTCTCCCCCTTTGTCATCAAATGACCAAAAGGATTGAAACTGAGGACTAACGCCCCTAAAGAATTTCAAGTCGATGGAGGAGCGCCAGCGTTGCCGGGGCTGTTTGTTGTAGCAGGGCCTGCCGCAGTGTCGTCCAAATCTTCATACTCAAGAGTGTCATGCACTGAATGCGCACCTTTGGAGTCACATATCTGTATTCCCTCCATTCCCTTGCCCATCTCCGTTCAATCCTCTGAATGCGCACCTTGCGCTGATTTTTGTTTTCTTTGCCAAATTTTGCTTCATCAGGTGTGCAATAGTCAGCATAAATTTCCTCAGGGATTTCAAATGCAGTCATAACCTCAGGTTTCTTTCCTCCTTTCTGTGGCTTCTTACCGTCTGCCATATTCTTCAGTTGAGGAATTTGAACAATCAAGTTCTCAGAAGAAGTATGCAGTTTTTCTTCGAGGAACGCTGCAAATGAGTTAAGTTGATGAGAACCTAGTGATTCAGCAGAAGACATGAGTACCTGTGAACAGAGTACAGGTGCGAGGAATTTGGAGAGGTCATATGCATTCTCAGAAGGTTTTTCAAAAAGAACAAGTTTTGAGGAATTTGACCAGATGAGCCTTGAGGAATTTCACTAAGCGTTTTTTGTCTTAGGTTCCAGAGTTGTACAGATCGAAGATCCACACAATTGAGGAATCTTGAAGGAAAAAGATGCTTAGAGAAACTAATCAAGAGCATATAACGTGTGAGGTGTTCATATGTGTGAAGATTTGAAGAATAAACACCTTTGAAGATTTTCAGGAAAGCTTGAGAATCAAAGTGAGTAATAAAAGTAACTTTTAATTACCCAAAGTGAAGAACACGACGAACTGAGAAGAACAGATGAGAATTTCATCAGTTTAGATCTCCCACGCCCTAACTTGGCAGAGGAAGACAGCTACGGCGGCGGCGGAGTGAAGATTTCCGCGGTCAGCGTGAGTACGACGGCGATGAGGTCGAGGCAGCGAAGCTCTTCCTCACCGGCGATGATGGAGTAGCGGCGGCGCTAGGGTTTGAGGAGCTCGAGCGAGAGAGAGAACGGTCAAGCGGAGTAAATGAAGTGAGGAAGGGGAGAGGGGTATTTATAGACACGGTGAAAAACTGTTCGCCCGAAGATTTAGGACGAACATGCCCCTGCCCTTTCTCCTTCTCACGACATGTGTCACCCACGTACTGTGTAGTGGAGATCGTGTACGATCGTGGGTGAATAGATTAATGCATTGTGATATGCGAAACTGTTTGAGCGGCAAAAACCGAAAATTAGGATAAGATTTGTTTTAAAGTTTCGTTCGCAATTTCTTCCGCTGACAAGGACTCAGTGAAGATTTTGAACGAGTTTCAAATAGAATGCATATGAAGAATTTGTGAATAGATTGGGTTGAGTATAGCATAGAGGGGGAAGGGTCCGATCACATTCACTTAGCAAAAGAAGCAACTTGAAGAAATAGCAATAAGTGAATGCTGTAGAGGACATAAACTCTTATATATATATAGCCAGTGAAGAAAAATGAAGGAAACAGTGAAGATATTGAAAAGTTGAAGAATTTGAAAAACTGAAGAATTTCAAAACTGAGGAAAAACTCAAATTGAAGGTTTTCAACTTTTTGTGGTGGCGTGACCCACCGTATAAGAATGATGATTTCAGACACCGCGTACAATTGTCGTAGGGTTCTGAGAATCAAATTCTTCATTAATTTCTTCACACTTAGAATGTTATTCTTCGTTGATTGAAGAAAAACGTTTCTTCATGTGTTGCACATCTAAGTCATCAATTTTGAATAAGTGTTAGGATGTGTGTCCTTTTCAAAGAACATTCGAAGATTCTAATATATTTAGCTCACACCGCAACTTGCTAAATCTCTTCTCATCCAAGGGCTTAGTGAAGATATCAGCTAACTGTTCTTCAGTCTTCACGTGCTCGATGGAGATGTCGCCCTTCAACACATGATCATGAAGAAAATGATCACGAATCTGAATGTGCTTTGTCTTCGAGTGCTGAACTGGGTTGTGAGCAATCTTGATGGCACTCTCATTGTCGCAGAGGAGAGGCACATTCTTCATGTTGACGCCATAGTCCTTGAGTGTTTGCTTCATCCAAAGCAGTTGAGCACAGCAAGAGCCAGCAGCAATGTATTCAGCTTCCGCAGTGGACAGTGATACGCAGTTCTGTTTCTTCGAGGACCAACAGACCAAAGATCGTCCGAGGAAATGACAAGTGCCAGAAGTTGACTTGCGATCCACACGATCACCAGCATAGTCAGAGTCAGAATATCCAATGAGATCAAAAGCAAAGCCCTTGGGGTACCATAATCCTAGTGTTGGTGTGTGAGCTAGATATCGAAGAATATGCTTCACAGCCTTATGGTGTGATTCCTTCGGTGCAGCTTGAAATCGGGCACACATGCAAACACTAAGCATTATATCTGGCCTAGATGCACATAAGTACAATAAAGAACCAATCATGGAGCGGTATACGTTGTGATCGAAGTCAATACCGTTTTCATCAGTGCATAGATGGCCATTTGTGGGCATAGGGATTTTGATGCCTTTGCAATCTTGCATGCCGAATTTCCTCAGTACATCTTTGAGGTATTTCTCCTGAGATATGAATATGCCATTATGATGTTGACGAATTTGAAGACCTAAGAAGAATTTCAACTCTCCCATCATAGACATTTGATATTCTTCACTCATCATATAGGCCAATTCATCACTATAACGTTGGTCAGTACAGCCAAAGATAATATCATCAACATATATTTGGCACACAAACAGTTCACCATCATAAGATTTAGTAAAGAGAGTAGGGTCAAGTGAACCGGGTGTGAAGCCATTCTTCATGAAGAATTCCTTCAATGTATCATACCACGCCCGAGGGGCTTGCTTGAGGCCATAGATGGCCTTATTGAGTCTGAAGACTTTGTCAGGATTCTTTGGATCTTCAAAACCTGGGGGTTGAGCAACATATACTTCTTCCTCAAGCTTACCATTGAGGAATGCACTTTTCACATCCATTTGATATAAGATGATATCATGATGGTTAGCATAAGCAAGTAATATGTGAATAGCCTCAAGTCTAGCAACAGGTGCAAAAGTTTCATCGAAATCAATTCCTTCAACCTGTGTGTAGCCTTGAGCTACCAGTCGTGCCTTATTCCTCACCACAAGGCCATTTTCATCTTGCTTGTTGCGGTAGATCCACTTTGTGCCAATGATATTATGCTTGCAGGGATCTGGACGTTTGACCAGTTCCCAGACATTGTTGAGCTCGAACTGATGTAATTCTTCTTGCATAGCCTGAATCCACTCCGGCTCCAGAAATGCTTCATCTACCTTAGTGGGCTCTGTGATAGAGACAAAAGCATAGTGCCCACAAAAGTTAGATAAATGTGAAGCTTTTGAGCGTGTGAGAGGACCTGGCGCTTCAATGTCATCGATGATCTTGTCAACTTGAACTTCTTTTGCAACACGAGGATGAGCTGGTTGTCGTCGAGGTATTTGATCATTTTCCTCAGCACCATTGTCTTCAGCATTATATTCAGGTGCATCAGCTCGACGTTCTTCGTGTACTGGAATGAATTCTTCAGCAAATTCTTCAGTAGGAATGACATCCTCAGTTGCCTTGAACTTGATAGAATCATCAGGTGCTGGTTCATCTAACACAGAAGGTAGGTGCTCTCTTTGCGAGCCATTAGTTTCATCGAACCGCACATCTACAGTCTCAACAACCTTGTGAAGAGCATTGTTGAAGACTCTATAGGTGTGCGAGTCCTTTCGGTAACCAAGCATAAAACCTTCATGTGCTTTCGGTGCAAATTTAGAATTGTGGTGAGGATCTCTAATCCAACATTTAGCACTGAAGACTTTGAAATAACTCACAGTGGGTTTCTTGTCAGTGAGGAGTTCATAGGCCGTCTTCTTGAAGAATTTGTGAAGATATACTCTGTTGATGATGTGGCACGCAGTATCAATTGCATCAATCCAAAAAAGATGAGGCGTTTTGTATTCATCAAGCATAGTGTGAACCATCTCAACAAGAGTTCTGTTCTTGCGCTCCACGATGCCATTTTGCTGAGGAGTATAGGGAGCAGATAACTCATGAGTAATACCAAGTTCATCAAGATAGGCATCAAGACCGGAATTCTTGAACTCAGTTCCATTGTCACTTCTGATGTGCTTGATCTTCACACCAAAGTTGGTTGAAGCCCTCGAGGAAAATTGTTTGAAGACTTCCTGCACTTCATGTTTGTAAGTAACAATGTGTACCCATGTATATCAAGAGTAATCATCAACAATGACAAAACCATATAGAGATGCAGCATTTGTGACTGCTGAGTAATGATTAGGTCCGAAGAGGTCCATGTGAAGCAATTCGAATGGACGAGTAGTGGTCATGATAGTCTTCGCTGGATGCTTGGCCTTGGTCATTTTTCCAGCTTCACAGGCTCCGCATAAGTGATCCTTGAGGAATTTGACATTCTCAATGCCAATGACATGCTTCTTCTTCGCAAGCATGTGCAAATTCCTCATGCCTGCGTGACCAAGTCGTCGATGCCATAGCCAGCCTTCTGAAGCTTTTGCAAGTAGACACACGGCTGGTTGTGGTCCTGTAGAGAAATCAACAATATACAAGTCTCCTCTCCTAAAGCCTTCGAAGACTTTGGAATTGTCAGCTTCCATAATCACAACACAGCGATACTTGCCAAAGACAACAACCATATCAAGATCACAAAGCATTGAGACTGACATGAGGTTGTATCCTAAGGACTCAACAAGCATGACTTTGTCCATGTGTTTATCCTTAGAGATCGCAACCTTACCAAGACCCAATACCTGACTTTTGCCTTTGTCAGCAAAGATGATGTGCTTCAGATGTGACGGTGATAAGGGAGCATCCATCAAAAGATTCTTGTCACCAGTCATGTGATTTGTACATCCACTATCGAGGACCCATTCAGTGGTTTTGGGTTGATCATCCTGCAGATGAATTAGTGTAACTTACAATCTCATATGCTTCATCAATGAAGAATATGATATCAAGTTCATCAGATGAATTTCATCAAGCAGTAAACAGATATAGCAGTATGAGGACGTGTGAAATGGAAGTTCATTTCATCATGATTAGCCTGCGTCCTTTCAGGCAATTTTGTCAGGTCCCCAGCAAATTCTTCAGACGTTAAAGCACGTCTGGAGACCTGACCCTGCAGAAGAGATTAGTTCTTTTTCTTCACCACCCACATCTGAAGGGGTGGCAAAGAGTTCATCACTCTGCGAGCACCATAAGAGAATGGTGGCATAGAGGCCAAACCATTTCGTTTCACATAAGAGGGGTTAGAGTAAGCATATGAATAAGCAGAGAAATTCTTCGAGGACTTATGAACATAATGATTTGAAGAATAATGTGCATATTCATAGCCCTTAGCTCTACCCTGCGAAACAGAGTTGTTAGCACGATGATAATCATATGAGGACTTTGATCCATTTGAGGAATTTGATCCATGTGAAGAATTAGGTCCATATGAAGAATTGGATCTGGGGTTCCTGTTCTTCACAGGTGGTGTCATGAGGACATTCACCTGAAGACTTTCAACATAACTTTTGGGAACCCAGATTTTCTTCATAGGGGAACCGTTCCTGCAGTTAGTCCCAACATATCTAGCAAATACTTCACCATTCTGATTTTTGAACAGTTTATAGTTGGAGTCAAATGACTCATCAGAAGAATGAGAAGATTCACATGTAAAGCCAGATAAGTTAGATGGATCAACTGGAGGTCCCTTTGCAGCAACCCATGAGGTTTTGGGGTACTGCTCAGGCTTCCAATATGTTCCATCAGCATTAAGTTTCCTCTCAAAGGCAATACCCTCTTTCCTAGGGTTTCTGTTGAGGATCTGCTTTTTGAGTACATCACAAAGAATCTGATGCCCTTTGAGGCTTTTGTACATGCCTGTTGTGTACAATTCCTTCAGCCCTGCATCGTCAGTGATACTAGCAATGTCCTCAGATGAGGAATTAGTGATAGCAGAGGCAGGTGAAGAATTTGTAACAGTTGAAGCATTTGAACATTCAGGTGAAGAATTAGCAGATTCACGTTCAATGCACTTTAAGCATGGAGGAACAAATTCTTCCTGAGAAGCGCTGATTTGTTGAGCTAGTAATGAATCGCGCTCCTTCTGAAGATCTTCATAACTCACTCTTAGCTTCTCAAGATCTTGCTTTCTTTGAAGAAATTCATAAGAAAGTTTCTCATGATCAGATAAGAGAGTGTTATGATGACTTTGAAGGTTATCAAACCTAGACTGAAGTCTCTGAAGATTTTCAGTCAGGGCTTTAGTGCGATCCATTTCTTCACCCAACATATCATCACTTTTGTCTAGCATGTTTTGAACCTTTTCAAAAGCCCTTTGTTGTTTTACAGCAATCTTAGCAAGTTTAGAGTAGCTGGGCTTGAGATTCTCATCAGATTCATTTTCACTAGATTCAGAGGAGGTGTATTTGAGTACCTTTGCACCTTTTGCCATGAAGCAATAGGTGGGAGCGTAGTCATCATTATCTTCATCAGGCTTGTCGGTGGGGTCAGTTTCTTCAGTGTTGAAGATGGACTTGCTAACGAAAGCAGTAGCGAAGGCCAGACTCGCCACACCAGATTCGGATTCTTCAGACTCCTCCTCTTCCTCATTTTCCTCAGATTCAGCTTCAGAGTCCATTTCCTTGCCAATGAATGCCCGAGCCTTCTTGGAGCTGCTCTTCTTGTGAGATGAAGACTTCGAGGATTTTGATGACGAAGATTTTGACGATTTCTTCTTCTTCTTCGCATCATCAGAACTGTAATCCTTGTATTTCTTCTTCTTCAATTCCTTTTCCCACTGAGGACAATCTTGAATATAATGACCAGGTTTCTTGCATTTGTGGCACAGCCTTCTCTTATAGTCACTTGATGAGGAATCACTGCTTCTTGAGGATTTTCCAAAGCGACCACGTCTTGAGAACTTCTGGAATTTCTTCACGAGCAGTGCTAGCTCCTGGCTCAATTCTTCAGGATCACCAAGGCTACTACCAGAATCCTCACATTCAGACTCAGACACAACCTTGGCCTTCAGGGCACGTGGTTTGCCATAGCTCGAACCATAGAGATCTCTCTTTTCAGCAAGCTGGAACTCGTGAGTATTTAGCCTTTCGAGGATATCGGCAGGATCAAGAGACTTGTAGTCAGCCCGTTCTTGTATCATCAGACCCAGAGTATCAAATGAGGAATCAAGTGATCTCAACAGTTTCTTCACCACCTCATGGTCAGTGATGTCAGTGGCACCGAGGGCTTGAAGCTCATTTGAGATGTCAGTGAGGCGATCAAAGGTTTGTTGGACATTTTCATTGTCGAGTCTTTTGAAGCGGTTGAAGAGATTCCGAAGAACATCAACTCGAGAGTCGCGCTGAGTTGAGACTCCTTCATTCACTTTGGACAGCCTATCCCAGATAAGCTTAGCAGTTTCCAAAGCACTCACTCTTCCATACTGTCCTTTACTCAGATGGCCACATATGATATTCTTCGCTTGAGAATCGAGTTGCTTGAATCTCTTCACATCGGTAGCGTTCAGTGAGGGTGTGACAGAGGGAACACCATTTTCCACAACATACCAGAGATCGTTGTCAATTGCCTCGAGATGCATTCGCATCTTGTTTTTCCAGTAGGGGTAGTCCGTCCCATCAAAGGTAGGACACCCAGCCGAGACCTTGATCATACCTGCGGTCGACATAACTAAAACTCCAGGCGGTTAAACCAAAATCACACAGAACAAGGGAGTACCTTGCTCTGATACCAATTGAAAGTGCGTTATGTCGACTAGAGGGGGGTGAATAGGCGATTTTTATGAATTCTTCACTGAGGAATTTGCCGGTGAGGAAATTCCTTAGCGAAGAACTATTAGCAGCGGAATAAGTACTCAGAAGTAAGCATAACAGAATACAAGCATGGTCATCATGATGAAATGAAGACTAGCACAGAGTACAGAAAGCGTAATCACAGGATAACACAAGATGAAGACAAACAGACTGAAGAAATTGAACTGAGGAAATTGAGAAAGTCTTCAGTCAAAGTCTTCAAACACAGATATGAACAAACACTCAACACAGTAATGAGGAAATGAAAGGGTTGAGGAAATAGAACCAGTTAGGTTGGTGAAGACAATGATTTGGTAGACCAGTTCCAACTGCTGTCTCAGTTGTACGTCTGGTTGGAGCGGCTGAGTATTTAAACTCGAGGACACGCAGTCCCGGACACCCAGTCGCTGAGCACGCAGCTCAGGACACCCAGTCCTCACCGTATTCTCCTTGAACTAAGATCACGCAGATCTCGTCCAATCACTCGTGGTAAGTCTTCAGGCGACTTCCAAACCTTCACAGACTTGGTCACTCGGCAATCCACAATTCCTCTTGGATGCTCTAGACCTTGACGCCTAACCGTCTGGAAGAAGCACAGTCTTCAAAGGTAACAAGCGTCGGATCCACGCAGGATCAATTTCTTCAGTGATGCTCAATCACTTTGGGTTTGTAGGGGTTTGGTTTTGGGTTTTCCTCACTTGATGATTTTCGCTCAAAGTCCTCGGAGGATGGGTTGCTCTCAAATGACAAGTGTCAAGTTCTCTCGGAGCAGCCAACCAGCTAGTGGTTGTAGGGGGCGGCTATTTATAGCCTAGGGAGCAGCCCGACATGATAAGACATAAATGCCCCTCAATGATATGACCGTTAGGTGGATAAGATATTTTGGGACAGCTGGCGCGCAGCACAGCAACGGTCGGAAATTTGACTCTCAAATTCCTTAGGGCTATCATGTTCCTCACTGTGTAGGTAATTCGCACTGACGAATTCCTAACTCCTCAGTCAGAACAAATTCATCAGTGACCAGAAGAACTTCGTCTCTGTCACTGAAGAAAGTGACTGAACTGTATGAGATTTCCAAAGGCTTCACTCGAAGGGATTGGTAGGTGTAGGATTTTGAGTTGAGCATCACATGGAAATTTTTCCTTAGTATTTCCTCGACCCTCTTTAACAGTACGGTGTTTCCTATGACTCAAGAAAGAGAAAATGAAACTACGAAAACAAAAGTCTTCACGCTTCATGTTCCACAAATGAATACCAAGTCTTCAAGGTCACACCAATTTCTTCACTTTCAAAGTCTTCAGAAAGTCTTCAGAATATCAAAGTCTTCAGTTGAAGAACTTCATTTTTAGGGGTCAACTTTCTCTGTAAATATCAAACTCCTCATAGACTTATAGACCTGTGTATACTCACAAACGCATTAGTCCCTTATCCTATAAGTCTTCAATACACCAAAATCACTAAGGGGCACTAGATGCACTTACACCTTGTCAGGGCCTTCGCTTTTGATAACAACGATGTGGTCGTGGCTGCTGATGAAGGCGACGTGGTGAACGGCCCTGACGCCGCTGACGGCGATGCGGAGAGCGATGGCGAGGCCAGCGACGCCAGCGACGATTCAGGAGGTGCCCCTGAGGATGCATTGGGGGATTTATCCGATTGATCGCGTGTTATCCTTGCTTCCTCACCCTGCGCAGATAGAGTTCGGGCCTCGCCCTGAAGGTTGTAAGAGCATTTTGGGAGAGAGGGGCCCTCATGTAAAAACTCGCATTCAGCGTATTAGTAGATGCAATATCACCCGTACGCCGGCGCCAAGCGGCTGACTTTGCGACGAGCTGGCTGGCTTGTTTACCTTTGACCCACGTGGGCCTCGAGTTAGCCCGCGGGGGGCTGCCGTGTCTCGATCGTCTCCTGAGTGAGCCCATCGAACCTGTAATGAAAACCTCCTAAGAGGGCGCGGCGACGGTAGTCTGGGTTGCACGCAAGCTAGGCCTGGCCTGGCTCGCGAGGGGCTCACGAGGGGAGGCAGCTGAGGCAAAGTGGTAACTAGAACGCGAGAGATTGCTCGAACAAGACTAAACACCCCTTCCCCGAACACATGCAAATCTTCGAGCTCAAATCCAACTTAAATCCAACGGAGGAAAGCGACAACCAAAGGGGAAAAGCAATGAAAGCAAAAGAAAGGCCGCGTCTGGCACCTAGTCTAGTCTTGGACGTGTTCTCACCAGCGCAGAGCTAAGTGCTGCCACTGGTGTGGGAGGGAGCCCCAGGGCCTGAGGCCGGCAACCCTGAGACTCCGGGGCGTTTACAGCCCCACTCATTATTGTGTGAGAGTGTCACGGGGCGGCGAGGTTCACAGGCACTGGGCCTTCTTCACAGGTATTGGCCTTGCTTCATATCGCCAGACGAGGGCCCCGCCTTGTGCCACACTCTAGTGCCACCGACGACGACCGGAAACCAGGACGCCGCCGATGGGGTAGAGCGGTCGCCAGCGGTTCCCCCGACGACCACAGGTCCTCTGCCGGGGGCAGGCCCTGAGGCACCTCCCCAGGAGAGGGCCTACCCCCTGAGGACGCCTTGCTCCGAACATCGCGGTGGTGATGCCGAATCTTGGCCCTCTCTTGCAGCCCTCGGCGCCCTCCTCCTGAGGAGTAGGAAACTACGGGAGTGGGGCAGCTGCCCATTGTGGTGACCTGCACCTCCTGCGATCCATGGTTGGCGTATGCCTGCTCCTGAGGAATTAGTGGTACCTGATAATCGTTTCTTCCAGCGTAGCTGACGGGGCCTTCTCGGGGCTCCTGGAAGAGCTCAGCTTCTGGTGCCTCGTCCCCCCAGCTTGGGCCAAGGACCGAGCCTTGTTCGTCCTCATGCATGCGCCCTTGGTCCATCATGTGGGGCACGTACTCTTCTGGGGCCGCCATCCCGAAGGCCACGCCATAGCGCCCCGCGTGCCACACAGTGCTGCTTGAGGCGCCCGCCTGGGGGTGGTAGCGCGGCGGCCCACCGGGGCCGTGGGTTGTGGCGAGTCCTCCCTCGCTGGCCAAGGGCGGGGCAGCGCCGCTGCTGGCCCGGCGCTGACGGCCTGGCCGGCGTTGGGGTGGCCTTGGAGCCCGCTTGGGGTTGCACGGGCGTGCACAAAGCCTCCGTGCGGGCCTCCCTGGGCCTGAGGTGGGAGTTGGGTGCATAAGGGGGAGCCCCCAAGGCGGCGAAGCCCAGGAGCTCTGCCACCCGCTCTAGCAGCACGTCGCGACCGCCTTCCAGCAGCCTGCATTGCAGCAGCTCCTGGGCCACCGTGAGCGCGGCCCTCGAGTTCGCCTGCTCCCGTCGGGTGTATGATGCCGTGGCCGCAGCGTGGTGGGAGGCCCTCGCCGCCGACCGCGCCTGCCGCGTCGTGAGAGCTGTCGTTGCCTGTGCGCACCGCCCGCGGCCCGCAGCGCCCTGTGGACCACGAGCTGCCTGGGGCATGGGGTTGCCCGAGGCAAGCGGCTCTACGTGGGCGGGCCAGGCTGCCCAGGGATCAGGGTTGCATGCCTGGTCGCCGGACATGATGATGACGATGCGACGGGACGCGAAGCGGCAGAAGGTGGATTCTGGCGCACCCCTACCTGGCGCGCCAAATGTCAGATTTCGGGTTCCGGCAGACCCTCTAGATTAGAACACTAGGGTGCGCGCGGAGATCTCGCCCTCTACCTACCTACACCCCACCGCCTTGCTAGGATCTAAGCAATCAAAGGAACAACACAAGAGACACAGGGTTTATACTGGTTCAGGCCACCATTGTGGTGTAATACCCTACTCCAGTGTGTGGTGTGGTGGATTGCCTCTTGGGCTGATGATGAACAATACAAGGAAGAACACCCTCGCAAGGGTCTGTTCTTGAGCTGGTGCGATGAACGGCTAGGGGAGTCAGTCGCTCTTTCCACCGGTTCCCTGATGATGATCTGCCTTCGTTTTCTCATTGTGGGTGGCTAGTCCTATTTATAGGCAAAGGCCCTGGGCCTCTTCCCAAATATTGAGCGGGAAGTGTGCCAACAATTGGCCGTTTTGAAGGGGAACATCTAGTACACTTATCCTGACTAAAGTTAGTCCTCGCCTGTCAAAGGCTCTGGTGGTGACGCCAGCTTGGGCTCCACAATGACCTCCTTCCTGCCGTTGTGACGGTCTTGGTCTTGTTGCACCGAAACGGATGCCTTTGCTTGATGCTCTCGCCTGCGCTTGCTCCCTTTGCACCAAAGAGGAAAGAAGGACACTGCGCGGGCTGGCGCCCGCCTGGCGCCCTCGGTCGTCATGGCTTGCGTCATAGGCACCTCATGAGGTACCCCGCCTTGATCTCTCCGCCTCCTCGCGAGCCAGCCTAACGAGGCCGTGCCTGAGGAGGCTCCTTGTCGTCCACCCCACGAGCCTTGTCCCCTTGCGAGGGTCTTGAGCTCGTGCTGATGAAGACGGGCCGTGCTGGGCCGCCTCTTGAGCCACGCCGCAGGCCGCAGGCAGGCAAGTCTGGAGACCCCCGTTCCCAGAACACCGACAGGCTCGTGAAGCTCGGCTTCCGCAGCGCACGTCGTCCGCTAATTCAGCATCCCCTCATCTCCTACATCATCAGGTGACATCCTTCGAGTTTCATTTTCAGCTGGGAGCGCCCCTAGGGCTGCATCATTCCCATGCCGCATGGGTCCATCCCTGCGGCATGTACCCCTTTAGTTCATGTTTTTAGCTTACCTTGTTGGGGGCGCCCCTCGGGCTGCATTATCCCCAAGACACTCGGGCCTGACCCAGCGGTGTTTGCCTTTTTCTGCGTCTAGCTAAACGGATTTTCTCCTTCATGATTAACGTGCTTGACTTAATAGCCCGCTCGATTGACACCAACTTATGGAGCTGTTCCTTGACTGCACGATGCTTGCGCATGGGTCCGTCCCTGCAATGTCGACAAACCTGAGTGGCTGAGCTCTGGCTGCGGCAACCCCGCAATGCGCCACCTCACCAGGCCCTCAGTGCCCTCGTCACCCCTCCAGAGCGACCGATAGCTGGCTGGCAATTGTAACGGCAACCTCTCGTTTTCCTTGTGATGAGCTTGCAGGATCTCCTTAGGGAGCAGCGTCAGGCGAGGCCTTCACAGTGTCTCCTTCCCTCTTGTCCGCGTGAACCGCTTGAACGTTAAAGGGGGGGCGCCTGAGCATCTCGACTCACGGGCTCTTACTAGCTCTCCAGCCCTCACCTCCTGGCCTTGTCCACGGCATCGCGACCTGGCATACCAGCGACGGCTGAGCTCGCTCGAGGGCCGGGACCCGAGGACGTAGAGCACAAGGGGGAGTGAAGGCAAGAGGGATGAGGCTCGTGAAGACCTCGCCAGGCAACTCCTTAGTTGCCGACGCGCGGGCCTGGCGCCACGCCAAGGAGTGGCATCACGCTCTCGAGATAAGTCATCCTCCGGAGATACTAGCTATCGCAGCACCGACCTCGCACCTAATGTAGTCCCGTTTTGGCAACGTTGCGCTCCTTTCTCACCGAACGGTGGTTGCTTGAGCGCTAAAGGGGACCTCCTGAGCATCGCGACTCAGGGGCTCTTACTGGACCCCGGGCCGCTCACCTCCTGGCCTTGACCACGGCATCGTGACCTGGCATACCAGTGACGGCTGAAGCTCGCCTTGGGACCGGGACCTGTCGGCGCAGAGCATCAAGTCCTCGCGAGGTTCGAAAGGAATAACTAAGCTAAGACGGGAAGAGCATCTCACACTGCTTCATGATAAGGATCATATTAGCAAAAGAAACTACAGGCACCTTACAAGCCCCCACGGGGTGTGTTCTTGGCTCCTCGCAGGAACAACAGACGTGAATCCTAAGCTGGCCTAACTACAGGGACCATGACGGCGGACGCCATCATCAACAGTGGGCCGCACAAGGCCGGCGCCAACCTCATCCAGATCAGCCGCGTCGACCGCCGGACATGCCGGCTCTGCTCCGGGCACGGCGCGAGCTCGGAGGCTCGTAGCTATCATCGCTCGTCGCCAGGGTCAGGAGGAGCCCGGAAGAGTCGCTGGACCCTCTAGTGCGCCCGCTGCCATCAGGGGAGCTGCTGGAAGAGCGGGCGGCAGGCCTGGTCCTCGCCGCTCCAGAACTTCGACCGCTGCCTCTAGGGCAGCACTCCAGCCGGCGTCCATCTTCGTCGAAGACCTTGAAGAGCATCAGGGAGGCATCGTCGTAATCCAGATGGATCACGAGGGCCCCCTCCGATCGGTAGACCCGGGCGATCTCGCCCCAGCCCCGGGTCATGAAGACCTTGCCCGGAGCGACGACCTCGACATCCGCTTCGGTCGCAGGAGTACTGCAGTCGGCGTGCTGCAGCCAGAGCTTAAGAGGCCCCCTTGGCGGAATCTCGAAGGCGAAGGAGGGAGGAAGGCGAATCCAAGATCGAGGAGGCATGGCGGCGTGAAGCACAAGCTCGCGAGAGGAGCCCTCGGTGTGAACTCCGTGAGGAACGACGCGCACCGCCGTAATCCGTCGGCGGCGACGGCGCCTCTGGCGATGCCGCTCGGCGTCTGCGTCTTCAGGGCCCTCGAGCCGGGTATACAAGGGCAATGGGAATCCAGGTGGCGGCCGCTCGAACCATGACCTCGACACCTCCTGCCAAGCACCCCCTTCTCCGTGGCAGGAGGCGAGCCGCTTCTTCGGCGGAAGCGGAACAGGACCCTCTCGGGGGGCCTTCCCTTTCTCTTCGGCAGAAAACTGGCGGATGGGTGCCATTGGCGTAAGGTGGATCAAGGGAGAGGAAGAAGAAGAAGGAGAGTAGCAGGAAAAGATGGACTGGAAGGGCTCATGCCGTTCCGTACATATAGCCGGGGGAGGCCAACCGCCGGCCTCCACGATCACAGGTAATCATGACCCGTTTTGCATGCAGGGACTTGTCAAGTCGCGTGGTTGTCGAGGCATCATGGGGAAGCAGGGGCGCCCACGTCCAATCAACCGCCACGCGGCGCCCAAGGCCACAGGCTGTTGGGGCCCGCGGCGCTTCACACTTGCCCCTTCGCTTCTCTGCTAAGCCAAGTCCGGGCACGCCTTGGGCCCGGGGGCTACTGTCAGTGTTCTGGGAACGGGGGTACCCAGACTTGCCTTCCTGCGGCCTGCGGCGTGGCTCAAGGAGTGGCCCAGTATGGCCCATCTTCATCAACACAAGCTCAAGACCCTCGCGAGGGGCCAAGCCTCGCGGGGCGGACGACAGGAAGCTTCCTCAGGCACAGCCTCGTCAGGCTGGCTCGCGAGGAGGCGGAGAGATCAAGGCGGGGTACCTCACGAGGTGCCCGTGACGCAAGCCATGACGACAGAAGCCAGGCGGGCGCCAGGCGGGCGCCGGCCTGCGCAGAGTCCTTGTTTCCTCTTTGGTGCAAAGGGGGCAAGTGCAGGCATGGGTATCAAGCAAAGGCAACCATTTCAGTGCAACAAGACCAAGACCAGCAGAATGGCAGGATGGAGGTCATCGTGGAGCCCAAGCCGGCGTCATCATCAGAGCCTTTGGCAGGCGAGGGCCAACTTTAGTCAGGATAAGTGTACTAGATGTTCCCCTTCAAAATGGCCAATTGTTGGCGCCGTTCCCGCTCAATATTTGGGAAGAGGACCAGGGCCTCGCTCTATAAATAGGGCTAGCCACCGTAGTAGAGAGGGATCCGGATCCGGATTCAATCCTTCCCAAGAGGCATCACCTCCACAAGAACTCCTCCCCTCGCGAGGCAGTTCTTCCTTTGTATTGTTCATCATCATCCCCTGAGGCAATCCACCACACCACAAACTAGAGTAGGGTATTACACCACAATGGTGGCCCGAACTAGTATAAACCTCGTGTCCCTTGTGTTGTGCTTCGTGTAGTTTAGATCCTTTGCGAGGCGACGAGACGTGAGTACGTAGGAGGTGTGATCTCCGCACGCACCCCAGAGTTCGAACCTTAAGGGTCTGCTGGAACCCGAAATCCGACAAATATCCTTCATGAATCTCCCTTAGAATTTCACGACCCTCCTCAGAAGAAATGCATCATTGAAACACCCCTGTAACACTGCATCGGTGTAGATCACCATTGACAATAGTCATTGACTTAACCTCCGCGTTATTTGCCTATCCAAGGTTTCATCCTGAGGTAACTCACCTCGGGTCATATAAGCCAAAAATGGAACAGTCCAAGCAGAAATAACATGGAGAGCCGCCACCAACTGTGCCTCCAGGTCAGGAATTGCAGGACTTGCTCTGTCGGCAATTTAACTGATGGGTTATGCTAAACATTGGGGAAAACATTAGGGGGTACCGGCTTACACTGAGACCCCAGCCAGTTTAAAGCATCAGCCGCTTCGTTTTTCCTGCGATCAACATGCTCCACTTGATAACCTTTGAAATGACCAGCAATAGTATCAACCTCTTGGCGATAAGCCGCCATGAGTGGATCCTTTGAATCCCAAGTTCCTGACACCTGCTGAACCACCAAGTCTGAGTCGCCAAAAAACCTCACTCAACTTAAATTCATCTCTTTAGCCATCCGAAGACCATGGAGTAAGGCTTCATACTCATCTACATTGTTAGTACAAGGGAACATCAACCTTAAAACATAACAAAATTTATCACCTCACAGGGAATTCAATATAACTCCAACCCCCGAGCCTTCCAATTGCCTAGATCCATCAAATGAATAGTCCAATATGTGCTATCCAGCTTATCCTCGGGCATCTGCAATTATGTCCAGTCATTGATGAAATACACAAGTGCTTGAGACTTTATAGCCATCCGAGGCATATACTTCAAGCCATGGGGTCCAAGCTCAATGGTCCACTTAGCTACCCGACCTGTGGCTTCTCTGTTTTGAATAATACCCCCCAAGGGATCAGAACTGACGACGGTGATGGGATGACCAAGGAAATGTTGTTTTAACTTACGGCTAGCCATGAACATGCCATAAACCAATTTCTGCGAATGTGGGTATCTCTGCTTAGACTCAATGAGCACCTCACTGACATAATAAACCGTCCTTTGAACTGGATACTCCTTGCCTTACTCTTTCCTCTCAACCACAACTGCCACACTGAAAGCTCTGTTGTTTGCAGCCACATATAAAAGCAACGGCTCCTTCTCTATAGGAGCTGCAAGACCCAGCAGTTCAGCCAGCTAGGTCTTAAGCACCTCAGACGTCTCATTAGCAGCATCACTCCACACAAAGTTATCTGTCTTCTTCATCATTTGATACAAAGGGATAGCCTTCTCTCCCAGGCGGCTTATAAACTGGCTCAAAGCTGCAATACGACCTGCCAACCGTTGGATCTCATTGATACATGTCGGCTTAGCCAAAGAAGTGATAGCTTCGATTTTCTCCGGGTTAGCTTCAATTCCTCTCTCAGAAACCAAGAAGCCCAATAGTTTGCCTGCTGGAACGCTAAAGACACACTTGGCCGGGTTAAGCATCATTTTATAGACACGGATATTGTCGAAGGTCTCTTTCAAATCATCTATCAAAGTCTCTTTCTTCTTGGATTTCACAACAATATCATCCACATAGGCATGAACATTGCGCTCAATCTGGTCATGGAGGCAATTGTGACTACACCGTTGGTAAGTCGCCTGGGAACTCTTGAGCCCAAAGGGCATAGACACATAGCAGAAGGCTCCAAAGGGAGTGATGAAAGATGTCTTCTCCTGGTCCTTAACCGCCATCTTGATCTGATGATAACCAGAATAAGCATCCAAAAAGCTCAAACGCTCACAACCCGCTGTAGCATCAATAATTTGATCAATACGAGGGAGAGCTAAAGGGTCAGCCAGACAGGCCTTATTAAGGTCTGTATAATCCACACACATACGCCAAGTGCCGTTTTTCTTAAGCACCGGCACCATGTTAGCCAACCACTCAGGATGAAAAACTTCAATGATGAACCCAGCCACCAAGAGTCGGGCCACTTCTTCACCAATGGCCTTCCGCCTCTCTTTCTTGAAATGACAAAGAAATTGCTTGACTGGTTTCCATGCAAAGATGTCTCGGTTCTCATGGATGAACTCGATGAGCGTGCTTTCCTATTTTGGATCCATATTGGCACTAATGCTGAACTGCTTGAATGAGTCGCAAGGAACAAAATCGACCAGCTTAGTGTCATCTGCCGACTTAAACTTCAACAGGGGGTCATTCTCTGTAGTTGGTTTCTTAAAAGGTGTCATATCCGTCGGGTCAACATTGTCTTTATAAAACTTTAACTCCTCGGTGGCACAGGCCGACTTAGCATACGCAGCATCACCCTCTTCACAATCCAGAGCAATCTTCCTATCACCATGCACCGTGATGGTTCCCTTATGACCGGCATTTTAAGCTGCAAATAAACGTAACAAGGTCGTGCCATAAATTTGGCATAAGCCGTCCGCCAGAACAAAGCGTGATACGAGCTTTTGATCTTCACCACCTCAAGGTCAATTTCTTAGCTCTAGAATCACGGTCATCTCCAAAGGCCACCTCTAGGGTTATCTTTCCCACTAGATATGCCGACTTACCAGGTACCACCCCATGGAAAATAGTAGAAGATGTCTTAAGATCTTTGTCAATCAAATTCATACGACGAAAAGTATCATAGTAAAGGATATTAACACTACTGCCCCCACCCATGAGCACCTTTGTAAGCTTATATCCTCCTACCTGAGGAGCAACGACCAATGCCAACTAGCTTGGATTGTCAACCTGGGGTGGGTGATCCTCACGGCTCCATGCAATAGGCTGCTCAGATCACCTCAAATAACGAGGTACTACCGGCTCAACTGAGTTCACCGCCCGCTTATGGATTTTCTGATCTCGTTTGCATAGGCTTGTGGTGAACACATGATATTGACCACTATTCAATTGCTTTGGATTACTTTGATAACCAGACTGCTGTTGTTGATTCCCTTGGCCAAATTGTTGACTAAAACTACCTTGATTGCCTTGGCCCTGAAAACCAGAGCTTGAGTCGCCACCTCCAAACCCAGGTCCTTGAGAGTCGGATCCTAAACTGCCATGCAGGCCATGATTATTCTGGGAAAAATTAGAGTTTCTATACTCCCTCATGATGAAGCAATCCTTCCACATATGACTGGTCAGCTTATCCTGGGTTCCATGCTTCGGGCAAGGCTGGTTCATCATGGCCTCAAGGTTAAACTTCGGCCATCCCAACCAGGGCTTTGGCGTTTTCCCCTTATGATGCTGGTTATTACTCTACATATTGGTGTTAGTCATAAACTCTAAATCGTCATCGGCCTTGCGTTTACCATTGCCACCTTGACTCACCGGATTATGTTGCCCCTTTGCATTGACACTCTTCTTCCCTTTTCCAGTTTTCTCCTCATCAGACTCAGGGTCTTTAGTGCTATCAGAGTCGGCATATTTGACAAGAGCCGCCATGAGCTCCCCCATATCATTGCAATTGCGCTTAAGCCACCCTAACTTCTGCTTAAGGGGAAGAAAACGGTAATTCTTCTCCAACATCAGGACTGCTGAACCGGCATTGATACTGTCCGATGAGTGTATAACAGTGGAGATCCGGTGCACCCAATTGGTTGTTGATTCACCTTCACCTTGGACGCAAGAGTCCAAATCCAGAATTTACATAGGCTGCTTGCATGTGTCCTTAAAATTTTGGATAAAACGTGCTTTCAACTCTGCCCATGATCTGATGGAGTTAGCGGGCAGCCCTTTTAACCAAGTATGAGCCGGCCCATCCAACATCATGGTGAAATACTTAGCACATGCAGCATCACTAACATCCAACATCTCCATAGCCATCTCATAGCTTTCAATCCAAGCCTCTGGGTTGATCCGCCATGTAGTTAGGCACCTTACGGGGGCCCTTGAAATCCTTAGGTAAGCGCTCGTTGCATAGAGCCGGGACTAAACATGGCACGCCCAAGGTTCTGGAAGTCACTCCTGTCTCCATGAATGCTGACGGATAAAACGGAGGTTATTGTTGAGCCGCCAGCTTAGCCTCACGTCGTGCCCTGCCCTGGTCCACCAAAACCTGAGCATCATTACCAGCATGCGCTGGGTCAGGCCTATGAGGCTGATTGCGGTGCCGCTCACTGCTCGATATAGTCGTTCATCAATGTGCCTGCTATAACTCCGGCTTGGACGTGGGGTCGAGTGAATCCGTTCACGACTGTATGAATAAGCCGCATGTTGAGCCACAGCCGTCTGAAGAAGTTCTCTGGCTCGCCGTATTTCCATTGCCGCTAGCGACTCATCCTGCACCGGGAGAGCCGCCAATCGAGTAGCCGTAGCTATCATGTTATCCAGAGGATTAAAATAATGACCCGGGGGCGTCGAAACATGTTGAGGAGGGGTCAAATTCAAACGTGGGAGGTCTGTAGCACGTGGCTGAATTGGTGCTCCTGCTGCCGGCGCCTCAACGCCGATCCACCACAGGCGGGTTACTGCTTCCTGCCCCAGGCATGTTGAAAAGGTTTCTCGCATCATAAACCGGGGGTAGACGACTCACATGCCTTCTATTAAAGACAGCATTTGATGCGTCTCGGTCCAAGATCAAGCAAAAAAATTCTGCTTGAAGCCGTTCTGCCTCCCTCTCCAAGGCGGCTCGCTCCATCGCCATCCGGGTGTTCTCAGAGTTTAGATCCTCCTTTGCTTGAGCTATCTCATCACGTAACTTTGCAACGTCCACATTATGTTGCGTTTGGTTCGCCGGGGTCACCTCCACCATCAACAATGTTGCCAGAGCCTCCAACAGATCAGATAAAACTTGAGCCGGCGGGCGCACAGGGCCTCCTACCCTAGCTGCCGTTGTTGTCGCTGAACCGGAGATTATTGCTGTCGCGGTTGAAGAATTATGCTCTGGCTGTATACCGGCCATGAAGATTGTGACCCGGTTTGGCGGCTCATAGGGGTCTGGAATACTATCGCCATCGGAACAGCCCCCAAGCCCACCATCCTGAACTTGATACATGGAGTTGGTCTCCCCCGTTGTCGGGGAAACTGATCCACGAACACCTATGGGACCGGCGGACCGAGCCCCTTTCGGTTCGGCGGGGGGCGTAGGTCGCACGAAGAGCAGATCGAGGCGAAGCACACGAGCAGTTTACCCAGCTTCGGAGCTCTCCGGAGAGATAATACTCCTACTGCTGCTTGTCTGATTGTATTGTGTTCTTTCTCAAGAGAGCTAAGTGTTTTCCTGGCTTTGAGTGGTCCGAACCAGCCGAACCTCCTCTACGTTGTGCATGGGCCTCCTTTTATATGCTCAAGGGGTCACCGACAGGTGGCAACGCAGAGAAGGGTAAAAATGTAAAAAGAGTTGCGGTTGGTACAGCTACCTGCACAGTGTACTCTACCTAACCCTGACGGTAGGGGACAAGGGCATTAAATGCCCATCTGTGTCACCCAAACAGTGTAGAAAAAGACCGTCAGGGGCGCCACTGCCTGCCACGATGGCGATTTTGTCAGCATTGCATGCCACCGCTTACCGCTGGCTGCACAGCCTTCCGCCACGCGTGCCTGGAAAGGCCCCCAGGGCGACACATTGGTGGATGTGCTGGAGCGTGGGCACAGAGTGGCCGCTTGCCGCGGCAAGCGTCTTGCCGCGGTCGTGGTCTTGTCGCGCCCAGAAGCTTGTCGCTCGCCGGGCCTTGCCGGGACGCGTGGTGCGTCGCGGCAAGTTCCTTGAGATGCCTCGGTTGGCCTTCCCGGCAAGCTCCTCTTGCCGGGGCCTTGTCTTCTTGACTAGGATACTTTGTTCTTGAATGGCTCCAAAGGAACCACGGAGTACCTTGGAGGTCACCCGGCAAGCCCTTGCCGCGGGGCGCTGCAGCTGCCCGTGCACAAGTTCGGGGTACTAGGGTACCCCTACTCTAGTACACCGACAGGAGCCCCCGGGCCTGGGCCACACACGGTGCCGAGCGCTATTGGGCCAGGCCCAAAACAGGGCACGGGCACGCGCGGCCCGGGTAACGCCGAATCTTACTCCGTATCCACCGCGCCCTCCCCACCGGTACGCGTTGAATGCAGCATCGTGGGAGAGATCGTGGGGGGATTCTTTATTCGGAAGGGTGAAACGTCTGCCCCCTCCCTCTTTATAAGCAGGGGAAACAGGGGCAGTTTCCCCACTTCGCCGGTCGTTACCCTTTCCTCGAGAATCTCCGCCGCTCCCCCTTTCTTCTCAAAGCCGAAAGAGAGCAGCGCTCTGCCCCCCGTCGCCACCAGCACCACCAACGTCGTCGACCTCCCCCGCCACCTCCGCCATGGCTCCGAAAGCCGACAAGGGGAAGGGCGTGAAGTCGGCCGAGGCGCAGCGGCTCGCAGCACTGCGGAAGGAGCGAGCCATCTTCCCCCCTCAGCTCGACGCCAAGGAGCTGAGGGAGCACTACTACCTTTTCTGGTCAACGGAGACGCGGGCGCACCCGCGCACGAGGGTACTTCCGGCCGCTGCCTCGGAACTGGCTCCAAACGGGTACCCCTTCTTCGCGCTGTTCTTCTATTTCGGGCTCTGCCCGCCCTTCTCGGAGTTCTTCTGTGATATAATGAACACATATGGGCTCCGCCTCCTTGACTTCACCCACAATGCCGTTCTAACCATGGCAGTTTTCACACATCTGTGCGAAAACTTTGTCGGAGTCCACCCAAACGTAGCCCTCTTCCGCCACTTTTTCATGCCCCGAGTCGAGAGAGGATAGCCCCTTGCCGGAGGAATCGCCTGGATCTCGAGAGTCGGCAAGAAAGAAGCCTATCTGGAGGGAGAGCTTCGCAGCAAATGGGAGGAGTGGAGAGCGGAGTGGTGCTGGATCGTCAAAGAGAACCCGCAGCCATTCGCTGTCGTGCGCCAAGCCCCAATAGTACGCGGCAACGATTGGAGCAACATGGCCCCGGAAGATGACGGGCTGAAGATCGCCGTCACCTGAATCCTTCGCCTCAGGCTTGCCGGGCTCACTGTAGGCGCAGTTGGCGCAAATTTCCTTCGTCGCCGCATCGCCCCCCTGCAGGAGAGAGGGAGACCCGCCTGGGAGTTCAAGAACTCGGCGGACATCATGAGGCTGCGCCCGGGCCTCAATTTCAATTTCACGGTCCTGGAGCTGGATGCAATGCTCCTGGAGCTGTTCAAACGCGACCCTCAGCACCCATTCATGTTGCCGAGGGGTGTCGTTCCACTGTGCAACAATTCTTCGCTCGACCGGATCCGCGCGATGATGCCTTTGTGCGACTCACACGGAATAACCCCAACTTGGCAAGAGCCTGCGGATGACGTTGTGCGGGCGTTCTTCGACAGTCTGGAGGAAGTGCCGATCCGCGCCGACGAGCAGAAGAGCCTCACCCGTGACACTACCGACGCGGAGCTGCAGCGCATCGCCACTAGGACGGAAGAGGTTGCAGCAGCAGCTGCCGCGGGCGAGTTCGGGTTCACCGTGGAGGAGGCAGAGGCAGCAGAGGCGGCAAGCCTTGCCGAGCGCGAGGAGTTTGTCGGCGAGGAAGATCTTGCCGGCCCTGAAGCTGAGCCGAGCGAGCCCAGCGAGGAAGAGCCCGAACCTTCAGACAGCTTGCCGCAAGTGGAGCCCCCAGCCGCACCAAGAAGGCGTCTCCGCAGGGCCGGGGACGTAGCGGGGCGGCAGACGGGTCAACAGCCGCCGAGCCGCGCGACACGCTCTACCGCGGCAAGCACCGTTGCCGCGGGAGCGCCTCACGCCGCTGCAGCAACTGGAGCGGGACCTTCCCGGTCCACCGCCACTGCCCCCGCCAAGCGGGCGAGGGAACCTACTCCTCCGCCTTGCCGCACAGGAGGGGAGCCGGACTTTGATCTCTCCGCGCTCAGCTCTGATGATGAAGAAGAAGAGTAAGCTTTCTTGCTGTCCTTGTGGTTCTTCGATCTTGTTGCTTTCGTCTTGTATCTGACTTGCTTCGATCTGAATCCATTCCTTTTCAGGATGCTGGCCCAGAGAGCGGCGAAGAGAGCCAAGGCCTCGGTGATTGTCATCGAAAATGATCCCACCATGTCAGCAGGGGGCGTGTCTGATCCCACCTTGACGGACCTGGCAACTACTCCCTAGAGCAGCCCCCAACGCAGCCCCCAGCGTAAGTTTATAATTTACTTCCTGCCGTTAGGTGCACATGGGTGCTCTTTTCTCCTACTGACATCTTGATTGTTGGATTTGTGTAGGAGCAGAGCAGCCTCACAAGGAGAGCCCTGAAGTCGCTCCTGAAGCGCCATCTGCTTCGACTACACCGCCAAGGGAGGAGTCCCCGGCAAGGGAGCGCTCTCCGGCAAGGGAGAACTCTCCGGCAAGGGCTGATTCTCCGACAAGGGACGACGCCAGTGATCCTCCGATGGTTGAGACCGCGACTGCAGACCCCAGCACAGGTAACTTACTTGCCTACAAACTTGCCCTTGGATTTTTCTTCTTCTGATTTTCCTTTTGCATATTTTGCTTGACTTCTCTCCCTTCTTCATTCTTCAGATCCATCTGCCACAGAGCCGATGGAAACCGAAGCCGCTGAAGGAGAGGCCGGCGCTGATGAGCCCGCCGACGAAGAGGCCGCCAAGGCTGCCACCGCAGAAGCCGGCGAGGGATCCGGCGATCGTACTGACGGCCCCGAGGCCGCAGGAGCGCCAGGCACTGCACCGACCGCCGATCCCCCTGCCACTGCCGTAGAGCCAGGCTCCGAAGAGCCCCAGCCCGGCGCCTACCTGAAGGCCGGTGATGGCGTCTTCATCAAGCTTCCCTGGGCGTCAAGCTCCAGGGCGCCGGTTGAAGGAGAAACTTTCAACGGAGAGGTGCTCGCCTCTGCCAGATTGATGTTAGTTGACGCGCCAAGCAGCAGTGACGAGCCTGAAGAGGAGCGGCTGCTGCGGAAGCTAACGTTGCTCTACCGCGCCCGACAAGCCAAGTTGGCCTCCCGAGAAGCGCTTGCCGCGAAGGCGGGAGTCGACATTGAGAAGCGCGCGGAGGAGCTCCGGGATCTCAGGCAGGAAACTCTCTGGAGCCTGGCAGAAGAGCGGGAGCAAGTCGCCGAGGAGAGAAAAGCCTTTCTCCTCGCGAAGGCTGAGGTTGAGGAGCAGCAGCGGCTTGCCGCCGAGAGGCTATCCGCGTGGGAGGGGGATTTGGCGCAGCGCAAGGTGAACCTTGACAGCCACGAGGAGGAGCTCACCGCGCGGGAGCTAGCGATTGGCGGCGCTCTTCAGGAAGCAAGGGATGCTGCCACGGCTGATGAGGCCGCCAAGAAAGAGCTGGAGGTGAAGGTGGCGTAGTTGGAGGCCAACCTCAGGACGAGCGGCAAGGAACTTGCCGCGCTCAAGCACGAGCGCGAGAAGGATGCTACCGCCCACGGTGAGCTGCAAGGTCTTTCTCGCTGAGAGGAGCAAGGAGCTCAGCACCGCCAAGGACTCCAGCACAGATCTCGAGCTGAAGCTGGCCACGCTGACTCAGACGCTGGACGCCGCCAAGGAGCGAGAGGTGACCTTGTCGGAGAAGATCAAGGCCGACGAGGCGCTACTGGCGAGCATTACCGTCACCCAGAACTCGTTTAGGGAGACGGTGGAGCACTGGACCGAGGGTCTGGTGAATATCGCCGCAGGCATCGACGGGGAGCTGGCGCAGCTGGGGATGGAGGACTTCGGGTATTCTTCCGACGAGCATCTCCAACCCAGCGCCAAGCTCAGTCTGTTCTTCAAGGGCGTGGCGACGGCCCTCCAGCGGCTTCGGGAGAAGATCCCAAAGCAGCTGGCCGACGAGTCGCGCAGGATTTGTCGCCCGATGCTGATCTGGAAGCGCTCAAGGCCCTTGTCGCACCCATTGTGGACAAGGTGAGTGAGATCAACAGGGTTGAGGGCGGTCGCGTAGACTAGGCTGCTCGTTTTATCTTTTTCCTTGCCGCTGCTGGTCATGTCATGGGAACAATGTGTTAGAGCTGCGACAAGTTATCTTGTAATATAACTTTATTTTGGATAATGATCGCTATGTTATCTCCTTTACTAGATCCCTTGCTTTGTATGTTTTACCCTATGCTTTTAGGGAACTTGTCGGCGCAGGCACCCGAGCTGCGAGCGCTGAGTGCGGGACGTCAGCAGCCTGCTGGCGGTGCCGTTCCGACAAGAAACCTTGTCGTGACTAGTTGTAGCACACTTAAGTTGTTGAGCAGACTCGAAACAAAGTAAGGGCGCAACTAGCTACGAGTTGGTTCCTCCGCGCACAGGTTTTCCGTACAAAGCATAGTCGTTCGAGGAAGATAACTTTTTAAAAAAAAACTAATTGCTCAGACTTTGGCAACTTAGCTTTTCTATCATTTGCTCCCCGGCAAGGCGATCCTTCCTTAAACGATGCCTGGTCCACATCATTATCTTCTCCTTCCCCCCCGGCAAACTTGTGTGCGAGGGAACCTTTCTTTCCTTTGTTTGAGAAAAAGAAAGAAGAGAAAATAAAGATATGGGGCCTTTCAGCTCGTTATTGCTTACCGGGGGTAGGTGCTGCACAAAGTGTCAAATAAAGTATGCAAGAAAGAATATAATGCATGAAATTGACAAGGTGTGCGGAGCACATTAGCTTTACTTATGCACGGGATCTGCGCCCGGCTTTGTACAAAGGATTACATGCAACATCGGCAAGACTTGTACAAAAGGTGGTTGCCGGAACAGGTTCCGGCAACCGCGCCCTACGGGTAAAACTTACGAAGATGCTCAATGTTCCAGGAGTTGCTCACCGGAATGCCATCTTCGGTCTCAAGGTGGACAGCACCAGGCCTAGTGACTCGTTTCACCCGGTAAGGGCCTTCCCACTTCAGCGTCAACTTGTTGGAATTCTTGGCGGACTGAACTCACCGAAGAACAAGGTCGCCTTCCTCGAAGCTTCTGGCATTAACTTTGCGGCTATGGTAGCGGCGCAAAGTTTGCTGGTATCGAGCAGCTCGTACAGCAGCCTGAAGACGGTCCTCCTCAAGGAGCAGCGCGTCATCTTGTCGCAGCTGCTCTTGCTCAAGCTCATCATAAGCGAGCACTCGAGGCGACCCGTATACGAGTTCCGTGGGGAGAACTGCCTCTGCTCCATAGACTAGAGCGAAAGGCGTCTGTCTAGTGGCTTGATTTGGCGTCGTCCTGATCGACCAAAGAACTACCGGCAGCTCCTCGATCCAGTTTCTTCCGCACTTGTGCAGCCTGTCGAAAGTTCTGGTCTTGAGTCCGCGCAGCACTTCAGCATTTGCCCTCTCCGCTTGACCGTTGCTTCTCGGATGAGCAACAGAAGCGAAGAAGACCTTGGCGCCAAGGTCTTGGACGTACTGCATGAAGGTGCGGCTCGTGAATTGCATGCCGTTATCGGTGATGATCCGGTTAGGGATCCCGAAACGGCAAACAATCGACCTGAAGAACTTGACTGCTGACTGTGCTGTCACCTTTCTCACTGGTTCCACTTCCGGCCACTTTGTGAACTTGTCGATTGCAACGTACAAGTACTCAAAGCCGCCGACAGCTCGGGGGAAGGGGCCGAGGATATCGAGCCCCCAGACCAAAAATGGCCAGGATAAAGGGATCGTCTGGAGAGCTTGAGCTGGCTGATGTATCTGCTTGGAATGGAACTGGCACGCTTCACACTTGGTTACTTGTGCAGTTGCATCCTGGAAGGCTGTCGGCCAAAAGAAACCTTGCCGGAAAGCTTTGCCGGCAAGTGCTCTTGCGCCAATGTGGTGACCACATATGCCTCCATGTATCTCTGCCAACAGCTTCTGTCCATCTTCCCGGCAAATACACTTCAATTTCACACCGTTGAGTCTCCTTCTATACAGTATGTTGTCGACAAACTGGTACATACTTGAATGCCGGGCTACTCTTTCCGCTTCTTCTTGTTCTTCGGGAAGTTCTCCTGTCTGAAGGAAATGGACTATCTGTTGTGCCCATGCTGGAGCTTGCGGCTCGACAACAAGGACTAAAGGCACATCTGCTGCTGCGGGAACATCCGCTTCTACGGCGAGAACCTGCGGCTCAGCCAGAGCTTGATGTTCCCCGGCAAGCTTGCCGGAGCAAAACTTGTCGGCAGCGTCTGCTTCAACGAAACAAACCCTAAGGCTTGCCGGACCAGACTGCTCCTCAGCACTCTTGGTGTTGATCTTGGGGACTTTCCTGGCGGCGGCTTCGGGAAGCTCTGCCGGAAAGTAGTCACCAGAGATCAACTTTCTCTTCTTGCTCTGTCCAGTTGATGGTGTCACGGATGGTTGAGTCAGCTTGAGCACAAAGATCCCTGGTTCCACAGGTAACTTAAGTGCGGCGCACTTTGACAGGCCATCAGCAATGTCATTCTGAGCTCTTGGAACATGTTCCATCTGCAGTCCGTCAAAGTGTTCTTCTAGCTTCCTCACTTCATCAACATAAGCTTCCATCAACGGACTCTGATAATTCTTGTTCACTTGGCGGACGACAAGCTGTGAGTCACCCCTGACAATGAGCATCTTAATCCCAAGGTCTGCCGCGATCCTGAGACCAGCAAGCAAGCCTTCATACTCTACAGTATTGTTCGTTGCTTGCTCCTTGGGAAAGTGCATCTGGACTACGTACTTGAGGTGCTCTCCGGTGGGTGCGACAAGCAGCACGCCCGCACCGGCGCCTTGCAGCGAGAAGGCACCATCAAAGTACATCAGCCACTCTTTGCTTGCCTCCTTGACGGGGATGCTCGTCTCTGGAATTTCTTCATCTGGTGTTGGCGTCCACTCTGCTATGAACTCTGCCAATGCTCTGCTTTGGATAGTTGAAGTGCTTTCAAACTTGAGGCCAAAGCTTGACAGTTCCAGTGCCCACTCGACAATCCTGCCTGTTGCTTCTGGATTTTGCAGTATCCTCTTCAATGGAAAGCGAGTGACAACTGTGATCTCATGTGCTTGGAAGTAATGGCGCAGCTTTCTCGAGGCCATGAGAAGGCCGAAAAGCAACTTCTGCACACCAGAGTACCTTGTCCTAGCCCCCTGCAAAAGGGAGCTGACAAAGTAAACTGGGCGCTGCACCATTCTCTTCTACATTTCCTTATGCTTCTGCGCAGATCCATCTTTGTCGGGACCAGAGCCTGCCGGACAAGATCCTGCCGGACCAGAGCTTGCCGGACCAGAGCTTGCCGGACCAGAGCTTGCCGGTGAAGCCCCCTGCTTGTCGCTGGATGCATCTGCCGTGGTTGCTGGCTCATCATCTGCCTCCCTTTCCGCCACTAACGCAGCACTAACGACCTGATTGGTTGTCGCTATATACAGCAGCAACTTCTCTTGTGGCCTAGGTGCGACAAGTGTTGGAGTGGAGGACAGGTATCTCTTCAAGTCCTGTAGCGCAGCCTCCGCTTCCGGAGTCCATTTCATTGGACCCGCCTTTCTCAATATTTTGAAAAACGGCAGGGCGCGCTCAGCAGATCTAGAGATAAACCTGCTGAGAGCAGCCACGCAACCGGCAAGTCTCCGTACATCCTTGACGCGCTTTGGTGCTTCAATCTGCTCAATGGCCTTGATCTTGTCGGGATTGGCTTCAATTCCCCGCTGAGACACAAAGAACCCGAGAAGCTTGCCGGAGGGGACTCCAAACATACACTTCTCGGGGTTCAGCTTGAGGTTGATCTTGCGCAAATTCTCAAAGGTTTCATCTAAATCTTGGATTAGAGTTGCTTTGTCCTTGCTCTTGACCACTATGTCATCCATGTAGGCTTCCACATTTCTGTGCATTTGCGTCTCAAAAGCGTGATGGACAACCCTTGCAAATGTTGAACCAGCATTCTTTAAACCGAAAGGCATCCGTACGAAACAGTACGTGCCACACGGGGTGATGAATGCGGTCTTCTCCTCATCCTCTTCTGCCATGAAGATCTGATGGTATCCTGAGTATGCATCAAGAAATGAAAGCAAATCACATCCGGCCGTGGAGTCAACAATCTGGTCAATGCGCGGCAAGGGAAATGGGTCTTTGGGACAAGCTTTATTGACATCGGTAAAGTCGATACAAAGCCTCCATTTCCCGTTGGCTTTGCGTACGACAACAGGATTGGCCAACCACGTAGGATGGAGCACTCCTCTCACAAGGCCTGCTGCTTCCAACTTCCTGATTTCTTCCGCGATGAATTCTTGGCGCTCCACCGCTTGTTTCCTGACTTTCTGCTTGACGGGCCGCGCATGAGGACAGACGGCAAGGTGGTGCTCAATTACTTTCCTGGGAACACCAGGGATGTCAGACGGTTGCCACGCAAACACGTCGACGTTCGCCCGCAGGAAAGCAACGAGCGCGCTTTCCTATTTAGGGTCGAGAGTGGCACTGATAGTGAAAGTACCACCAGTGCCGTCCTCCTTGGCGGACACCTTCTTAGTCTCTGATGGAGCTGCCATTGCCTTCTTACACTTGCCGGTGGAGCTCGATGGTGCGTCCTCGACGGTAGCGCAGCACTCCGAAGAGGTGCGCTTGCCGGAGTGGGCATCAGAACTCTTGCCAGACTTGGTCTTCTTCTTCTCCCCGGGAGCTTCCGCGGCAAGTGACGTGTGATCTGCTGCGGCTGCTGCTTCCCGGTAGATCTTGTCGGCGCAGATAAGAGCATCCTTCTTGTCGCCAGGGACAGAGATGACACTTATCGGGCCTGGCATTTTCAGCATGTTGTAGGCATAGTGAGAGGCTGCCATGAATTTGGCGAGTGCTGGACGGCCGAGTATCCCATTATAAGGCAATGGGAAGTCAGCGACGTCAAACGTGACCCTCTCAGTTCTGAAGTTCAGCTCGCTGCCAAATGTTACCGGCAACGTGATCTTTCCCTTCGGCTTGCTCCTTCCCGGATTAATTCCTTGAAATGTGCCGGTCTCTTCGAGCTCGCTGTCAGGGATCTGGAGCTTCTGGAGCACCACGGAGGAGATCAGGTTCAAGCCGGCCCCGCCGTCAACTAGCATCTTAGTGACCTTGAGGTTGCGGATAGTTGGTGAAACCAACATCGGTAAGCACCCGACCGCAGTTACGCGATCTGGGTGATCCTCAATATCAAAGATGATAGGCGTGCTGGACCATTTCAGAGGCCTGCGTGACTCGACGGGTGGTTCTGCCGCATTGACTTCCCGCACCCATTGTTTGAGTTGGCGGTGTGAAGTATGCAGAGAGGCACCGCCGTCAATGCACAGGACCTCTGTGGCTTTCTGGAACTCCTGCTCATCGGTCTCATCATCATCGATGTCTTCGTCGTCGTCGTCATCTTCATCCTTGTTGCGGCCGCGGGGAGGTCTATCTCCTTGCCGCTGCTTGGCTTTGCCGCGGCGTCCTCCTCGGCCGGGACGTTTCTTGCCGGATCCTCCAGCACCTTCCTGGGCCTTCTCCTTGTCGCGCCGCTCGTATTCAGCCTTTTGCTGCTCGACTTTCTTGCAACTCTGGAGGTCATGGCCCTTGGTGCGCTGGATCTTGCAGTACTGCTTGTTGTTGCCGTCCTACTTGTCGGCGCCCGCCACGGCCTCTGCGGCAATCTCCTTGCCGGAGCCACCAGCTTTGGCTTTCCTGGCGCCACCTCCGTTGCTGGACTGCTCGACAACTAGCACCTCTTTGCCTTTCTTCTTTCTGTGGGGCAGTATCCTCACTGTCAGATCCTCCTGCTCCTATATTCTCTCCGGGGAGTCTCCTCCCTTCCTCAGCACGCGCACACTTGTCGGCCAGGGCATATAGCTCACTGACGTCTCTGATCTTGCACATCGCCATTTCCTCCCGCATCCTGCGGTTCCGCACGTTCTGATGGAACGCGTTGATTACTGCGGCAGGGTGGATATCTGGGATGTTGTGCTGTACGTTGCTGAATCTTTGAATGTACTTGCGCAAAGGCTCTCCTTCCTTCTGGGCGAGAAGATGAAGGTCACTCTCTTGGCCATGAGGCTTGTGGCCGCCCGTGAAGGCGCCGACAAACTGATGGCACAGATCAGCCCAAGAGGATATGGAGTTGTCCGGCAAGTGCATGAGCCAGGATCTGACGTTGGGTTTGAGTACCAGCGGGAAGTAGTTGGCAAGGATCTTGTCGTCTCGCCCCCCGGCAGCATGCACCGCGATGGTGTAGATGCTGAGGAACTCCGATGGATGCGTCTTGCCGTCGTAATTCTCTGGTACGTCTGGCTTGAAATTCTTCGTGCTGGGCCACTTGACTTGCCGCAGCTCACGAGTGAACGCAGGGCAACCTACCGCGTATGGCAAGTCGCCTGGTTCCCCGGGCGCATGCATGTCAACAGAGAGCCCAGCGTGCTTGTCGGATTGACGTCGCTCTTCTCTTCGGCGCTCGATGCGAGTTCGAGCGTCTTCTTGTTGTCTATCGTGAAGAACTTGGTGCTGATCGCGACGAGCTCGTGGATCCGACGATGCGGTGGAGTCGCTGTCGAGGTGGATCCGGCGAGTCGGCGATCTTGGCCTTCGGGGTGGAGAGTACACGGTGGTTGCACCCCCACCAGTTTCATCGCCACCGGCTCGTGCCTGGCAGTCCTGCCGCGGCAGCAATGTATTCGGCTGCCGCGGAGTGTCGCCGTTGGCGTAGCCGATGAGGCTCTGAATGGTGGCCCTCCATTCGTCGATCTTGTCCGACATCGGAGGATAATCCAGGAGCAGTTGAGCTCGCGCCAAAGCTTCCGCTGGAGTGGTGGGCGGCAGTGGCGAACGGTGCAAGGAGCGGGACATGCTCGGACTTCTAACTATGTTAGAAGGAGCAGTACCCCGTCCAGGCGACCGTGTCTCGCTCGTGCCGGCGCGCTGTCGTGCATGCTGGTCTTGAGCGCCCTAAGACCCAGCAGCTTGATCTTGGTCCAACAAACGTATGGTACTGCGAATACCATGACGCTGTCGGTCCTGCGCCTCCTGAGAGGGGTGCGGCGGAAGTACGGACACCGAGGTTTGGGCAGCCTTGTCCTTGGACCTGACAGCACCGTGAGCTTCCTCGTCAATGTCGGTTCTTCCACCAGCGTCAACCCCACCACCCGTTTGTTCCGGTGGTGGTGAGATCGACGCGTACGGAGCAGCTGCCTCCGAAGCCTTCTTCTTCGGTGGCATGTCGTTGACGAAAACGAAGATCTAGCTCGTGTGAACGCCGGATCAGGTTCACACAATCTCGACGCCCCCTACCTGGCGCACCAAAGATGTCGGGGAAACTGATCCACGAACACCTATGGGACCAGCGGACCGAGCCCCTTTCGGTTCGGTGGGGGGCGGAGGTCGCACGAAGAGCAGATCGAGGCGAAGCACACGAGCAGTTTACCCAGCTTCGGAGCTCTCCGGAGAGATAATACTCCTACTGCTGCTTGTCTGATTGTATTGTGTTCTTGCTCAAGAGAGCTAAGTGTTTTCCTAGCTTCGAATGGTCCGAACCAGCCGAACCTCCTCTACGTTGTGCATGGGCCTCCTTTTATATGCTCAAGGGGTCACCGACAGGTGGCAACGCAGAGAAGGGTAAAAATGTAAAAAGAGCTGCGGTTGGTACAGCTACCTGCACAGTGTACTCTACCTAACCCTGACGGCAGGGGACAAGGGCATTAAATGCCCATCTGTGTCACCCAAACAGTGTAGAAAAAGACCGTCAGGGGCGCCACTGCCTGCCACGATGGCGATTTTGTCAGCATTGCATGCCACCGCTTACCGCTGGCTGCACAGCCTTCCGCCACGCGTGCCTGGAAAGGCCCCCAGGGCGACACGTTGGTGGATGTGCTGGAGCGTGGGCACAGAGTGGCCGCTTGCCGCGGCAAGCGTCTTGCCGCGGTCGTGGTCTTGTCGCGCCCAGAAGCTTGTCGCTCGCCGGGCCTTGTCGGGACGCGTGGTGCGTCGCGGCAAGTTCCTTGAGATGCCTCGGTTGGCCTTCCCGGCAAGCTCCTCTTGCCGGGGCCTTGTCTTCTTGACTTGGATACTTTGTTCTTGAATGGCTCCAAAGGAACCACGGAGTACCTTGGCGGTCACCCGGCAAGCCCTTGCCGCGGGGCGCTGCAGCTGCCCATGCACAAGTTCGGGGTACTAGGGTACCCCTACTCTAGTACACCGACAGGAGCCCCCGGGCCTGGGCCACACACGGTGCCGAGCGCTATTGGGTCAGGCCCAAAACAGGGCACGGGCACGCGCGGCCCGGGTAACGCTGAATCTTACTCCGTATCCACCGCGCCCTCCCCAACGGTACGCGTTGAATGCGGCATCGTGGGAGAGATCGTGGGGGGATTCTTTATTCGGAAGGGTGAAACGTCCGCCCCCTCCCTCTTTATAAGCAGGGGAAACAGGGGCAGTTTCCCCACTTTGCCGGTCGTTACTCTTTCCTCGAGAATCTCCGCCGCTCCCCCTTTCTTCTCAAAGCCGAAAGAGAGCAGCGCTCTGCCCCCCGTCGCCACCAGCACCACCAACGCCGTCGACCTCCCCCGCCACATCCGCCATGGCTCCGAAAGCCGACAAGGAGAAGGGCGTGAAGTCGGCCGAGGCGCAGCGGCTCGCGGCGCTGCGGAAGGAGCGAGCCATCTTCCCTCCTCAGCTCGACGCCAAGGAGCTGAGGGAGCACTACTACCTTTTCTGGTCAACGGAGACGCGGGCGCACCCGCGCACGAGGGTACTTCCGGCCGCTGCCTCGGAACTGGCTCCAAACGGGTACCCCTTCTTCGCGCTGTTCTTCTATTGCGGGCTCTGCCCGCCCTTCTCGGAGTTCTTCTGTGATATAATGAACACATATGGGCTCCGCCTCCTTGACTTCACCCACAATGCCGTTCTGACCATGGCAGTTTTCACACATCTGTGCGAAAACTTTGTCGGAGTCCACCCAAACGTAGCCCTCTTCCGCCACTTTTTCATGCCCCGAGTCGAGAGAGGAGAGCCCCTTGCCGAAGGAATCGCCTGGATCTCGAGAGTCGGCAAGAAAGAAGCCTATCTGGAGGGAGAGCTTCGCAGCTAATGGGAGGAGTGGAGAGCGGAGTGGTGCTGGATCGTCGAAGAGAACCCGCAGCCATTCACTGTCGTGCGCCAAGCCCCAATAGTACGCGGCAACGATTGGAGCAACGTGGCCCCGGAAGATGACAGGCTCAAGATCGCCGTCACCCGAATCCTTCGCCTCAGGCTTGCCGGGCTCACTGTAGGCGCAGTTGGCGCAAATTTCCTTCGTCGCCGCATCGCCCCCCTGCAGGAGAGAGGGAGACCCGCCTGGGAGTTCAAGAACTCGGCGGACATCATGAGGCTACGCCCAGGCCTCAATTTCAATTTCACGGTCCTGGAGCTGGATGCAATGCTCCAGGAGCTGTTCAAACGCGACCCTCAGCACCCATTCATGTTGCCGAGGGGCGTCGTTCCACTGTGCAACAATTCTTCGCTCGACCGGATCCGCGCGATGATGCCTTTGTGCGACTCACACGGAATAACCCCAACTTGGCAAGAGCCTGCGGATGACGTTGTGCGGGCGTTCTTCGACAGTCTGGAGGAAGTGCCGATCCGCGCCGACGACCAGAAGAGCCTCACCCATGACACTACCGACGCGGAGCTGCAGCGCATCGCCACTAGGACGGAAGAGGTTGCAGCAGCAGCTGCTGCGGGCGAGTTCGGGTTCACCGTGGAGGAGGCAGAGGCAGCAGAGGCGGCAAGCCTTGCCGAGCGCGAGGAGTTTGTCGGCGAGGAAGATCTTGCCGGCCCTGAAGCTGAGCCGAGCGAGCCCGGCGAGGAAGAGCCCGAACCTTCAGACAGCTTGCCGCAAGTGGAGCCCCCGGCCGCACCAAGAAGGCGTCTCCGCAGGGCCGGGGACGTAGCGGGGCGGCAGACGGGTCAACAGCCGCCGAGCCGCGCGACACGCTCTACCGCGGCAAGCATCGTTGCCGCGGGAGCGCCTCACGCCGCTGCAGCAACTGGAGCGGGACCTTCCCGGTCCACCGCCACTGCCCCCGCCAAGCGGGCGAGGGAACCTACTCCTCCGCCTTGCCGCACCGGAGGGGAGCCGGACTTTGATCTCTCCGCGCTCAGCTCTGATGATGAAGAAGAAGAGTAAGCTTTCTTGCTGTCCTTGTGGTTCTTCGATCTTGTTGCTTTCGTCTTGTATCTGACTTGCTTCGATCTGAATCCATTCCTTTTCAGGACGCTGGCCCAGAGAGCGGCGAAGAGAGCCAAGGCCTCGGTGATTGTCATCGAAAATGATCCCACCATGTCAGCAGGGGGCGTGTCTGAGCCCACCTTGACGGACCTGGCAACTACTCCCTAGAGCAGCCCCCAGCGCAGCCCCCAGCGTAAGTTTATAATTTACTTCCTGCCGTTAGGTGCACATGGGTGCTCTTTTCTCTTACTGACATCTTGATTGTTGGATTTGTGTAGGAGCAGAGCAGCCTCACAAGGAGAGCCCTGAAGTCGCTCCTGAAGCGCCATCTGCTTCGACTACACCGCCAAGGGAGGAGTCCCCGGCAAGGGAGCGCTCTCCGGCAAGGGAGAACTCTCCGGCAAGGGCTGATTCT
Source organism: Triticum aestivum (assembly GCF_018294505.1). Classification (NCBI taxonomy): domain Eukaryota; kingdom Viridiplantae; phylum Streptophyta; class Magnoliopsida; order Poales; family Poaceae; genus Triticum; species Triticum aestivum. Next base: position 561,406,864 of record NC_057798.1, read on the forward strand.
CCGGCAAGGGACGACGCCAGTGATCCTCCGATGGTTGAGACCTCGACTGCAGACCCCAGCACAGGTAACTTACTTGCCTACAAACTTGCCCTTGGATTTTTCTTCTTCTGATTTTCCTTTTGCATATTTTGCTTGACTTCTCTCCCTTCTTCATTCTTCAGATCCATCTGCCACAGAGCCGATGGAAACCGAAGCCGCTGAAGGAGAGGCCAGCGCTGATGAGCCCGCCGACGAAGAGGCCGCCAAGGCTGCCACCGCAGAAGCCGGCGAGGGATCCGGCGATCGTATTGACGGCCCCGAGGTCGCAGGAGCGCCAGGCACTGCACCGACCGCCGATCCCCCTGCCACTGCCGCAGAGCCAGGCTCCAAAGAGCCCCAGCCCGGCGCCTACCTGAAGGCCGGTGATGGCGTCTTCATCAAGCTTCCCTGGGCGTCAAGCTCCAGGGCGCCGGTTGAAGGAGAAACTTTCGACAGAGAGGTGCTCGCCTCCGCCGGATTGATGTTAGTAGACGCGCCAAGTAGCAGTGACGAGCCTGAAGAGGAGCGGCTGCTGCGGAAGCTAACGTTGCTCTACCGCGCCCGACAAGCCAAGTTGGCCTCCCGAGAAGCGCTTGTCGCGAAGGCGGGAGTCGACATTGAGAAGCGCGCGGAGGAGCTCCGGGATCTCAGGCAGGAAACTCTCTGGAGCCTGGCAGAAGAGCGGGAGCAAGTCGCCGAGGAGAGGAAAGCCTTTCTCCTCGCGAAGGCTGAGGTTGAGGAGCAGCAGCGGCTTGCCGCCGAGAGGCTATCCGCGCGGGAGGGGGATTTGGCGCAGCGCAAGGTGAACCTTGACAGCCACGAGGAGGAGCTCACCGCGCGGGAGCTAGCGATTGGCGGCGCTCTTCAGGAAGCAAGGGATGCTGCCGCGGCTGCTGAGGCCGCCAAGAAAGAGCTGGAGGCGAAGGTGGCGTAGCTGGAGGCCAACCTCAGGACGAGCGGCGAGGAACTTGCCGCGCTCAAGCACGAGCACGAGAAGGATGCTACCGCCCATGGTGAGCTGCAAGGTCTTTCTCGCTGAGAGGAGCAAGGAGCTCAGCGCCGCCAAGGACTCCAGCGCAGATCTCGAGCTGAAGCTGGCCACGCTGACTCAGACGCTGGACGCCGCCAAGGAGCGAGAGGTGACCTTGTCGGAGAAGATCAAGGCCGACGAGGCGCTACTGGCGAGCATTACCGTCACCCAGAACTCGTTTAGGGAGACGGTGGAGCACTGGACCGAGGGTCTGGTGAATATCGCCGCAGGCATCGACGGGGAGCTGGCGCAGCTGGGGATGGAGGACTTCGGGTATTCTTCTGACGAGCATCTCCAACCCAGCGCCAAGCTCAGTCTGTTCTTCAAGGGCGTGGCGACGGCCCTCCAGCGGCTTCGGGAGAAGATCCCAAAGCAGCTGGCCGACGAGTCGCGCAGGATTTGTCGCCCGACGCTGATCTGGAAACGCTCAAGGCCCTTGTCGCACCCATTGTGGACAAGGTGAGTGAGATCAACAGGGTTGAGGGCGGTCGCGTAGACTAGGCTGCTCGTTTTATCTTTTTCCTTGCCGCTGCTGGTCATGTCATGGGAACAATGTGTTAGAGCTGCGACAAGTTATCTTGTAATATAACTTTATTTTGGATAATGATCGCTATGTTATCTCCTTTACAAGATCCCTTGCTTTGTATGTTTTACCCTACGCTTTTAGGGAACTTGTCGGCGCAGGCACCCGAGCTGCGAGCGCTGAGTGCGGGACGTCAGCAGCCTGCTGGCGGTGCCGTTCCGACAAGAAACCTTGTCGCGACTAGTTGTAGCACACTTAAGTTGTTGAGCAGACTCGAAACAAAGTAAGGGCGCAACTAGCTACGAGTTGGTTCCTCCGCGCACAGGTTTTCCGTACAAAGCACAGTCGTTCGAGGAAGATAACTTTTTAAAAAAAAACTAATTGCTCAGACTTTGGCAACTTAGCTTTTCTATCGTTTGCTCCCCGGCAAGGCGAACATTCCTTAAACGACGCCTGGTCCACATCATTATCTTCTCCTTCCCCCCCGGCAAACTTGTGTGCGAGGGAACCTTTCTTTCCTTTGTTTGAGAAAAAGAAAGAAGAGAAAATAAAGATATGGGGCCTTTCGGCTCGTTATTGCTTACCAGGGGTAGGTGCTGCACAAAGTGTCAAATAAAGTATGCAAGAAAGAATATAATGCATGAAATTGACAAGGTGTGCGGAGCACATTAGCTTTACTTATGCACGGGATCTGCGCCCGGCTTTGTACAAAGGATTACATGCAACATCGGCAAGACTTGTACAAAAGGTGGTTGCCGGAACAGGTTCCGGCAACCGCGCCCTACGGGTAAAACTTACGAAGATGCTCAATGTTCCAGGAGTTGCTCACCGGAATGCCATCTTCGGTCTCAAGGCGGACAGCACCAGGCCTAGTGACTCGTTTCACCCGGTAAGGGCCTTCCCACTTCGGCGTCAACTTGTTGGAATTCTTGGCGGACTGAACTCACCGAAGAACAAGGTCGCCTTCCTCGAAGCTTCTGGCATTAACTTTGCGGCTATGGTAGCGGCGCAAAGTTTGCTGGTATCGAGCAGCTCGTACAGCAGCCTGAAGACGGTCCTCCTCAAGGAGCAGCGCGTCATCTTGTCGCAGCTGCTCTTGCTCAAGCTCATCATAAGCGAGCACTCGAGGCGACCCGTATACGAGTTCCGTGGGGAGAACTGCCTCTGCTCCATAGACTAGAGCGAAAGGCGTCTGTCTAGTGGCTCGATTTGGCGTCGTCCTGATCGACCAAAGAACTACCGGCAGCTCCTTGATCCAGTTTCTTCCGCACTTGTGCAGCCTGTCGAAAGTTCTGGTCTTGAGTCCGCGCAGCACTTCAGCATTTGCCCTCTCCGCTTGACCGTTGCTTCTCGGATGAGCAACAGAAGCGAAGAAGACCTTGGCGCCAAGGTCTTGGACGTACTGCATGAAGGTGCGGCTCGTGAATTGCGTGCCGTTGTCGGTGATGATCCGGTTAGGGATCCCGAAACGGCAAACAATCGACCTGAAGAACTTGACTGCTGACTGTGCTGTCACCTTTCTCACTGGTTCCACTTCCGGCCACTTTGTGAACTTGTCGATTGCAACGTACAAGTACTCAAAGCCGCCGACAGCTCGGGGGAAGGGGCCGAGGATATCGAGCCCCCAGACCAAAAATGGCCAGGATAAAGGGATCGTCTGGAGAGCTTGAGCTGGCTGATGTATCTGCTTGGAATGGAACTGGCACGCTTCACACTTGGTTACTTGTGCAGTTGCATCCTGGAGGCTGTCGGCCAAAAGAAACCTTGCCGGAAAGCTTTGCCGGCAAGTGCTCTTGCGCCAATGTGGTGACCACATATGCCTCCATGTATCTCTGCCAACAGCTTCTGTCCATCTTCCCGGCAAATACACTTCAATTTCACACCGTTGAGTCTTCTTCTGTACAGTATGTTGTCGACAAACTGGTACATACTTGACTGCCGGGCTACTCTTTCCGCTTCTTCTTGTTCTTCGGGAAGTTCTCCTGTCTGAAGGAAATGGACAATCTGTTGTGCCCATGCTGGAGCTTGCGGCTCGACAACAAGGACTAAAGGCACATCTGCTGCTGCGGGAACATCCGCTTCTACGGCGAGAACCTGCGGCTCAGCCGGAGCTTGATGTTCCCCGGCAAGCTTGCCGGAGCAAAACTTGTCGGGAGCGTCTGCTTCAACGGAAACAAACCCTAAGGCTTGCCGGAGCAGACTGCTCCTCAGCACTCTTGGTGTTGATCTTGGGGACCTTCCTGGCGGCGGCTTCGGGAAGCTCTGCCGGAAAGTAGTCACCAGAGATCAACTTTCTCTTCTTGCTCTGTCCAGTTGATGGTGTCACGGATGGTTGAGTCAGCTTGAGCACAAAGATCCCTGGTTCCACAGGTAACTTAAGTGCGGCGCACTTTGACAGCCATCAGCAATGTCATTCTGAGCTCTTGGAACATGTTCCATCTGCAGGCCGTCAAAGTGCTCTTCTAGCTTCCTCACTTCATCAACATAAGCTTCCATCAACGGACTCTGATAATTCTTGTTCACTTGGCGGACGACAAGCTGTGAGTCACCCCTGACAATGAGCATCTTAATCCCAAGGTCTGCCGCGATCCTGAGACCAGCAAGCAAGCCTTCATACTCTGCAGTATTGTTCGTTGCTTGCTCCTTGGGAAAGTGCATCTGGACTACGTACTTGAGGTGCTCTCCGGTGGGTGCGACAAGCAGCACGCCCGCACCGGCGCCTTGCAGCGAGAAGGCACCATCAAAGTACATCAGCCACTCTTTGCTTGCCTCCTTGACGGGGATGCTCGTCTCTGGAATTTCTTCATCTGGTGTTGGCGTCCACTCTGCTATGAACTCTGCCAATGCTCTGCTTTGGATAGTTGAAGTGCTTTCAAACTTGAGGCCAAAGCTTGACAGTTCCAGTGCCCACTCGACAATCCTGCCTGTTGCTTCTGGATTTTGCAGTATCCTCTTCAATGGAAAGCGAGTGACAACTGTGATCTCATGTGCTTGGAAGTAATGGCGCAGCTTTCTCGAGGCCATGAGAAGGCCGAAAAGCAACTTCTGCACACCAGAGTACCTCGTCCTAGCCCCCTGCAAAAGGGAGCTGACAAAGTAAACTGGGCGCTGCACCATTCTCTTCTACATTTCCTTATGCTTCTGCGCAGATCCATCTTTGTCGGGACCAGAGCCTGCCGGACAAGATCCTGCCGGACCAGAGCTTGCCGGACCAGAGCTTGCCGGTGAAGCCCCCTGCTTGTCGCTGGATGCATCTGCCGTGGTTGCTGGCTCATCATTTGCCTCCCTTTCCGCCACTAACGCAGCACTAACGACCTGATTGGTTGTCGCTATATACAGCAGCAACTTCTCTTGTGGCCTAGGTGCGACAAGTGTTGGAGTGGAGGACAGGTATCTCTTCAAGTCCTGCAGCGCAGCCTCCGCTTCCGGAGTCCATTTCATTGGACCCGCCTTTCTCAATATTTTGAAAAATGGCAGGGCGCGCTCAGCAGATCTAGAGATAAACCTGCTGAGAGCAGCCACGCAACCGGCAAGTCTCCGTACATCCTTGACGCGCTTTGGTGCTTCAATCTGCTCAATGGCCTTGATCTTGTCGGGATTGGCTTCAATTCCCCGCTGAGACACAAAGAACCCGAGAAGCTTGCCGGAGGGGACTCCAAACACACACTTCTCGGGGTTCAGCTTGAGGTTGATCTTGCGCAAATTCTCAAAGGTTTCATCTAAATCTTGGATCAGAGTTGCTTTGTCCTTGCTCTTGACCACTATGTCATCCATGTAGGCTTCCACATTTCTGTGCATTTGCGTCTCAAAAGCGTGATGGACAACCCTTGCAAATGTTGAACCAGCATTCTTTAAACCGAAAGGCATCCGTACGAAACAGTACGTGCCACACGGGGTGATGAATGCGGTCTTCTCCTCATCCTCTTCTGCCATGAAGATCTGATGGTATCCTGAGTATGCATCAAGAAATGAAAGCAAATCACATACGGCCGTGGAGTCAACAATCTGGTCAATGCGCGGCAAGGGAAATGGGTCTTTGGGACAAGCTTTATTGACATCGGTAAAGTCGATACAAAGCCTCCATTTCCCGTTGGCTTTGCGTACGACAACAGGATTGGCCAACCACGTAGGATGGAGCACTCCTCTGACAAGGCCTGCTGCTTCCAACTTCTTGATTTCTTCCGCGATGAATTCTTGGCGCTCCATCGCTTGTTTCCTGACTTTCTGCTTGACGGGCCGCGCATGAGGACAGACGGCAAGGTGGTGCTTAATTACTTTCCTAGGAACACCAGGGATGTCAGACGGTTGCCACGCAAACACGTCGACGTTCGCCCGCAGGAAAGCAACGAGCGCGCTTTCCTATTTAGGGTCGAGAGTGGCACTGATGGTGAAAGTACCACCAGTGCCGTCCTCCTTGGCGGACACCTTCTTAGTCTCTGGTGGAGCTGCCATTGCCTTCTTACACTTGCCGGTGGAGCTCGATGGTGCGTCCTCGACGGTAGCGCAGCACTCCGAAGAGGTGCGCTTGCCGGAGTGGGCATCAGAACTCTTGCCAGACTTGGTCTTCTTCTTCCCCCGGGAGCTTCAGCGGCAAGTGACTTGCGATCTGCTGCGGCTGCTGCTTCCCGGTAGATCTTGTCGGCGCAGATAAGAGCATCCTTCTTGTCGCCAGGGACAGAGATGACACTTATCGGGCCTGGCATCTTCAGCATGTTGTAGGCATAGTGAGAGGCTGCCATGAATTTGGCGAGTGCTGGACGGCCGAGTATCCCATTGTAAGGCAATGGGAAGTCAGCGACGTCAAAAGTGACCCTCTCAGTTCTGAAGTTCAGCTCGCTGCCAAATGTTACCGGCAACGTGATCTTTCCCTTCGGCTTGCTCCTTCCCGGATTGATTCCTTGAAATGTGCCGGTCTCTTCGAGCTCGCTGTCAGGGATCTGGAGTTTCTGGGAGCACCACGGAGGAGATCAGGTTCAAGCCGGCCCCGCCGTCAACTAGCATCTTAGTGACCTTGAGGTTGCGGATAGTTGGTGAAACCAACATCGGCAAGCACCCGACCGCAGTTATGCGATCTGGGTGGTCCTCAATATCAAAGATGATAGGCGTGCTGGACCATTTCAGAGGCCTGCGTGACTCGACGGGTGGTTCTGCCGCATTGACTTCCCGCACCCATTGTTTGAGTTGGCGGTGTGAAGTATGCAGAGAGGCACCGCCGTCAATGCACAGGACCTCTGTGGCTTTCTGGAACTCCTGCTCATCGGTCTCATCATCATCGATGTCTTCGTCGTCGTCGTCATCTTCATCCTTGTTGCGGCCGCAGGGAGGTCTATCTCCTTGCCGCTGCTTGGCTTTGCCGCGGCGTCCTCCTCGGCCGGGACGTTTCTTGCCGGATCCTCCAGCACCTTCCTGGGCCTTCTCCTTGTCGCGCCGCTCGTATTCAGCCTTTTGCTGCTCGACAACCTGCTCGACTTTCTTGCAACTCTGGAGGTCATGGCCCTTGGTGCGATGGATCTTGCAGTACTGCTTGTTGTTGCCGTCCTACTTGTCGGCGCCCGCCACGGCCTCTGCGGCAATCTCCTTGCCGGAGCCACCAGCTTTGGCTTTCTGGCGCCACCTCCGTTGCTGGACTGCTCGACAACTAGCACCTCTTTGCCTTTCTTCTTCTGTTTCGCCCGTTTTCTTGCCGGGGCAGTATCCTCACTGTCAGATCCTCCTGCTCCTATATTCTCTCCGGGGAGTCTCCTCCCTTCCTCAGCACGCGCACACTTGTCGGCCAGGGCATATAGCTCACTGACGTCTCTGATCTTGCACATCGCCATCTCCTCCCGCATCCTGCGGTTCCGCACGTTCTGATGGAACGCGCTGATTACTGCGGCAGGGTGGATATCTGGGATGTTGTGCTGTACGTTGCTGAATCTCTGAATGTACTTGCGCAAAGGCTCTCCTTCCTTCTGGGCGAGCAGATGAAGGTCACTCTCTTGGCCATGAGGCTTGTGGCCGCCTGTGAAGGCGCCGACAAACTGATGGCACAGATCAGCCCAAGAGGATATGGAGTTGTCCGGCAAGTGCATGAGCCAGGATCTGACGTTGGGTTTGAGTACCAGCGGGAAGTAGTTGGCAAGGATCTTGTCGTCTCGCCCCCCGGCAGCATGCACCGCGATGGTGTAGATGCTGAGGAACTCCGATGGATGCGTCTTGCCGTCGTACTTCTCTGGTACATCTGGCTTGAAATTCTTCGTGCTGGGCCACTTGACTTGCCGCAGCTCACGGGTGAACGCAGGGCAACCTACCGCGTACGGAAAGTCGCCTGGTTCCCCGGGCGCATGCATGTCAACAGAGAGCCCAGCGCGCTTGTCGGATTGACGTCGCTCTTCTCTTTGGCGCTCGATGCGAGTTCGAGCGTCTTCTTGTTGTCTATCGTGAAGAACTTGGTGCTGATCGCGACGAGCTCGTGGATCCGACGATGCGGTGGAGTCGCTGTCGAGGTGGATCCGGCGAGTCGGCGATCTTGGCCTTCGGGGTGGAGAGTACACGGTGGTTGCACCCCCACCAGTTTCGTCGCCACCGGCTCGTGCCTGGCAGTCCTGCCGCGGCAGCAATGTATTCGGCTGCCGCGGAGTGTCGCCGTTGGCGTAGCCGATGAGGCTCTGAATGGTGGCCCTCCATTCGTCGATCTTGTCCAACATCGGAGGATAATCCAGGAGCAGTTGAGCTCGCGCCAAAGCTTCCGCTGGAGTGGTGGGCGGCAGTGGCGAACGGTGCGAGGAGCGGGACATGCTCGGACTTCTAACTATGTTAGAAGGAGCAGTACCCCGTCCAGGAGACCGTGTCTCGCTCGTGCCGGCGCGCTGTCGTGCATGCTGGTCTTGAGCGCCCTAAGACCCAGCAGCTTGATCTTGGTCCAACAAACGTATGGTACTGCGAATACCATGACGCTGTCGGTCCTGCGCCTCCTGAGAGGGGCGCGGCGGAAGTACGGACACCGAGGTTTGGGCAGCCTTGTCCTTGGACCTGACAGCACCGCGAGCTTCCTCGTCGATGTCGGTTCTTCCACCAGCGTCAACCCCACCACCCGTTTGTTCCGGTGGTGGTGAGATCGACGCGTACGGAGCACCTGCCTCCGAAGCCTTCTTCTTCGGTGGCATGTCGATGACGAAAATGAAGATCTAGCTCGTGTGAACGCCGGATCAGGTTCACACAATCTCGACGCCCCCTACCTGGCGCGCCAAAGATGTCGGGGAAACTGATCCACGAACACCTATGGGACCGGCGGACCGAGCCCCTTTCGGTTCGGCGGGGGGCGGAGGTCGCACGAAGAGCAGATCGAGGCGAAGCACACGAGCAGTTTACCCAGCTTCGGAGCTCTCCGGAGAGATAATACTCCTACTGCCGCTTGTCTGATTGTATTGTGTTCTTGCTCAAGAGAGCTAAGTGTTTTCCTGGCTTCGAATGGTCCGAACCAGCCGAACCTCCTCTACGTTGTGCATGGGCCTCCTTTTATATGCTCAAGGGGTCACCGACAGGTGGCAACGCAGAGAAGGGTAAAAATGTAAAAAGAGCTGCGGTTGGTACAGCTACCTGCACAGTGTACTCTACCTAACCCTGACGGCAGGGGACAAGGGCATTAAATGCCCGTCTGTGTTGCCCAAACAGTGTAGAAAAAGACCGTCAGGGGCGCCACCGCCTGCCACGATGGCGATTTTGTCAGCATTGCATGCCACCGCTTACCGCTGGCTGCACAGCCTTCCGCCACGCGTGCCTGGAAAGGCCCCCAGGGCGACACGTTGGTGGATGTGCTGGAGCGTGGGCACAGAGTGGCCGCTTGCCGCGGCAAGCGTCTTGCCGTGGTCGTGGTCTTGTCGCGCCCGGAAGCTTGTCGCTCGCCGGGCCTTGCCGGGACGCGTGGTGCGTCGCGGCAAGTTCCTTGAGATGCCTCGGTTGGCCTTCCCGGCAAGCTCCTCTTGCCGGGGCCTTGTCTTCTTGACTTGGATACTTTGTTCTTGAATGGCTCCAAAGGAACCACGGAGTACCTTGGCGGTCACCCGGCAAGCCCTTGCCACGGGGCGCTGCAGCTGCCCGTGCACAAGTTCGGGGTACTAGGGTACCCCTACTCTAGTACACCGACACCGGTTGAAGACTGATTGCCTGAACAGACGGCCGTCTCACCACCAGACTCAGATCCTCCTTCCAGATTGACACCTTAAGTAAAGCCAACAAAGACATGCTTCGGGGCGGCTTGAACCTTGGCGGGTCAGGCGCGTTGAACCATCTCGATGATGTCGGCGCAGGTGTCCAGCTCAGCTTCCGACTCACCAATCTTGCCGATGAAGACATGAATTCCACCGAAGGGGACCCGGTACCCGTACTCGATTGAGCCGGCCTCGGGGCCCCAGCCAGTGTCATCGATATAGAGCTTGCCGCGATGACTCTTAGTCATCCGGCCCACAATGTATCCCTTGAGCCCTGCGAAGCTGTCCTTCAAGAACTTGAAACCATCATGCGCTGGCTCCATGGTGCACGCCACCTATCATGGAATTGTCACGGCAGATGCCCTAGCATGAGGACTTAGGTGTGGAGCCATCGCAACATAGTTAGCTTGAAGGGGTTAAACGGGACAAAGGACATAGAGAGTTTTACCGAGGTTCGGCCCCTCTCAACAAGGTAAAGGCCTACTCCTGCTTTAGGTTGTATTGCTTGGGTTTCGATTACCAGGGAGCGAATACGCTTGACCTAGTTCTCGACTTGTTCTTTCTTGCCCTAACCCACCGTCGGGTCACCCCCTTATATACACGGGTCGATGCCCGGCGGCTTACAGAGTCCCGACCGGCTCATACACATCGTGTCCAGCTCGGTGACAAAACTAAACTTTCCTTAACATACAAGTTAAACATATGGCGGTTTATGCCCGTGGGCCTCAAGTCGCCTCCGGGTCTTGGGACTTCAGTAAGCTTGCTTCATGAACCGCCATCTTCAACATCTTCTTGGGCCTTCTCATTATGAACCGCCAGTGGTATGACCCGGACCCTCCTAGGCGGGTCATACCCAATAGTTATATCCCCAACAAACAGTGTGATGCATATTTCTACATCATGAAAATGAGGAAACTAACAAGGCTATTGATACACACTCATATTTGGTAGTATATATATATTACTATAAAGTAAGGATAATATACATATCTTCCTAACCGTTTGATTATTCAAGGGTACAAATTGGCTGTAATGACATGGTCACAATCGCATGAATTAACTCATTCCAAATATGGCTAATTTACAGCATCACAAAAACATTGCCATAGTTTTACTCAAATTCTGCTCAAACAGGAATATGCCAATCATCACAAGAAGTTCAAACAGTGTCATGGCGTTATCATTAACATCAGAAAAAACAACTTACACGCGCCATCCCAGCAATATGTGGTGACATCTGCTTTGTCGATTGTGTAGATGATGCCATTGTGTTCAATAGCATCACAGAAGTGTGTATTAGATTTGACGATCCACTGCCAGCTGAGTTGTCTCCAGCTAAAGAAGGCACCAATGTAAAGATAGGCGAGTACGCGGTCGAACAAGGAAATTAGCTTGAAGTTTGTGTAATGCGCATGTCGTCTGGGCACTTGGCAGATTACAATCTTCTGCAAAACAAGGTCCATCTAACTGACGTGGTAAACTAGATGACTTGGACTATGACGTTAAAACCCTATATAATCCAATGGAGGAAGGATAATCTCATGGGAGGTCTGGAAGTTCACGAGCACCAAATTTCTCCCGTCTTCTCTGACAGCAGCCATCCAGTGGGAGTTTATGCCGACCCGGTACATACCTGCCAAGAAGTTTCGGGTGATGGTGATCGGATTGAAGTCGAGGGAAATGATGTACGGTGACCCACTGCATACCTACAAAGAAGTTTCAGCTAATGGAGGTCGTATTGAAGTCGAGGGGCATCATGTACTCCTCCATATCAAGGTGAGCAAATCTCGCAAGACCAGATAGCAACAAGCAGGGTGTCTTAAAAAGCTCAGGCCTCACTTCGACAATGGTCGTGTTCATGTCCCTCGAGCATGCAGCCAGCCGCACGGCGCTCAACATATCCATACATGAACAACAGAGGTCAAGGATGTCACTGGGCAGATTGCTCCAATCGCGGCTCATATGGATGATGTGTGGTTCGTGTTTTGCCATGGTGGAGTTTGGAAGGTGGGGTTTTGGGGGGCTTGATTTACGGGGGAGAAGGCTCTCGGTGCTGAAGCGGCTAGCGAGGGAATAGTGGTACTGGGGGAGGCGAGCGAGGCGAGGGTACGTGGGGGAAAAGTGAGATGATGAAGAGTGACCTCAGGATCTCCGGTGAGATAGAGATGGAGATGGATTGGTGCTAGGCTGGGAGAGGGAGACGAGGCGAGGCATGCTATACATCAGTGGTGACAGTGGCTGCACAATGCACAAGGTGAGGCTAACTTTGGTAACCTGAACACACCGCCTGGACTAGTGTCACCTCGGGCGCAGGGTCTTGTCACTTCACTATGAGGACCGGATGAATAATATTTTGATCATTAAGTGTACCACAGTTGTACTACTACTAGTAGTAACATATGGAGTAGTACTAGATAGCAGAAATAGGTCTCCCGTGCTAGCATGCCTCTGGGTTCACTTCATCCTCCAGGTAGCATCCATATTGCGAGCAGAACCAAATTCTCATGCATGCGAAAGCGCAAAGAAGATCTTTTTCTTTTTTAGGATAACCACATATATTCCTTAACCAGAAAAGGTTGTGTCTCGCAGGCACGCGCCAATATCAATCTGAACTAGCTACGACATAATTTTTTGTGCAAAGAGATGGATATGTTTGTATATCTGTTTGTCCACCCAAGTGGGTTTTGCATAGATCCCACAGTCAAGAGGGGTGCAGAAATAAAAAGTAATCATAAAATGTTTCACCAGGTGATTCAAAAGAGTGACCTCAACTAACCAGTGGCACATGTAGTGATAGAAGGATGGGCACGTACACGGACACGGCCCACTCCTCAGTACGCTACCCGCGTAGCCTTTTCGTTTTGCAGGTTGGTCTACCTAGCCATCTAATCAACTGCCTGCATGCCACTTCTCCCATTTACTTCTCCATCGGGAACTGATTTTCCTTGGCTTCTTCACCTCTCCCTCATTTGCATTCAAACCCCACTGGATTCACATCCTCCTTGAGTAATTCCTAAGCCCCTTTAAATAATCATATTCTTCAGTTAGACTAGCCATCTTAATCCTAATTCTCCAAACCATAGCCCTCTGGTCCAACGGTTCAAATGGCGAAAGAGATCCCTATGCAGGTTTTTAGCGTCAAGCATGTCCTCGTCGAAGGCTCATTGAGCATAGTTGCCACCGTCACTGACCACCCAAGGGTTGTTCGGGAGTGGATCAACAATGTATCCAACTCCTTCCTAAATGTGGAGATGAAGGTCGTCGATCTCGACACAGAGTACAGGGAGCGTGCCACTGGGAAGATCCAATGCGCCACCGTCCTTCAGTTGTGCCTCGAAGAGGAAGTTTTTGTCTATCACATCATACACGCGCCATCCATACCAGGTGAGCTCCATGATTTCATGTCTCGGGAGGACATATACTTCTATGGGGTAGCCATCGAAGGGGATAAAGAGAAGCTGGCACCATACAACCTTGACTTGAAAAACATAGTTGACCTACAAACTAGAATTCATGTAGATGGATTGTGGAAAACACCATCCATGTTCAACATAGAAAATTCTATGCTCGGAACAAATCTTGAGATGGGTGACGAGACGCTGGGATTAAGGTCGTCTGGATGGGAGAATTATCCCTTGACCTACGAGCAGATAAAATATGCTACCCTCGATGCCCGTGTGAGTTTCGAGATAGCTGCAAGGTCGAAAGAATTGTTGCGAAGCCGTCTCCCATAGAAAATGAGAAGAAGATGAAGAAAAAGAAAAAGAAGAGGAAGGCGAAGAAAGAAGAAGAAGAAGAAGCTACACCAGCAGCATGGCATTATAGATGGATGACCTATGTCCTCTCTTGTAAAAATTATATTTCCTCTTTGTATACATTGATATAGGTCTGCTTGACTATAATGAACTATTCATCCGCCTAGTTTTCTCTACTACTACACCTTGAAGTGAGCGATATGTAATGCATGTGTCATGTCTACCGCAATGCATGTGTCAGTAGACATGACAGCATGTCCATGGAAGTTGAACCACGGTGACCATCACGTTTCTACCACTACCACACATGATTCCCATGATGCCGCTCCAACCCACGGCACCACTTCCCCCGACGTGCGCCTCACCCCTCGCGGCCCCACAACTCCTCTGCCTTTGTGACCATGACATGTGGGCCAGCTGAACTGTGGCGACCATCAAGTTTCTACCACATCCACACGCGAGTGGATGCGGCTTGCATGCTCCTCTCCTGGCTCTGATCCGTACTCTCGCACCATCCAATTTTCATCTAGAGGTTGTGACACATTTTGTCCCGGGCATCACTCCTCAGCCACAAATATAATAAACAAAATAAAGGCCCATCTTTGCCTTCTACTTCTGTAATACAGGTAGTACCCTCCGGTGTAGCCATCTACGCCTCACAACACCCCGACGTCCAGCTATGGCACCCTCGCCATGGTCAGCCCACCACTGGTCGGTTCATCTCGAACGAGTGAGCCATGAATGTCGCCGCGACAATAGCCAGCTGGGCATATCGAACCACACCGATGTCGCTTACCCATAGCCGACCTATGATGGCCCGGGGCCGCACGCCACTGAGCCGCGCATCAACATAGGAAGGCAGGAACGGCTCCAGGCTCGCTGGCTCAACTACGTCGAGTACATCATGTTCGCAAACCGGTATTCGTGAGCAGGTTGCTCCCACCCACGAGCAGACGCCTATAAGTATCCAGCATTCTAGCCTCGCTGCTGAGTAGTACATCCTCGGGACGGTGCAAGCGGTCGGAATGTCGAGCCCAAGTCAAGCTATGTGCCCCGGGTAGATCATTGGCTCCCGCCCGAGCTCATCTGGAGCGCGAGCTAGTAAACATCATGCGGCACGTCACAACAGACAAGCACCTCGACATGCATCGGCCGCGCAGAGACTTTTCTTGTCCACAAGCTCCATGGTCTCGTCCAAGATCGGTGTGGTAGTGCAGTCGAACATGCGGGTAAAATACAACGGGATGAGCTACATGTGCATGGCCCAGACGCTGATGTTGGCGTGGAGGAGGTGCCACTCGCTAGTGGTGCAGCATGCTACATGGGTTAGGCAGACACCTGTTGCCACGCTCGCAGGACGAGCAGGAAAGGAAAGGGTCTTGCATGCGTGTACACATTCATGTAGGAAATTATTTCCTGGAAATACGGCATTTGTTTACCTTTTTTGAGGCTATAGATGACCCACATGAGGAAATCTATTATAACCGTTGGATGAAAATTAGTGGCGCGGGAGTACGGATCGGAGCATGGGAGCAGAGCAGGCAAGCCTCATCCCACTCAATTCCCACGACGCCGCTCGAACCCATGACACCACACATCCGCCGACCTGTGCCTCACCCCTCTTGGTCCCAGTGCCCCACTGCTTTTATGAGAATGAAATGCGGGCCAGCCACATTTAGGGTCCACATATCATTGACTCAAAGGCAGGTGCAATAGATGCAGAAGCTCGGTCCCATGGGTCCCAAGAGCGAAATGTAATTCATGCGCCAAGCCTTGTGGTGCTCCCGCAGTACGAACTCATGCCAAACCCAGAATTTGTTTCTTAATACTACCAATGTGTCAGCCCGTGTGTTGCAATGGATCCAAAGTAGTAGAATAATACTTGTTCACAAACTTGAAATATAAACACTCTAGTTTTGATATACATATATCAGTACAAATAAATTATGCTTCACTCAAGACATATTCCTCGAGCTGGTTTGGTGAGGTGAGGGGCGGGTGTGGCTAGTTTCAAGATAATAATAGATTTTTTTAAACATTGGAGCGGATTTTTTTCTAACATTTTGTAGCGTGGCACAGCATCTGGTGCACCTAAGCATCTGAAAAAAAGTGGAGTGCACTCTAAAGATATTTACATGCTCCCATATAGTGGAGTGCACTCTAAACAAATTATCTATTTATTTTTCTCTAGCCTTTACGAGCCATGCAACCAAGCAACATAAGGTAGTCATGCATGCAATCCGTAAATTGCAATATACCACTACAAGAAATATGTCAACTTGCGACCATCACTATTGGTCGCTGAAAGGTCATTGTTTTTCATTTGCGACCTTTCTGTGACCAAAAACAGATGGTCAAAAGGCTGACGGTCGTAAACTAAAATTAACAACCTTCTCTATGAGAAGGTCGTGGAAGGCAACGACCAAAACAAAAGGTCATTGATCCTATGACCTTCTGTTTTGGTCGCTAGCTCTCTGCCCAGGCCACGTCGGATCCGACGTGGCAAGCTGACGTGGCAAAATTGCGACCAAATGAAAAGGTCGTTGACAAGAATCAGCCCGGTCCGATTTGGTGTCTATATGGGCCGAGCCCATTAATTCAGACCATTTAATATATTAGTTTTTTCTAATAGTTTTGATTTTCTACATTGGCCTGGCCCAACAATTGGGCCTTTCGTTTTTGGGCCATGGCCTTTTTGGCTGAACAGTTACATTTCTATTTTTAGTTACATTTCTTTTTTAAGACAGATCCAATAGTCAGATGGGTTTGAGTGGGTACCAATGGTCAGAGTCATGTTCTTCAAATTTTGATTTTCAAGTAAATAAAAACAAATATTTAAATCAAAACTGACTGAAAACATAAGTAATACTTCAACATATCAAAAAACCAAATTTGGCACATTACAATCAAACATAGTTCACACCATGTTTATAATCGAACATACTTCACATCAAGTTTACAGCCACCAAGAACACAACTAAATATCAAAATATAACTATCTATCAAAGTATAACTAGCTCCAGTGAGCTAGAACTCAATGCTTCTTCACTTCTTGGAGCTTGCGATGGAACATGAACGATGGCCAGCATCTACATGTTATAGAACAAAATGGTTAGGGATAAAATAAAATCAATCAAACAAACAAAACATGACTGCACCAATAATATCACAGGAAGTTCCATATGAGCTAGAATAGGCCAACTGCACTATGCACTGCTCATACATGGATATATGCCTACTACTATCAACATATTGATCTTATAGACTCTTGTACAGAGCAGAGGCATCATGCATACCCTAAGCATATACATACAGATGGTAGGTTGATGTGCTGCATATGCACAATAAATCTAGAAACTACAACAGGGAATAGGACACATAACCTCTAAGTGTTTACTTGTCATGTTTTGCCCGCCATTTTGAGATCGACACACATCAAACAAACAAACGTACCTCAAATCAGAAACTAAGGGCAGTGTCCTAAAATCAAATTACTTTGTATGCAAACTAGAAATCAGTACCACGTCACATTACCATAGGATCCTATTACATGCATGGTCTAATCCAAGACCAGCTGTAGTTGTTTTAATATTTAGATGCTGGCCAGTTCGGTCGTCATCATCAAATGAAGTGTTTCATCACCATGCACTAATTGAAGGGCACATTCTAACCTATACCAATGTTGATGACCCCCACAAACATACCACCATGGCTCAACACACCGGCCGGCCAGAGTCTTACCTTTGTTTTAGCCATGGACGCTAGCTGTTGAGCAGAGCAGAGCAGCAGGAGGAGGACTGCCGCAGCAAGAAGAGGAGGTTCCTTGACTTGACGACCACCAGATGTACATCATGCCTGCCTAGAGTAAATAGAAGGAGAACGAGTGAGACAATGCAGTAGGGAGAGATAGTGAAGATAGTTCTTGAATGTCAGAAGATAATACACCAAATGTGCATGAAAGACAATACAGTAAACACCATCTTGTTTATAGCAAGGCAATATAGTAGCATGTCTCTAGCACATTGTCTCGTTTAAAGAATGCATTCAGGCAAAAAATGGACGGTTGGTCTAATTTTCTCATACTTGGCATTTTCACAACTAACACCATCATGTACAACACCAAGCTGCTCTAGGCTGGCCAATTGACTGATACTGCTGGACAAGCAAAGCAAAGTACTACCAAAATAAGAAGCAGACATGGCAAGCAAACCATTGAGTTGCTCTTATTGACGATAATCACAGCAGGAAATAAGCCCAGGCGATTGGACAACATTGAATTCTGCACCAGAATCAAGTGGATTCTGCAAAATTACATTGCTACAAAAGCGCAATCACATGGCACAGATCACAGCTAAAATAAATCACTACTTTTCATATGTCAGTTTACCTAAATAAAAACACAAATTTAGTTGTTATGACCAAAGAACTAATAGGGCTTTGGCAATCATTCAACAATTCCCATCTAGCCAGCGGCAATACCACTAGTACTTAACTAGAGTCGACAAGTAAGCAACAGAACCAGCTAGTAGATACAAGCAACAATGCACTCTAAAGAGGAATTGATTTTGATGTCAGTTTCTAGTTTACCAAAAGAAACTGACATATGTAGCATCAAGGAACACCTGCAGCTACATCATCGATTTGATTGTGAGGAAATTTGTGAAGGGGAATGGGTGAGACAGTGTAGTGGGGAGAGAAATCTCAAGTACCTCAACTCGGTGGCGTTAGGAATGGACGACGACATTATCCTGCGCCGGTGTCCCTTGTATGGCACCAGACACGGCTGTGTTGCTGCCGGAAGAGGGCTCTCCCGGTGCGCGACCATCAAGAAGGAGGTGAGAAGGCCCGGCTTGATGGCGCAGACGGGGGAGTGCGATCGGAGACGGCGGAACCGGCGACGCAGCTGATCTGGATATGGATCGGCGGTGGGACACCTACATCAGGATTCAAGAATCAAGGTTTCATCAGTACATCATAAGAAAGAAAGTCTCAAGTCAAGTTTTCCTGAATCAACTAGACTTCACTTTGTAGGTACTACCAAGTACCAACAACTTAAATGGCTAAGTACCACGCTTTAGTTCTACATCTCTACAGTTCTATATTTACCAACCCAATATGTCCAATTTCCCACAGACCGATTCACAGTTATTATAGCTTACAGGTTAAGCCTAGGGAATCAAAGGAAATACACATCAGAAATGCTAGGTTAATGTTGGGTCAGCACTACAATGTTTCACACTTATTTTGCACAAAAACCATAGGAGGTTTTTTGTACTCGATTAGGAAACAGTGACAATGGCGGGGTGAGTAATTTCATCTGTGCATATACAAGGATGACATTGTGAGGTACTAGCACACAAAAAGCACTAGTTTACCAATCAGGCTATCGCTGCTCGAAATGAAGAGGCTTCGCTGCTAGAATTCACTGCCAACGTACTAACAAAATAATAAATACCTAAGTGTCAAGCTACAACTCTACATTTCTACATGTTCTCAAGCAGAAAAAATGCTTTGTGTGTGCACTGCGTGCCTACTCCAGCCTCCTTACATTGCAAATCAGCTCCCCATGGAAACCACCAGCCACCAGGAGGTTGTCTCTCACTGTCATGGTGCTGATCTTCACCCTGGACAAGGGCCGACCTCCCTGCATATCCTGCACAGTGTGGTCGCACAGTGGATCAGAGATTGACCGACATTCCGATGATGCGGGACTATCACATCGCTCTAGGTAGATGACCTGATTTGGGCCTCCCACATTGAGCACTTCTTTTCCTCTCCCGAGTAAGGACGACCAATGCCTCACAGAATAGTTCTGCATCACGTACACATCATGCTTGGAAGTAGACCACAGGAGGTTCCTCAGCTGCACATGTACAAGTATATGGTCAGTGCGTGTTGGAAATATGCCCTAGAGGCAATAGTAAATTAGTTATTATTATATTTCCTTATTCATGATAATCGTTTATTATCCATGCTAGAATTGTATTGATAGGATACTCAGATACATGTGTGGATACATAGACAACACCATGTCCCTAGTAAGCCTCTAGTTCACTAGCTCATTTATCAATAGATGGTTACGGTTTCCTGACCATGGACATTAGATGTCGTTGATAACGGGATCACATCATTAGGAGAATGATGTGATGGACAAGACCCAATCCTAAGCCTAGCACAAGATCGTGTTGTTCATATGCTAAAGCTTTTCTAAATGTCAAGTATCCTTTCCTTAGACCATGAGATTGTGCAACTCCCGGATATCGTAGGAATGCTTTGGGTGTACCAAACGTCACAACGTAACTGGGTGGCTATAAAGGTGCACTACGGGTATCTCCGAAAGTGTCTGTTGGGTTGGCACGAATCGAGACTGGGATTTGTCACTCCGTGTGACAGGGAGGTATCTCTGGGCCCACTCGGTAGGACATCATCATAATGTGCACAATGTGATCAAGGGGTTGATCGCGGGATGATGTGTTATGGAACGAGTAAAGAGACTTGCCGGTAACAAGATTGAACAAGGTATCGGGATACCGACGATCGAATCTCGGGCAAGTATCATACCAGAAGACAAAGGGAATTGTATACGGGATTGATTGAATCCTTGACATCGTGGTTCATCCCATGAGATCATCGTGGAACATGTGGGAGCCAACATGGGTCCTTATGACCAGAGAGATGTCTCGGTCATGTCTGCATGATTCCCGAGCCCGTAGGGTCTACACACTTAAGGTTCGATGACGCTAGGGTTATAGGGAAGGTATGTATGCGGTTACCGAATGTTGTTCGGAGTCCCGGATGAGATCCCGGACGTCACGAGGAGTCCCGGAATGGTCCGGAGGTGAAGATTGATATATTGGATGAAGGGTTCTGGAGTCCGGAAGTGTTCTGGAGGTAGCGGGTGATGACCAGCATGACCGAAAGGTATTTTGGGAGCCCCGGCAAGTGTTGGGGGGGCTTCATGGGCCAAGGGAAGGGGGAAAACCAGCCCACTAAGGGGCTGTGCGCCCCCCCCCCCTCACCTATTCCCACGTGACCAGGGGGTTTGGGGCGCCCCATCTAGGGTTCCCACCTCCTGGCTTGGGGCCAAGTCACCCAAAGGGGAGATCCCATCTGCCCTGGCCGCCGCCCCCCCTAGGGGAAACCCTAGGGTGCCTCCCCCTCCCCCTTGCCCCTATATATAGTGGAGGTTTTGGGGCTGCCCAACACACAAGTCTCTCTCTCCCAAGGCGCAGCCCTACCTCTCTCCCTCCTCGTCTCTCGTAGTGCTTGGCGAAGCCCTGCTGGAGTACCGCGCTCCTCCACCACCACCACGTCGTTGTGCTTCTGCTGGACGGAGTCTTCCCCAACCTCTCCCTCTCTCCTTGTTGGATCAAGGCACGGGAGACATCATCGGGCTGCACGTGTGTTGAACACGGAGGCGCCGTTGTTCGGCGCTTAGATCGGAATTGACCGCGATCTGAATCGCCACGAGTATGACTACCTCATCCCGCTTAGCGATCTACAAGGGTATGTAGATGCACTCCCCTTTCCCTCGTTGCTAGATTACACCATAGATTGATCTTGGTGATGCATAGAAAATTTTGAATTTGTGCTACGTTCCCCAATAGTGGCATCATGAGCTACATCTATGTGTAGTTTCTATGCATGAGTAGAACACAAGTTGTTGTGGGCATCGATTTTGCCAATTTACTTGCCATTACTAGTATTATCTTGATTCGGCGGCATCGTGGGATGAAGCGGCCCGGACCGACCTTGCACATACTCTTACGTGAGACAGGTTCCACCGACTGACATGCACTAGTTGCATCGGGTGGCTAGCGGGTGTCTGTCTCTCCCACTTTAGTCGGATCGGATTCGATGAAAAGGGTCCTTATGAAGGGTAAATAGTAATTGGCATATCACGTTGTGGTTTTGGCGTAGGTAAGAAACGTTCTTGCTAAGAAACCTATAGCAGCCACGTAAAAATTTGCAACAACAATTAGAGGACGTCTAACTTGTTTTTGCAGCATATGTCGTGTGATGTGATATGGCCAAAAGAATGTGATGAATGATATATGTGATGTATGAGATTGATCATGTTCTTGTAATAGGAATCACGACTTGCATGTCAATGAGTATGACAACCGGCAGGAGCCATAGGAGTTGTCTTAATTATTGTATGACCTACATGTCATTGAATAAACGCCATGTAATTACTTTACTTTATTGCTAAACCGTTAGCCATAGTAGTAAAAGTAATAGTTGGCGAACAACTTCATGGAGACACGATGATGGAGATCATGATGATGGAGATCATGTGTCATGCCGGTGACGAAGATGATCATGGCGCCCCAAAGATGGAGATCAAAGGAGCAATATGATATTGGCCATGTCATGTCACTATTTGATTGCATGTGATGTTTATCATGTTTTTGCATCTTATTTGCTTAGAACAACGGTAGTAAATAAGATGATCCCTCATAATAATTTCAAGAAAGTGTTCCCCCTAACTGTGCGCCGTTGCGAAAGTTCATTGTTTCAAAGCACCACGTGATGATCGGGTGTGATAGATTCTAACGTTCACATACAACGGGTGTAAGCCAGATTTACACACGCAAACACTTAGGTTGACTTGACGAGCCTAGCATGTACAGACATGGCCTCGGAACACAAGAGACCGAAAGGTCGAACATGAGTCGTATAGAAGATACGATCAACATGAAGATGTTCACCGATGATGACTAGTCCGTCTCACGTGATGATCGGACACGGCCTAGTTGACTCGGATCATGTATCACTTAGATGACTAGAGGGATGTCTATCTGAGTGGGAGTTCATTATATAATTTGATTAGATGAACTTATTTATCA
Organism: Triticum aestivum; assembly: GCF_018294505.1. Taxonomy (NCBI): domain Eukaryota; kingdom Viridiplantae; phylum Streptophyta; class Magnoliopsida; order Poales; family Poaceae; genus Triticum; species Triticum aestivum. The sequence goes on from NC_057798.1 coordinate 561,429,228, forward strand.
TGAACAATAGTCTAAGTTGTCTTTGCAAAAAGGTTGTAGATCAATAGCTCGCGTTGTAGCTCCCTGTTTCAATACGTTCCTAGAGAAAGATTAAGTTGAAAGATATTGTAAGCAATGATGCGGACTAGGTCCGTTGCCTGAGGAGTGTCCTCACTGCTACACAGAAGGCTTATGTCTTTGATGCACCGCTCGGTGTGCCAACCCCTCCAGCGTCGTCTGTGGATGTTATGAACATCTGACAGATACGTCCTGATGACTACTTGATAGTTAAGTGCACCATACTTTACGGCTTAGAATCGGGATTCCAATGACGTTTTGAACGCCATAGAACATATGAGATGTTCCAAGAGCTGAAATTGGGATTCCAGGCTCATGCCCGTGTTGAGAGGTATGAGACCTCTGACAAGTTCTTTGCCTACAAGATGGAGGAGAATAGCTCAACTAGTGAGCATGTGCTCAGAATGTCTGGGTGCTAAGATCACTTGAACCAAGTGGGAGTTAATCTTCCAGATGAGATAGTGGTTGACGGAATTCTCTAGACACTATCACCATGCTACTAGAACTTCGTGATGAACTATGACATGCAAAGGATGGAGATGATCCCGGAGCTATTAGCGGTGCTTAAAACCGCAAAAGTAGAAATCAAGAAGGAGCATCAAGTGTTGATGGTTTATCAAGACCACTGGTTTCAAAAGGGGCAAGGGCTAGAAGGGAAACTTCATGAATGGCAAACCAGTTGTCGCTCTAATGAAGGAACCCAAGGTTGAACCCAAACCTCGAGACTAAGTGCTTCTATTGTAAGGGGAACGGTCACATGGTAGCAGAACTACCCCAAATACATGGTAGATAAGAAAGCTGGCAACTTCAACAAAGTATATTTGATATACGTGTTATTGATGTGTACCTTACTAGTACTCCTAGTAGTACCTGGGTATTGGATACCGGTTCAGTTGCTATTATTAGTAACTTGAAGAAAAAGCTATGGACTGAATGGAGACTAGCTAAGGGCGAGGTGATGATGTGTGTTGGAAGTGTTTCCAAGGTTGATAAGATCACCATCGCACGCTCCCTCTACCTTCGGGATTAGTGTTGAACCTAGATAAATGTTATCAGGTGTCTACGTTGAGCATGAATATGATTAGATCATGTTCATTGCAATACGGTTATTCATTTAAGTTAGAGAATAATGGTTATTCTGTTTACATTAATAATACCTTTATGGTCATGTACCCAATGGTTTATTGAATCTCGATCATAGTAATACACATGATAATAATATTAACGCCAAAAGATATATAGTTAATAATGATAGTACCACTTTCTTGTGGCACTGCTGCTTAGGTCATTTTGGCATAAAATGCGTGAAGAAACTCCATGCTGATGGATGTTTGGAGTCACTTGATTTTGAATTGCTTGACACATGCGAGCCATGCCTTATGGGCAGGATGACTAAGATCCCGTTTTCAGGTACAATGAAATGGGCAAGTGACTTGTTGGAAATCATACATGTTGATGTGTGTGATCCAATGAGAATTAAGGTGTGTGGTGGATATTGTTATTTTCTCATCTTCACTGACGATTTGAGTAGATATGGGCATATTTACTTAATGAAGCAAAAGTCTAAAACATTTGAAAAGGTTCAAGCAATTTTAGAGTGAAGTTAAGAATCATCATAACAAGAAGATCATGTTCCTACGATCTGATCAAGGGGAGATTTTCTGAGTTATGAGTTTGGCAATCACTTAAGACATTGTGGAATTGTTTCGCAGTTGAAGCCACCTGGAACACCACAGCGTAATGGTGTGTCCGGACGTCGTAATCGAACCTTATGAGATATGGTGCGATCTATGATGTCTCTTACCGATCTACCGCTACTATTTTAAGGTTATGCATTAGAGACAGCTGCATTCACTTTAGATAGGGCACCATCTAAGTCCGTTGAGACGACGTCGTATGAACATTGGTTTGGCAAGAAACCAAAGTTGTCGTTTCTTAATATTTGGTGCTGCGATGCTTAAGGCTTCAGCCGGAAAAGCTCGAACCCAAAGCGGACAAATACATCTTCATAGGATACCCAAAGGTAATAGTTGGGTATACCTTCTATCTCAGATCCGAGGGCAAAGTGTTTGTCGCTAAGAATGGGTCCTTTCTCGAGAAGGAGTTTCTCTCGAAAGAATTGAGTGGGAGGAAGATAGAACTTGATGAGGTTGTCGAACCCTCACTTCAACCGGAGAGTAGTGCAACACAGAAAGATGTTTCTGTGGAACCTACGACTGTTGAAGAGGAAACTAATGATAGTGATCATGAAGCTTCGGATCAAGTTGCTATCGAACCTCGTAGGTCGACAAGGATATGTACTACTCCTGAGTGGTACGGTGATCCTGTCTTAGAGGTCATGTTGTTGGACAACAATGAACCTACGAACTATGGAGAAGCGATGGTGGGCCCGTATTCCGACAAATGGTTAGAAGCCGAGAAATGCGAGATAGGATCCATGTATCAAAACAAAGTATGGACTTTGGTGGACTTGCCCGATGATCGGCAAGCCATTGAGATAAATGGATCTTTAAGAAGAAGACGGACGTGGACGGTAATGTCACCGTCTATGAAGCTCGACTTGTGGCGAAGAGTTTTTCACAAGTTCAAGGAGTTGACTACGATGAGATTTTCTCATCCGTAGTGATGCTTAAGTCCGTCGGAATCATGTTAGCATTAGCTGCATTTATGAAATCTGGCAGATGGATGTCAAAACAAGTTTCCTTACCAGTTTTCGTAAGGAAAGGTTGTATGTGATACAATCAGAAAGGTTTTGTCGATCCTAAGGATGCTAAAAGGTATGCTAGCTCCAGCGATCCTTCTATGGACTAGAGCAAGCATCTCAGAGTCGGAATATATGCTTTGATGGAGTGATCAAAGCTTTTAGGTTTATACAATGTTTGCTAGAAACTTGTATTTACAAGAAAGTGAGTGCAAGCGCTACAACATTTCTGATACGTATATGTGGATGACATATTGTTGATCCGAAATAATGTAGAATTTCTGGAAAGCATAAACGGTTGTTTGAAGAATTATTTTCAAAGGAAGACCTGGATAAAGCTGATTACATATTGGGCATCAAGATCTATAGAGATAGATCAAGACGCCTGATGATACTTTCAAAGAACGCACACCTTGACATGATTTTGAAGGAGTTCAAAATAGATCAGTCAAAGAAGGGATTCTTATCTGAGTTGTAAGGTGTGAAGTGGAGTAAGACTCAAAGCTTGACCACGGCAGAAGAAAGAGGAAGGACGAAGGTCGTCCCCTATGCTTTTGTCATAGGCTCTATACGGTATGCCATGCTGAGTACCGCACCTGATGTGTGCCTTGCCACATGTCTGGCAAGAGGGTACAAAGGTGATCCAGGAGTGGATCACTAGATAGCGATCAAAATTATCCTTAGTGGAATAAGGAAATGTTTCTCGGTTATGGAGGTGATAAAGAGTTCGACGTAAAGAGTTACGTTGATGCAAGCTTAACACCTATCCGGATAGCTCTTAGTAGAGATACCGGATACGTATAATGGAGCAACAATTTGGAATAGCTCCAAGTGGAACATGGTAGCAGCATCTACGATATGACATAAAGTTTTGCAAAATACATAGGGATCTGAATGTTGCAGACCCGTTGACTACAACCTCTCTCACAAGCATAACATGATCAAACCCAGAACTCATTGAGTGTTAATCACATAGTGATGTGAACTAGATTGTTGACTCTAGTAAACTCTTTGGATGTTAGTCACATGGCGATGTGACTTGTGAGTGTTAATCACATGGTGATGTGAACTAGATTATTGACTCTAGTGCAAGTGGGAGACTGTTGGAAATATGCCCTAGAGGCAATAATAAATTAGTTATTATTATATTTCCTTATTCATGATAATCGTTTATTATCCATGCTAGAATTGTATTGATAGGATACTCAGATACATGTGTGGATACATAGACAACACCATGTCCCTAGTATGCCTCTAGTTGACTAGCTCATTGATCAATAGATGGTTACGGTTTCCTGACCATGTACATTGGATGTCGTTGATAACGGGATCACATCATTAGGAGAATGGTGTGATGGACAAGACCCAATCCTAAGCCTAGCACAAGATCGTGTAGTTCGTATGCTAAAACTTTTCTAAATGTCAAGTATCCTTTCCTTAGACCATGAGATTGTGCAACTCCCGGATACTGTAGGAATGCTTCGGGTGTACCAAATGTCACAACGTAACTGGGTGGTTATAAAGGTGCACTACGGGTATCTCCAAAAGTGTCTGTTGGGTTGGCATGAATAGAGACTAGGATTTGTCACTCCGTGTGACAGAGAGGTATCTCTGGGCCCACTCGGTAGGACATCATCATAATGTGCACAATGTGATCAAGGAGTTGATCGCGGGATGATGTGTTACGGAACGAGTAAAGAGACTTGCCGGTAACGAGATTTAACAAGGTATCGGGATACCGACGATCGAATCTCGGGCAAGTATCATACCAGTAGACAAAGGGAATTGTATATGGGATTGATTGAATCCTTGACATCGTGGTTCATCCGATGAGATCATCATGGAACATGTGGGAGCCAACATGGGTATCCAGATCCCGCTGTTGGTTATTGACCAGAGAGATGTCTCGGTCATGTCTGCATGATTCCCGAGCCCGTAGGGTCTACACACTTAAGGTTCGATGACGCTAGGGTTATAGGGAAGGTATGTACGCGGTTACCGAATGTTATTCGGAGTCCCAGATGAGATCCCGGACATCACGAGGAGTCCCGGAATTGTCCGGAGGTGAAGATTGATATATTGGACGAAGGGTTCTGGAGTCCGGAAGTGTTCCGGAGGTACCGGGTGATGACCATCATGACCGAAAGGTGTTTCGGGAGCCTCGGCAAGTGTTGGGGGGCTTCATGGGCCAAGGGAAGGGGGCAAACCAGCCCACTAAGGGGTTGTGCGCCCCCCTCACCTATTCCCACGTGACCAAGGGGTTTGGGGCGCCCCATCTAGGGTTCCCACCTCCTGGCTTGGGGGGCAAGTCCCCCAAAGGGGAGATCCCATCTGCCCTGGCCGCCGCCCCCCTAGGGGAAACTCTAGGGCGCCTCCCCCTCCCCCTTGCCCCTATATATAGTGGAGGTTTTGGGGCTGCCCAACACACGAGTCTCTCTCTCCCAAGGCGCAGCCCTACCTCTCTCCCTCCTCGTCTCTCGTAGTGCTTGGCGAAGCCCTGCTGGAGTACCGCGCTCCTCCACCACCACCACCACGCCGTCGTGCTACTGCTGGACGGAGTCTTCCCCAACCTTTCCCTCTCTCCTTGCTGGATCAAGGCACGGGAGACGTCATCGGGTTGCACGTGTGTTGAACGTGGAGGCGCCGTTGTTCGGCGCTTAGATCGGAATCAACCGCGATCTGAATCGCCACGAGTACGACTACCTCATCCGCGTTCTTGCAACGCTTCCGCTTAGCGATCTACAAGGGTATGTAGATGCACTTCCCTTTCCCTCATTGCTAGATTACTCCATAGATTGATCTTGGTGATGTGTAGAAAATTTTGAATTTGTGCTATGTTCCCCAACAGTGCGTTCGTACCAGAATTCATCTTAAAACTATGCAGAAATACAATGATGCAAATGAGCACGATTTTATTCAAGCACAAACAAGATCGCCCGATGGAGGACATAATAGTGAGCTTCTGTTAAAATTCCTTGGGTAATTACAACTATGTGATTCTACTGTTAATCTAGATCTCCTTCAGGTTTTGATTCATTTAATTAAACGGTAGAATTCCAAGCCTGCATCCTTCTGTACTAAATGACAATTATACATGACAAGAATAGACACCAGTAAAATGGAAGACAACAATTTTTTCTGCACAATTCGTTTACACTTCAACGGTGTAGCATTCCCGAGTGCATACTATGCCCATCAAGCCGAAAACAAATCCTATCACCATCAGTTCACCACCACCGAGTTTTTGACAGCAAGGGACACTACAACATGTTCTAGGAATAGTTGCAAAGTTCCACCGAGTTTTGGACAGCAAGGGCACTCACTGACGATGGTCTAGCAGTAGGCTTGCACCATGGCCCTGCCGACGACGGCGCTGCCCATGACGAGGAGCTGCCCGAGGAGCCGTCCGGCCTGCCGAACCATCAAATCAGACCATCAACCACGCAATTAATAACAAAGGTCGAGTATGGACCAGATCGAAAAAAGGGTCGAGAGGACAGCACACGTACCATCTTGCTCTGGTCCTTCTACACTCCTCCCCTCCCCTCTCCGGTGGCGGAAACCCTAGGACAGAGTCCATGGCCGGCGGGGGGGGGGGGCAGACGTAGATCTGGGGCAGGGTGAGGAAGCCCCTCCCCTACTCGTGGTCCTCGTATCGGAGGGCCACCAAGGCGGCGACTGTAGAGGGCGGCGACATGGCGAGGCACGCCCACACTGCCGCCGTTAGCGTCGGGGCGACCACGCGCGCCTGCAGGGCCACCCATGTCACCGCGGCTGTGCTGGCGCTGAGCAACGCCATGGATCCAAGGGAAGAGGGCGCGGCTTTGCTATCTTGGAGGAGGAAGGGTGCCGGTGGGCTGGTTGGTTTGGTTGGGTGGGTGAAGGGGAGAGGCGAGAGGAGTTGGGCGTGGGGGAGGCCATGGACGGCGGCGAGCTCCGCCAGAGGGAGGTGGCGGTGGCGATCTAGAAGGGAGGAGGCGAGGTCTTTCTCTCTCTCTCTCTCTCCATCGGGCGAGACAGCGAGAAGATGGAAGGGGATCTATGGATGGATGTGGGAAAGAAAGGAGGCGGGGGTGGATGGAAAATGACTAGTTAGGGTTTCGTGGTAGGTGTGGAAGGGTTGAGGACGGTCGTTGGATCTACGAGCATTCGACGGTGTATGATGCACGATCCGCGTGAGACGTCCACGGACCAATCAGAATGCATTATGATGTTATGACCATCTAAATAGGTCATAGTTGACTAAAATTAACGTGTTAAAATCATGTCAGCAATTTAATGACCTGAAAAATTCAAAAAGAAAATGCAAAACCTTCTCATTATGTCACCAAATGTGAACAAGTTTTCAGGAAAAATAACAAACAATAAATAAGATAAATAACTTTTAAAAGGTGTCGTCAGAAATGAGTTTTTTGGCAAAAAAAAATCCATTTTTCGAGTGCCCAAAATGAGTTTTTTTGTGAAGGACCTATCATATATTTGTTGCAAAATTGTACCAAATAAATTTTATAAAATATTAGGCAATGTTTGATGCACAATTTACCAAATGTTTTGGTGTAAAAAGTTTTGATCCACCTTTGGTGAAAAAGACAATTTTCCGTCGATTCAGTAGGAAGCGGATCAAATTTGAACTACAATTGCCTCATAGTTTGCTCTTTATTTTTTCCAAAAATCATTTCTAGGTACATAAGTATCTATTTAATCATAGCAACACCAAAATTTTTGCAAAATTCAACCACTAGCTAGGAACTGTCATGCCCGTGGTTTTGACCACATTTTGAAACGGGCATAAAAATTTCAAAAAATTGGAAAACCTCCGCATTGTGTCACTATATGTGACCAAGTTGCCATAAAAATAATAAACTTGTAATACGGTAATTATTTTAAAAAAGTGTTCTCAGAAATGAGCTATCATGTATGAAGATTCATGGCTTTCAAGCCAGATAATCAATCTTATGGCCACAGTCATGATATTGCTTGTTCAAATGATCTCATATTGTGCACAAGGGTGCATATTGGAATGGCAAACAATGTTGCCTGAGGAAGTTTTCATTTTCTTTGGACGAAAAATTCATTTTCCATTTTTTTTGAGTGCCCAAAATGAGTTTTTTTGTGAAGGACCTACCATATATTTGTTGCCAAATTGTACCAAATCATTTTTATAAAATACTAGGCCATATTTAATTCACAATTTACCAAATGGTTGGCCGTCAAAAGTTTTGATCCACCTCTCGTGAAAAAGACAAATTTCCACCGATTTAGTTGGAAGCGGGTAAAATTTGAACTGCGGCTGCCTTATAGTTTGCTCTTTATTTTTTACAAAAATCATTTCTAGGTACATAAGTATATATTTAATCATAGAAACACCAAAAGTTTTCCAAGATTCAACCAGTAGCTACGAACGGTCATGCCCGCGGTTTTGACCGCATTTTGAAACGGGCATAAAAAATTTAAAAAAAACAAAAAATTGGAAAACCTCTGCATTGTGTCATTATATGTGACCAAGTTTCCATAAAAAATAATAAACTTGTAATATGATAATTGCTTTAAAAAGTGTTCTCACAAATGAGCTATCATGTGTGAAGATTCATGGCTTTCAAGCCAGATAATCAATCTTATGGCCACAGTCATGACATAGTCTGTTCAAATGATCTTATATCATGCGCAAGGGTGCATATTTGAATGGCAAACAATGTTGCCTAAGGAATTTTTCATTTTCTTTGGACGGAAAATTCATTTTCCATTTTTTTGAGTGCCCAAAATGAGTTTTTTTGTGAAGGACCTACCATATATTTGTTGCAAAATTGGACCAAATCATTTTTATAAAATACTAGGCCATATTTAATGCACAATTGACCTAATGGTTAGCCATCAAAAGTTTTGATCCACCTCTCGTGAAAAAGACAAATTTCCGCCGATTTAGTTGGAAGCGGGTCAAATTTGAACTGCAACTGCCTTATGGTTTGCTCTTTATTTTTTCAAAAAATCATTTCTAGGTACATAAGTATCTATTTAATCAAAGAAAAACCAAAAAAATCCAAGATTCAACCACTACCTAGGAACGGTCATGCCCGCGGTTTTGACCCCATTTTGAAACGGGCATAAAATATTCAAAAAAAAACAAAAAAAATGGAAAATCTCCGCATTGTGTCATTATATGTGACCAATTTGCTCTAAAAAATAATAAACTTGTAATACGGTAATTATTTTAAAAAAGTGTTCTAAAAATGAGTTATCGTGTGTGAAGATTCATGGCTTTCAAGCTAAATGATCAATCTTATAGCCACATTCATGGCATAGTTTTTTCAAATGATATCATATCATGCACAAGGGTGCATCTTGGAATGGCAAACAATGTTGCCTAAGGAAGTTTTCATTTTCTTTGGATGAAAAAATCATTTTCCATTTTTTCGAGTGCCCAAAATGAGTTTTTTTGTGAAGGACCTACCATATATTTGTTGCAAAATTGGACCAAAATTTTTTTATATAATATTAGGCCATATTTAATGCATAATTGACCAAATGGTTGGCTGTCAAAAGTTTTGATCCACCTCTCGTGAAAAAGACAAATTTCCGCCAATTCAGTTGGAAGCGGGTCAAATTTGAACTGCAGCTGCCTTATAGTTTGCTCTTTATTTTTTCAAAAAATCATTTGTAGGTACATAAGTACCTATTTAATCATAAATACATGGTTTGGCGGTGATACGTCAAGGTTTGGACGGTGGCCGAGGGGCCCAACTCTAGAGCGCGTAAACTCGCATGCCCGCCGCGTGGTCACCGCGTGACCGTGGCATTGCCTTGCATTCTGGGTGGCCTAGGCATGTCTAGTGGGTTGGTCACTCCCCAGGTAGGTTCTAGGAAAAAAATGACAACAGAAGAATCTCACGACGAGACCAAACTATGCTCAAACATGAATTATTAACCAAGTGTTTGATTAGCGGTATGGGAAATGTACATGACCAATGGGCGTGAGTTTCGGCTGAGGATGATCATCTACTAAGAAGAGTTTCTTCACAAATTTTCAGCTCAAATGGAGGATCCTAGGTGGCACTTGCTTTGCAAAGTACCACACCAGACATAAATATGAATGTTGAGGCTGGGCTCAAAATAATGAATGGGTTGAGCTAAAATTTGGTGGAGGGTGGTTATTTGGGCATAGGAAAGCACTGTAGAAAATGGATACCATTTGGACATGTCAAAGTGGTACTTCCTTCACAATGCTCTTCTTTGGACAGAAACTTCGGAAAATCAGTGAGAGAAATTGGCTAAATGAAACGAGCTCAAATTTGGTGTAGGCAAGTTACGTAGGCATATAGAATATGTGGCAAAAAATCAACTCATAAGGATATGCATAGCTAGTACTTCTTTCACAAAGCTTTTAGGTGGACAAAAGCTTTGGAAATTTGTCGAGGAAGATTTACTGGGCAAATGGAGCTGAATTTTGTCATGAGGCAATGATTTGGATAGGAAAGAGTGCCCAAAAATTTTGAGGGCAATCAATAATATATAAATAGCACTTCCTTCACAATGCTTTTCTCTGACAGAAACTTCGGAAATTAGTGAGAGAAATTGGCTAAATGAAATGAGCTCAAATTTGGTGTGGGTAAGTTACATAGGCATATAGAATATCTGGCAAAAATTCAACTCATTAGGATATGCATAGCTAGTACTTCTTTCACAAAGGTTCTAGGAGGACAAAAACTTCGGAAATTTGCCGAGGAAGATTTACTATGCAAATGGAGCTGAATTTTGTCATGAGGCAATGATTTGGATAGGAAAGATTGCCCAAAAATTTTGACGGCAATCAAGAATATATAAATAGCACTTCCTTCACAAAGTGTTGTTCTGAACAGAATAGGAAAATGAATATTTTTGAATTATTTTTGAACTAGGCAAGGAAGGTTTTTTACATATTTGACGAAGATATGACCCAAAGAATTTATGAGATTTTTGGGGGAATTTTGGGAATGACAGAAATATAGGTTGCTTCACAACCTAGGACAAAAATTGACACATGGACATGACACATAGGCAAAACTTATGAGGTGGCGCCTAGTCATAACAATCCACCACAATTTACAAGGTTATGACCATCTATATTGGTTGTGATCAGCTAGAAATAAGGCAGTGGACCAGTGTTGTCTGCTTTATGACCATGTGTAAGGAAATTACGACCTTTCTGACCAGAATGGTCATTATAGTTCAGGGTTTGGAGCCCCCTGAACAGCTTTTGACGAATTGGTCTCAAATGGCGTAGATTTATGACCAATTCTTCCAGGGTCACTGACAGAAGGTCACAAGTTGACATATTTCTTGTAGTGTACTCCAGATTGTAATGCTGCCACATCATCTATTTATGCATGTTAGGCTGGCCATAACGGGGGTAACATAAGTGGTATCATGCACTTGGGACTCGCAAACATGCTTATGTTGCAAACAATTAAAGAAGAGAGAGAGGGTTATAGTAACATAGGCAAATACCATATCATAATCAATGTTATGCTACTATGTGTCTTGCATGGCAATAAATGAGACCACATATGATACTAACCTATGATACTATGCACTATAGATGTAGTATCATACACTAGTATCATATGCATGATACTAGTGTATGATACTCCCCACTATGACTAGCCTTAGTCATAGGTTATTTTTTGCATTAGTCCAAATATTAATGTTCCATAAAACTAAACTCCAAATGTCCATCGGACCCAAGGCAGAGGACGTACGACGGGGGCGGTGGAGGCGTCTTCGTAAGAGGAGGAGAGCTCAAAGGATAATATTGCACGTCCGTCGCCACTTGCATATCGGCGCGAGACTCCTCGAGCGCTCACTGGAGCTCGCGCTCCTCCAGGGAGCAGCAGAGTCATGGGATTTTCCTAAACCATGATGGGCACCATGCAATACTCCTCGTAGTCGGGGTTGCGGTGCTTGCATCCTGACTCGTTGGGTATTGTCTAGAGCATAAGCTCAACCACCTCGTGACCCGCGAGGATTCCATGCTCGCGGCCGTGTTGTTGAAGCACACGCTCGTGCGCTTGAGCGGCGAGGATGTGATGTTCGTAGGCGTGCTGCCGGAGCACGCACTCGTCCACATCAAGAGCGGCGACGATGCGATGTTCACGGGCGGCGATGATGTGATGCTCGTGGGCATGCTGCTGGAGAACGTGCACGTCCACATTGTGAGCGATGAGAATCCGATGTTTGCGGGCGTGCTACCAGAGCACGCGCTCGTCCATGTTGAGAGCAGCGATGTTGCGATGTTCGCGGGCGTGCTCTCGATGATGCCATGCTCACGGGCATGCTGCTGGAGAACTCGCTCATCCACATTGTGAGCAGCGAGGATGCAATGCACCTCCTCGTGACCGACCAGGGCGTGCTGCTGGGGCACAGCTACCCCTCGTGGCCGACAAGGGTGAGCCGCTAGATCACACTGTCCTCCGCGTGGACAGTCAGCACGCGCTACTCGCGGTCATAGAAGGTGTGCTCCACCTCGGTGATGTCGGAGACTCTGTCCTCATCCCATGTCGTGGGTCATCCACTTCAGCAATGGTTGTGTGCTCCGGTGGGTGTTGTGTCTGTATGGGAGCTTCGAGCTACAATACCAGTGGGGGTGGGGGTGACCTTTTCGTGGTTTCACATGGACTGAGGAGAAAAATAGAATCGGAAGTAGCACAATATGTTGGAATGTGTCGGAGGAAGGCTGGCAGGAGTAATACAACAAACATCACATGCACACCATATTTTTCTTAAGGTTTAATGTAATTTGTGTGAAATGGGTCTCTGTGATGTACGAGTAGTACATCCATATCATTGACATTCATGCACGCAACAAACATTTGTGTGCATGATTTTACCCTATTTTCTTATTTTGTTTGGGAGTGGATTTGATTTTTGTAATTGGAGCACATTTTTGTACTTGGTTTTAATTTAGACTATGCATGTATTATTGCGAGAGAGAGATATACAGAGAGAATATTAGTGTGACAAATAGGGGGATGGGGGCAGCAATACCTGACGAGAGAGGGGCATATGTGTGTTCGAAAGACTTTGTGTGTCATAGAGAGAGGAGTGTCCGAAAGGGAGAGAGAGAGAGAGAGAGGGAGAGAGAGAGAGAGGGTGCATGTGTGTTAGAGAGAGAGAGAGGTGTAACATCGGGATCGACAAGGTTACGAGGTTGCGGATATGGGAGAGCGATAGTGTGTGTGCGATGAAGGGACACATAGACACCGTTTGTTTGCGTGTGAGAGAGCTAGATAGACCTCAATAGCATGGCTGGCTACGGGTGGAAAGTATGTGTGGTAGAAAGAGATAGTAGAGAGACAGATGAATGCTTGTTTGTTGCAAGGAGACCTAACTACATAGACGGGGTTAGCAAGAAGAAGAGAATGGCAGTGTGCCTTTTTGAAATGGGATGGAAGAGAGACAAAGAGACACGCATCATGTGGAGAGGTGTGTGTGTTTCCATGGAGAGAGGGAGGCATGGACCTGAATAATGAGATGGGTGCTCATTGTATGTTATAGGGAAGGAATTGTCAAGGTGGTAGTATTATGATGGCGACCCAACCTTTCAATGAGAGTGCGATAAGTATCGACTTGGTGGATTTTGACGTTGACGATCCAGCTATATTGTACCCGGTGAAACAAATCAATAATCGTTACTAAACAAATCTTCGATGGACCATGATCTTGTCGTATGCACAAAATCAACCTGAATAACGATATGGAGTTACTCCAAGCAACCGAAGAATCGGCTAGAACTAAGATAATGCAATCGTAATTGTCGATATGAAGTAATTAAGGGTAATGGTGGGGTTACTGGTACTAAACAAAAGGCGGTAGTCCTACACACACCCTGCAAATGCAAATTATAGCAAAAACAAAACAATGTGTACACAACAATGCAAGTTCTAACGTAGGAAAAGGCTAGTAGCCTTATTTATATATATAGACTATATTACTATATTTTTTATTTGTATAGTTATATCTATATCTATTCCACTCCCTTCGTTTATAATTTACTCTGCACATATATAGCTTTGACTGCAACCAAATTTTATAAAGCTCGGCCGAATTTTGTGAAAACAATATGAACATTTACACTAATAAATTTACACGATGTGGAAATAAAAAGCAATCATGAATCAAATGATATATATTTGGTGGTGTATATGTTAATACTTTTCCCTACAAATTGTTGAAAGTATACAAAGTTTGACTTTAGAGAAACCCAATATGAGGTATATGTATTATACATTCTATATTCATTATTTTTTCGAAGTCGATCAACATGTGTATTTGCACGTACACGATATAAACCGTTGATTGATGTTGATCCAATGGTCCAGGTGGCTGCAATTTGGATCTACTATAAGTACCCATACACATTTTTTCGAACGACCAGCACGACAGTGTGATTGATCCACACAAGAAGCTCTAAATAAGACCTCTACACGTGCCACGTGGCTTCATGGGTGCCCCCCACATCATATTATTCATACTACGTTTACTGAAATAAAGATAAATCACCCAAAACAAGAACTTCCCATTTTTTGTTCCTACTATGTTGTGTCGTGCACATACCTAGTTGTATTGTGGTAGTAGTAGTACTACAAACTTCATAGTAGGTGTAGTACGGAGTGCTCCTACTCTATCAACGAGTCCCATCTGACACCAAATTTCTTGGCTTCCATGCAACAGCTAGATCTTCCCCTCCTCGTTTCTGTTTTCCAACGCAGCGGGTGCGGTGCGGTTTGCTGATAGTCGATTTGCTCAACTGCAGTCCCACATCAAAGTGAAAATGCTAGGCAACACGCCTTCCCTAGGTATGTGGTGTGCCGGATGGGCCGCAGAGTACTCCCGATTCCCGGGCATGTGGGGGGTGACACAAACGTGGTAGACCTTTTCCTTTTACTAGCAATGTGGTAGTGCATTGCAACAGATCCAAAGTAGAATAGCACTTGTTCACAAACTTGAAAGAAAACACTCTTGTTTTCATATACATATATACCACTAAAAATATATTACTTTTCACTCAAAATATATTTGTCATGCTATTTTGATGAGGTGAGGGAGGGATGTGGTTGCTTTTGAGATAATAAGGGGTTTTCTGCACATTGGAGCAGAGAAGTGGGCTATTGTTGCAAAAATGCCACAACTTACCTCACAGTTATTAGATGCAGATCTAATGGTCAGAAATGATGGATGGCAGACACACCACCATCACCAACTGAGTCTTTTATGGGAGTAGAGGAACATGTATAAATTGTAACATTTGGTTCTGCTCCTTGGCACGATCAATAGATAGAAATAACGATTGGAAACGCTAGGGCGGGGCTTTTCCCACCAAATAAGCAGGGTAGTAGCTAGGTTGTTGCATCATCGGTTTGGTCACATGCGGTCCCATATGTTGTAGTGATATATGTTAGGAAACCGGGCCCACAACATGGGAGCCGGTGGCTATGTGTGATGCGCATGGGATAGCCCCTCCCAGTTCCACACTTTACGTTAAGTGGGTACTTATCTCTTGACCCCCTACCCCTATATAAAGAGATGAGGAGCAATCATTGTAACTGTTATCATTGATTAATAAAGATAGTCTCCTTCATACTTCCCTGTGTTCTTCTACTTTTGCGTGTTCGACTACTTCGTCTATGATGCTCGCTCTTGCTCCGCAACCTCGGACCGGACTCACCAACGGAGTTGCGGGACAATATAAATCCTAGCCCATGCGTGTTGACTAGGGGGCAAAACGATAGTGTGATATGCGACGGGGAAGGGACATGCTTCATGTACGTGTTCCATTTTCTCGTTTTGAACTTGCGAATGTGACAAGCATACTGCGCGAGTAGTTTTGAATTTATAGGTTCGGTCTCAGTTTTTGAATATAGGATTAGTTCATAGGTCGGGTAAAGCATCGAACGTAAATTACGAAGTTGATGGAAAAGGTAAGCACAACTTATAAATTGATGGATGGAGTACTAGTTACAGCGATGCATATAATAAGCAAAGGGATCACACATGTCTATATTGACTGGAACGAGAATGCAATAGCACAATAAGAATTAAGGCCATGATGATGCGATCATAGTGGTGGTTATAGGAGGCAAGAAGAAAGATGCATCCATCAACGTACGACCTCCTCCTCCTCGAGTCAGTGCGCCGGGCCACTGACTGGCGGCTTAGGAGCAGCGGATTTTGTGGCGAGGTCAAGGTGCTTCTCAACAAAGGCGTCCAAGGCTTCCAGCCGGTTGAGGAAGGCCAACGTCGTAGCATCCTCACCGGCCTTGTAGATACCTATGTACACGACTTCCTCGTACACGTGGATGTATAGGTCGATGAATTCTTGCAGGACGAGGCGGCTCGCGGTGAGCGTGACCTCCAGGTGGACATTCTTCGTTGCGTCGGCAGGCAGTCGCAAGGCCACCAGTGCTTGAAAGAGGTCCTCGCCATGGAGGCCGATTAGGGTGGCAGGCAATGAGGATCCCGGGCACGTGGGCTGGAGGATTACGGTGATCTCGTCCGCAATCTTCTTGATGACGGTGAATTGTTGATGGTGGCAAAGATCATCTGGTCCAACTGAGAGTCGTAGCTGGTGTCGACGATGTCCATGAACCAGCCACTCGCCAACACTGTCTGGAGACGATCCTTGGTGCCATGCCGCAGGCCGCCGTCGTGGACCATTTGGCACAGCCGCTGCCATGTGTCTGGAGTGAGCACTTTTGCGCTTAGTGTAGGTGCTTAGGTGTGTACGATGTGGTAGATGCATTGGAGTGGAGGGGCGCCTTTATATGAGTGCAAACTGTGTAGCATTCACATCCTGCTGCCTCTTTTCCCCGTCCTCCTTCCATTACTTCCCTCATGCATTCAGGATGCTAATTGAAGGACTATGCATCATTTGGCCATTCAACATTTCGGGAACCCCTACCCTCTCCCTCGTCTGCATTAAAGTTGTATCGGGAACTGTCTTGGTTTACTAGTAGTTGTCAAATCAAATAGTACTGCACCACCCGCTGCACGCCCGGCTAAACACGCTTCCTCGCCTCCATCAAACACCTCCATCAAACCCGCATGCCAACCAAGAAACCTACTCTGGCCACACATCCGTTCATGAGCAGGCCAAAATTAAACAGAACGCCGGTCGAGCTCCTCCCGTCCGCCCTGAGTTTAAGCAAGGCCAGACACCGGCCAAGCTCCTACCGTCCGCCCTCTATATAAGCGAGGCCAGACAACGGGCAAGAATCGCACCCCTCCGCCGCTCCCCCATCTCCTCCTTCACCATTTTCTCCCCTCTTCCGATGGCTTCCGAGGAGCCATTCTACAGTATACTACCCGATTGGGTGGCCCGCTGAGCCCTCCGGATAGGAGCGAGGCCACTCAGTGCTTCACCTACCTTGCTTGGCCCGACAGAGCCAGTTGCCGCCCCAAGCCGATGCGTGGTTCAGCAACTCGCCATTCCAGTTCAGCTCAATGAGGAGTGGTGAGTTGCTCCATGCAGAAACAGCAGCGAGCACGGCGGCACGGGCGTCGTCGCTGTCGCGTCGTACCACACCACCAGTGTCTACGGCCGCTCTCGTGTCTGCGGTGGCCACGCCTCCTATCTCTGTGGGCGCACCTCCTGTGCCTGCGGCAGCGCCATGCAGGCAGAGATAGAAGTCGGGTGCATGAAGAGCGACAAGTCGGTGGCCAGCTTCTCCGTGTCCGCCACCATCATCAAGGAGAAGTAGAACACGGGAGGTCGCTGCCGCTTGGGTCCCATGAAGGCCACCGCCAAGGTGACGACTATGTATACAGGTGCTTTCTTGGCTGCTTCGTCTCTTGCGAGGACCTTCGACAACCCCGCAAGTGTCTGTCAGACATGAGGAAGACAAAGGGATCCGCGGGCAGTCATTTAGATTAGGTATTAATTATACTACGAGAGCCGGATTAGCGCTTAGTTCATGTAAATGTAATGAAATTTGTCATATTTGTATGAAGATCCGGCTTTTTTATACGAAATCCTTCATGCTTATATGAAATTAGTCCGTGTTTGCATGAATTTCCTCTGGTTGGTTAGAGTTGTGAAAATGTATGCCGCTGGTGTTGGATGTCGTCTGATTTATATCTGATGGATAGGAAGGAAACTATGGCATTTTTGCAAAAAGATACCCACACCCCTCTCCACATTTGCAAATAAGGCCTTCCCTCATTCATCCTTTTCACTCACAAGATAAACTACTCATACAAATGCATCTTGATATTTCGTGCAACGCACGGGCATCTTGCTACTACTTATACTTACTCTTATAAAAATATAGTTGGTGATGATGGTCTGCCTGCCATCCTGGACTATAGGTCGTCCAATTTATATCTGATGGATAGGAAGGAAACTATGGCAATTTTTCAAAAAAGATACTCACACCCCTCTCCACATTTGCAAATAAGGCCTTCTCTCATTCATCCTTTTCTCTCACAAGATAAACTACTCATACAAATGCATCTTGATGTTCCCTGCAATGCACGGGCATCTTGCTAGTTTCTTTTTAAATAGTTGCTGCGATAATTGGGTTGAAGTGATATATTTTATGTTTGTCCCGAATGATCTCAAATTTACTAGTAGTAACAAAGAAAAGGTTTGCCTTGTTAACTAAAAAATAGGGTGAAAACTATATCACATGAGGCCAGTTAAAACAAGGCACACTGGGTTCAGCGTCATCATCACTACAGTTGTTCGTGCGCGAGAAGTCTACATATCGAGGGGGCTACGGAAAGAAAGACGTATCGAGTGTGTGTGAGCGAGGCAGAGAGACACAACTAGTGTGTGTGTGTGTGTGTGTGTGTGTGTTTGAGAGAGAAGCCAGTAGATAGTTTAGTATCAAGATTGAGGTGTCACCCTACTCCTTCTGTGTCGGGAAGTGGGTGTGTGTGGGTGTGTGGGGGGGTGCCAGTGACACTTAGACATAGGGAGAAGGAGTTTGTGTGATACATATCTATATTAAGGGATAGGTAGATAGCATGTGGGCGAGGCATACATAAAGCATCACAAAGATAAACAAGCGGTGTGTGTGTGTGTGTGCGCGCGCGTGTGTGTGTGTGCGTGTGTGTGTGAGCGAAATCTCAAAACAAAAGGTGCTCTGCTGGAATCCCATTGTATGTATTCATATGGTTCTGGGACTCGAGTTAACCTTACGCATATGTGTGCGAGACATAGTTATACTTTGAGACATTAGTGGCGGTGGGTGGGCGGAATTAAAGGGGTGGGCATGTTTGACAGAGAGAGAGAGTGTGTGTGTGTTTGTGTGAGAGACTTGTAGGATGGGGCAGAAAGACGAATTCTAACCTTGACAGAGGAAGAGAGATACACAAAGTGCGCGTGTGTGATTCCGATGCCCACGGAGAAATGAGATATGTATGCGTGTGAGAGAGATTACCCAATTCATTCACGTATCACTATCTAGCGACCATGGACGTGCATCGCTTGAACATAAATCAATATCTACTTCCTATCATAGCCAAAGATACAATATCGATTCAACGCTATAAAGATTGGACACTCACATATCGCATTTTTTCCAAATAGTCCTTTTCAATTGTGCATGCCAAAGTTTGAGTGATGTTTGTTCAAACAACCACTTTAGTCACCATGTACATGCACCATTGTTAGTTTTGCATTCAAATTCATCAGTCTTGAATGATTTAAGGTTCTATTATGAAGTAATATATGTAATATTCATATATGAATTCGACGGGTATGCATTTTATGAAATTGAGGCCATGTAATCATATGAGGTAACACTTTTAAATAGAGGACTACAATATCCATTTATTTAGTGGGACTACAATCACTGGTACGCGTCGGTGCTATACAAACGGTTTTTAACCCCTTTCCGCGACGGCATTCAGAACCATCACCTAGTGAGTGTGGGCGATAGGGGGTCCTTCCCACACAACCCAGAAACCGTCGGGGATATGCCCTTCTGGCACACATGCTCGGCAAAATGAGGTCGTGTGCGACCATCGAGCGAGCAAATACGGTTATACGTATAGTAGTGCTCAAAAAATACAATTATACAGGCGAAATCATTTCCGGTCGTAAGTTCATCCCACACAGTCAGTCCCTGCGAAACGTTTCCGTTCGTATATACATCCCATAGAGACGCTGCAAGGAAAACGTTTCCATTCGTAGGTACATCACACACAATTTTCCCCGTTAAATTTTTTGTGATGGCCTTCCCATCGCACATGATATTAATAATTTTAATGTTTGTGTTATTAAATGCATCACACACAGTGCGTAGAAGAAACTGTGTGCGTTGCCTTAGGTCATCGCCCACGATATTTTCTCAGTAACTGTTTGCAATAGCAAAAACCAATTAGCAGGCTAATTGCCCTATTATTAATAATCCATTTATTAATCTAATTGACATTCATATTAAACACATAATATATTTCATTCCCATATTAAGGAAGTAGGATTTCTCAATTGAAATACATCAGAGTACAACATGATATAGCTTCAGCACTCAGCTACCCCACTACACAACTGCACCAGCACCAAGTTTCACATGCAACATCTAGAACCTTTCAAAATTAGCATCATAGACGGTACATAGACAGATGCATCTCATCAGGAAAACTGCTAAAGCGGAAGACGAATATTGAGCCTTCATTGATGTTGAAGGTCTTTGACAACTTTAGGCCAGTGCCTGTGGATGATTGACCATCCATCCTTCATCCTCTTCAGGAATACTTCAATATTGAACCATGGGTGTTGTATGAATACCTTCCTCGCCTCCTAACCAGGCAGGTGGTTTGAGAGGTAATCATTAGTGAACTGTTTTGGAAAGGCCTGAAAACAAGGATGTGCATAAATATCTTCTCTATATTGGAAATGGGGCAAAGGAATGAAAATACAAGGTATAATAGTATACAATAACAGAATGCAGCCACAACAATTGAACATCATATTGCAGAATTCAACCAAGCAGTTAACTAAACACCACACCAAATGAACCAACCGTTAACTGAGCACCACATTGCACAAATATAACATACTCCTAATAGAAGATCAGACAGTTAACCAAACCAAGCATGCTTAACAACTTGGAAATATAGCAATTGTATTTGTTTCTCATGTATTTAGTACAGCCAAATTCGATATATTTCTCACATGGTATACAATAACAGAATGCACACACAACAATTGAACATCGCATTGCAGAATTGAACCAAACAGTTAACTAAACACCACAACAAATAAACCAAACGTTAACTGAGCACCACATTGTGCAATATAACATACTCTAATAGAAGATCAGACAGTTAACCAAACCAAGCATGCTTAACAACTTGGAAAATTGCACCCTAAAGAATTGAACATCACATTTGCAGAATTGAACCAAACAGTTAACTGAACACCACATTGCACGACATATAGAACATATACACTAGAGCAGAAGATTGTTTGGTAAAATTAGATTGCACAATTCACTAGAATTTGTTAAGGAAAGGCAGTAGCTAGCAAACGCAACATGGGTCCTTATAGTGAGCTAATAAGACAAGCTACTCATTGTCAGAGATATCAATGACGATTGGCTCCTTGGACATGGAAGAGGGCGAGGCCTCCGAATCATGGGTGCCCTCGTTGTAGTGGTGAGTTGCCTGAGCCACTCTAGGCACCAACCTACTGGCTCTCGAGATGAGGTAAGCACGTGCACGCTGAGAAAACACCTCGTAGTCTTCATCGAAGGCACCGAGGGTGGCCTCGAGAAAACGCCACAAACTGTTGTTTAAAGCAGCCAACCACGCCGCAGCATCGGCGCGCGAGGCGTCGATGGTGGCCTCGACGGTGAGGTGCTCCTCCAAGATCTGGGGTTGGCACGAATGGCAGCCACCGCGACCTCATCCGTGTGTGCAGCCGCGATTTGCTTCTCCGCTGCCAAATGCTCCTTGAGATCCTGGCTATACTGTGTGCACCATGGCTTAGGACGACGTTTATTTGGTGGAGGGGTCGGTGATTTGGGTGGAAGGTGTCGCGCTCGCGCCGGCGGTCGGGGCATGTGGGATATGGAAGGAGGAGGAGGATGGGGTTCAGGTGTGGATTACCTGCCTGGATAGGCGAGGCCGAGCAGCATGAAGGAGGGTCACTGGCAAGGAGGCGGCGCTGCAAGCAAGGAGTGAAGGTTTCAACTTGGAAAGGAAGGCATAAACAAGGGAAATGTGGCTTTTGGTAAGGGGGGGCGGGGAGGTAGATATTTCCGCAGAAGCCGAAAATTTGGAATCGCTTCAGCAAAAAAACTGGCGAGCAAAGTATCATCACAGACGGTCCCTTATTCAGAGCGGGATGTAGACTGTAGCCAACGAACCTTCTTGAGTAAGCCATAGGCATACTATACACCGACGGTGCTCCAGGATATTTTGTATTGCATCTCACACGGTTGGTGATAATAAACTGTGTGGGGTCTACTTGATTTAAATTACACAATGGGGTCACAACTGCAAAGGATGGTGTTTGAATTTCTAGAACTCCTATTTGTAGTGAACATGCAACTATAGGTGTGTCGTCGAAAAAATTGAAATTATTCAGGGTTCGTTTGGACAATTTTATACGGTAACTTGGTTTCTAGGAATTTCAGGTTCACAATTCAAAATTAAACCACATGTACATGCTCCGGTGCACCAAAATGGGTTGTAAAATGATATGTGTGTCCATGGGTTGATGCTTACATCCCATTCAAGAAACGGGGATGAATTTCAAACACCACCGCACCGTGGCTCTCCGGAAAATGTTGATGTGCTTGCTTTTGTAATTCTAGTAAATATAAAACTCGTCTGAAATTCATGAACCTTGGCATGCTATCATGGAACGGCATCAAGATGCTGGGGTAAAAAAATATTGTCCCATTTGGGCCAGGTTATGGTATAATCTTCTCGCAAACCAGAGCTTCTCTCACAACAAGCATGATGGTTTCGGTAGGGAACGTTTCACCTTTCTAGACAAAACGATATCCGTTGCATCTTCTTGATTTCAATTTTTTTTCCTAGTGTCAACATAGAACAACAGGGGGGTGTCAATTTTTGGGATTTTTGGGGGTTCACTTGGACATTTTTATACATTAACTGAGTTTTCTATGCATTCATGTGCATAATTCAAATTTTAACTACATGCACATGCTCTAATGCATATAAATTAGTTGAAAATTCAAATTTGTGTCCTTGCTTGCATGCTTAATTACGTCCGATGCAAGAAATGAGAATGAATGTCAAACACCCTGCCACCGTCACTCGGCCGCAAACATTGAGATATATACCTAGATTTTAAATTCTAGTAAATCTAAAGCTCGGCCGAAATTCATGAAACTTGGCATGCTGTCATGGAGCGGCATCAACATACCATGGTAAAAAAATCATGAAACTTGGAATGCTGTCATGGAGCGGCATCAACATACCATGAAACTTGGCATGCTGTCATGGAGCGGCATCAACATAACATGTCGTGGTAAAAAATTTATCCCATTTGGGGCAGGTTTGGGGATGGGCTTCTCACAAACCAGAGCTTCTCACAACAAGCCCAATGGTTTCGGTAGGGAACGTTTCACCATTCTGGACGAAATGTTATGCATTGCCTCTTCTCAGTTTCAATTTTTTTCCTAGTGTCAACATAGAACAACAGGGGTGTTGTGTCAATTTTTTGGGATTTTTGGGGGTTCGCTTGGACATTTTCATACATTAACTGAGTTTTCCATGCATTCATGTGCATAATTCAAATTTGAACTACATGCACACATGCTCTAATGCATATAAATTAGTTGAAAATTCAAATTTGTGTCCTTGGTTGCATGCTTAATTAGGTCCCATGCAAGAAATGAGAATGAATGTCAAACACCCTGCCACCATCACTCGGCCGCAAACATTGAGATATATACCTGGTTTTTAAATTCTAGTAAATCCAAAGCTCGTCCGAAATTCATGAAACTTGGCATGCTTTCATGGAGCGGCATCAACATGTCGTCGTAATTTTTTTATCCCATTTGGGGCAGGTTTGGGGATAGGCTTCTCACAAACCAGAGCTTCTCACAACAAGCCCGATGGTTTTGGTAGGGGATGTTTCACCTTTCTGGATGAAATGTTATGCATTGCCTCTTCTCGGTTTCAATTTTTTTCCTAGTGACAACATAGAACAACAGGGGTGTTGTGTCAATTTTTGGGATTTTTGGGGGTTCGCTTGGACATTTTTATACATTAACTAAGTTTTCTATGCATTCATGTGCATAATTCAAATTTGAACTACATGGACATGCTCTAATGCATATAAATTAGTTGAAAATTCAAATATGTGTCCTTGGTTCCATGATTAATTAGGTTCCATGCAAGAAATGAGAATGAATGTCAAACACCGTGCCACCGTCACTTGGCCGCAAACATTGAGATATATACCTAGTTTATAAATTCTAGTAAATCCAAAGCTCGTCTGAAATTCACGAAACTTGGCATGCTGTCATGGAGCGGCATCAACATGCCATGGTAAATTTTTTTGTCCCATTTGGGGCAGGTTTGGGGATATGCTTCTCACAAACCAGAGCTTCTCACAACAAGCCCGATGGTTTTGGTAGGGAACATTTCACCCTGGACGAAACGATATGAATTGCCTCTTGTCGATTTCAATTTTTTTCCTAGTGTCAACATAGAACAACAGGGGTGTTGTGTCAATTTTTGGGATTTTTGGGGGTTCGCTTGGACATTTTTATACATTAACTGAGTTTTCCATGCATTCATATGCATAATTAAAATTTGAACTACATGCACACATGCTCTAATGCATATAAATTAGTTGAAAATTCAAATTTGTGTCCTTGGTTGCATGCTTAATCAGGTCCCATGCAAGAAGTGGGAATGAATGTCAAACACCCTGCCACCATAACTCGGCCGCAAACATTGAGATACCTGGTTTTTAAATTCTAGTAAATCCAAAGCTCGTCTGAAATTCATGAAACTTGGCATGCATGCTATCATGGAGCAGCATCAACATGTCGTGGTAAAAAAAATTCCCATTTGGGGCAGGTTTGGGGATATGCTTCTCACAAACCAGAGCTTCTCACAACAAGCCTGATGGTTTTGGTAGGGAACGTCCCACCTTTGGGGACAAAACGATATCCATTGCCTCTTATTGCTTTGAAAAAAATTCTCGTGTCAAAATAGAACAACTTGAGTGTTGTGTCAATTTTTAGGATTTTTCGGGGTTCGTTTGAACATTTTTATGCATTAATTGAGTTTTTCAATGCATTTATGTGCATAATTCAAATTTTAACCATTCACGTGACGCCAGTGTCTTAGTTTTAATGGCTATGGGTTTTAATGGCTCTTGATCGTGAACGTTTTAGAAAGAACACCCGTATGCAAAGTGAGAGCGGGATTTGTGCATCTCTTCAACGCAAACGGTTATTTTGGATGACCCGTGTGCAACCACTTTACAAACAATTTGGTAAAATTTGCATCTGCCATATTGGGTATGTTGCCATTTGTCAAACTGGAAAGATTGACATTTGTTGATCAAGTAACATTGCCATTTGTCAACCTTGTAACACTGCGATTTGTCAAAATATGAAGCTAAAAATCACTAGCAGTATCTAATTTTTACAACTAAAATTTAGTAATTAAGCATAGATGGAGGCGAGGAGGTGTGTTCAGCCAGGCATGCAGCATGCGGCGCAGTACTATTTGATTTGACAGTGGGCGGCGTAGTTCCCGATATGGCTTTAATGCAGACGAGGGAGAAGGTAGCGGTTCCCGAAATGTTGAACGGACAATGGTGCATCCTCCTTCAATTAGCATCATGAATGCATGCGGGAAGTAATGGGAGGAGGACCGGGAAAAGAAGCAGCACGATGTGAATGCAACGTAATTTGCACTCATATAAAGGCGCCCCTCCATTCTAATGCATCTACCACATCGTACGCACCCAAGCATTTGCCTAAGCACCTACACTAAGCGCAAAAGTACTCACTCCAGACCCATGGCGGCGATGCACATGAGCGGCTAGTGGCTGTGCCAGACGGTCCACGACGCCGGCCTGCGACATGTCACCGAGGATCGTCTCCAAACGGTGTTGGCAACCGACCGTTGGACGGCCGCCGTCGACACCAGCTACGACTCTCACTTGGACCAGATGATCGTTGCCACCACCAACAAGTTCACCATCGTCAAGAAGCTCGTGGAAAACATCGTTGTACTCCTCCAGCCTGCGTGCCCGGGATCCTCATTGCCTGCCACCCTAATCGGCCTCCATGGTCGGAACCTCTTTCAAGCATTGGTGGCCCCGCGACTGCCCGCCGACGCCCGAAGAATGTCCACCTAGAGGTCACGCTCGCCGCGAGGCGCCTCGCACTACAAGAATTCATTGACCTACACATCCACGTGTACGAGAAAATTGTGTACATAGGTATCTACAAGGCTAGTGAGGACGCTACGACGTTGGCCTTCTTCAACCGGCTAGAAGCCTTGGATGCCTTTGCTGAGAAGCACCTTGATCTTGCCACAAAAGTCGCTGCTCCTTAGCTACCAGTCGGTGGCCCGGTGCACTGAGTTAAGGAGGAGGAGGTCGTACATTGATGGATGCATCTTTCTTCTTGCCTCCTTAATTCTTATTGTGCTATTGCATTCCCGTTCCAGTCAATACAGACATGTGTGATCCCTTTGCTTAATTATATGCATCACTCTAACTAGTACTCCATCCTGTCGATTTATAAGTTGTGCTGCCAGTGTTTGGGGCCGGCGCACCACACAATAAGCACACCCACGATGAAACGTAGAGAGAGGACATCCAGCGGTTCCAATGGCGATTTGTCAAAATATGCAGCTAAAAAACACTAGCACTATCTAATTTTTGCAACTAAAATTCAGTAATTAAGAATATATTTCATTCATAGATTAAGCAGTCGTGCTTAATCTATACAAATAGTTCAACCGTTAGGCGCTGCGGCGCGCTGTGCTCGCTATTAGGCACCGCGGCACACTCTGCTCGCATCCGTCGGCGCGCTCGGGTTGTGGACAGCTTTTCCTTGTGTGTTCAATTGTTGTATGCATATATATGGTTGCTCGTCGTTGATGTGACCGCGGAGCGCTCTTCTCGCGTCCCTCCATGCACGCTCTGCCAGCGGTTGGTCATAGGCATGATCACGTCAGGGGGCCCATATGCATGCGGTTGCACCGCGTGCATTGCCACGCGATGCAGTTACATGCAGCACGATGGAGTTATGCGCTGCGAATTAGAACTACCATCAAGACGTGCCATCCGACCTCCCCTTTAATTCCCGCGGCCATTATAACCTTAGTCTCTTCAACCTTTCAATCGCGCCCCACAAAACAACAAGCACACCCACGACGACACATAGAGAGGGGATGTCTAGCGGCGCTCCAATGGAGTTCGGCGAGCATAAAGTGGAGACCGATGCGAGGGAGACGAATCTCTCGGTGGTGTACAGCATCGACCCGACCGTGGTGGACGACTACATCAACACTGTTGAACAGTTGCTTGCTAGAGACAAGTACAAGGTGGTCGGCATCGACCTCCAGTACACCGCCGGTAGTCCCGGCATAGATCAGAAGGTTGTCTTCGCCCAGTTGTGTGTGCGCCATCATGTCCTCATCTACCACTACTGCATGGCCAGAGAGCCTTGCAACCGTTTCAACATGTTTTTCAATGCACCGACTACAAGTTCGCCATGGTGGAAACCACCGACAATGTAAAAGTGCTTAGTGTTACGGGCTTGGCTGCGAGAACCTTATCAAAATCCATGACCACTACAGGGTCTGAGGCAGCACGAAGGACTTCCTGGTCGAACTCGCCTCGGCCATCACCCCTACTATGAAAAGATGAAGCGGGATGCCCAGAGAACAAATCTCGTACCTTGACACAGGGCCTAGATGCGGCGACTGGATGAACCTGACCTCAGGTTCGTGGCCAAGAGCGTGTACACATGCTATGAGATGCACATGCGGATCGCTGACATGAGGATGTGCCTTGTTAGCCAAATCGACCAGCCCGGATCGAGCCACAAGCAGAGCAAGTGTCACAAGAAGTAGATGATGATCAGATGATCGTTTATGCTAGTTAATCATGCATGTAATATATAGTTTACTTTATTGGTGTATGGAAGTGTCATGTGTGTAGTAGCCACCTATGAAATTATGCATGTAATAGTTTACTTTGGTGTGTGCAAATGCCATGGTTGTAGTAGCCACCTATGTAATTGGATGTTTAATTAATCATGCATGTAATATATATGTTGTTGTTTTGTATGCAATCCCATGGCACAACACACGTGTCTTATTAGCATCCATCGTCTGTGTTATTATCGGTCTTCACACACATTTTAGATTACAGACCTATTTGCCACGTATCACACACATCTTGTTATATTGAACTGTTTATGTTCTCTTGTCTCAACGCAAACAGTTCATCCGCGTGAACCGCATGCTGTATATCGCACACACCTTGATTTGGCTGACCGTTTCTTTTGTGTTGCCTAATCACAAAGAGTTCATCCTAGTGAACCGTATGTTGTTTATCGCACACACCTTCATCTGGCTGCCCGTTTCTTTTGTTGCTCCTCTTCGCAAAAGGTTAATTGCACTGAACCGTATGCCCTACATCACACACGGAACTAAAATCTGAACCATGTTTGATGCATCCGTCATCGCAAATGTTTTGCACCTTTTTTGACGGTTTTTTACACCACCTTTTGTGATTAATGCATCGCACACAGTTTCGTCAAAGGGTCTCTGATCGTAGTGTCGCGTTAGCAGCATCCTGCAGTAGTGAATATCCATTTATTTTTGTGCCTCTATATTAAAATTAACATGTCAATGCATTATCTTTAAATAAATAATCAATGGCACTAAATTATATATTTACACGAGAAATACATATGTTGAGCGTTTGATCCCTTTTTTTGAACGCGCCTCTACACCCATACGATTGGTCGCGCCCATGTGAACGTCCAAGTTACCGATGCATCATCCCGAGTTATTGTCTTTTTTCTGGGGTGGACTTCATACCAGTTCTTCAGTGCTGAAGTGTGCCCCGTGTACACTGTCTCACATGACCTTCCCGCTAGCATTGTCCAAAATTAGTTGAAACTGGATATGAATGATCCCGCGGGCGGCAAAATCTCCCGCCTCCTTCTAAAATTTCCACCACATAGTCTTTAGCATGCGAAATTCCCCTTTTGTCCTTGGTGCAAGGAGAAAAATACTTACAACATGGCCCTCATTTACATAATAGGTCGGGCCTGCTTTGGTAACTTCTGGTTCCCCCCACCACACGGCACCCGCATTTCCTCCCCCCCCCCTCCCGCAAAAACGACTACTCCACAGCACCAGAGCATATTACATCACACCGTCCGTACTTCATCGGCCTTACTACCCCTCCTCTCTCGAAACCCTAGACTGCTCATCCACTTGCATACCAGAACCCATTCACTACCAGCGGCGTCCACCTCGCCGGATCTGCTTCTCGCATCTACCACTCCCACCTCCCCTAGAAACAAGTAGACTGCTAATCCACCACTGTACCACAGCCCATTCAGTGTCGGCCTTGTCCATGGTGCCGGATCTGCTTCGCTGGTACCCCCGTCAACCACAGCACATCTGCTATGGCTCCTTCGTACTCTCCATCGGAGACGCTTCGTCCACGCCCACGAATCCGCCCCACCGACGCCCCCGTCGACGGCCTCTGGTCCTCTTAGCCGACACCTTCCTCAACCCTACCGGAGCCACTTCACCGACA
Source organism: Triticum aestivum (assembly GCF_018294505.1). NCBI lineage: Eukaryota > Viridiplantae > Streptophyta > Magnoliopsida > Poales > Poaceae > Triticum > Triticum aestivum. Next base: position 561,458,753 of record NC_057798.1, read on the forward strand.
CCATCCTCAACCCTACTGGAGTAGCTTCACCTATACCATTCTCAACCCTAACGGGGTGATACGTCTCCAATGTATCTATAATTTTTGATTGTTCCATGCTATTATATTCCTATTTTGGATGTTTATGGGATTTACTTTACACTTTTATATCATTTTTGGGACTAACCTACTAACCGGAGGCCCAACCCGAATTGTTGTTTTTTTGCCTATTTCAGTGTTTCGAAGAAAAGGAATATCAAACGGAGTCCAAACGGGATGAAACCTTCGGGAGCGATCTTTTTGGAACAAATGCAAACCAGGAGACTTGGAGTGGACGTCAAGCAACGAGCGAGGTGGCCACGAGGGTGCCCGGCATGCCCTAAGGGGGTGGGCACGCCCCCCACCCTCGTGGGCCCCTCGAGCGTCCACCGACCTACTTCTTCCTCCTATATATATCTACGTACCCCGAACCCATCCAGGAGCACCACGAAAATCTAATTCCACCACCGCAACCTTCTGTATCCGCGAGATCCCATCATGGAGCCTTCACCGGCGCTCCGCCGGAGGGGGAATCAACCATGGAGGGCATCTACATCATCTCCAAGGCCTCTCCGATGAGCTGTGAGTAGTTTACCACAGACCTTCGGGTCCATAGTTATTAGCTAGATGGCTTCTTCTCTCTCTTTGATTCTCAATCCAAAGCTCTCCTTCCTCTTCTTGGAGATCTATTCGATGTAACTCTTTTTGTGGTGTGTTTGTCGAGATCCGATGAATTGTGCGTTTATGATCAAGTTTATCTATGAGAAATATTTGGATCTCCTCTGAATTCTTTTATGTATGATTGGTTATCTTTGCAAGTCTCTTCGAATTATCAGTTTGGTTGGGCCTACTAGATTGATCTTTCTTGCAATGGGAGAAGTGCTTAGCTTTGGGTTCAATCTTGCGGTGTCCTTTCCCAGTGACAGCAGGGGCAGCAAGGCACGTATTGTATTGTTGCCATCGAGGATAAAAAGATGGGGTTTATATCATATTGCTTGAGTTTATCCCTCTACATCATGTCATCTTGCTTAATGCGTTACTCTATTCTTATGAACTTAATAGTCTAGATGCAGGCGGGAGTCGGTCGATGTGTGAAGTAATAGTAGTAGATGCAGAATCGTTTCAATCTACTTGTTGTGGACGTGATGCCTATATACATGATCATGCCTAGATATTCTCATAACTATGCACTGTTCTATTAATTGTTCGACAGTAATTTGTTCACCCACCGTAATAATTATGCTATCTTGAGAGAAGCCACTAGTGAAACCTATGGCCCCGGGTCTATCTTTTATCATATAAGTTTTCCATCTACTTTTATTTGCATCTTTTATTTTCCAATCTATATCATAAAAATACCAAAAATATTTATCTGACCATATTATCTCTATCAGATCTCACTTTCGCAAGTTACCGTGAAGGGGTTGACAACCCCTTTATCACGTTGGTTGCGAGGTTCTTGTTTGTTTGTGTAGGCGCGTGGGACTTGGGAGGAGCCTCCTACTGGATTGATACCTTGGTCCTCAAAACTGAGGGAAATACTTACGCTACTTTGCTGCATCACCCTTTCCTCTTCAAGGGAAAAACCAACGCATGCTCAAGAGGTAGCAAGAAGGATTGCTGGCGCCGTTGCCGGGGAGGTCTTCACTCAAGTCAAGACATACCAAGTACCCATCACAAACTCATCTCCCTCACATTACATTATTTGCCATTTGCCTCTCGTTTTCCTCTCCCCCACTTCACCCTTGTTGTTTTATTCGCCCTTCTTCTGTTCGTCTTTTCATTTGCTTTGATGTCTTACTTGGCTCGTTTGCTCGTTTTGTTGGGATAGTTGTTTTTTTATTGCTAAACAGAGAACCTAAGATCTATGGATCCTCATCCGCTTGCTAATCTTTTTAAGAGATCCAATTATGATGAACCAATTGCTAGTGAGTTTTGTGCACTAGATTATCTTTATGAAGCTTTGCTCGAAATTTGTGAATCTAAAAATTATGATGAAGAAATTTATGAATAAATTCACGATAACTCATTGAATAAAAAGCATGATTGCAATGATTTTACTATAAATTTTCTTGATATCAATTGTGCTAATAGTATGAAAAACCCTAAGCTTGGGGATGCTAGTTTTGCTATGTCTACTACTTGTTGCAATGATCATGATTGGGGTGATTCTTCTTATAATCTTGAAAATTTATTTAAGCCCCATGATGAATATGAGATTGATAATAGTGTTTGCAATAATATGTAAAGTGGGTTTGTAAGAGTGTCAACTTTAGATCCCACATATTTGGAGTATGTTCAATCTTATGATATTTTTGATAAAAGTGGGTTTGGAGAGGTCATGAGTTTAGTTAATGATAATCCCACTATTTTGGAAGAGTGTCAACTTCACATGCATGTGGATCGTGTTGAGAATATGTTATGTGATAGCTATTTTGTTGAATTTGCCTATGATCCTACATGTAATTATTATGAGAGAGTAAAATATGGTCGTAGAAATTTTTATCTTACTAAATTACCTCTCGTCATGTTGAGATTGCTATCGTCTCTTTCTTCTTCCTTGCATATGATAGTTTTTGCTTGCCTTGCAAATTTGTTTGCTTATAATATGCCTATGCATAGGAAGTATGCTAGACTTAGATGTGTTTGTCACATGTTTTATGATGCTCTCTTTATGCTTCAATTCTTGTCTTTTATGTGAGCATCATTGAAATCTCCTTGCCTAGCTAAAAAGGCTTTAAAGAAAAGCGCTTGTTGGGAGACAACCAAATATTTTTCCTTGATGTTATTCAACAAATAATTAATCTAGCCTCTGTTTAGATGTGTTCTCATGTTTTAATTAGTGTTCGTGCCAAGTAGAACCTATAGGATAACCTACAGTGATAGTTAATTTGATTCTGCTGAAAAACAGAAACTTTGCACTCGCGAGAAAAAATTCAATAAATCACAGAAACGTGATTTTGCGTTGATTCTTTTTGCTGTAGATCAATAGACAAATTTCCTAGGACGTCCTATTTTGGTAGGATTTTTGGAGTTCCAGAAGTATTCGAAAGTTATAGATTTCTATAGACTGTTCTGTTTTTGACAGATTCTGTTTTTCGTGTGTTGTTTGCTTATTTTGATGAATCTATGGCTAGTATCGGGGGTATGAACCATAGAGAAGTTGGAATAAAGTAGGTTTTACACCAATATAAATAAAGAATGAGTTCATTACAGTACCTTAAGTGGTGGTTTTTCTTTCTTGCACTAACGGAGCTTATGAGATTTCCTGTTGAGTTTTGTGTTGTGAAGTTTTCAAGTTTTGGGTAAAGATTTGATGGACTATGGAATAAGGAGTCGCAAGAGCCTAAGCTTGGGTATGCCCATGGCACCCCAAGATATTCAAGGATGACCAAAATCCTAAGCTTGGGGATGCCCCGGAAGGCATCCCCTCTTTCGTCTTCGTCTATCGGTAACTTTACTTGGAGCTATATTTTTATTCGCCACATGATATGTGTTTTGCTTGGAGCGTCTTGTATGATATGAGTCTTTGCTTTTTATATTACCACAATCATAATTTATGTACACACCTTTTGGGAGAAACCCACATGATTTAGAATTTATTAGAATACTCTATGTGCTTCACTTATATCTTTTGAGATAGATAATTTTTGCTCTAGTGCTTCACTTATATCTTTTAGAGCACGGCGGTGGCTTAATTTTGTAGAAATTGTTGATCTCTCATGCTTCACTTATATTATTTTGAGAGACTTTTAGAACAGCATGGTATTTTCTATGGTTATAAAATTGGTCCTAGAATGATGAGCATCCAAGTTGGGTATAATAAAAACTATCATAGAAAATGAATTGGATGCTATGATCAATTTGATGCTTGATAATTGTTTTGAGATATGAGGATGGTGATATTTGAGTCATGCTAGTGGGGTAATTATGAATTTAAGGAATACTTGTTTTGAAGTTTGTGATTCCCGTAGCATGCACGTATGGTGAACCGCTTTGTGATGAAGTTGGAGCACGATCTATTTATTGATTGTCTTCCTTATGAGTGGCGGTCGGGGACGAGCGATGGTCTTTTACTACCAATCTATCCCCCTAGGAGCATGCGCGTAGTGCTTGGTTTTTGATGACTTGTAGATTTTTGCAATAAGTATATGAGTTCTTTATGACTAATCTTGAGTCCATGGATTATACGCACTTTCTCCCTTCCACCATTGCTAGCTCTCTTGTGTCGCGCAACTTGCGCCGGTACCATACACCCACCATTTACCTTCATTAAAACAGCCTACCTACCTATTATGGCATTTCCATAGCCATTCTGAGATATATTGCCATGCAACTTTCCACCGTTCCATTTATTATGACACGCATCATCATTGTCATATTGCTCTTGCACGATCATGTAGTTGACATCGTATTTGTGGCGAGGCCACCCTCATGATTTGCATACATGTCACTCTTGGTTCATTGCATATCCCGGTACACCGCCAGAGGCATTCATATAGAGTCATATTTTGTTCTAAGTATCGAGTTGTAATCTCCAGTTGTAAGTAAATAAAAGTGTGATGATCTTCATTATTAGAGCATTGTCCCAAGTGAGGAAAGGATGATGGAGACTACGATTCCCCCACAAGTTGGGATGAGACTTCGGATTTACAAAAAAAAAGAGAAAGGCCAAAAAAAGAGAAAGGCCAAATAAAAAATGAGAGAAAATGAGAGAAGGGACAATGCTACTATCCTTTTACCACACTTGTGCTTCAAAGTAGCACCATGATCTTCATAATAGAGAGTCTCCTATGTTGTCACTTTCATATACTAGTGGGAATTTTTCATTATAGAACTTGGCTTGTATATTCCAATGATGGGCTTCCTCAAAATGCCCTAGGTCTTCGTGAGCAAGCAAGTTGGATGCACACCCACTTAGTTTCTTTTGTTGAGCTTTCATACATTTATAGCTCTAGTGCATCCGTTGCATGGCAATCCCTACTCACTCACATTGATATCTATTAATGGGCATCTCCATAGCCCATTGATATGCCTAGTTGATGTGAGACTATCTTCCTCTTTTTTGTCTTCTCCACAACCACCATTCTATTCCACATATAGTGATATGTGTATGGCTCACGCTCATACATTGTGTGAAAGTTGAAAAAGTTTGAGAATACTAAAGTATGAAAAAAATTCTTGGCTTGTCATCGGGGTTGTGCATGATTAAATACTTTGTGTTATGAAGATAGAGCATAACTAGACTATATGATTTTAGGATAGCTTTCTTTAGCCATGATATTTCGAGAAGACATGATTACTTTGTTAGTATGCTTGAAGTATTATTGTTTATCAAGTCAGTATGAACTTTTATTTTGAATCATTTGGATCTGAACATTCATGCCACAATAAAGAAAATTACATTAAGAATTATGCTAGGTAGCATTCCACATCAAAAATTCTGCTTTTATCAATTACCTACTCAAGGACGAGCAAGAATTAAGCTTGGGGATGCTTGATACATCTCCAACGTATCTATAATTTTTGATTGTTCCATGCTATTATATTACCTGTTTTGGATGTTTATGGGCTTTACTTTACACTTTTATATCATTTTTGGGACTAACCTACTAACCGGAGGCCCAGCCCGAATTGATGTTTTTTTGTGCCTATTTCAGTATTTCAAAGAAAAGGAATATCAAATGGAGTCCAAACGGGATGAAACCTTCGGGAGCGATCTTTTTGGAACAAATGCAAACCAGGAGACTTGGAGTGGACGTCAAGCAACGAGCGAGGCAGCCATGAGGGTTCCCGGCGCGCCCTCCACCCTTGTGGGCCCCTCGAGCGTCCACTAACCTACTTCTTCCTCCTATATATATCTGCGTACCCCGAAACCATCCAGGAGCACCACAAAAACCTAATTCCACCGCTGCAACCTTCTGTATCCGTGAGAACCATCTTGGAGCCTTCATTGGCGCTCCACCGGAGGGGGGATCGACCATGGAGGGCCTCTACATCATCTCCAAGGCCTCTCCGATGAGTTGTGGGTAGTTTACCACAGACCTTCAGGGCCATAGTTATTAGCTAGATGGCTTCTTCTCTCTCTTTGATTCTCAATACAAAGTTCTCCTTCCTCTTCTTGGAGATCTATTCGATGTAACTCTTTTTGCGGTGTGTTTGTCGAGATCCGATGATTTGTGGGTTTTATGATCAAGTTTATCTATGAGAAATATTTGAATCTCCTCTGAATTCTTTTATGTATGATTGGTTATCTTTGCAGGTCTCTTCGAATTATCAGTTTGGTTTGGCCTACTAGATTGATCTTTCTTGCAATGGGAGAAGTGCTTAGCTTTGGGTTCAATCTTGTGGTGTCCTTTCCCAGTGACAGCAGGGGCAGCAAGGCACATATTGTATTGTTGCCATCAAGGATAAAAAGATGGGGTTTATATCATATTGCTTGAGTTTATCCATCTACATCATGTCATCTTGCTTAATGCGTTACTCTGTTCTTATGAACTTAATACTCTAGATGCAGGCAAGAGTCAGTCAATCTATGGAGTAATAGTAGTAGATGTAGAATCGTTTCGATCTACTTGTTGTGGACGTGATGCCTATATACATTATCATGCCTATATATTCTCATAACTATGCACTTTTCTATCAATTGCTCGACAGTAATTTGTTCACCCACCATAATGATTATGCTATCTTGAGAGAAGCCACTAGTGAAACCTATGGCCCTGGGGTCTATCTTTTATCATATAAGTTTTCCATCTACTTTTATTTGCATCTTTTATTTTCCAATCTATATCACAAAAATACAAAAAATATTTATCTTATCATATTGTCTCTATCAGATCTCACTTTCGCAAGTTACTGTGAAGGGATTGGCAACCCCTTTATCGTGTTGGTTGCAAGGTTCTTGTTTGTTTGTGTAGGCGCGTGGGACTTGGGAGGAGCCTCCTACTGGATTGATACCTTGGTTCTCAAAACTGAGGGAAATACTTACGCTACTTTGCTGCATCACCCTTTCCTCTTCAAGGGAAAAACCAACGCATGCTCAAGAGGTAGCACGAGGCCGCTTTGCCAACGCCCAAGTCCATGGCCTCAGATCCACTTCGTCGCACCATCGTCCAACCTACCGAAGCAGCTTCTGATGCCTCGTCCATGGCCGTAGATCCGTATCATCGACACCATCCTGAACCCAACCACCGGAGCAGCTTCACCGACGCCCTCGTCCATGGCCTCAGATCCGCTTCGCCCGCACCGTAGTCCATCCTACCGGAGCCGCTCCGCAAACACCCTACTCCATGGTTCTAGATCTCCTTACCGGACCCTGACAGCTAGTGCAGCATCATCACCCTTGACATTTCTAACCTGATTCCCACTGGCTGGTAAGATACCAAGCACCCATTGTGGCCTAGGTACTTGTCACCTTTAAACCCGTCCAGCATCACCTGCCCGATGTACTTCAAATATACTAACATGTCTCTATTACATGTTATGCAACTAGCAAAAACTACAAGGACGATGTTTCTTATGGATCTAACAGCTTGGCCAACCAAGATCCCGGACTGAGGCATTGCTATGATCTTGTAACTGCGTCTCTCTCTCTCTCTCTTGTATTGTTGTGTGCCTGCCGGCGTGCTTTGCTACGATTTTCAACCAGTAATCCCTTTGTACAGATAATGATTTCCACTACTGGCTGCTAAATTAGAGATGTAGATGTCATACATGATACTCCCTCCATTCCTAAATATAAGTCTTTTTAGAGATTCCACTATAGACTACATACAGAGCAAAATGAGTGAATCTACACTCGAAAATGCATCTATATACATCTGTATGTGGTCCATACTAGAATCTCTACAAAGACATATATTTAGGAACAGAGGTAGTACAATACACAAAATCATAGGTGGCATGCAGGAATTCCAGTGCACTACATTAGGCTCCCTTTGAGTGCCTGCTAGTCTAGTATAGAGAGTCATGGCTAGTTTATGCTACGCACACAATCGTTAATTGGTGGTTTAAATATGCGCAAGGGATATGCAATGTATTATCATGTGGAGATATCTGAAATTAACCGTATCAACCTGCAGATAGGGTTACGCAATGAGAAAGTACAAGATGTATGTGGCAATTTCATGGAACATCGCAAAAAAATGAGAGGCAGCGGTGAGCCTTTATAGTGTGCTATGGTAGGTCACTCTCCATTGCAATCATCGTGACATGTTATTTGCATGTCAATGTTCTTGGCCAAGTTTCTTAGGGACAGTTATTTTGACTTATCCTAAGAAAATAAGCACCTCTGAATATAAGCTCCAGATAATAAGCCAACCAGTTCTTTTCATTGCCTGCCTTTTCAGCTTATCTGTGGTATGATCAGTGAGAGGTCTAGATTGCATTATATTTTGTCATTTTGCTGCCCATATGAAAATTAATTTGACTTGCAAACATCACAAATTGAACCCAGTGCAGTAATTAATATGATAGGAAAACAGACCATCAATATTTGTTCAAAATGCAAATACAAAGATACCATCTACTTGGCACAATCTACTTTGGTCATTGTCTTCCATAGAGATCCCGTTGCCTAATTTAAATGAAGAACGCATGACCTAAATTTAAATGAAGAACCATTATTTATCGAAATTCGATGGTCCAAGTGGTTGGTTATTATCATATAGCAGCACCGCCTGAAAGCATCATATAGCAGCAGCAGCTCATAGCAACTCATCATACAGCAGCAGCAGCTAGCAATTCATCATATACCAGCAGCAGCTCATAGCAATTCATCATATAGCAGCAGCAGGGGTAGCTCATAGCAATTCATCAAATAGCAGTAGCAGGAGCAGCTCATAGCAACTCATCATATAGCAGTAGCAGAAGCTCATAGCAATTCATCATATAGCAGCAATAGCTCATAGCAAATCATCATATAGCAGCATCAAGAGCAGCTATATCAATGCATCATATAGCAACAATAGCATCTCATAGCAATTCATTGTATAGCGGATCAGAATGAAAATTTGGCAAAAAAATCAGAGGAGATCCTCACCTTGTTGGATGAGCTCATCCTTCAATGGCACCTCAAGGCCATGGTCTGGGAGGAGGGTAGGGGGAACGAGGTGCCTTTTGCCGGAGTGGGGCATCGGTCGTAGTTGTGCGGCGACCGTCGGAGTAGTGCGTTGGACAGACCATAGCGGAGTAGCTGCTGGAGACCATGAGATGAGGGGCAGTGCCAGATGGAGGAGCAGCCAGGGAGATTAGTCCCTACCTGCCGACCATGTAGCCTAGCTGGACAGAGCATCGTCGAGGAGCAGGCTAGATGGGACCGATGGCGACGGCTCGCTGGAGGAACCCTAGTGATGCAGGCAAGGGGTCGAGGTAGAGGGAAAGGGGGGAGGATATGCAAGCGGGCAGGGCAATGAATGCTTTTGCGTTTGTTTTTACTTGAGGGTCAGGTGTGACGTAGGCGTGAGCAGTGGCATTTTGAGTGTAATATAGGCAGACAACAGAGTCATTTCACTATTCCCCTTCTCTTCAATTTTTAGTGAGCTTCTACACAAAGGACCCCCCCCCCTCCCCCCAAGCGAAATAAGTTAAGCCCAAGCCCATAACTCAAAAACGAGTTCTTTACATCTTTTGTGGCTTATTTTGATAATAATCTCTAAAAAGGCGGAATAGAACTAGCCTTTAAGCTGCAATTCAATTGTGAGTGCAATGATGAATCACTCCGGCCTACTATAGTGTACATCTAGGTATCATACATGACATAACCTAATACATGTGCATTTCATTATAAAATCTGAAATATGCAATGTTTATGTTAGTTCATACGTTGCACATGATGTTTAAATGCCCCTTAAATCTGGTCAGTCAAGTGATGGTCTTTAAGCCTCCTTCTATGCTTCTTTTCTTGATATGTAATTCAGTGTTGTGCAAGATTTGCTCACACATCTGTGCAATTGCTTGTTTTTATCAGCCAGTCATACTAGGATTGTATGCTTTGATTACTTGTTGTTCTTGACCTAACAGAGCTTGTCAATGATTTAAACACTAAGGGCTGATGTAGTGGGGGCTTGTATAACTCATAGGTGACATAAAGGTTTGGCTGTACACTAAACTAGGCTATCTAAGAGTACCTAGAGGTCCAGTTCTAAGGTATGCCTAGTTTTGACACAACGTACACATACTAAATGATCATTTCATTCTGTGCAAGAGATGTGGCATATTTCATTATGTGGTGTTGTTTTGTTATAGACTCATCCTTTGGTGTTGTTCATAGACTGAAAAGTATGCATATTTATCTTCCAAGGAGACCAGTAGCTAGTTTGTATCACCTTGCAGAGGGGTGCAATGAAGATACGATTGAGGATTTCCAAGTACAAAATGTTAGGAAGGAGCCTTGCAAGAGAAGAAGGAGCAGCACTGAGCCTGTTGAACTAGTTAAGGTAAGTCACACTATATTACAATTACAATTACTAGCACTCATTACGGATGTAGTCTACTTTTAAATATCTAAAACATCTTATAGTAGTGAACAGTGTGAAACTGTTTCCTGCTATGGTAGAGTTGTCGATGTCATAAATGTTATAACCAAACGCATATTCACACCATTAGCCTCCCTATCGTTACTAGGATACTGATTACATACTAGTCAAGATACTTCATAGGGGGCAAACAGTATTACATTACTTGTTCCTTTATATAGTAAATGTAGCTAGGCCATGGATGTTATTGAGGCGTGCATGTATGCATGCTGCCAACTCAATAGTTCAATTGCATGTTTGTTTCAGGCATAGTTAAATTGCTCTTTTCAATTGCTTTATTTGTCCCCAGTTAATGAGATGCCCAAACAATGATGCCTCATGTTGGGTACTTGTATAACTATTAGTAATTAAAGACCTTACCATTTAATTACTCTGGCAAAGCTTTGAAGTCTATTAACCAACTATTACTGCATGAGGCTCACAATCTAGTTTATACGAGGCTAATGATTCCATAGTTTTGCTTGTTGTAGTAGGTTTGTATGAATCTCTCTGTTGTTCATTATGCTCCCTAAGACTTTAATTAAGCTACGGAATGACCAACTGCTTGCTTACTTATACGCAAGATATATATATATATATATATATATATATATATGTGTGTGTGTGTGTGTGTGTGTGTGTGTATATATATCTACTATTTATCTCTATCTATATCTCTATCTCTATATCTACTCTTATAAAAAAACAGAATTGGTGATGATGGTGTGCCTGCCATCCTGCAATATAGGTCGTCCGATTTATATCTGACGGATAGGAAAGAAACTATGGCAATTTTGCAAAAAGATACCCACACCCTCTCCACATTTGCAAATAAGGCCTTCCCTCGTTTAGCCTTTTCTATCACAAGATAAACTACTCATACAAATGCATCTTGATGTTCCGTGCAATGCACGGGCATCTTGCTATTATATATATAATGTTCAGTAGCTTCGTGTGGTCTGAATTTGAAACCTGGTTGTGTTTTGGATTCGGCCCCAACATCAGGCTCCCCTGGTGAGCTAAGAGAGATTTCTGTATGCGGGCTGCACATACTACCATTTTTATAATTTTTTAAAAATATCACCTGCTTATGCTTCATGACGCGTAACATTATTGTTAGTCCTGTTTTGCCATGTACAAAATAGTCTGTCTTGCTCGCTTCACTGTTGTAACTATATTTTTGCCCTAGTCATGTGTACTTACAGAAACATTTCAGGATGAAATGACATCAACACAAAGATCTGAGAGCAGTGCGGCGTGGCCATTACCAAATGATTATGGGTTGGAATTGAAATGTGCTGATGTTTTCGAGCATCAACTAGAGGTGGCAAGATAATGTGTACGTGATTCTCAACATGCAATCAACATGTTGAGACTGGACTTGCAGGTATTAGATGCAGGAGTAAAAAAATGAAACAAGACACCGAGGTAACCACAAAGGAATTGGAGATTTTATAGACTGAAATTTGTGCTATATGAATCTGGCCATCCTATTTTCTAAAGAGATTATAGTTCAAATGGTAAGTTCTGTTGATGCATGTCCATGATGTATGAGCTTTATTTGTCCGGTGTATGTAATTTGTTGTTTGTGTACGCTTTATTATCACTGGTGGGTATAATTTGCTGTAATTTCTTTATTGCATAGTGTAGGATTTTCTATGCCTTAATCTCTTTATTGTATAGTGTAGGTTTTTTAGAGGCGATAGTATAGAGTAGGACAATTCTTTGTATATGGTATATCGTTGAAATGGGGGCCAACACGCCCAAACATTACCTAGACGCCATCCGAACGAACAAACATGTGTAATCAAAGCGGGCCTTAATTGGGCTGGTCAACTTAATATTTAGCGGATCCCAAACGATGTGGCCCATCGTAACAATGGCTCTTAGCAGGCCGTTAATAGGTCGAAAGCTCGATAGGGCCATATAAATGGAAATGGCCCGCAGGCCCTAGCAGGCTGAAATAAATGTCAATTTTGTCTCGGCCCTTTTACTTGACGGGCCAGTAAGAGGCCGAGAGTGTTTGGGGCCAGAAGGGGCCCAATTTGCAAACTATGCTTTTAACAGGCCGAAAGTCTCGTCGGGCTAAAATTGTGCCCTGCGGAACGTGGGCCGCTAATGGACCCAAAATCAGGTTGCATCGTCAAAGGCCCAACTGTTGTGCAGGCCGTTAACAGGCCGAAAGACAAAATGGGCTAGGAATTGGCCCATTTACCTAATGGGCCGAAGAAAGGCTGAAAGTCACAACAGGCTAGAAGTTGGCCCAACTGTAGAATGGGCCAAGAAAAGGCCGAAAGACGTACCGAGCCATTAACAGGCTGGAACTAACGATGGGCTGCTAACAGGCCGAAAGAAGGTCAGGCCATATTTGGGCCCAAAGAGGTAGCGAGCCCTTAACGGGCTGGAAGTGACGATGGGCTTGAAATTGTCAAATTTAGAATGGGTCTTTGATGGGTCGATTCTATATAACTTGTATGGGTCGTGCTTGTGAATGGGCCTGACTCACGTAGGCCACTAATGAGCCAACCCGCTTATTTTGACAGGCCATGCCTTTTAACCTAAATAGGCCACTGTTGGGCCGAGCCACATGTCGACATACCATAGGCTCGTCCCGTCCACTCACTTGATGACACATGTCCCAACCGGAGCCGACACATGGATTCTAAGGCGAATCAGAATTTTACACGTGGAAAATCCCCATTGGTCTGGGCGGTTGACGGGTTATCGGAACCAAACCGGAACCCGATAGCTTAACGACAACCCGTTACGGTGGATGCCACGTGTCGGTTACCCTTGATGAAAGCACTTCCATGATGCACTATTCATCGTCATGGAAGTCGATACTTCCGTGATGATAATTTTGGTATTGTCATGGAACACTTCTACGACAACATAGGTATGACTATCTTGATTCTATCATAAAATCATCATGGATGTACATGCATGACAGAAAACGTAACCTACTTGACAAACACGTATCATCACAGAAGTGTATTTTTTTGTAGTGTAGGGGTGGCACTAGATGCACTTACACATACAACTGAACAATTAGTATTTTAGAGCAACAATATATTCATTAATAAGAAAAATCGACCATGTTACTGCCCTTGCCATCGTGGGTACGTTCATCCAAATCTTCCTCCTCGTCATCCGACATCCGTATGAGAAATAATGCCCAACATGTAAACGCCCACGACTCGGCTCTGGCCTGCATGTATGCGAGTGAGATGGATCACAGATGATCTTGCATGAGAAGAAGAGGAAACTATGAGGGAAAAAAGAGGAACACTAATGAATCTTTGTATAGGTACATTTTTGGTGTGCAGATGGATGGTTGCGACTGTGCAACAACAACGCATGCTAGCATCGAGCGGAAGATTTCATGGCCTGGTAGACGGAGGCTGCTTGCAAGACTGGGCCGGGCGAAGAAGCCCTGGAGTAGCGGACACGGTCCGAAGGTGGCCTAGTAGATGATGGCTGCATTAGTCGTGTACTAGAAGACGACGACGTTAATCAAGACGATGGCACGGATGGGCCTGAGAAGAAAACGACAGGATCCGGATGTAAAAGTCATGAGCTCGCAATCCATCAGGGCAAGCACCATCTACACCATGACATTGGGGAGAGACATGAAAGGAGATGAGGAATTGGACCATATCAAGGAGACATAAGAAACGGGGAGGTGGCGACGCTCGACGTGGAAGAAGAAATGGGCGGCGGCTAGCTAGGGATCAAGGAGGGAGGACGTGCTTAGGTCTCAATGCATGGGTTTTTTCTGGGTTTTTTTGTCCACCAGTTCTATGAGGGAATAGAAAAAAACGGTGGGAAGGACGGATCGATCATGGAAGGGGGGCTAGAACGAATGATTGTTGATTGTGTTATCCATCATTAGAAGGAGCATGGATGATTGGTTTTGTATATGGGAAATCTTGATTGTTGTTTTATTTTGCTGGTTCTATATATGGTAAGTTTAGATTATTGATTTGTGTTATCCATCGTTAGAAGGAAAGTGTCATCGTGCATGGCTGATTGGTTTTGTATATGGGAAGTCTTGATTGTTGTTTTATTTTGCTGGTTTTGTACATGAGAAGTTTAGATTGTTGATTTGTGTTATCTATTGTTAGAAACAAAGGGTGGTCAAGCATGGTTACTTGGTTTTGTATATGGGAAGTCTTGATTGCTGTTTTATTTTGTTGGCCTTCGATCGGAGGGGGGTTATGAAGCGACGAGACGACCTACCAACTGGGCAATTAGGAGTAGAGATGAATATTTTGCATTGAGTGGCGCCCAACTCTTCCATATGCAATGAGCGGTGGACACGTGAACCATGCGATGACACAACATCTTGTACGTAGATTGCGCCGTGTATTGACCATAGGCACTCCATCTCTAGGTGAAAATGTCAAGGGTGCTAATATTAAGAGAGATGATGCTGACGACCGGCCATAGGTTTGAGAACTGTTGTGGTGTCAGACCTGCACCTACACCTGTGATCCATCTTAGGCTGTTGAGGGCCTCATGGACTGTTCTTTTGTTGATGCATCTCGCAGTTACCTTCTCTAAAACAAGGGGTGCTATGTCCGCAACGGTCCTACCATTGATCCAGCGGTCTCTCAAGAATAGGAGGGGTTTAGCATCTCCCAACTGGATGTGCACAAGGCTATCAAAAATGCCCTTAGCCACATCATCACTCAACGGCAGTAGGCCTTGCCATGGTCTGTTGGGGTCCGTCCTACGTAGCCATTCCCGTTTGACGCACAACGCCAATGCTGAAGCTTTCAGTTTTTTACTCCTCATCCTCCAAAGTCCGTCGAACGATAAACTGTGTTCCAAGCCACGAGGCATTGGCCTCCATGAAATGTATCCGATCGACCCGAGAAAAAACCCTCATCCATTTGTTAATTTCCTTGAAGACCCAAATAGGGGGTCTAGCACCAATAGGTGGTGGATAGGTCTCGCAGCGATGATGCTCTTAACTAGCACAAGGTGACTTGGCCTCATAATCAATCCGCGTTGCCATGCCGGGATAAACTCCTTGACCGCGTCTAGCATTGGCTGCCACTGAGCCTTGGTGAGCTGAGAAATACCAAGCTACAATCCCAAATATTTGCATGGAAAATGCCCAATGCGGAATCCATGGATCTCCTCAATCCGGCCCGTGTCTGGAGTGTCCGGTTTGATTAGGATGGTCGATGATTTAGCATAGATGACTCACAACCCTGATGTTTCACGAAAGATGTCCAAAGCACTACTAACAAAGTTTAGATCTTGGCGAGACGAACACACAAACAGGATTATATCGTTTGCAAAGATAGAAACTTGTTGTAGTGGAGTGATGCCCGGAAGATGGGATATGACCCCAAAGTTGTTGCTCTAATAATGATGTGTGTCAAAGATTCCACAACAATGACAAAGAGAAGGGGAGATAGAGGGTCCCCTTTTCTCAGTCCACGTGTGTGCATAATCTTTCTGCCAGGGATGCCATTCAAAATTACTCTCGAACTAGCCAATGAGAGGAGGATGGAGATCCATAGCAACCATCTGGCACTAATCCTCTCTGTGGCAACAACTCATAGAGGAAAGCCCATGAAAGGCAGTTGAAGGTCCATGATATATCAAGCCTGAGCATCACTTCCTTGCATGCAAACGCCTAGCCACCTGGCGGGCCAATAGGAAGTTGTCGTGCAGGCATCGCTTGATAATGAATGTTGAGTGGTTTGTGGAGATGAGCAAGCCCATATGTCACAACGCATGGTTCATCAAGATTTCTGCCAGGAATGTTGGGAAGCTTATGTATCAAGCTTATAGGTCTATAGGGACCAATGACATTCGCATCCGGTTTCATAGGTATAAGCTTGATGTGCCATTTATCAAGCGGTGTGAGCCCTCTGCCATGAGATCGAGGGAGTGCAATCTAGGGCTCATGCAACCTCATCGAAAGCTTGTCCTCATGATCAGAAAGGACATTCCCATTTACAGTGATCGCGGGGATGAAAGTTTCGCACACCTTCCATTCACGACAGCGTTAAACAACATGGTGTTTGCGTCTCCCGCTTGCAGCCATCACACTCTAGATCTTTGCCTTGGAATAGTATGCTCCAGGGATGACAACCCCGACACCGTGAGTCTGGCCATGTGTTTGTTTCGAGGGAGTTGGAGGCAGGGAACGGGAGTTTTAGAGAAGAGGGACTTAACATCCATTGATTGGTTGGAAGGCATGGGATTTTAGATGGGAAGGGGAAAGGGAATTGGCCTCCCAAATTCCCATGATTCTCTTCCTAGGGGCCCCAGGGTAATTTACGTGAGGAAAGGGAATTAGCTGCCCAAATCTCATGATAGAGTAGTTATGTGTTTTACTCTCATGAAAAACACACAAAACAAACCTTTTTTAGAGTAACAATGTCATGCCGGTGGCGACGGGGACGGGGGGAGAGTTCCGGAAGCTGGGCGAGAGCGCGTTTGTTGTGATGCGAGCGAGAGAGGGGGACGGTTGGGGACGGATGGAAAGGGAGGCGGGCGAGGGTGGCTGTTTTTGCTGCTCGCCTGTGCCCTGTGATGGCCTCGCGCGCCGGGGGCTCGGCTGGGCCCGCCCGCCTGGCCCGGTTGGTCGTTGCAAAACCAGCGGCGGTGAGCTGGCGCTTTCGCTAACTTGTCACGAGAGATTAGGGAAGGTTGGTACGGCACATTGCTGCCTGTATCCTCTCATCACGGGATATTAGAGAGGCCATGCAGGTAGAATGGCAGTATCAGAATTAGAAACAGTGTTCATCCCTGGAGCGACGTACCCTCGCAGCGTGTTTGTCAACTTCAGGTAAAGGGAATGGGAATTTGGAGGAGAGAATTTGATAAAGGATTTGGTTTGGGAAGTTGATTATTAATCTCAATCCATTGTTTGGTGTGAGATGGGAATTACTAGTGGGAGTTTCGCAGGAAGAACATCTTCAAAGTTTGTTTCATGAGTGCCTTGCACTGGCGATTCGGAGGCGACGGTTTCCTCTGGTGGACTCCGGCAGTGCAGCGGCTTCTGGATTCCCTTCATTCGTTGCTCCGGCAGCGGATGGAGGGGGGGCTCCTATTTGTCTCCCGTGTTGTTTGAGGTAGGATCGTTGTTTTGTTTGTTGGTGCCGGGGCGGTGAGGACGGTGTCGTCCAATAAATTTGCCTCGGTTTCTTTCTCACCATGGCGATGCTCTCCATAGCGTCGACAACGGGCGGATGGCTTTGTGCACTTGTCGTTCTCTCGGGATGGCGAGTTTAGTTTTTTTTTTGTTCGTGGATGGTGGTCGCTGCATGTTGCGGCGACGGCAACAGCCGGGACTAATTGGTGTTCCTAAAACGGGGATGATGGTTTGTAGGCGGCGGATCCGGTTCTGTTCCCTGACCTTGTCGGCGTGGTGCAGCGGATTCGGGTCCAGGCTAGCACGGGGACATTCCCCCGCCGATGCGCCACAACGTTATGTGCCTTGCTGCTCGCAGCGGGCATGTTCTTCGGCTTTAAAAGCCTTTTTGACGATGGTGCGACTCCGGATCTTGCAACGATGGAGGTTGGGCTATAGTTCTGATGAGCGTCTCGACGACTCAGAAACTTGGAGGCAGTCGCTAGTTTCGATGTGTGCAGAATCCTAATGAACATTCTTGTAATCTTCTTTGTTTTGGGGTTTAGTCCGCAACGTTTCCAGGAAATCTATTTTTCCCTGGCACTTCTACTAGTTTTTGTGTGCGTCTGTTCTTGTAACTCAGTTATTGTTTAATGAATGACATTGTTACTCTAAAAAAAGGTTTGTTTTGTGTGTTTTTCATGAGAGTAAAACACATAACTACTCTATCATGAGATTTGGGCAGCTAATTTCCTTTCCTCACGTAAATTACCCCGGGGCCCCTAGGAAGAGAACCGTGGGAATTTGGGAGGCCAATTCCCTTTCCCCTTCCCATCTAAAATCCCATGCCCTCCAACCAATCAATGGATGTTAAGTCCCTCTTCTCTAAAACTCCCGTTCCCTGCCTCCAACTCCCTCGAAACAAACACATGGCCAGACTCACGGTGTCGGGGTTGTCATCCCTGGAGCATACTATTCCAAGGCAAAGATCTAGAGTGTGATGGCTGCAAGCGGGAGACGCAAACACCATGTTGTTTAACGCTGTCGTGAATGGAAGGTGTGCGAAACTTTCATCCCCGCGATCACTGTAAATGGGAATGTCCTTTCTGATCATGAGGACAAGCTTTCGACGAGGTTGCATGAGCCCTAGATTGCACTCCCTCGATCTCATGGCAGAGGGCTCACACCGCTTGATAAATGGCACATCAAGCTTATACCTATGAAACCGGATGCGAATGTCATTGGTCCCTATAGACCTATAAGCTTGATACATAAGCTTCCCAACATTCCTGGCAGAAATCTTGATGAACTATGCGTTGTGACATATGGGCTTGCTCATCTCCACAAACCACTCAACATTCATTATCAAGCGATGCCTGCACAACAACTTCCTATTGGCCCGCCAGGTGGCTAGGCGTTTGCATGCAAGGAAGTGATGCTCAGGCTTGATATATCATGGACCTTCAACTGCCTTTCATGGGCTTTCCTCTATGAGTTGTTGCCACAGAGAGGATTAGTGCCAGATGGTTGCTATGGATCTCCATCCTCCTCTCATTGGCTAGTTCGAGAGTAATTTTGAATGGCATCCCTGGCAGAAAGATTATGCACACACGTGGACTGAGAAAAGGGGACCCTCTATCTCCCCTTCTCTTTGTCATTGTTGTGGAATCTTTGACACACATCATTATTAGAGCAACAACTTTGGGGTCATCTCCCATCTTCCGGGCATCACTCCGCTACAACAAGTTTCTATCTTTGCAAACGATATAATCCTGTTTGTGCGTTCGTCTCGCCAAGATCTAAACTTTGTTAGTAGTGCTTTGGACATCTTTCGTGAAACATCGGGGTTGTGAGTCATCTATGCTAAATCATCGACCATCCTAATCAAACCGGACACTCCAGACACGGGCCGGATTGAGGAGATCCATGGATTCCGCATTGGGCATTTTCCATGCAAATATTTGGGATTGTAGCTTGGTATTTCTCAGCTCACCAAGGCTCAGTGGCAGCCAATGCTAGACGCGGTCAAGGAGTTTATCCCGGCATGGCAACGCGGATTGATTATGAGGCCAAGTCACCTTGTGCTAGTTAAGAGCATCATCGCTGCGAGACCTATCCACCACCTATTGGTGCTAGACCCCCTATTTGGGTCTTCAAGGAAATTAACAAATGGATGAGGGTTTTTTCTCGGGTCGATCGGATACATTTCATGGAGGCCAATGCCTCGTGGCTTGGAACACAGTTTATCGTTCGACGGACTTTGGAGGATGAGGAGTAAAAAACTTAAAGCTTCAGCATTGGCGTTGTGCGTCAAATGGGAATGGCTACGTAGGACGGACCCCAACAGACCATGGCAAGGCCTACTGCCGTTGAGTGATGATGTGGCTAAGGGCATTTTTGATAGCCTTGTGCACATCCAGTTGGGAGATGCTAAACCCCTCCTATTCTTGAGAGACCGCTGGATCAATGGTACGACCGTTGCAGACATAGCACCCCTTGTTTTAGAGAAGGTAACTGCGAGATGCATCAACAAAAGAACAGTCCATGAGGCCCTCAACAGCCTAAGATGGATCACAGGTGTAGGTGCAGGTCTGACACCACAACAGTTCTCAAACCTATGGCCGGTCGTCAGCATCATCTCTCTTAATATTAGCACCCTTGACATTTTCACCTGGAGATGGAGTGCCTATGGTCAATACACGGCGCAATCTACGTACAAGATGTTGTGTCGTCGCATGGTTCACGTGTCCACCGCTCATTGCATATGGAAGAGTTGGGCGCCACTCAATGCAAAATATTCATCTCTACTCCTAATTGCCCAGTTGGTAGGTCGTCTCGTCGCTTCGTACCCCCCCTCCGATCGAAGGCCAACAAAATAAAACAGCAATCAAGACTTCCCATATACAAAACCAAGTAACCATGCTCGACCACCCTTTGTTTCTAACAATGGATAACACAAATCAACAATCTAAACTTCTCATGTACAAAACCAGCAAAATAAAACAACAATCAAGACTTCCCATATACAAAACCAATCAGCCATGCACGATGACACTTTCCTTCTAACGATGGATAACACAAATCAATAATCTAAACTTACCATATATAGAACCAGCAAAATAAAACAACAATCAAGATTTCCCATATACAAAACCAATCATCCATGCTCCTTCTAATGATGGATAACACAATCAACAATCATTCGTTCTAGCCCCCCTTCCATGATCGATCCGTCCTCCCCACCGTTTTTTTCTATTCCCTCATAGAACTGGTGGACAAAAAAACCCAGAAAAAACCCATGCATTGAGACCTAAGCACGTCCTCCCTCCTTGATCCCTAGCTAGCCGCCGCCCATTTCTTCTTCCACGTCGAGCGTCGCCACCTCCCCGTTTCTTATGTCTCCTTGATATGGTCCAATTCCTCATCTCCTTTCATGTCTCTCCCCAATGTCATGGTGTAGATGGTGCTTGCCCTGATGGATTGCGAGCTCATGACTTTTACATCCGGATCCTGTCGTTTTCTTCGCAGGCCCATCCGTGCCATCGTCTTGATTGACGTCGTCGTCTTCTAGTACACGACTAATGCAGCCATCATCTACTAGGCCACCTTCGGACCGTGTCCGCTACTCCAGGGCTTCTTCGCCCGGCCCAGTCTTGCAAGCAGCCTCCGTCTACCAGGCCATGAAATCTTCCGCTCGATGCTAGCATGCGTTGTTGTTGCACAGTCGCAACCATCCATCTGCACACCAAAAATGTACCTATACAAAGATTCATTAGTGTTCCTCTTTTTTCCCTCATAGTTTCCTCTTCTTCTCATGCAAGATCATCTGTGATCCATCTCACTCGCATACATGCAGGCCAGAGCCGAGTCGTGGGCGTTTACATGTTGGGCATTATTTCTCATACGGATGTCGGATGACGAGGAGGAAGATTTGGATGAACGTACCCACGATGGCAAGGGCAGTAACATGGTCGATTTTTCTTATTAATGAATATATTGTTGCTCTAAAATACTAATTGTTCAGTTGTATGTGTAAGTGCATCTAGTGCCACCCCTACACTACAAAAAAATACACTTCTGTGATGATACGTGTTTGTCAAGTAGGTTACGTTTTCTGTCATGCATGTACATCCATGATGATTTTATGATAGAATCAAGATAGTCATACCTATGTTGTCGTAGAAGTGTTCCATGACAATACCAAAATTATCATCACGGAAGTATCGACTTCCATGATGATGAATAGTGCATCATGGAAGTGCTTTCATCAAGGGTAACCGACACGTGGCATCCACCGTAACGGGTTGTCGTTAAGCTATCGGGTTCCGGTTTGGTTCCGATAACCCGTCAACCGCCCAGACCAATGGGGATTTTCCACGTGAAAAATTCTGATTCGCCTTAGAATCCATGTGTCGGCTCCGGTTGGCACATGTGTCATCAAGTGAGTGGACGGGACGAGCCTATGGTATGTCGACACGTGGCTCGGCCCAACAGTGGCCTATTTAGGTTAAAAGGCATGGCCTGTCAAAATAAGCGGGTTGGCTCATTAGTGGCCTACTTGAGTCAGGCCCATTCACAAGCACGACCCATACAAGTTATATAGAATCGACCCATCAAAGACCCATTCTAAATTTGACAATTTCAAGCCCATCGTCACTTCCAGCCCGTTAAGGGCTCGCTACCTCTTTGGGCCCAAATATGGCCTGACCTTCTTTCGGCCTGTTAGCAGCCCATCGTTAGTTCCAGCCTGTTAATGGCTCGGTACGTCTTTCGGCCTTTTCTTGGCCCATTCTACAGTTGGGCCAACTTCTAGCCTGTTGTGACTTTCAGCCTTTCTTCGGCCCATTAGGTAAATGGGCCAATTCCTAGCCCATTTTGTCTTTCGGCCTGTTAACGGCCTGCACAACAGTTGGGCCTTTGACGATGCAACCTGATTTTGGGTCCATTAGCGGCCCACGTTCCGCAGGGCACAATTTTAGCCCGACGAGACTTTCGGCCTGTTAAAAGCATAGTTTGCAAATTGGGCCCCTTCTGGCCCCAAACACTCTCGGCCTCTTACTGGCCCGTCAAGTAAAAGGGCCGAGACAAAATTGACATTTATTTCAGCCTGCTAGGGCCTGCGGGCCATTTCCATTTATATGGCCCTATCGAGCTTTCAACCTATTAACGGCCTGCTAAGAGCCGTTGTTACGATGGGCCACATCATTTGGGATCCGCTAAATATTAAGTTGACCAGCCCAATTAAGGCCCGCTTTGATTACACATGTTTGTTCGTTCGGATGGCGTCTAGGTAATGTTTGGGTGTGTTGGCCCCCATTTCAACGATATACCATATACAAAGAATTGTCCTACTCTATACTATCGCCTCTAAAAAACCTACACTATACAATAAAGAGATTAAGGCATAGAAAATCCTACACTATACAATAAAGAAATTACAACAAATTATACCCACCAGTGATAATAAAGCGTACACAAACAACAAATTACATACACCGGACAAATAAAGCTCATACATCATGGACACGCATCAACAGAACTTACCATTTGAACTATAATCTCTTTAGAAAATAGGATGGCCAGATTCATATAGCACAAATTTCAGTCTATAAAATCTCCAATTCCTTTGTGGTTACCTCGGTGTCTTGTTTCATTTTTTTACTCCTGCATCTAATACCTGCAAGTCCAGTCTCAACATGTTGATTGCATGTTGAGAATCACGTACACATTATCTTGCCACCTCTAGTTGATGCTCGAAAACATCAGCACATTTTAATTCCAACCCATAATCATTTGGTAATGGCCACGCCGCACTGCTCTCAGATCTTTGTGTTGATGTCATTTCATCCTGAAATGTTTCTGTAAGTACACATGACTAGGGCAAAAATATAGTTACAACAGTGAAGCGAGCAAGACAGACTATTTTGTACATGGCAAAACAGGACTAACAATAATGTTACGCGTCATGAAGCATAAGCAGGTGATATTTTTTAAAAATTATAAAAATGGTAGTATGTGCAGCCCGCATACAGAAATCTCTCTTAGCTCACCAGGGGAGCCTGATGTTGGGGCCGAATCCAAAACACAATCAGGTTTCAAATTCAGACCACACGAAGCTACTGAACATTATATATATAATAGCAAGATGCCCGTGCATTGCACAGAACATCAAGATGCATTTGTATGAGTAGTTTATCTTGTGATAGAAAAGGCTAAACGAGGGAAGGCCTTATTGGCAAATGTGGAGAGGGTGTGGGTATCTTTTTGCAAAATTGCCATAGTTTCTTTCCTATCTATTTATCTCTATCTATATCTCTATCTCTATATCTACTCTTATAAAAAAACAGAATTGGTGATGATGGTGTGCCTGCCATCCTGCAATATAGGTCGTCCGATTTATATCTGACGGATAGGAAAGGAACTATGGCAATTTTGCAAAAAGGTACCCACACCCTCTCCACATTTGCAAATAAGGCCTTCCCTCGTTTAGCCTTTTCTATCACAAGATAAACTACTCATACAAATGCATCTTGATGTTCCGTGCAATGCACGGGCATCTTGCTATTATATATATAATGTTCAGTAGCTTCGTGTGGTCTGAATTTGAAACCTGGTTGTGTTTTGGATTCGGCCCCAACATCAGGCTCCCCTGGTGAGCTAAGAGAGATTTCTGTATGCGGGCTGCACATACTACCATTTTTATAATTTTTAAAAAATATCACCTGCTTATGCTTCATGACGCGTAACATTATTGTTAGTCCTGTTTTGCCATGTACAAAATAATCTGTCTTGCTCGCTTCACTGTTGTAACTATATTTTTGCCCTAGTCATGTGTACTTACAGAAACATTTCAGGATGAAATGACATCAACACAAAGATCTGAGAGCAGTGCGGCGTGGCCATTACCAAATGATTATGGGTTGGAATTGAAATGTGCTGATGTTTTCGAGCATCAACTAGAGGTGGCAAGATAATGTGTACGTGATTCTCAACATGCAATCAACATGTTGAGACTGGACTTGCAGGTATTAGATGCAGGAGTAAAAAAATGAAACAAGACACCGAGGTAACCACAAAGGAATTGGAGATTTTATAGACTGAAATTTGTGCTATATGAATCTGGCCATCCTATTTTCTAAAGAGATTATAGTTCAAATGGTAAGTTCTGTTGATGCGTGTCCATGATGTATGAGCTTTATTTGTCCGGTGTATGTAATTTGTTGTTTGTGTACGCTTTATTATCACTGGTGGGTATAATTTGCTGTAATTTCTTTATTGTATAGTGTAGGATTTTCTATGCCTTAATCTCTTTATTGTATAGTGTAGGTTTTTTAGAGGCGATAGTATAGAGTAGGACAATTCTTTGTATATGGTATATCGTTGAAATGGGGGCCAACACGCCCAAACATTACCTAGACGCCATCCGAACGAACAAACATGTGTAATCAAAGTGGGCCTTAATTGGGCTGGTCAACTTAATATTTAGCGGATCCCAAACGATGTGGCCCATCGTAACAACGGCTCTTAGCAGGCCGTTAATAGGTCGAAAGCTCGATAGGGCCATATAAATGGAAATGGCCCGCAGGCCCTAGCAGGCTGAAATAAATGTCAATTTTGTCTCGGCCCTTTTACTTGACGGGCCAGTAAGAGGCCGAGAGTGTTTGGGGCCAGAAGGGGCCCAATTTGCAAACTATGCTTTTAACAGGCCGAAAGTCTCGTCGGGCTAAAATTGTGCCCTGCAGAACGTGGGCCGCTAATGGACCCAAAATCAGGTTACATCGTCAAAGGCCCAACTGTTGTGCAGGCCGTTAACAGGCCGAAAGACAAAATGGGCTAGGAATTGGCCCATTTACCTAATGGGCCGAAGAAAGGCTGAAAGTCACAACAGGCTAGAAGTTGGCCCAACTGTAGAATGGGCCAAAAAAAGGCCGAAAGACGTACCGAGCCATTAACAGGCTGGAACTAACGATGGGCTGCTAACAGGCCGAAAGAAGGTCAGGCCATATTTGGGCCCAAAGAGGTAGCGAGCCCTTAACGGGCTGGAAGTGACGATGGGCTTGAAATTGTCAAATTTAGAATGGGTCTTTGATGGGTCGATTCTATATAACTTGTATGGGTCGTGCTTGTGAATGGGCCTGACTCAAGTAGGCCACTAATGAGCCAACCCGCTTATTTTGACAGGCCATGCCTTTTAACCTAAATAGGCCACTGTTGGGCCGAGCCACGTGTCGACATACCATAGGCTCGTCCCGTCCACTCACTTGATGACACATGTCCCAACCGGAGCCGACACATGGATTCTAAGGCGAATCAGAATTTTACACGTGGAAAATCCCCATTGGTCTGGGCGGTTGACGGGTTATCGGAACCAAACCGGAACCTGATAGCTTAACGACAACCCGTTACGGTGGATGCCACGTGTCGGTTACCCTTGATGAAAGCACTTCCATGATGCACTATTCATCGTCATGGAAGTCGATACTTCCGTGATGATAATTTTGGTATTGTCATGGAACACTTCTACGACAACATAGGTATGACTATCTTGATTCTATCATAAAATCATCATGGATGTACATGCATGACAGAAAACGTAACCTACTTGACAAACACGTATCATCACAGAAGTGTATTTTTTTGTAGTGTAGGGGTGGCACTAGATGCACTTACACATACAACTGAACAATTAGTATTTTAGAGCAACAATATATTCATTAATAAGAAAAATCGACCATGTTACTGCCCTTGCCATCGTGGGTACGTTCATCCAAATCTTCCTCCTCGTCATCCGACATCCGTATGAGAAATAATGCCCAACATGTAAACGCCCACGACTCGGCTCTGGCCTGCATGTATGCGAGTGAGATGGATCACAGATGATCTTGCATGAGAAGAAGAGGAAACTATGAGGGAAAAAAGAGGAACACTAATGAATCTTTGTATAGGTACATTTTTGGTGTGCAGATGGATGGTTGCGACTGTGCAACAACAACGCATGCTAGCATCGAGCGGAAGATTTCATGGCCTGGTAGACGGAGGCTGCTTGCAAGACTGGGCCGGGCGAAGAAGCCCTGGAGTAGCGGACACGGTCCGAAGGTGTCCTAGTAGATGATGGCTGCATTAGTCGTGTACTAGAAGACGACGACGTCAATCAAGACGATGGCACGGATGGGCCTGCGAAGAAAACGACAGGATTCGGATGTAAAAGTCATGAGCTCGCAATCCATCAGGGCAAGCACCATCTACACCATGACATTGGGGAGAGACATGAAAGGAAATGAGGAATTGGACCATATCAAGGAGACATAAGAAACGGGGAGGTGGCGACGCTTGACGTGGAAGAAGAAATGGGCGGCGGCTAGCTAGGGATCAAGGAGGGAGGACGTGCTTAGGTCTCAATGCATGGGTTTTTTCTGGGTTTTTTTGTCCACCAGTTCTATGAGGGAATAGAAAAAAACGGTGGGGAGGACGGATCGATCATGGAAGGGGGGCTAGAACGAATGATTGTTGATTGTGTTATCCATCATTAGAAGGAGCATGGATGATTGGTTTTGTATATGGGAAATCTTGATTGTTGTTTTATTTTGCTGGTTCTATATATGGTAAGTTTAGATTATTGATTTGTGTTATCCATCGTTAGAAGGAAAGTGTCATCGTGCATGGCTGATTGGTTTTGTATATGGGAAGTCTTGATTGTTGTTTTATTTTGCTGGTTTTGTACATGAGAAGTTTAGATTGTTGATTTGTGTTATCCATTGTTAGAAACAAAGGGTGGTCGAGCATGGTTACTTGGTTTTGTATATGGGAAGTCTTGATTGCTGTTTTATTTTGTTGGCCTTCGATCGGAGGGGGGGTACGAAGCGACGAGACGACCTACCAACTGGGCAATTAGGAGTAGAGATGAATATTTTGCATTGAGTGGCGCCCAACTCTTCCATATGCAATGAGCGGTGGACACGTGAACCATGCGACGACACAACATCTTGTACGTAGATTGCGCCGTGTATTGACCATAGGCACTCCATCTCCAGGTGAAAATGTCAAGGGTGCTAATATTAAGAGAGATGATGCTGACGACCGGCCATAGGTTTGAGAATTGTTGTGGTGTCAGACCTGCACCTACACCTGTGATCCATCTTAGGCTGTTGAGGGCCTCATGGACTGTTCTTTTGTTGATGCATCTCGCAGTTACCTTCTCTAAAACAAGGGGTGCTATGTCCGCAACGGTCGTACCATTGATCCAGCGGTCTCTCAAGAATAGGAGGGGTTTAGCATCTCCCAACTGGATGTGCACAAGGCTATCAAAAATGCCCTTAGCCACATCATCACTCAATGGCAGTAGGCCTTGCCATGGTCTGTTGGGGTCCGTCCTACGTAGCCATTCCCATTTGACGCACAACGCCAATGCTGAAGCTTTAAGTTTTTTACTCCTCATCCTCCAAAGTCCGTCGAACGATAAACTGTGTTCCAAGCCACGAGGCATTGGCCTCCATGAAATGTATCCTATCGACCCGAGAAAAAACCCTCATCCATTTGTTAATTTCCTTGAAGACCCAAATAGGGGGTCTAGCACCGATAGGTGGTGGATAGGTCTCGCAGCGATGATGCTCTTAACTAGCACAAGGTGACTTGGCCTCATAATCAATCCGCGTTGCCATGCCGGGATAAACTCCTTGACCGCGTCTAGCATTGGCTGCCACTGAGCCTTGGTGAGCTGAGAAATACCAAGCTACAATCCCAAATATTTGCATGGAAAATGCCCAATGCAGAATCCATGGATCTCCTCAATCCGGCCCGTGTCTGGAGTGTCCGGTTTGATTAGGATGGTCGATGATTTAGCATAGATGACTCACAACCCCGATGTTTCACGAAAGATGTCCAAAGCACTACTAACAAAGTTTAGATCTTGGGAGTGTCCGAACGCACAAACAGGATTATATCGTTTGCAAAGATAGAAACTTGTTGTAGCGGAGTGATGCCCGGAAGATGGGAGATGACCCCAAAGTTGTTGCTCTAATAATGATGTGTGTCAAAGATTCCACAACAATGACAAAGAGAAGGGGAGATAGAGGGTCCCCTTTTCTCAGTCCACGTGTGTGCATAATCTTTCTGCCAGGGATGCCATTCAAAATTACTCTCGAACTAGCCAATGAGAGGAGGATGGAGATCCATAGCAACCATCTGGCACTAATCCTCTCTGTGGCAACAACTCATAGAGGAAAGCCCATGAAAGGCAGTTGAAGGTCCATGATATATCAAGCCTGAGCATCACTTCCTTGCATGCAAACGCCTAGCCACCTGGCGGGCCAATAGGAAGTTGACGTGCAGGCATCGCTTGATAATGAATGTTGAGTGGTTTGTGGAGATGAGCAAGCCCATATGTCACAACGCATGGTTCATCAAGATTTCTGCCAGGAATGTTGGGAAGCTTATGTATCAAGCTTATAGGTCTATAGGGACCAATGACATTCGCATCCGGTTTCATAGGTATAAGCTTGATGTGCCATTTATCAAGCGGTGTGAGCCCTCTGCCATGAGATCGAGGGAGTGCAATCTAGGGCTCATGCAACCTCGTCGAAAGCTTGTCCTCATGATCAGAAAGGACATTCCCATTTACAGTGATCGCGGGGATGAAAGTTTCGCACACCTTCCATTCACGACAGCGTTAAACAACATGGTGTTTGCGTCTCCCGCTTGCAGCCATCACACTCTAGATCTTTGCCTTGGAATAGTATGCTCCAGGGATGACAACCCCGACACCGTGAGTCTGGCCATGTGTTTGTTTCGAGGGAGTTGGAGGCAGGGAACGGGAGTTTTAGAGAAGAGGGACTTAACATCCATTGATTGGTTGGAGGGCATGGGATTTTAGATGGGAATGGGAAAGGGAATTGGCCTCCCAAATTCCCATGGTTCTCTTCCTAGGGGCCCCGGGGTAATTTACGTGAGGAAAGGGAATTAGCTGCCCAAATCTCATGATAGAGTAGTTATGTGTTTTACTCTCATGAAAAACACACAAAACAAACTTTTTTAGAGTAACAATGTCATTCATTAAACAATAACTGAGTTACAAGAACAGACGCACACAAAAACTAGTAAAAGTGCCAGGGAAAAATAGATTTCCTGGAAACGTTGCGGACTAAACCCCAAAACAAAGAAGATTACAAGAATGTTCATTAGGATTCTGCACACATCGAAACTAGCGACTGCCTCCAAGTTTCTGAGTCGTCGAGACGCTCATCAGAACTAAAGCCCAACCTCCATCGTTGCAAGATCCGGAGTCGCACCATCGTCAAAAA
This sequence comes from Triticum aestivum, assembly GCF_018294505.1. Taxonomy (NCBI): domain Eukaryota; kingdom Viridiplantae; phylum Streptophyta; class Magnoliopsida; order Poales; family Poaceae; genus Triticum; species Triticum aestivum. The sequence continues at coordinate 561,488,680 of NC_057798.1, forward strand.
GGCTTTTAAAGCCGAAGAACATGCCCGCTGTGAGCAGCAAGGCACATAACGTTGTGGCGCATCGGCGGGGGAATGTCCCCGTGCTAGCCTGGACCCGAATCCGCTGCACCACGCCGACAAGGTCAGGGAACAGAACCGGATCCGCCGCCTACAAACCATCATCCCCGTTTTAGGAACACCAATTAGTCCCGGCTGTTGCCGTCGCCGCAACATGCAGCGACCACCATCCACGAACAAAAAAAAAACTAAACTCGCCATCCCGAGAGAACGACAAGTGCACAAAGCCATCCGCCCGTTGTCGACGCTATGGAGAGCATCGCCATGGTGAGAAAGAAACCGAGGCAAATTTATTGGACGACACCGCCCTCACCGCCCCGGCACCAACAAACAAAACAACGATCCTACCTGAAACAACACGGGAGACAAATAGGAGCCCCCCCCCCCCCCCCTCCATCCGCTGCCGGAGCAACGAATGAAGGGAATCCAGAAGCCGCTGCGCTGCCGGAGTCCACCAGAGGAAACCGTCGCCTCCGAATCGCCTGTGCAAGGCACTCATGAAACAAACTTTGAAGATGTTCTTCCTGCGAAACTCCCACTAGTAATTCCCATCTCACACCAAACAATGGATTGAGATTAATAATCAACTTCCCAAACCAAATCCTTTATCAAATTCTCTCCTCCAAATTCCCATTCCCTTTACCTGAAGTTGACAAACACGCTGCGAGGGTACGTCGCTCCAGGGATGAACACTGTTTCTAATTCTGATACTGCCATTCTACCTGCACGGCCTCTCTAATCTCCCGTGATGAGAGGATACAGGCAGCAATGTGCCGTACCAACCTTCCCTAATCTCTCGTGACAAGTTAGCGAAAGCGCCAGCTCACCGCCGCTGGTTTTGCAACGACCAACCGGGCCAGGCGGGCGGGCCCAGCCGAGCCCCCGGCGCGCGAGGCCATCACAGGGCACAGGCGAGCAGCAAAAACAGCCACCCCCGCCCGCCTCCCTTTCCGTCCGTCCCCAACCGTCCCCCTCTCTCGCTCGCATCACAACAAACGCGCTCTCGCCCAGCTTCCGGAACTCTCCCCCCGTCCCCGTCGCCACCGGCATGGCCTCCGCCGTCTCCCTCGCCGCCTCCTCCTCGCCCCTCGCCGCCTTCGCCGCCACCTCGCCCTCGCGCGCGGGGGCGCCGCGGCCCCACCACGCGCTCCCGCCCGCCCGCGGCCCGCGGTCCCAGGCCCAGGCACTCCGCGCGGTCTCAGGCCCCGCCGGGAGCCGCCGGTGGGGCACCGGCCGCGGCGCGACGGTCGTCTGCGCCGTCCAGGGCCAGGACACCACCATCCAAGGTATAACGCGCCAGCTTGCATGATCGGCCTGTTGAATTGTTGATCCGTGTTCCGGTATGAGATTTGGTCGTGCTGAAATACTGATCCGATTAATGCGTCTGCGTGGATCTGTTGCGTGCTTTCCGATGCGTCTAGGCACGAGACGAGGCTTTGTTTTCAGGATTAGGATTTTTGCTTCGGGGAATCAGCCAATCGTGTATTGGGTCACTTCCACGTGGGCCCCCCAACGTCGAGTTGTTAGGAGCATAGCAGCGATGTGGACGCGAGGCTATGGATTTTACCCCTTTTGTAGCAACTCGATATTCGACGTCTCTGCTGCGGCGTACATCTCTTCATGCATGCATCTGTTGTCTTGATTTGTAGAGCTTGCGCCTGAGTTTCCTTGGATGCTCGCTGCACCAACCAGTACGCTGTCGGTGTATTCAGCTGCGTGCATGGGCAAGCTTGGGCTGCTCTTACAACTATTAATGTTGTCACACATCTGATTTTATGACGGGCACTTGTATCTAAATATGGAGTTGCGTAACTGTTTAATGCGAGTTATTGTAGACACTAGACTGTTTAATAGTTATTCAACTTATTGATACCTGTGTGTTTGGTTGATGGAGTACTGTGCTTGAAACACCAATACATTTAAGGTAACGAGGCTGGCGCTGGACCATGTCATTGACCCTGTGAGGACTGAATGTATTTCACATTGCTCCCTTCAGCGTAATTGTGTTTTCTTGCCCAGTGACACATAAACGAGCAAATATCGGGTCTCCTTACAGAATCTTTTTTGGAAATACCGTAAGTGAATTAGAGAAGGGCCCAGTTATGCAATGGTGCATTGGGTGATTGAATTCCATTTTCAGTTATTTCTATGTTAAAATTCTTGCAGTCAAAAATACTTGGCTTCAGTGACTAGACGACATCCATGATATTCTATGTATTTAGAGAAGTAATGGAATAACAAGTTCTATACAACTACAGAGCAGCCACCACGATATGGACATATTAAGATGAATCTTTGGCTGTGGTGTCAAAAGCTTGAGCTGTTGGTGTATATTCAAGGAATTATCACAGCGTTATGGATATAGACATCTCGTGGTTGTACACTCGTAGTTCTGTGATGGTGCAGTCAGAGTGTGTGGAAGTTCAAAAAAAATTGGTATCTTACACAAATCAACATAAATATACTCGTTTCTGAACGAAAAAACAATTACCGTATGTGCTACATTAATGTAAATGCCATGTGCCTTCTGAAAGAAATATACTCTTCTCTGTTAATAACGACAAGTTAGTGGGCCTAAATCAATATCTGACATGCAAATGCCATGCGCGATCTTATCCCTGTAAAAGTGGTTTTATAGATCTTCTGTGAACAGATTTCTCAGTCTGGTAGGGATTTCGCTGATCTACTTTAGGGGTCGCCCTAACGCTTTACGTTGACTAGAACTTTTATGGGTGTTTATGCAGATATCATGCTGTTTTGGACTTTAGTTCGTGTTTGAATCCTCCAACTTTTTAAACTCAACCAATTTGGGCTGGTATAGGATCATTGGACAGAGAGGCAACAGCATGAAAACAGTGCCAGTAGTGTTGCTTGTTAACAGCTGGAGTTAGCTTTATGTTTATCTCTTCGTTTCATCATTCAACGTTTCATCAGCATGAAACAGTAAAAGATTTGGTTTACCGATTCATCTATGATTTTCTACAAGCTATTTGATCTGGACATTTTATTTGGGGATCATAGAACTTGTGAAGTTTGTTGATTTAGTTTTTTCTTCTCGCTGTACTTCAGCAGTTTCATTGATAGATATGTTCTCGATTGTTCATTGTGATACTGTCCATTCGTTTTGTAGTTCCCGATGTCACGAAGACAACATGGCAATCACTTGTTATAGAGAGCGAGATTCCTGTTCTTGTTGAATTCTGGGCTTCATGGTGTGGACCTTGCAAAATGATTGAACCGGTTATTGGTAAGCTGTCAAAGGAGTATGAAGGGAAGCTGAAATGCTACAAGCTCAACACTGATGAGAATCCAGACATAGCAAGCCAGTATGGCGTCCGGAGCATCCCAACCATGATGATCTTCAAGAATGGCGAGAAAAAGGACGCGGTGATCGGAGCAGTACCTGAAAGCACGCTGATCACATGCATTGAGAAGTTTACCGAGAGGTAAAACGCTGAACGGGCCTCCTCGACGGTTACTCGGCATTCCGCATCCAATTGTTCAGTCAGATCATCGAAAACTCGACGTCATCTGCACAATCTTTCTATACGTGCGTTCAGTTGTGTAGATAGTATTGGAAACTTGCTCTCTGTACCATCAATAAATAGAATCACAGAAGTGTTCATGATAAAAATCCCAAGGAAGCCTGGTTTCATGGTGCCATTCTTTTGGGCTGTAGATATGTATGACGGGACTGTTAAGAGTCATATTCTGTATTATCATATCACATATTCCGTCAGTTCATGTGATCGTTTCCCTTGTAGACTGATGAATCTGTGATACTGTTTCTAGATCTTGACTGTGAGCACTATTCCCCCAATCATACTATGTTTCTCTGATCTTTTAGATGGCCGTGGATGAGATGCAGATGCGGTGGTTGGATGGAATGGACTGATGCCTCTTTGCTTTTTCCGAGGGCAATAGTCGTATTCAGAGTATATATTACTGATCGATCAAAACAAACAGAACCCTGTTTGGTAGTTGCATTGAATTCAGAACAGGCCGAATATGTACGTCTGATTCGATCGCATCGTCGTGAGGACCACGACAAGTGTTAAATCGGTCGGCGGAGAATTATCACTATTGGTGACATGACATTGCACATCAGCTGGCTGGAACTGAAAGCATATCAGCGTCATTTCCTAGTTTACCCGGTTCATTTTCTCGACTTGAATCGTGACAGGGGAAGTATTTCCTGGATCTGGTTCAGCTCTTTAAATGCCTCCTTGTTAGGTTTGTGTCTGACACCCCCATCTGGAGGACCTGTTACAGTAGTAGTAGCTTTGATACTAACTTTTGCCAAACAGTGACCTGTTTCAGAAAACCAGTCGGCGCATGCAGTAAACTGCGGCCGCCGGCCAGCACGACACGAGGAAGGAGCCGATCCACGGTCTCCTCGTCATGTAAACAAACAGCGGGCGACCTGTAAACGCACAGTACTACGTGGGCTCACGCACGCACCAGTGGGGCGTTCAATTGGCCGGACCATGACCCCTCCCCGCTCCCGGTCCCGTCGTCGTTAGCTGTAGCTGACAGCATATCAAAATACGGTTCGTCAATAACTATATGGATCCACTCCAGTAAACAAACCCCCGGTTTCTGGCTCCGCTAAAAACGTGGGTGCACCGGCGCGACGCGTCGCGCGGCGATCTCGTTGGATCCCAGACCACATGACATGCCTTGGCTCCGCCACCAGCCGCCGGCGCGGCGGCACGGCAGGCTGACACGCTCCCTCTCCCCGCACCTACCGGGTCGCCCGATGATTGCTCGTGCGGGCGCCTCGTGCGCGCGTTGCATAATGCCGCGCCTCCGTCGCGGACGGACGGACGGGCGACCAGACAGGACAGAGCACGCACCAACCTTGCCCGTGCCTTATCATCGCGGGTCGCGGCTCCCGCGGCATGGGACGCGACGACGCACGCGGCGGCGCCCGTATCGCCGTTCGCCCACCGGTAATAAACAAACTGGCCAGTGGCCACGCCGGGGTTAAAGCACTAAACGAGGAGTACTCTTAAGCGCATCTCCAACAGCACGCGCTAAAAACTGGTTTGCGGCGTCCTCATCGTTCAGGTTTGACGCGGCGCACAACGCTGGCTCCAGCAGCCGCGCTAAAATACAGTGCGCGCAGCTCCAGTAGCGCGTTAAAATGCAGCACGCGAGCAGCCGACTCATATCACATTTGTTGCATTTTGGACACAAAATAAATTTCACATATCACAAAACAAAGACATGGCACAGTTGACATGTATGCATCATATACAAAGTATGTAGAACAATGCAAATAAGCTATCTATATGTATGCATTCAAAAAATAACAACAACAAAAAAGTTGGCGAAATTTTATACCTTTCGGGCATTTCCACAAACACATCGTGCGCTTCGGCCACCGGCTCAACAAGTGAGCTCGCCGGCGCTTCGGTATCCGCCGCTCCCCTCGCACGCCCTGCAAGCTTCTTCCTCGACTGCTTGGAGGAGCCGGAGCTGACCGCCGCCTTCTTCTTCTTCGCGGAAACCTTGCCCTTCTTCGGCCACACCGCATTTGGGAGCTTCGAGAGGGGGGCACGTGGTACGGCGGGCGCCGGCGCGACGCCACCCGCCACCGAGGTCATCCACGGCGGCATGAAGAGGCCGCGCGCGATGCCGGTGCTCGGAGGAACTCCGGCGGGGGCGAAGCCAAAGCTCCTCGCGCTAGGGTTTGCGGCGGCGGCGGCGGAGTGGTCGCGGCTGTAGGAAGGGGCAAGGGGGTGCCGGCGCGGGCGTCCATCGGCCCAGTTCGCAGGTGGCGGCGCGTGCGGGGCGAAGGTGGCGCGGCGGAGAGAGTGCGGCGCGAGCGCTCGAGTTTGCCGTGCGCGGAAGCGGGCGCACCAAATACACAGCGTGCGACGACGATTCGGACCGCGCGCCCAACTCTATATGTCGTGCCCGCGCTTATTGCGCGTCCGATAGAGCCAATCTACCGCTTGCGCGCGCTAAAAAGGCCAAATTCACTGCTCATTTTGCGCGGCTATTAGAGATGCTCTAAGCAAGTAGCCTGAGAGGAAAGGAACCAAAGCCAACTTCCACTGACTGGCTCCCGCGCGGCCGAGGAGAACGGGCGTTGCTCGTGCAACACAGCTGAGCAGGACGTGGATCCGTGGATGCCGTCGCGAGGGCTGCGCTTTCGCTTTCCGTCCGTCGGGCGGCCGAATTTTGTGTTTTGACCCTTTTGTCAAACAAAATCGGGATCTGACCCCCCTTTGAAAAAAAATCGTGATTTGACCCTTTCTGCTACCGCCACGAGGCCCGGCGGTAGGATCCTATAGCCTGCCGCTAGCTACTGTGGCGGTAGCGAACTTATCCACGTCAGCAGCGATAACGACTTCCGTGCCCCTCTGTCACACCCTACCGCCGTTCCTCCTGGCGGTAGGATGTCTGAACCTACCGCCGTGGTACTTGGCGGTAGGGTGCGGACATATATAAACCGCGGGCCGGCCGCCCCCACCCCCTTCTCCCCCCACCCAGCCCCCCCCCCACCACCACCACGAAGAACAGAGCAGTTCTCTAACTCGCCCTCTCTCATCCCCTCCACTCCCCCCCCTCCGATCTTCTTCGTTTCTTCACGGATTTTGCGGATCGAGATGGCCCCGAAGAGAGAAAGGTAAGCTATTTCGATCCCTCCAACTAGTTTCAATCAAACACCTTTCGATTCGTCGCATTATTCGATTCAAGTCACTCCTTTTTTGAACTAGATTGAACATGTTTTCAACCCTAGGATTGATTTAGGTTGATTCTAGATGTTATATTGTGTTAGATATGAACTCTGTAATAGTTGGTATGGTTGTGTTAAGATGAACCCTAGTTCATATTTGATTTGAATGTTTTTTTATATGATGCATGTTGGAGGCATTTGTTGTGATAGATAAACCTAGTTCATATTTTTTTGTTATCAAAAAAATTTATTATCAAAAAATATTGGAGATATTTGTTATATGTAGGGTATGAATCCTCAAGATGAACCTAGTTCATATTTTTTTTGTTATCAAAAAATTTATTATATGATGAATATTGGAGATATTTGTTGCATGTAGTGTATGTTAGATGATGGAAATACTGGATTTTGTCGGGGTAAAAATGGTGAACCCCTCAAGATGAACCCTAGTTCATGTTTTTTGTTTTTTAAGAAAATATGAGATGACGCATGTTGGATGTTGTTGGAGAAATATGTGATATGATGCATTTGAACCTTGATGAGCTTTTGTTATGCTTATGCTTATGTTTATGCAATTTTTTTAGGAGGCCACCTCTTGCGGATGACATTGGCATCAAGTATACTATGCTTGACCCTACGTTCGACAAGGGCCATTGTGCCCGTTTTATTGAGAAAGGAGTGGTAAGTAACTTTCTTAAAACAATTATTTCGAATCGATGAAAAAAATTTACTAATTGTTTTGGTCTTCATTTCGACAGATGCTCCCGCCACTGCGGATGAGGGGTCACGGGACGACCGTGAAGATTGAGTACAACGAGCGGTACATGTCGTTCTACAGAAGAGCCCGACTGCTGGGTTTCATCCTGCAGTTCAAGCGCAAGTCGCCGACGCTCGTTCACTCTGCTCTCACGGCTTTGATCGATCGATGGCGGCCAGAGACGCACAACTTCCATCTTCCATGTGGGGGGATGACGGTAACACTCGAGGATTGGGGGATGATAACGGGCCTGCCGCTCGAGGGTCATGCTCTGACAGGACGAGTGGAGAGGAAGAACTGGCACGACAGGGTTGTCACCCTCATCGGCGACTGCGCCCCAGATAAGAAGAACCGGACTTCCGGCGTCCCGCTGCCCTGGCTCCTGAAGTACCGGAACAAGTGCCCGGAAGGGGCCGAACCTCGGGTGGTGGATGCTACGTCTTGAGCTTGCGTTGGTTTTCCTTGAAGAGAAAAGGGTGATGTAGCAATAGTAGCATAAGTATTTCCCTCAGTTTTTGAGAACCAAGGTATCAATCCAGTAGGAGGCTCCTCAAAAGTTCCACGCACCTACACAAACAAACAAGGAACTCGCAACCAACGCGATAAAGGGGTTGTCAATCCCTTCACGACCACTTGCGAAAGTGAGATCTGATAGAGATAATATCATAAGATAAATATATTTTTGGTATTTTATGATATAGATTGGAAAAGTAAAGATGCAAATAAAAGTAGATTGAAAGCTTATATGATAAAAGATAGACCCAGGGGCCATAGGTTTCACTAGAGGCTTCTCTCAAGATAGCATAAGTATTACGGTGGGTGAACAAATTACTGTCGAGCAATTGATAAAAAACGAATAATTATGAGATTATCTAGGCATGATCATGTATATAGGCATCACGTCCATGACAAGTAGACCGACTCCTGCCTGCATCTACTACTATTACTCCACACATCGACCGCTATCTAGCATGCATCTAGAGTATTAAGTTCATAAGAACAGAGTAACACTTTAAGAAAGATGACATGATGTAGAGGGATAAACTCATGCAACATGATATAAACCCCATCTTTTCATCCTCGATGGCAACAATACAATACGTGCCTCGCTGCCCCTGCTGTCACTGGGAAAGGACACCGCAAGATTGAACCCAAAGCTAAGCACTTCTCCCATGGCAAGAAAGATCAATCTAGTAGGCCAAACCAAACCGATAATTCAAAGAGACTTGCAAAGATAACTCAATCATACATAAAAGAATTCAGAGGAGATTCAAATATTTCTCATAGATAAACTTGATCATAAACCCACAATTCATCAGATCTCGACAAACACACCGCAAAAAGAGTTACATCGAATAGATCTTCACAAGAGAGGGGGAGAACATGGTATTGAGATCCAAAAAGAGAGAAGAAGACATCTAGCTAATAACTATGGACCGGAAGGTCTGTGGTAAACTACTCACAACTCATCAGAAGGGCTATGGTGTTGATGTAGAAGCCCTTCGTGGTCGATTCCCCCTTCGGCGGAGCGCCGACGAAGGCTCCAAGATGGGATCTCGCGGATACAGAAGGTTACGGTGGCGGAAATATTTCTTTGGTGGATCCTTGGATGTTTTCGGGGTACGTGGGTATATATAGGAGGAAGAAGTACGTCGATGGCCGCTCGAGGGGCCCACGAGATAGGGGGCGCACCCTGTAGGGGTGGGCGTGCCCTCCACCCTTGTGGCCGCCTCGGCTGCTTCTTGGCTTGCACTCCAAGTCCTCTGGATCACGTTTGTTCCAAAAATCACGCTCCCAAAGTTTTGATTCTGTTTGGACTCCGTTTGATATTCCTTTTTTTCGAAATACTGAAATAGGCAAAAAAACAGCAATACAGGTTGGGCCTCCGGTTAGTAGGTTAGTCCCAAAAATGATATAAATGTGTAAAATAAAGCTCATAAACATCCAAAACAGGTAATATAATAGCATGGAACAATCAAAAATTATAGATACGTTGGAGACGTATCAAGCATCCCCAAGCTTAATTCCTGCTCGTCCTCGAGTAGGTAAATGATAAAAACAGAATTTTTGATGTGGAATGCTACCTAACATAATTATCAATGTATTTCTCTTTATTGTGGCATGAATGTTCAGATCCAAATGATTCAAAATAAAAGCTCATACTGACATAATAAATAGTAATACTTCAAGCATACTAATAAAAGTAATCATGTCTTCTCAATATAACATGGCTAAAGAAAGTCCATCCCTACAAAATCATGTAGTTAAGTTGTGCTTCATTTTCGTCACACAAAAATGTTCCCAAATTCTACACCCCCGATGACAAGCGAAGCAATTGTTTCGTACTTAAATAATCTCAAACTTTTTCAACTTTCACGCAATACTTGAGTGTGAGCCATGGATATAGCACTATGGGTGGAATAGAATAATGATGGGGATTGTGTGGAGAAGACAAAAAAGGAGAAAGTCTCACATTGACGAGGATAATCAACGGGCTATGGAGATGCCCATCAATTGATGTCAACATGAGGAGTAGGGATTGTCATGCAACGGGTGCAATAGAGCTATAAATGTATGAAAGCTCAACAAAAGAAACTAGTGGGTGTGCATCCAACTTGCTTGCTCACGAACACCTAGGGCATTTGAGGAAGCCCATCGTAGGTATATACAAGCCAAGTTCTATAATGAAAAATTCCCACTAGTATATGAAAGTGACAACATATGAGACTCGCTATATGAAGAACATGGTGCTACTTTGAAGCACAAGTGTGGAAAATAGATAGTAACATTGCCCCCTTTTTCTTTTATTCTTTTTCTTCTTTTTTTCTTCTTTTTTTTCTTTTTTTTTCTTTGGCCTTTCTTTTTTTTTCTTTGGGGACAATGCACTAATAATGATGATCATCACACTTCTATATATTTACAACTCATGAATTACAACTCAAAACTAGAACAAGATATGACTCTATATGAATGCCTCCGGCGGTGTACCGGGATGGGCATATGAATCAAGAGTGACATGTATGAAAAATTTATGCATGATGGCTTTGCCACAAATACGATGTCAACTACATGATCATGCAAGGCAATATGACAATAGTAATGCGTGTCATAATGATAAACGGAACGGAGGAAAGTTGCATGGTAATATATCTTGAAATGGCTATGGAAATGCCATAAATAGGTAGGTATGGTGGCTCTTTTGAGGAAGATATAAGGAGGTTTATGTGTGATAGAGCGTATCATATCACGGGGTTTGGATGCACCGACGAAGTTTGCACCAACTCTCAAGGTGAGAAAGGGCAATGCACGGTACCGAAGAGGCTAGCAATGATGGAAAGGTAAAAGTGTGTATAATCCATGGACTCAACATTAGTCAAAAGAACTCGTATACTTATTGCAAAAATTTAGAAGTCATCAAAAACCAAGCACTACGGCATGCTCCTAGAGGGATAGATTGGTAGGAAAAGACCATCGCTCGTCCCCGACCGCCACTCATAAGGATGCACAATCCAAGGACACTTCATGTTTCAAATTTGTTACACAACTTTAACCATACATGCATGCTACGGGACTTGCTAACTTCAACACAAGCATTCTTTAAATTCATAATCACCCAACTAGCATGACTTCAATATCACTACCTCCATATCTCAAAACAATTATCAAGTATCAAATTGATCATAGCATCCAATTCACTTCCTATGACAGTTTTTATTATACCCAACTTGGATGCCTACCATTCTAGGACCAATTTTATAACCATAGCAAATACCATTCTATTCTAAAAGACTCTCAAAATAATATAAGTGAAGCATGCGAGATCAACAATTTCTTCAAAATTAAACCACCGCCGTGCTCTAAAAGATATAAGTGAAGCACTAGAGCAAAAATTATATAGCTCAAAAGATATAAGTGAAGCACATAGAGTATTCTAATAAATTCCAATCAAGTGGGCTTCTCCCAAAAGGTGTGTGCAGCAAGGATGACTATGGTAAAATAAAAAGCAAATACTAATATCATACACGACGCTCCAAGCAAAACACATATCATGTGGCGAATAAAAATATAGCTTCAAGTAAAGTTACCAATGAACGAAGACGAAAGAGGGGATGCCTTCCCCGGGCATCCCCAAGCTTAGGCTTTTAGATATTCTTGAATATCTTGGGGTGCCATGGGTATCCCCAATCTTAGGCTTTTGCCACTCCTTATTCCATAGTCCATCAAATCTTTACCCAAAACTTGAAAACTTGACAACACAAAACTCAACAGGAAATCTCATAAGTTCCGTTAGTGAAAGAAAAGAAAACCACCACACAATGTACTGTAATGAAATCATTATTTGTTTATATTGGTGTTAAAACTACTGTATTCCAAGTTCTCTATGGTTCATACCACTTAATACTAGCCATAGATGCATCAAAATAAGCAAACAACACACGAAAGGCAAAATCTGTCAAAAACAGAACAGTCCGTAGCAATCTGTAACTAACGCAAACTTATGGAACTTTACAAATCCTACCAAAATAGGACGTCCTAGGCAATTTGTCTATTGATATACAGAAAAAATAATCAACGCAAAAGCATGTTTCTGTGATTTATTGAATTTTTTCTCGTGAGTGCAAAGTCTCTGTTTTTCAGCAGAATCAAATTAACTCATACCATAGGTTATCCTATAGGTTCTACTTGGCACAAACACTAAATAAAACATGAAAACATATCTAAACAGAAAGTAGAAGCAATTTATTACTAAACATGAACAAAAACAAAGAACATAAAGAAAATTGGGTTGCCTTCCAACTAGCGCTATCGTTTAACGCCCCTAGCTAGGCATAAAAGCGAAGATAGATCTAACTAGTGCCATCTTTGGCACTTGATTCATAAGTAGCTCGCATGATAGATTCATAAGATAATTTAATCTTCTTTATTGGAAAGTGATCCATGCCTTTCCTTAATGGAAATTGGAATCTAACATTCCCTTCCTTCATATCGATAATCGCGCTAATCGTTCTAACGAAAGGTCTACCAAGAATAATAGGGCAAGAAAGACTGCAATCTATATCAAGAACGATAAAATCAACGGGCACAAAATTTCTATTTGCAACAATAAGGAAATCATTGATTCTTCACATTGGTTTTTTAATGGTGGAATCCGCAAGGTGCAAATTTAAAGAGCAATCATCAAGATCATGGAAACCTAGAATATCACATAAAGTTTTCGGAATCGTGGAAACACTAGCACCCAAATCACACAAATCAAAACACTCATGATCTTTAATTTTAATCTTTATAGTAGGTTACCACTCATCATTAAGTTTTCTAGGTATAGAAACTTCCAAATTAAGTTTTTCATCAAAAGATTGCATCAAGGCATCAACGATATGTTTGGTAAAAGCTTTATTTTGACTATAAGCATGAGGAGAATTCACAATGGATTGCAACAAGGAAATACAACTTTCTAAAGAACAATTATCATAATCAAATTCCTTGAAATCCGAGATAGTGGGTTCAATGCTATTTAAAGTCATGACCTCTCCAATACCACTTTTACCAAATTTAGCATCAAGATCTAAAAACTCCGAATTTTTGGGACGCCTTCTAACTAAAGTTGACTCATCTCCAGTCCCATTATTATTAAGATTCATATTGCAAAACAAAGATCTAATAGGGGACACATCAATAACTTTAAGATCTTCATCATTATTTTCATGGAAACTAGAAGAACACGCTTTTACAAAGCAATCTTTCTTAGCACGCAATCTAGCGGTTCTTTCTTTGCACTCGTCAATGGACACTCTCATTGCTTTGAGAGACTCATTGATATCATGCTTAGGGAAAGTAGATCTATGTTTAATAGAATCAACATCAAGCGAAAGTCTATCAACGTTCCTAGCCAAATCATCAACTTTGAGCAATTTTTCTTCAAGCAAGGCATTAAAATTCTTTTGAGAGACCATAAATTCTTTCACACTATTTTCAAAATCAGAGGCATCTTATTAAAATTACCATAAGAATTATTGTAGGAATTTCCATAATTATTAGAGGAATTACTAGGGAGCGGTCTAGGATTAAAGTTTCCTCTATAAGCATTGTTTCCAAAATTATTCCTACCAACAAAATTTACATCCATAGATTCATTATTATTCTCAATCAAGGTAGATAAAATCATATCATTGGGATCAATATAAGCACTCTTAGTAGCAAACAATCTCATAAGCTCATCCATCTTTTCACTCAAAACATTAATTTCTTCTATAGCATGCACTTTTTTACTAATAGATCGTTCGGTGTGCCATTGAGAATAATTAGCCGTAATATTATTAAGAAGTTTTGTAGCATCTCCTAAAGTGATTTCCATAAACGTGCCTCCGGCAGCCGAATCTAAAAGATTTCTAGAAGCAAAGTTTAATCCGGCATAAAAGTTTTGTATGGTCATCCATAAATTCAAACCATGAGTAGGGCAATTGTGAATCATTAATTTAATTCTTTCCCAAGATTGGGCAACATGTTCATGCTCAAGTTGTTTAAAATTCATAATATCGTTCCTAAGGGAGATGATCTTAGCGGGAGGAAAATACTTAGAGATAAAAGCATCTTTGCACTTGTTCCAAGAATCAATACTATTTTTAGGCAAAGACGAAAACCAAATTTTAGCACGATCTCTAAGTGAAAACGGAAATAACTTCAATTTAACAATATCATTATCCGTATCTTTTTTCTTTTGCATCTCACACAAATCAACAAAGTTGTTTAGATGGGTAGCGGCATCTTCACTAGGAAGGCCGGAGAATTGATCTTTCATAACAAGATTCAGCAAAGCAGCATTGATTTCACAAGACTCAACATCATTAAGAGGAGCAATCGGAGTACTAAGGAAATCATTATTATTGGTATTGGAGAAATCACACAATTTGGTATTATCTTGCGCCATGGCGACAAGTAATCCAACACACAAGCAAACATAAAAAGGCAAGCAAAAAAGAGAGGAAGAAGAAGGCAAGCGGAAAAGAGAGGAGATTGGGAAAGAGAGGGCGAATAAAACGGCAAGGGTGAAGTGGGGGAGAGGAAAACGAGAGGCAAATGGCAAATAATGTAAATGCGAGGGAGATGAGTTTGTGATGGGTACTTGGTATGTCTTGACTTGAGAGAAGACCTCCCCAGCAATGGCGCCAGAAATCCTTCTTGCTACGTCTTGAGCTTGCGTTGCTTTTCCTTGAAGAGGAAAGGGTGATGCAACAATAGTAGCGTAAGTATTTTCCTCAGTTTTTGAGAACCAAGGTATCAATCCAGTAGGAGGCTCCTCAAAAGTCCCACGCACCTACACAAACAAACAAGGAACTCTCAACCAACGCGATAAAGGGGTTGTCAATCCCTTCACGACCACTTGCGAAAGTGAGATCTGATAGAGATAATATCATAAGATAAATATATTTTTGGTATTTTATGATATAGATTGGAAAAGTAAAGATGCAAATAAAAGTAGATTGAAAGCTTATATGATAAAAGATAGACCCAGGGGCCATAGGTTTCACTAGAGGCTTCTCTCAAGATAGCATAAGTATTACGGTGGGTGAACAAATTACTGTTGAGCAATTGATAAAAAAGCGAATAATTATGAGATTATCTAGGCATGATCATGTATATAGGCATCACATCCATGACAAGTAGACCGACTCCTGCCTACATCTACTACTATTACTCCACACATCGACCGCTATCCAGCATGCATCTAGAGTATTAAGTTCATAAGAACAGAGTAACGCTTTAAGAAAGATGACATGATGTAGAGGGATAAACTCATGCAATATGATATAAACCCCATCTTTTCATCCTCGATGGCAACAATACAATACGTGCCTCGTTGCCCCTGCTGTCACTGGGAAAGGACACCGCAAGATTGAACCCAAAGCTAAGCACTTCTCCCATGGCAAGAAAGATCAATCTAGTAGGCCAAACCAAACCGATAATTCAAAGAGACTTGCAAAGATAACTCAATCATACATAAAAGAATTCAGAGGAGATTCAAATATTTCTCATAGATAAACTTGATCATAAACCCACAATTCATCAGATCTCGACAAACACACCGCAAAAAGAGTTACATCGAATAGATCTCCACAAGAGAGGGGGAGAACATGGTAGTGAGATCCAAAAAGAGAGAAGAAGCCATCTCGGACACGACCTAGTTGACTCGGATCATGTAATCACTTAGATGACTAGAGGGATGTCTATCTGAGTGGGAGTTCATAAGATGAACTTAATTATCCTGAACATAGTCAAAAGGTTTTTGCAAATTATGTCGTAGCTCGCGCTTTAGTTCTACTGCTTTAGATATGTTCCTAGAGAAAATTTAGTTGAAAGTTGATAGCAGCAATTATGCGAACTGGGTCCGTAAACTGAGGATTGTCCTCATTGCTGCGTAGAAGGCTTATGTTCTTAATGCACCGCTCGGTGTGCTGAACCTCGAACGTCGTCTGTGGATGTTACGAACATCTGACATACACGTTTTGATAACTACGTGATAGTTCAGCAATGTTAAAACGGTTTAGAATTGAGGCACCGAAGACAATTTCGAAATGTCGCGGAACATATGAGATGTTTCGAGGGATGAAATTGGGATTTCAGGCTCGTGCCCACGCCAAGAGGTATAAGACCTCCGACGAGTTTTCTAGCCTGCAAACTAAGGGAGAAAAGCTCAATCGTTGAGCTTGTGCTCACATTGTCTGGGTACAACAATCATTTGAATCGAGTGGGAGTTAAACTTCCAGATGAGATAGTGATGTTTCTCCAAAGACATTGCCACCAAGCTACTAGAGCTTCGTGATGAACTATAACATATCAGGGATAGATATGATGATCCTTGAAATATTCGCAATGTTTGACACCGCAAAAGTAGAAATCAAGGAGCATCAATTGTTGATGGTTAGTGAAACCACTAGTTTCAAGAAGGGCAAGGGCAAGAAGGGATACTTCATGATATGGCAAATCGGTTGCTGCTCTAGTGAAGAAACCCAAGGTTGAACCCAAACCCGAGACTAAGTGCTTCCGTAATGAGGGGAACGGTCACTGAAGCAGAACTACCCTAGATACTTGGTAGATGAGAAGGCTGGCAAGGTTGACAGAAGTATATTGGATATACATTGTATTAAATGTGTACTTTACTAGTACTCCTAGTAGACCAGGGTATTAAAATACCGGTTCGGTTGCTAAGTGTTAGTAACTCAAAATAAAAGAGCTACGGAATAAACGGAGACTAGCTAAAGGTGAGATGACGATGTGTGTTGGAAGTGTTTCCAAGGTTGATGTGATCAAGCATCGCCTGCTCCCTCTACCATCGAGATTGGTGTTGAACCTAAATAATTGTTATTTGGTGTTTGCATTGAGCATAGACATGATTGGATTATGTCTATCGCAATACGATTATTCATTTAAGGAGAATAATGGTTACTCTGTTTATTTGAATAATACATTCAATGGTCTTGCACCTAAAATGAATGGTTTATTGAATCTCGATCATAGTGATACACATGTTCATGCCAAAAGATATAAGATAGTAATGATAATACCACATACTTGTGGCACTGCCATTTGAGTCATATTGGTATAAAAACGCATGAAGAAGCTCCATGTTGATGGATCTTTGGACTCACTCATTTTTGAAAAGATTGAGACATGCGAACCATGTCTATTGGTATACACACATGAAGAAACTTCATGCAGATGGATCATTTGGACTCACTTGATTTTGAATCACTTGAGTCATGCAAATCATACCACATGGGCAAGATGACTGAAAGGCCTCGTTTTCAGTGAAATGGAACAAGAAAGCAACTTGTTGGAAGTAATACATTTTGATGTGTGCAGTCCAATGAGTGTTGAGGCACGCAGTGGATGTCGTTATGTTCTTACTTCGCAGATGATTTGAGTAGATGTTGTATATTTACTTGACGAAACACAAGTCTGAATTATTGAAAGGTTCAAGTAATTTCAGAGTGAAGTTGAACATCATCGTGACAAGAGGATAAAATGTCTATGATATGATCATAGAGATGAATATCTGAGTTATGAGTTTGGTATACAATTAAGACATTGTGGAAATTGTTTCACAACTAATACCGCCTGGAACACCATAGTGTGATGGTGTGTCCAAACATCATAGATGCACCCTATTGGATATGGGGCATACCATGATGTCTCTTATCGAATTACCACTATCGTTTATGGGTTAGGCATTAGAGATAACCACATTCACTTCAAATAGGGCACCACGTAATTCCGTTGATATGAAAATGTATGAACTATGGTTTAGAGAAACCTAGGCTGTCGTTTCTTGAAAGTTTGGGACTGCGACGCTTATGTGAAAAAGTTTCATCCTGATGAGCTCGAACCCAAAGCGGATAAATACATCTTCATAGGACACCCAAAACAGTTGGGTATACCTCCTAATTCAGATCCGGAAGCAAAAGTAATTGTTTCTAGAAACGGGTCCTTTCTAGAGAAAAGTTTCTCTCGAAAGAATTGAGTAGGAGGATGGTGGAGACTTGATAAGGTTATTGAACTGTCGCTTCAACTAGTGTGTAGCAGGGCACAGGAAGTTGTTCTTGTGGCGCCTACACCAATTGAAGTGGAAGCTGATGATATTGATCATGAAACTTCAGATCAAGTCACTACCAAAACTCGTAGGTCGACAAAGATACGTACTACTCTAGAGTGGTACGTAATCCTGTCTTGGAGGTCATGTTGCTAGACAACAATGAACCTATGAGCTATGGAGAAGCGATGGTGGGCCCGGATTCCGATGAATGGCTCGAGGCCATAAAATCCGAGAGAGGATCCATGTATGAAAACAAAGTATAGACTTTGGAAGAACTACTTGATGGTCGTAAAGGCTGTTGGGTACAGATGGATTTTAAAAGGAAGACGGACAATGATGGTAAGTATCACCATTAAGAAAGCTCGACTTGTCGTTAAGATGTTTTCCGACAAGTTCAAGGAGTTGACTACGATGATACTTTCTCACTCGTAGCGATGCTAAGAGTCTGTTGGAATTATATTAGCAATTACTGCATGATTTATGAAATCTTACAGATAGGATGTCAAAACATTGTTTCCTCGACGATATCCTTGAGGAAAGGTTGTATGTGATACAACCAGAAGGTTTTGTCAATCCTGAAAGATGCTAACAAGTGTGCAAAGCTCCAGCAATCCTTCTAAGGACTGGAGTAAGCATCTCGGAGTTGGAATATACGCTTTGATGAGATGATCAAAGATTTTTGGTTTATACAATGCTTATGAGAAACTTGTATTTCCAAAGAAGTGAGTGGGAGCACTATAGAATTTCTGATGAGTATATGTTATTAACATATTGTTGATCAGAAATGATGTAGAATTTCTGGACAGCATATAGGGTTATTTGAAAAGTGTTTATCAATGGAAAACCTGGATTAAGCTACTTGAACATTGAGCATCAAGATCTATAAGGATAGATCAAAAACGCTTAATAGTACTTTCAAATAAATACATACCGTGACAAGATTTTGAAGGAGTTCAAAATAGATCGGCGAAGAAGGAGTTCTTGGCTGTGTTATAAGGTGTGAATATTGAGTAAGACTCGAGACATGACCACGGCAGAAGAGAGAGAAAGGACGAAGGTCATCCCCTATGCTTTAGACGTAGGCTCTATAGTATGCTATGCTGTGTACCACACCTGAAGTGTGCGTTGCCATGAGTCAGTCAAGGGGTACAAGAGTGATCCAGGAATGGATCACAGGACAGCGGTCAAACTTATCCTTAGTAACTAGTGGACTAAGGAATTTTCTCGGTTATGAAGGTGGTAAAAGAGTTCGTCGTAAAGGGTTATGCCGATGAAAACTTTGACACTGATCCGGATCATTCTAAGTAGTAAACCGGATTCGTATAGTAGAACAGTTATTTGGAATAGCTCCAAATAGAGCGTGGTAGCTGCATCTAGGAGATGACATAGAGATTTGCAAAGCACACATGGATCTAAAAGGTTCAGATCCGTTGACTAATAACCTCTCTCACAAGCGAGATATGATCAAACCCCATGGGTGTCGATTCATTACAATCACATAGTGATGTGAACTAGATTATTGACTCTAGTGCAAGTGGGAGACTGTTGGAAATATGCCCTAGAGGCAATAATAAAATGGTTATTATTGTATTTCCTTGTTCATGATAATTGTCTATTATTCATGCTATAATAGTATTGACCGGAAACCACAATACATGTGTTAATACATAGACCACAACATGTCCCTAGTGAGCCTCTAGTTGACTAGCTCGTTGATCAACAAATGGTCATGGTTTCCTGACCATGGACATTGGATGTCATTGATAACGGGATCACATCATTAGGAGAATGATGTGATGGACAAGACCCAATCCTAAGCCTAGCACAAGATCGTGTAGTTCGTATGCTAAAGCTTTTCTAAATGTCAAGTATCTTTTCCTTAGACCATGAGATTGTGCAACTCCCGGATACCGTAGAAATGCTTTGGGTGTACCAAACGTCACAACGTAACTAGGTGGCTATAAAGGTGCACTACGGGTATCTTCGAAAGTGTTTGTTGGGTTGGCACGAATCGAGACTGGGATTTGTCACTCCGTGTGACGGAGAGGTATCTCTGGGCCCACTCGGTAGGACATCATCATAATGTGCACAATGTGATCAAGGAGTTGATCGCGGGATGATTTGTTACAGAACGAGTAAAGAGACTTGCCGGTAACGAGATTGAACAAGGTATCGGGATACCGACGATCGAATCTCGGGCAAGTACTATACCGGTAGACAAAGGGAATTGTATACAGGATTGATTGAATCCTTGACATCGTGGTTCATCCGATGAGATTATCATGGAACATGTGGGAGCCAAGATGGGTATCCATATCCCGCTGTTGGTTATGGGCCGGAGAGTTGTCTCGGTCATGTCTGCATGGTTCCCGAACCCGTAGGGTCTACACACTTAAGGTTCGATGACGCTAGGGTTATAGGGAAGGTATGTACGCGGTTACCGAATGTTGTTCGGCGTCCCGGATGAGATCCCGGACGTCACGAGGAGTCCCGGAATGGTCCGGAGGTGAAGATTGATATATTGGACGAAGGGTTTGGGAGTCCGGAAGTGTTCCGGAGGTACCGAGTGATGACCAGCATGACCGAAAGGTGTTTCGGGAGCCCCGGCAAGTGTTGGGGGGGCTTCATGGGCCAAGGGGAGGGGGAAAACCAGCCCACTAAGGGGCTGTGCGCCCCCCTCACCTATTCCCACGTGACCAGGGGGTTTGGGGCGCCCCATCTAGGGTTCCCACCTCCTGGCTTGGGGGCCAAGTCACCCAAAGGGGAGATCCCATCTGCCCTGGCCGCCGCCCCCCTAGGGGAAACCCTAGGGCGCCTCCACCTCTCCCTTCCCCCTATATATAGTGGAGGTTTTGGGGCTTCCCAACACATGAGACTCTCTCTCCCAAGGCGCAGCCCTACCTCTCTCCCTCCTCGTCTCTCGTAGTGCTTGGCGAAGCCCTGCTGGAGTACCGCGCTCCTCCACCACCACCACGCCGTCGTGCTGCTGCTGGACGGAGTCTTCCCCAACCTCTCCCTCTCTCCTTGCTGGATCAAGGCATGGGAGACGTCACTGGGCTGCACGTGTGTTGAACGTGGAGGCGCCGTTGTTCGGCGCTTAGATCGGAATCAACCGTGATCTGAATCGCTACGAGTACGACTCCTTCATCCGCGTTCTTGTAACGCTTCCACTTAGCGATCTACAAGGGTATGTAGATGCACTCCCCTTCCCCTCGTTGCTAGATTACTCCATAGATTGATCTTGGTGATGCGTAGAAAATTTTGAATTTCTGCTACGTTCCCCAACAGATTCCCCCTCCGGCGGAGCACCGACGAAGGCTCCAAGATGGGATCTCGCGGATACAGAAGGTTACGGTGGCAGAAATATTTCTTTGGTGGCTCCCTGGATGTTTTCGGGGTACATGGGTATATATAGGAGGAAGAAGTACGTCGATGGCCGCCCGAGGGGCCCACGAGATAAGGGGGCACGCCCTATAGGGGTGGGCCTGCCCCCCACCCTCGTGGCCGCCTCGGCTGCTTCTTAGCTTGCACTCCAAGTCCTCTGGATCACGTTTGTTCCAAAAATCACGCTCCCGAAGGTTTGATTCCGTTTGGACTCCGTTTGATATTCCTTTTCTTCGAAATACTAAAATAGGCCAAAAAAACAGCAATACGGGCTGGGCCTCCGGTTAGTAGGTTAGTACAAAATATGATATAAATGTGTAAAATAAAGCCCATAAACATCCAAAACAGGTAATATAATAGCATGGAACAATCAAAAATTATAGATACATTGGAGACGTATCAGTGGACCAGTATGCCAGGGCCTACCTGTGGTATCTTCTCACGGAGGTAGTGTTTCCAGACTGCTCTGGGGACACTGCCCTCTGGATGTATCTCGACTTCCTGGCGGACTGGGATGCGGGGTACAGCTGGGGGGCCGCTGGCCTCGCCTACCTATACCGTTCGGTAAGTGAATATCACATCATTGTTTCAAATATCATGGACGTGCGCTGCTTTGGGTTTTGGCATCTTATCATCTACATTTGTTTTGTAGCTTGACGATGCAACCCAGAGCACGGAAGCTACGTCCGGTATGTGTGGATGTGTGTGGGGCCTCTCCATTTGGATGTGGGAGCGAATCCCGGTGGGTCGTTCGAAGAAGCTTAGAGCGCGTCCATGGACTGACTATGGCAAAGATGGCGACGATGCTCGATACCCGACCGCCGCATACGCTTGGGACATGGTGTTACAATCTCGGGTGAATCCAAGGCCTTGTACAAGATCTTCATCAACGAGCTTGATGCTCTGACGCCTCTCCAGGTATAAGACCTAGATTTCAAATGTGGTTGTCGGTGTCAAAACCGGCGGATCTCGGGTAGGGGGTCCCGAACTGTGCGTCTAGGCGGATGGTAACAGGAGACAAGGGACACGATGTTTTACCCAGGTTCGGGCCCTCTTGATGGAGGTAAAACCCTACGTCATGCTTGATTAATATTGATGATGTGTGTTACAAGAGTAGATCTACCACGAGATCAAGGAGGCTAAACCCTAGAAGCTAGCCTATGGTATGATTGTTGTTCGTCCTATGGACTAAAGCCATCCGGTTTATATAGACACCGGAGAGGGCTAGGGTTACACAGAGTCGGTTACAATGGTAGGAGATCTACATATCCGTATCGCCAAGCTTGCCTTCCACGCCAAGGAAAGTCCCATCAGGACACGGGACAAAGTCTTCAATCTTGTATCTTCATAGTCTTGGAGTCCGACCGATGATGATAGTTCGACTATCCGGACACCCCCTAGTCCAGGACTCCCTCAGTAGCCCCTGAACCAGGCTTCAATGACGACGAGTCCGGCGCGCATATTGTCTTCGACATTGCAAGGCGGGTTCCTCCTCCGAATAATTTATAGAAGATTGTGAACACTAGGATAGTGTCCGGCTCTGCAAAATAAATTCCACATACCACCGTAGAGAGAATAACATTTACACAAGTTCAATCTACTCACGTATTTTGTGGCGTGACGTCATACCACCACCAAGCCTTTACTCGAATTGTTTTTATTGTACCACCTTAGCGCGTTTAGCGAAGCGGTTTCCTTGGCACGTCTTGTCGAAGCAGAGATCGTGTTCCCCTTATTCCGGGATTCCCATCAATACGTACGTGGGTAACCCAACCGCGCCATTGATTGCGGCGCTTGGGAGATAAGCGAGTTTTATCAGGCCGGTGGGGACGCATGGTTTCGTCCGCCCATATAAGGGGATAAAGATCCACCCTTTTACCTACGCCTTCTTCCTCCTTTGCTTATCCATCTCCACGAACTCGAGCTCCAGCGCCCAAGTCCGCACATCTCACCTCAACCTTCTCCAACTATGTCCGGAGCGGGAGGTAAGTGGATGGCCTCCTCCGTTATGGAGGGGCACATCCAGAAGCTGTGCAGCGCCGGATATCTGTCCAGCGACATCACGCACCGGCTCCCCGACGAGGGGGAGCTCATCCCCATCCCCAGGCCCCATGAGAGGGTAGTATTCCTTTCCCATTTCCTCCGTGGACTGGGCTTCCCACTCCATCCCTTTTTCCAGGGGCTCATGTTCTACTACGGCCTGGATTTCCATGATCTGGCCCCGAATTTCAACCTCAACATCTCGACGTTTATCGTCGTGTGTGAGGCCTTCCTCTGCATCCAGCCCCACTTCGGCTTGTGGCTCAAGACCTTCAGTGTCAAGCCGAAGGTTGTGAAGGGCAGCCAAGCGGAGTGCGGAGGCGCCATGGTGGGCAAGATGCCCAACATTACTTGGCTCGAGGGCACCTTCGTGGAAACCATTAAGGGGTGGCAATCGGGGTGGTTCTACATCACCGAGCCGCGTGATCCTAAATGGGCAGCGGCCCCCGAATTCAGATCTGGCATCCCCATACGGCTCACCTCCTGGAAAGAGAGTGGTCTGACATGGGGTGATTCGGAGGAGCTGACCGGACTCCAAGCCTGCGTCCAAAAGCTAGTGAACAAGAAGCTCAAGCTTGTCAACGTAGTCCAGGTCATGCTCATCCGCCGGATTCTCCCGTGCCAACAACGGGACTTCAATATGTGGGAGTTCGATTCGGCGCAGCACCAGACTTTGAGCAGGCTCTTCGACACTACGTACGAAGAGGCCTGGAGGGTGCTGTTTAAGGGCGCCGAGGCTCCCGCATCCGCTACCGAAGATCGCGGATTCAGCTCGCAGCGTCCGGCTAGCGAGGTAAGTGATTTTATCCTTTACGGGACACTTGTTTTCCATAGTTTGACTCTATGCGGGATCTAAACTCCCTCTCCTTTGACAGGACTGGCTGAAGAAGGCCGAGCAGACTAACTGTCTGGCCCCTTTGCCAGAAGACCCAGCGGACGCCCGCTTAATGGGGCTGCTGGTTCCGGCACCCCACGTGGTGCCGGAGAAGAAGGCCAAGAAGAAGGCCACAGGCACTCGAAAGAGTTCCCATTTTCAGGTGTCATCGGACTTATCGTCCGGTGACTCCGAGGCGGACTCCTCCCACGAAGGTGAGGAGGAGAAGAAAGAGGCCTCTCCCCCAGCGGGGGGAGGGAAGAAAAGGAAGGCCTCCCCAACGAGGGAGGCCGAAGGGTCCAAGAAGGGAAGGACTCTTCCCCCGGACTGCTCTGTCAACGCCGGCGACGACGACGAGGACTAGCCTTCAAGGGCCAAGCCCCTGGCGAGATCGTAAGTATCCGGACTCCCGAATAACTTCATGATTTTTCATTTCACCACATGGTGTCTTTCTAATGCCGCATACAACCCTGCAGTCCGCCCAAGGATGATCTTCCCGCTTCGTCGAGCAGGTCCTTGGGTGCGTCGGATATGGATTCCCTTCCGACCGCCTCCACCCCCATGATGCGGACGATGCCGATGTAGGATCCCGGGAGGGGACCCACCAGGAGGAGGAGGCCCTGGAGGTGCCGCAGGGCAACCTCCCGGACTTTGCACCGGACTCCGCAACAAAACCTGTAGTGGTTCTGGAGTCCGGCGGGCGGCCCCTTCGTTAGAAGGGCAAGACCGTGACGCCGGCGGCCTTCGTCCAACCGGAGGCGCCGGATAGCTTGCTGGAGGCGCTCAACGGCGCTTCCATCAAAGAGGAACACCGCACCGTCATGAGTGCGGTGATTCAGAAGGTTCAGCTCGCCAAGAGCGGGCTGACCGAAGCCTGCAGCAGCCTTCTAACAGGCTTTGAGGTAAGAATTTTGATATATGTAAAATAGTACCGCATAGACAGTAGCCCCTGATGCTCAGTTCGGTGTTCGGAAAGAAAAGTCGGACTGAGGATCTAAAAAGATATACGCAGGAGTCATAAAAAATATGTCAATACGGGATTGCAGGCTGTGCTGCTGACCTCTGCCGCACTGAGTGCGGAGGTCAATACTTTGAAGCAAAGCCTCGAGCGGTCCGAGAACGAGCTCAGCCATGCCAAGAAGCAGCTCGAGGACAAGGAAGGTGAGTAACACCTTATTAAAATTGTACCTTACAGAAAAGGATTTGGTTGCAAGAAGAATGACAAGGATAACGTGGGTATTGCAGGGGCCACGAACGAGGTGGCGACCCTGAAGGAGGCGGTGTCCGCGGGCGAACGTAATGCGGCCGCGGAGCGCACCGAGCGAGAGAAGCAGGAGGCGCGGGTGGCGGAGGTGCAGCAAGAGCTCCAGGCTCTCGTGGAAAAACATGAGAGTTTGGAGCGCGACTCGAAGAATCGAGAGTCCGAGCTTGCATCGGCTCTTGAGAGTGCCAAGGCCGCTAAGGCCGAAGCCTACAAGGCCCTCCAGGAAATCGAGGCGTTGAAGAAAATAGTGGCGGGGAAGGCATTTTTCATGCAAAGCAAGCATGTGAGTGTGAATTACCTATCACTTACCCGAATTCGGAGCTCTCCAGGAGCATTCGCAGATCTGCCCCGCAGCATGTCCGATGCTGCTGCTTTCTACAGGGCCGAGGAGGGGAGCTCGACGGAGAAGGTCTTCTGGTCTCTGTATGCTGAGGCCGGACATCCGGTGCCCCTTAGCGACCAGCTGAAGCAGCTGGTCGAGCTCCACAAGGTGGCCGAACAGGCCATGAAGGGCCTCATAGTTCGGCTGTGGCCCGGGGAGGCCATGCCTGGGAGCTACTTCGGCCTGGTGCGGCGGCTGGTGGATGCTTGTCCATGGGTTGAAGTCATCAAGCACTCCGCCTGTATTGAAGGTGCCCGTCGGGCCCTTGCCTGCGCAAAGGTGCAATGGGGCAAGATGGATGCTGAGAAGCTTGTGACGGACGCGCCATCGCCGGGCAAGGAGTATCGCACGCCCGAGATGTATTATAAGAGTGTCCTGAAGGGTGCCCGCATTATTGCGGGTGAGTGCTCCAAAGATATAATATTTGAGTAGACTCGCATTTTGTTATCCTGTGCGCTGAAAACTTTGTTCATATGCGCTAAGCAACGCTTGTTAATTTAAAATATTACCTTCTGTGCGACCGTTTATCAAATGTGAGAGATGGCAAGTCGTCGGCTTCAGCCCCCATGCCACGAGTGCTGGGTGTTCAGGATAAATTTGAGCACTCTTGTTCCCATTTTTGGGTCCATCTAGGGAGGCGCTCAACACAACGAACGAGGCAACCAGACTTATAATGCTTGAACACTCTCACTTAGCCGTAGAATTCTATAATTTTAAATTTCGGCGAAGCCCCTAGTGTTCGGAAGGCCGAATTTGGGGCGCTATCCACGCCTGGGCCGGACAAAGCCGGTTCCTCGCTCTAAGCGGCATAAGTCTTTAGGGACTCGAAAAAAACCTCTCGAACAGTGACCAGCTCTCGCCTCATCATGACGATCAATTTTAGCTTTCTCCACTGAGGTGCTCGCCCAGCTCAACTGGGGCGCAATCGTGGTGGTTCTCCCGGTGCTAGCTTAGCCGATACAACGGAACGTAAGGTACCAAAACATGGGAGCCGGGCAAACCCAACTATTGACCCAAGACATGATTCGGAGCTGATGCATATAATGCTATAAGTTCGGGGTGCCGCACTTGTGAAAGTGTTCGGACTTATCACACCATGATGCGGGAAACATAAGCCCCTGGTGTATTTAGCCGTACCAAAGTGTACGGATGCAACATGTCATAAATGAACATATGTATAAGAAAGAAATGCAATTATAAGCAAAAAGGTGTTGCATTGTTTATTCAAGAAATACTGCCGTGAATGCAGAACGATACAAATAGTGCGATAAGCAAGGCTCTAGGGGTAGGCTGCGGAATGGTGTGTAAAACAGATTTAATGCTCGTAACGGAGACCACCTGGATATTCATCATAGCCTTTCTCCTTCCCTGGCTGTTGCATCATGAGTTCGGCAGGTCTACTGCCGGACAGGGCCTCGGATGAACGGAATCCTGTGGGTAAAAAAAAGAAAGAAAAAGAAAGAGAAAAAAGAACGACACACTTGAGAGCCCCTGGTGTGGTTAAGCCGCATTCTGGGCCTATCGTGGTCGTGCCCCTCCCCTATGCCCATGGTATCTCCAGGGCGTAATGATGTACGCGAAGGACCAGTCTTGCAATTTTGCAGGGGCTGGGGTTGGGGCCGCATTGCTACGCGTGCTCGGAACGTGCCAGGTGGTCTCGTTGTAGGTTACTCCGGGCGCGTTTTAGCCGTGTCCGGTCGCTTAATGGCCGGACTCAAGAATTTCCTTAAGAGGCTGCATTGTACTTCTACCGCGAGAGCCTCTGTATGTTCCTCCGTTCGGAGAGAGCGTTCAGTGTTTCCATTGACCGTGATGACTCCTCGAGGGCCTGGCATCTTGAGCTTGAGGTATGCGTAGTGCGGCACCGCGTTGAACTTTGCAAATGCGGTACGTCCGAGCAGAGCATGATAGCCGCTGTGGAACGGAACTATGTCGAAGATTAACTCCTCACTTTGGAAGTTATCCGGGGATCCGAAGACCACTTCCAGTGTAACTGAGCCTGTACAATTGGCCTCTACACCTGGTATGACGCCTTTAAAGGTCGTCTTTGTGGGTTTAATCCTTGAGGGGTCTATGCCCATTTTGCACACTGTATCCTGATAAAGCAGGTTCAGGCTGCTGCCGCCGTCCATCAGGACTCTGGTGAGGTGAAATCCATCGATGATTGGGTCTAAAACCAATGCGGCGAATCCGCCATGGCGGATGCTGGTGGGGTGGTCCCTTCGATCAAAAGTGATCGGGCAGGAGGACCATGGGTTGAACTTCGGGGCGATTGGCTCCATCGCGTATACATCCCTGAGTGCACGCTTCCGCTCCCTTTTGGGTATGTGGGTTGCGTATATCATGTTCACCGTCCGCACTTGTGGGGGGAAACCCTTCTGTCCTCTATTGTTCGGCAGTCGGGTCTCTTCCTCGTCATCGCTATGCAGCCCCTTGTCGTTGTTTTCGGCAATTAGCTTACCTGTCTGCTTGAATACCCAACAGTCCCTGTTGGTGTGGTTAGCTGGCTTTTCAGGGGTGCCATGTATCTGGCACGAGCGATCGAGTATTCGGTCCAAATTGGACGGACCCGGAGTAGTTCTTTTGAATGGCTTTTTCCGCTGACCGGGTTTAGAGCCTCTGAATCCGGCATTGACTGTCGTATCCTCATTATTGTCGCCGTTAATGCGGCGTTTGTTCTTGTTGCGACGCGACCTGCCATTGCGGTCCTTGATATCCGGACTGCCAGAATTTTTGTTGAGGTTGTTGCTGCGGGCTAGCCAGCTGTCCTCTCCCGCGCAGAAGCGGGTCATGAGTGATGTGAGGGCTGCCATGGATTTCGGCTTTTCCTGTCCCAGGTGCCGGGAAAGCCACTCCTCGCGGATGTTATGTTTGAAGGCCGCGAGGGCCTCCGCATCCGGACAGTCGACGATTTGATTTTTCTTAGTTAGGAACCGTGTCCAGAATTGTCTGGCCGATTCGTCTGGCTGCTGAATTATATGGCTTAGGTCGTCAGTGTCTGGTGGTCGCACATACGTGCCCTGGAAGTTATCAAGGAATGCGGCTTCCAGGTCCTCCCCACACCCAATTGATTCTGCTGGCAAGCTATTGAGCTAATGCCGAGCTGGTCCTTTAAGCTTGAGTGGGAGGTATTTGATGGCGTGAAGATCATCACCGCGGGCCATGTGGATATGAAGGAGATAGTCTTCGATCCAAACCGCGGGGTCTGTTGTGCCATCATAAGATTCAATATTCACGGGTTTAAACCCTTCGGGGATTTGATGATCCATTACTTCATCTGTGAAGCATAGTGGGTGTGTGGCGCCTCTGTATTGGGCTATATCACGACGAAGCTCAAAAGAGCTTTGTCTACTGTGTTCGGCCCGGCCGGACTTGCTATGTCCGGCGTGACGGTTGTCGTCACGTATCATGGGTGCCCGCGCGATCCGTAGTTCGATCTTGATTGTCTTGCCTTATCCTCCAATATATCTCGCAAGTCCAGAGTGTTCCCCTGTGGCCTTGTGCTTTTCGAGCGATGCCGGGGTATGGTTCTAGTGGAGGGCCTAGAGGCCTCTCTGTCGCGGCCACGGGGTGGTCGGTCAGCCGTATTGTGCATTGGTGATGCAGGTTTATATGCCTCCTCCTCTAATCGGTGGAGCAGCTTGCGTTTGGGGTAGCTTTTGGAGGGGCGTTCGAGCTCATGCTCTTCGGCCGCAAGGACTTCAGTCCATCTGTCGGCTAGCAAATCCTGATCAGCTCTAAGCTGTTGCTGCTTTTTCTTGAGGTTGTTTGCCGTGGCCATAAGCCTGCGTTTAAAACGCTCTTGTTCGACGGGATCCTCAGGCACAACAAATTCGTCGTCGTCGAGGCTTGCCTCGTCTCCGGAGGGAGGCATGTAATTATCATCCTCTACCTCTTCGTCTGCCGCTCTCTCATGAGGGCTGGCTTCTGCGTCCTCCTGTGCTGAATCTTGCTGGAGGGGGTTGTCTTCGGCACTGTCTGGGGTGTTATTATCTCCGGTGCCGGAATCTCCATTCTTGTTGTGGCGGGATTTAGAGCGGCGCCGCTGACGCCGACGCTTGGGCTGTTTCTTGGAGGGGTCATCCTCCGCTGTTCCTTCGCCATTCCCATCCTTTGGGATATCCACCATGTATATGTCATATGATGAGGTGGCTTTCCAGTGCCTAGTAGGCGCTGGTTCTTGGTTGTCTCCGGCATCATCGTCCATACCGTCGATGTCTTCAGAGTCGAAGTCTAGCATGTCGGTTAGGTCGTCGACAGTGGCTACTAAGTGGGTGGTGGGTGGGTTTTGAATTTCTTCGTCGTCCGCATCCCAACCGTCCTGATCGCAGTCCGGCCAGGGCTCTCCTGATAACGAGAGATACTTTAGCGAACTCAAGATGTCGCCGAAAGGTGCGTGTTGAAAGATGTCCGCAGCGGTGAACTCCATGATCGGCGCCCAATCGGATTCGATTGGAGGGGTCGCGGGAGGTACGGAGTCCGGCGAGGAGTCCGGCACCTCGGAGTCACGAGCTTCACAAGGGACATGGCCAGTATTCGGCTCCATCGCCGTAGAGGTTGCAGCCCCCGAGGCGGTGTCTAGCCACCCGTCCTCGATCTGCGCAGCCGGCTCCGAGTCGAGGGTCGGAGCGGGCTCGTGTGCGGCCTCCAGGGCATTGTCCGGCTGCAGAGCTAAATCATGCCCATCGTGACAGTGCGGCGCGCTCGGCTGTGGCTCGAATCCATCAAAGATCAAGTCTCCGCGGATGTCAGCCGTGAAGTTCAAACTTCCAAATCTAACCTGACGGCCAGGGGCGTAGCTTTCGATCTGCTCCAGATGGCCAAGCGAATTGGCCCACAGTGCAAAGCCGCTGAATACGAAGATCTGTCCGGGGAGAAAAGTCTCACCCTGGACTGCGTCGTTGTTGATGATCGAAGAAGCCATCGAGCCTATCGATGACGACACAGAGGAACTCTCAATGAAAGCACCAATGTCAGTGTCAAAACCGGCGGATCTCGGGTAGGGGGTCCCGAACTGTGCTCTAGGCGGATGGTAACAGGAGACAAGGGACACGATGTTTTACCCAGGTTCGGGCCCTCTTGATGGAGGTAAAACTCTACATCCTGCTTGATTGATATTGATGATGTGGGAATTACAAGAGTAGATCTACCACGAGATCAAGGAGGCTAAACCCTAGAAGCTAGCCTATGGTATGATTGTTGTTCGTCCTATGGACTAAAGCCATCCAGTTTATATAGACACCGGAGAGGGCTAGGGTTACACAGAGTCGGTTACAATGGTAGGAGATCTACATATCCGTATCGCCAAGCTTGCCTTCCACGCCAAGGAAAGTCCCATCCGGACACGGGACGAAGTCTTCAATCTTGTATCTTCATAGTCTTGGAGTCTGGCCGATGATGATAGTTCGGCTATCCGGACACCCCCTAGTCCAGGACTCCCTCAGTGGTCGACAACACTTTCACTTGAGCTTACCACTTTTGGTGCTAGGTTATCCGGCAGCCGTATACTGACGACCGAGAGCGGGGGTTCGAGTTGAACGTGATGTGCAAGCATGACCGGCTTCTCTGGCGGTGCATCGTGCCCATGATTTGTGTCTATGCCGTCGAGTACCACTTGCCACAATGCGTTGCCGCGCAATTTGGTAAGGCACAACATACACCACCAGCCGGCATCGTCAAAGATACCGGTGGCTACGACCTGCACTTGTGAGTACCACCGCTCGTTCTCATCGTTACCAACTTTCATATTTTTACTAATGGTGTTTTACAATCTTTCTTGTGCTTTGCAGGCTGAGCAGGAAGAAGAATCAGTCTATCACTGATTGGGGAGAGCAACATGCCAAATACGTGAAAGAATGGAACGAGTGGAAAACTCGCAAAGATGTGGAGAGAAGAGTGATTGACTGGGAGGAGTACTCGGATCACCTGATGTGGTTCGACGATGGCATCAAGCATTGTCTGCGCCTAAGGCCACAGTGGACGATGGCAGATGCCGAAAGTCTGTACGATGGCGATGACGAGAATGAAGCCTACAATGACAACATCAGAGAGCTACAGGGCAGATTTAGGGAGTACGGACCCATCATGAACAGAGTGGTAAGTTATTTTTATCTGTTTTCAACCGACGTTTGGATGAAATCAACTTTAGTGCTACTGACTCATTTTATTCCATTGCAGTCTTCGGAGCTGAACAAGAGCATTTTTGATGCCTCTGATGCGCTTAGTTCTATCCCCGGGACTCGAGCTAGTGAGACCAAGTTGAGGGGAACGGTGAAGGTAACATGTAGTTCATTTGCTTATGTTCATTATGAAGTTGATCCATATTGTGCTTATTGTTTCGTTCTCATTGCAGAAGTTCCTCAAAAAAGTCGCAAGCTTGTGGGCCTGCTCGGGTGTGCCACCTCCTCCGCTGTTGTGATTGCTCATGCAGCACCGATGCATAGACTCACTTCATCGAGCCAGGCCGCCTCATCGTCTATGGCGGTTCAAGATGACGAGGAGGAGGGCGAGGACGATGATGATGAAGAGGAAGATGAAGAAGAAGGCGAGGAAGAGGGAGCAGAAGAACATGGTGAAGAAGAGGAAGAGGACGATGAGGAGGAGGAGGAGTACGATGATCCCCACGGACCTCCACCAACTCAGACATCCCAGCGTGAGAAGAGAAATATGCCGATGAAGGATGTGTTTAGTCCATCCCCGTTTCAGAAAGCGCGTCCTACTCATCGCAAGAAGGCGGCCGAGAAGCGATCCAAGAACAATGAGGACCAGACCGCGAAGAGGGGAAGGAAGGACCGAAGTTGTTGTCGTGTCGTTGAACCAAAAAACTTGCATGTTTGCTTCGTGAACCATATGGATTTGCTCGTGAAACTGTTTCGTTAATTTTCTATGTATAACTTGGTGAAAACCTTTGTGGATGTCTATTTGCTATGTATCCAACCTATGTTATTTATGAATTTGTGAATGTGTGCTTCATATATCATACATATGCTTCATGTTTACAAGTGTTTGAATGTTGTCTGCCAAAAATTGAAAACAAGAGAAGTTAGGAGGTGCAAAAAATGCACTATGGGCCACCCTACCGCCAGACACTAAGGCGGTAGGTCTGTACAGCCTACCGCCGTGACACCAGGCGGTAGGGTGCCTCCCCCCCACGCCCCCTCCTGTGACCAAAAAAGCCAGCGTCCCAGCGGTAGGGTTGCACAACCTACCGCCCGGGTTCTTGGCGGTAGGATCCTACCGCCGAACGCCCCGGCGGTAGGTTGTGCAACCCTACCGCTGGGATGCTGACTTTTTTGGTCATAGAAACCCAGCACCACATGCTCCCACCTTGCCGCCGTGTCCTATGGCGGTAGGTTGTGGTTTCCTACCGCCGTGGCCCTGGTGGTAGGGTGTTGCGCTGGCCGTTAGGTAATGGTAGTGGGTCAGATGTCACCGCCAGAAACCCTGGCGTTAGCCTGTGTGACCCTACCGCCGAGCCCTTTGGCGGTAGCAAAAGGGTCAGATGTCAATTTTTTTAAAGGGGAGTCAGATCCCGATTTTGTTTGACAAAAGGGTCAAAACACGAAATTTGACCCCGTCGGGCCGGCACTAGCACATTGGTCGGGGCGAAACCGGGGGAAGCTGGCCGCCTAGGCCCAGGTTCAGGGACACAGGAGTCGGTCAGTGTGCCGTGACCACGACAATTCACGGCTCGCCAGCCTATCTGCCTAGGATGACTGTGCCCTGCGTACCGAGGACATCTGCGTACCGACACGATCACGATAAGTTTTTTTTTTGCGAGGATCACGATAAGGTTGAGCCTATACTACTCCATTCATTCCACAATGTAGTGCGCCCGTGCTTCTTGAGATCCAATTTTGACCGTAAATTTAATCAACGAGATCGACTGCGGCAGGAAAAAATATTATACCACTGAATTGGTTAAATTTACCGTCAAAGTTCAATCTCGGGAAAGCGCGAATGCACTACATTATGAGATGGAGGGAGTAGTTAAAAAACAAAGGTTGAGTGTGCCACATGCTTTGTCTGCTTCCGCTCACCTCTCACTCAATGTGACTTCAGCTGCGAGCTTATCCTCAGTGATCATTCCACAAATATCTGCTTTCTCAGTGGAGCACGACACGGCCAGGAAAATTGCATCCTCTCTAAAGTGTGCTTAATTAATCAACAAACAAGTGGTAGTGGGAACCGTGATTGAAGGGCTGGTAATCATTGCGCTGGTGCCTACATGTTTGACATGGCCCAAACATAATCTTTCGAAGATACTATATTCCTGTCCACATATGGAATTTCATTTCAGCTCGGAATAATGGACGTTTGCGTGTGCGGGCTAGTGATGTGATTGCTCGCAACTAACCAGTACACGGAGGGGACATTAACTTGTGCGCCCGTGTTGTTTTCAAAAAAAAAGAAAAAAAAACTTGTGCGCCCGTGTCGCTCGTTATAAGAGCACCAAACAAAGGCGGACGGGACGGGCGGACCTTATCTCGATTTGTAACTGTGATATATCGATCTTGCCATGGCCTGTGGAATACAGACAGCTGCAGGCTGGCAACTGGCGAGCAGGAGCTCGGCCCCGTTTACTCCATGTCCGAATGAAGCACATGGAACTCAATTTCAAATTTAAACTGAAAGATGAGCTAGAGAAATTCAAAACCAAATGGTGCCAGCTTACGTCTTTATCCACGGCATATGCCCAATTGCCCATTGTGCGTGGCTTTGGTATCCCCCCTCGTCTGTTCGATCGGTTCGATGCGTCCGATTTGGTAAGACCCTCTATTTTTGTTACCGTAGTGAATTCTTAAGACGGGGATGAAGTTTTATTACTAGGTTGCAACGTGGTTACAGTTGGTAAATGACTGTTGGCGACCTGTATCTTCTGCATGTCATTTACTAGACCGCACCGAGCTAATTTGCTGGCACATGCGTTCGTTTCTTTTCCAAGTTACTCGGCCCCTAAAAATAAGTTTCTTGACTCGAAACTCTGAAAAGGATACGTATACACTTTGCCAGCATCCGCCACAAACAAAAGAGTGGATATCTCCAGTGCAAATACTCAAACCGTCCGCAACCATCAAGACTGAGCGGTGTAGATGTAATTTGTGATCCAACACGGCACCTTATTCGTCCGTGGACCGATCTATGTCTGTTTTCTTGTAAACCCAACGCAAATCAGGAGATTTTACGGGAGTCCGGACCACATTTACGTACGCGTGAGCCTCCCCATCCCAACCAAAACCCTATCCACTTGCTAGCAATAACTTATGGGAGCCTTGGCCATAGTGCACATCCTCTCATGAGTTCCATAACCAGGGCCACTCCTTGAGGGAAAGGTAGGGAACCAATCTGCTATATAACTGGATCTCAAAGGGCATCATCGATCGCTATGAAGGAGCCCTCCATGGCGATCGCGAATGCGCAACTGCCCCCTTCACTCTCTCGGTCGCGGGGTGGCGTCTCGTCCTCGCATGCCAGGACGATGACCAACAAGGTGGCCTTCGAAAAGGGGCGCTGGAAGCGGCGCTACGCGGTGCACCGTTCGGCCTTCACAAAGTCCGACTTGGTGCTGGAATGGGTGCGCGCCGAGCCCGACCTCGCGTTGGCCTGGGTCGAGGATCGGCCTAGGACCCATGCGTAGACCTCCTCCTGACACTAGCGCCAGATCAGCGACCAACTCTTCAAGATAGGGTTGGCCAAGTACAGGCACATTGTCCGTGCCTCCACCGACAAGGGCAAGGGCAATGGCGGGCGACATGGCCCGGAGTCCTCTCGCCAGACCATCGCCGTGATCCGAACTCGGCTGATTGTGTGCACGAGGCGGAGCAGCTTCGCCGTGAGTGCGCATCGGCAGCTAATCAAGGTTGCTGCAATCCCTAGGAGGTCATCCGTCGCAGTAAGGACGACGATCACGACGACCTTAGAGGCCATGCATACGAGGTTATCGTCTAGTAGCTCGAGTATTTTAGTTAAACTTATTAAATTAGCATTCGGCTCGCATGTAATATGTAATTTGCTTAAATCCGTCAGGTTTTCATTAATTTTGTTCATTCATGAATCATTTGTTTGAAATGTAGGCAGACATTTGATGCATAGGGTTAGCGGACCGCCCCTATTTGTTGTCTGTGGACACGTTGCATCTTTGGTATTTTCATTTTATTGCATGCCCGTTGAAGATGTCCTTAGTCGCAGGCTAATATTTCGCAGAAACAACCTACGTGGTGGTTCTGGTTCTAGGGATGCAAATTTGAACTAAATCCCTTCGACCCTTATTTCACCTTAATTCAACTAAATAAACACGAACCAATCTGTGGTTGAGATGGTTAGGTAGACGAGACGTTCCCGGGTACCATAAAATAAATGTTTCAAATTTTCATGCCTAGCTCTCTTCCGTCCAGAAGAACACTGTTACACCAGGTCTAGGTTTCTTTTACAGCGACACCATGTCTTGCCTAGCCTTTTTCTTTCATTTTTTTGAAACTCTACCATGTCTTTTCTTTAGGGTACACAAATTGCGTACCTTATCTTTATAGAAGGAGAGAAATACAGCCATACAATCACATCTACCTCTCGCTGCGAACAACGAGCATAGCACAACTCTACACCCGACAAAAACAAGGAAACCACACACGACTACACACTACGTGGTTGTTTGGATAATGGAGATAAGCGATAAGATTATAGAAAATGCGTTTTCAACTGATTTCTAGGAAAACCAATTTTATCTATTATTTTGTGAATAACCGGTTTATAGAAAACTATATTTGGTAAGCTCAGCTGCTGGTTGTGGACGACGGCAACGTCTTTCATCTGGGGACTGGCCGTGAGCGCACGGCAGCAACCGCTTTCCGTCGACGACTCGCCGCGCGCGGACGACGGCATCGACCGCTTCTTCTTGACGACTCCGGCGTACGCGCATGGCGGTGGCTACTTTCCCTCGCCAACACGGCACGCGCACGGCAGTGAACGCTTCCACTCACCCCGCACGGACGGCGGCATCCGCTTCCATGGACGTACAGGCCGACGGTAGAGAGCTGATGCTCAGGGTCAATTTGCATGCACGCCGGCCATCCAAGCTCCCGATGAATGTAAAATTAGCGCTAATGGATTTATTGCGAAAAAAGTGGAACTGGAAAAAATCAGTTGCGGTGGGTTTCTACGATCGTGTTTTCCCAAAAACAACTATTAGTCATTTTTCACAAAACGCAGATTCCTGGTTTTGTGGAAACCAAATTCTGCTTATCCATGTTTTTGGTGGAAAACCCAAACATAGTTTTAGTTTGTTAGGCGGTTATGTGAGTCTGCGGAAAACTAGTACTGGTAAAACTGTGTATCCAAACAAGGCCTACGGTATACAAGAGTCTACCCAAAACCGATATCCATGCCCCGTCTCGACCGATGCCGGTGATCATCGAAGAACAACAACTCCAGCTTCCTTGGAAGAGCCAGTGACGACCGTACATAGCGCCAGAGAAGAACAGTCCGGGCAGCGGTGCACGCCGGAAGAGCGCAACATAGGGTCTCTTATCTCCAAGCACGAAGCTCCCAACAGAGAAACATCGTCAGAAAAACGCCGCCATCGTGCCGATCCTACGAATCAAGGCTTTCGCCCCGGAGATGGTTGCCGATACAAGGCAACGTGGACAACGGTGCTACACTCGGCGACGCCTCCAGGAAGGGGAATGACACCCACGGGTGCCATCGACGTCGGTCCGACCAAGGCCGAACAAAATTTTCATCCGTAGCAATGCACATTTCCACGCCACCAAGCTTCCGGCCAGCCCCGGAAGATGCCTCTCACCTCCAACACCGCAGCCACTTGCAGTCGGAGCCACACATCACTGCCGAGGAAGCACGCTTCAAGCCACCACCTTCAGCACACCAGGAACCGTAGCAACCACCAATCGATGCGGGGACCAGATCCGTCGCGATGGCCTTCACCCGCACCTAGGGACTGCCACACAAAAGGACCTGGCATGCAGCATCAGCCACACTTCGATGCCAACTTCACCGAGGCATCACCGCCGGCACCTCACACGTAGGTGGTCGGGCGCCCGCTACTCGCCAGGCCCTGCCTAGCCGAGCCTCGCAGCGCCGCCGCCTCCATGGTTGCGCATGCGCTGCCGCCTCCGACGAAATCAACGCACCACCCACATCCACTCATCCGCTGCACCCCTCATGCAGATCCAAGGGAGCGCTGTCGAGCATCCCGCCGTGAACCAGCCTCCCGCAGCACCCGACCAGGAACCATCCGACGCGTCAGATCTGGCCCGAGAGCCACGGATCCGCGCAAGGGAGAGCTGCCGGGCAGCCGATCCGACACCGACCAAGGGCGCCACCACGATGCCACAGGCCGGGCGAAGTTGTGCCTAGCCGAGCAGGGCCGCGCCGCGCCACCCGGAGCAGGGCACTGTCGACCCCAGACGCAGCCAGCTCGCCCCGCACCACCCGGGGCAAGGCCGCGCCACTCCGCCCAGACGAGAGCCACATGCGCGCCGTACCTCGCCAGAGCCACCCCTGCCCGCCGCCGGCACGCGAACCACGCCGGCGTGAGGACCTCCGTGCCAGATCTGGCATCCCGCGCCGCCGGGAGCCTGGAGAGGAGGGGAGAAACCCCGCCGCCGCCGACCCGCCAGGGCTTTGCCCGGCGACGTCCCTTGGCGGTGGCGAGGGAGTGGGGAGGCGGGACGGGAGGACTAGCGGCGGCGCGATTTAGGGTTCCTCCCGGGCCGCTCGCGGGAGCGGCACGGGGGACGGGGGGAAGTACTCTACCATGTCATAGCTACTGTAGCCTATCAAACTGCCAGCGGAATCTCGAAGCCATATCCTTTTCCGTTGCTCGCTCGCTCGCACCGATGCCGCCGTCCTCGGCTCTTATCCCGGCAAAAAAAAATTCAACTGGAAGCTTCCCACCGAAAGCAACGTCGGAGACCATCCTCGCCGTTCGATCGAGGCGACGGACGGCGCGCGTCGTCCCGCGCCCCCGCGGGCCAATCACAGCCGTCTCCGCAGGATCGGACGGCCAACGCCCCCTCTGCCCCCGTCGGTCTCCGGCTCTATATAATTTTCTCTAGCCCCCTCCGCAAGTGACGTCGACACCCAATCTCATCCCACCTCCACCTCCTTCTTAACCTCCCTCATCTTCTTCCTCCGCCCGCTCCCCCGCACGCCGCAGCGACGCAATCTCACCGATCGGGCCTCGCCCCCCCTCGCTCGATCCTCGGAGGCCAGGGACCGAGGGCGGCGGCGCGCGTGCGGATTGGATTCCTTCCGAGGTCGGTTCAAATCAAGCTCCTTATTTCTCCGTCCTGCTGTTGTTCTTGTGATTTTTTGCGGGGTGTAGATTGCGTCTTCGGCCTGATTCTAGCACCGTTGTGCGCCGCGGGATTGTTTCTCGTGGTGGATTCTCGGATGTTGCAATTGGGCTGGGCTGCCTCCGTGGCTCGCGTTTGTCTAGCTTCGCTGCTGCCGCCGCCGCCTTGGCACCAGCTGCCCGGGGGTGCTTCTCCAGGAAGAAGCTGTCGGGGTGTTTTCCCCCGTCTTCTCATGGGTCAAATTAGCCGTGGTGATGTCGTGCTTCTCTAGGGAAAGGATTTATCTTGTTCATTTCCTCTGTGAAATCAGGGGGCGCAATCCTTCCGACCCTTATCGCCGTGTTTACGAATTCAGGATGCGAAACTAGTTTTCCTCGTATTGACGCCGGGGACATCATGTCTGCTCCTCCATGCTCTGTTGCTGTTGCCCACCGAAGTTAGATTTTTTGGGGTCAAACTCCTCTCTCTCGCATTGAGATTGCATACGGCGGTAGAACTTAGTAATATCTTACTTGGAGTGGGGGAAAAGAAATCCCGTGGGTATGTTCAGTAGAATGCTCAATGCCCATTGAATTGTCAAACCGTGTTCGGTTGTACAATATTGCATTATATGCAGCATCAATTCATAGCGTGCATAATAATTGTAGTGGTAGATAGCACAATTAAGCGCAGCAGATCTGTGTGCTTGGAAGCTTGTCTCTCAAGGATCACATCGGTTTCAGTTACTCTGTTGGCTAGTATCCGTTCTTGCTGCGGTATAGGAAAAAGTTGTGCTCTGGGTTTGATATATGCGTGACTTATGTAATTAAGTACGCGTGTTTAAATTAGGAAGGGATTACCGAAGTCCACTTGTGCATTATTAATAAAAAAGTATATAATAAAATTAGTAGTACTTGCACACATGGGGCCATGGTGGTTGGGATATTTCCACTGACGCTGTTGAGCAATTAATCCCCTGTTTCCCGATCCTAATACAGTAGTGTGCCATTATCTCTTGGTTAATATTCTTTTCTGTGGTCACTGGATATGTTAAATGATGATCCTTTTGGTCTACTTGTCTCCATGGAATATGCCAAGCCATTTAGCTAGTCCGTCGTTGTTGCGGTCCACATCACGATCCCCACCTGTTGGTGTTTTCCAATGATTCAATTGTGAGAGGAACCCCACAACCACATAGAAAGATCAACGTGCTACGGAAGCTTATGCCGAAGATTGGGACGGGGCATCTCATCCTCTCCACCTGCTCCTCCTTGGTTTAGTCAAATCCGCTTGTTTGGTCTTCCATGGCTAATAGCGCTGAATATTCAATTACAACAGCTGGGATCAGCTTTAATCTAGCCAACGTTGTCCAGGTCCACTATGCAAACCGTGGCTACATATTATAGAATGCAAACTGTGTTCCATGCCTTTCTTCCCGAGGTAACTCCAAGCTGCCAATCATGGCCCTTGCCTTGAACATGGGGCGGTCAAATACTGCAGCGGGACACGGTGGGCATAAGCTAGTGGTTTGGTTTCATTTTCTTAGTGATTCAGGTTTCCCAGGAAGATATGCTAGGATAGCATGTCAGTAGAACGTAAAGTGGCTTAGGGTTAGAATAACAAAGAGGATAAAGACAGAATGCAGCATCTGTAGCCCTTGTACTAATTATTACTAAAGAAATCACAGCATCCACAGCTGTTGACTCAGCCTGCTGAGAAAGATGGTGGGTTCTTCCATGGGGAGTCCATTGCTTGCAAAAAGGGCAAATGGAGTGCTTATAGTTATAGTTATTCTCTGGCACATTGACAAGGAATCCAGGGGCTTTACCTAACATCCGCTCCACTTTTCACACTTGTTAATGTGAGTGGATAGACTCCTCAGGACAGGATGATGTGGCGTGGGCCTTAATGCTGCCTGTTATCTGAACCCCTTTTGTTGTTTAGCAGGCAACTGTGTCTGTTTGCCCTTCCACTCTCGAATTTTGGGATATATATTAAGCACTGCATTCTGCTTGCTGTGTGCCTTCCAATTCCTCTTTCTTGGTGTTTATCTAGTCCTTAAACACATGGTTATAGGTGTTTTAAACGCGTTAACGGCTTCATGATTAGCCCCACTTTTCTGATGACTTCTCCTTTCCATTGCATGTATTCCTACTGTCTACTGACCTTCTATTTTATTTGATTGCAGTACCGTGAGTTCTTCGACCAGAACTGTTTGCGACAGCTAGCATTCTGATTGCTATGGAAGGTGGGGGAATGGACCAGGTTTGCATGGCTGCCATGACAAACCAACCTCCAGTGTCCGATAACAAGCCGATGAAGAACATCAGTGGGGAGATGCCTGCAACCGCAACCGCAAACGCTGGAAGCGGCTCCTTTGACTGCAACATCTGCCTCGACTTCGCTGCAGACCCAGTTGTTACCCTCTGTGGCCATCTCTACTGCTGGCCTTGCATCTACGAGTGGCTGCGACCGTCGGTGGTATCAGCCTCCGGTGCCAACAGCACTTCAGCAAGGCAGCAGTGCCCCGTGTGCAAGGCCGCGCTATCTGCTGACAGCCTCGTGCCGCTCTATGGCCGTGGTGGTAGCTCGAAGAAATCACTGGATGGCACGGCCATTCCTCGACGGCCAACAGTGCACCGGGAGAATGTTGCGCACCAGCACGCGCAAAGCAGCATCGATGATGACCGGCACCACCACAATGTGGAGCCCAGCCCTCCGCTCCGGTCACTGCGGCATGCGCACCACCACCATCCTGGTGCCACCGAATTCGACTTCGTCTACCCTCCTTCGCCAATGGGGCGTGGCCTGATCCACTCGACGGCTGGAGGAGTGCTTGGAGGGATGGCGGAGGCGGTGCTTCCGTGGGCGTTCCGCGGCCAGGTGCCGCCGAGCATGTACTACACAAGCCCCTACGCCGTTGCGGACCACACGGCGGGTCCCCGGCTGAGGAGGCAGCAGATGGAGGTGGAGAGGTCCCTGCACCAGATCTGGTTCTTCCTCTTCGTGTTTGTTGTGTTGTGTCTGCTCTTGTTCTGAAGCAAGGCTAGAGGCTCTCGTTCTGAACTGAAGAGGCGGTATACGGCTTGTGTATATATTGGAAGGCGTGATATACTGCCTCTCGAGGAAAAAGAAGGCAAGATACTAATGAATGGGTGTCACTTATATAGTGATGGGGAGAGGATAAGGAACCGTTAATGCTCTTAACGGTCTCTATCGGTAAGCATGCGTCTAAATCATGCTGATATATAGAGTTGTAATATGAAAGACTTGGAGGTGAAATGCAAATTTCATTCTTGTCTTGCCTCAGTACCAGGAAATCCATTACCTGAACCATACATATGGCCTGTTTGGTTTGCCTGCATCTGTCACTACCATGTAATGCAAATTTTCCTCTCAATCTGGATTTTCTTTCCAGAATCTGCATTGTTCTTGCATTTGATTGGCAGTTTGCCGTTACTGGATTTACGCTCATTAATCTCCCCATTCGTCGTTTGTGCAATTAATGTGTTTAACATTTATATACATTTTCTGGTCACGTTTTCAGAACATCTCAAAATGCACATTGCAGATTTGCAAATTGAATGACATGGAAGCATATCGCGCATCAGAAAAGAATTGTTTTTATGTTGAGACATTTCAATTAGTAGCCGTGCCCTACTTTATTGTATAATAGAAGTGTTTGCCCAACAGCATCTTTCTGCAGTGTGCAAGGAGAAGTCATGTGCATCGTGCATCTCTTCGGTGCCGGGCAAACAGTATTGTGGCCTCCGCCTGTCCGGTGAGAGGGCGGCAGTAGCAGCACAGTAGTAGATGCCACCTTCCATGTGCTCGGCGGTGTACTGAACTATACTGATTACATGTGTTCAAAGGAGGAACTATACTGATTATATTTGCAAACGGCGGCAAAATCTCGGAATTTTAACAGAGTAGCACTGACCAATATGCATGACAAGTGATAATCGTCCCACAAGAGACGAGGCGTCAATAGGTCAATCCATTTGCACAATAGTACGGTTACATGAGCTGCCAATTCAGTTTTTGTACCAGTCAAGAAACAGAACAGAGAAAGTAAGAACAAAGAAGAAAAGCAGGAGAAAGGTTCTACTGCTGCTGTTCCGCTGGATCGCCTGGGATAGCTCCTTGTTCCCACGCTCCACGTTGTTCGTTGCTTCCACTGCCTGAGAAAATGCATAGGATGTGCCGTAAGAGGAGAAGCAAACAGCGATTGAAAACTTATCACGAGTCATTCATAATTTATACAGACAGATCAGATAACTTTGTGTCCTTTTTCTTAAGGCAATGACTCTTTTTTTTTTGGTCCTGTTGAATTTGGCAGATTATCAAGTAATAAAGATATTGCAGATTTCCTAGATCAGCCAAAACAAAAAAGGAAAAATTCTTATTGGATGGATCCTGATGACTTCAGTTGATAAGAAACAACATATACATAATCATGTAATCCCTCTGTAAACAAACATAAGACGTCTTATATTTGTTTATAGAGGGAGTAGCTCTTACACGGACGCAAGCAAATGTTGTGCGCTCAAATGCTATTATTATCATCTCATTGTAGGATTTGTATTTTTATATGCTATTATCTGTTGTCTCTTATTATCCTACAAGAATATGCTGCGTTTTGAAAATTTTGATCCCACACGAACAACCCTAGTTTGCTATTGAAATTTGAATGGATATATCCTATGCCACCTACAATAGAATTTTCAAGAGTTCTACTATAACCAAGATTTTCCAGGAATTCGCAAAATTTTGAGAACTGATACTTTCACTAGAGATGTCTAGTCTCTTCTCTTGAATAACAACCAGATGTTGGCTTAAACTTTTGCACAGATATCATACCTGGTCGTATAAATATTGAATCTGCTGAGCTTGCTGTAGAACATGTGTTGACATAAGATGATTAAGTGCTGACATCTCTATCATCTTTGTCTCCGTTTCTTGGACAGT
This sequence comes from Triticum aestivum, assembly GCF_018294505.1. Lineage (NCBI taxonomy): Eukaryota > Viridiplantae > Streptophyta > Magnoliopsida > Poales > Poaceae > Triticum > Triticum aestivum. Next base: position 561,532,974 of record NC_057798.1, read on the forward strand.
ATCAAGAAGATTGGTCAACTCCATCTGAGCCAAGAGTTACAGGAAAGTAAATAAGCTGACTTATAACAAAGTGTATCTGAGACAACATTATTTTGTGTCAATTGCCCAGGCAGTAAAAAAACACCAATTCCCCAGTACCGTTACCAAAAGCGTGCAATTCGCCAAAAGCACAAAACACAGTATCATCAGCAGAGAGAACACACCTGGAAGGTCTAATTTGCCATTCGGTTCAGGACATTATTTCTCATTTCCTCTGTGTATCCGTTTATTTTACTTGCACCCCATTTAGCCATGTTCTAACCTATATGTTTCACCATTTTGTATTCATTTTTGTTAAATAAATTCACCAGCTGATATAACCACATATTCCAACCTACCTGAGCAATTTAACAAATTTCAACACACATGTCATTCCTTTTTAAGAAAATTCCCCAGCTGATATCACTACACATACCACAAACACGCACTATTTTAATCAACTAAAATAGCCTGGTTCGGTATTCTAGCAAACAATCTGTTTCTTTCTAATGGTGATGTTTTTGCAATGCATCTGAGCAATTGACACAACATAATGGTGTCCCATAGCAAATTTTGCCTAGTAATCCCTCCGTCCCAAAATAAGTGTCTCAAGTACATATTATATCCCATCCATATTATATTACCTGGAGAGCTCGTGTTTCATCGTCCAAGAGCTGTTCTTGAACTCTTAAGGGCGCAGTTGATACCTCCCGATCTTCAACCTTCGAGACATCAGATTTCAATACAAGGTTTGACTTGGATGGTTCAGTAGGTTTTATTTCTGGCTTCTTCTTGATCTTCTTTCTTGGCATCACCCTATTAATAGCTTCTTGAAAGCGCAGGGACCTAAGGCGATCAAATTGTGCAGTTACTGAGTGGAGACGCTCGCTCAAAATCAAAACCTGGTAAAATTATTAAACAAAACACATCTTATTGGAAGTGAGCATAAGAAAATCTATAAAGAACAAAGAGGATAGTCCAGAAAATATTACTTAATTGTAATACAAATTGGTATAGAGAAATGCTATTAAAAAATAACAGAGTGATGTATTTTCCCACATGAAGCTTTCTTGATGCATATCTGAACTAGGAAGCAGAGTTCGTTAACATTCAGTTAGCTGCTTTGACTGGACAATCTATCAAGTTATGATGCATTTGTTTTGTCCCACCAAATGATACCAACTGAAGGTATGCATATCCTTCTACAGTACTAATCAGGCATAATATACAGGGCTTATTCAGTATAATCCACCGAAATATGTGCACATATCAGCTCAGTAATGCATGTATAATGACTGCCTGGAATTTCTGAAATTACAGAGAAAATTAGCGACTATACTTAAACGAAACAGAGAGAAAGGGGAGCAATAGCATTCTTCTATATGTTAGTATCTATGTGGTTGCACACACTAAAAAGCAGTAATATCAGAGCAATGCTGTATTTAACTGTAAATATCTGGCAGTAGCTGAACAGCGGGGAGCATAATAGTCATACCACACCATGCTGGTGAGCTATCAGGTCCAACCGGGAAGTCTCATCTCTTGTGCCAAGCCATGTGTTGGCTCTTCTATTCCTCTCATCTTCAAGGATCCTGTTCTTTAGGATATCTATCTGTTCCTTGCATGCTTTTACAAAAATACCAACCTAATATATGTTCAGCAATCAGCAAAGTAAGAAATGGAGAAAAGAACTTAGCGATTACCTAAATTTACAAGAATAAACAGTCCTTACCTGTATGAATATATTGTCAACTCAATAGTCGATACAGTATACAAAGATACATACACAACCTAACAAACTGCATATATTTACAGTTTTACAACAAAGATAATAAATAATTATGCGTTGCTATGCTCTGTAACAAATTAAACCCTAGATTTCTAAAGTAATCAAGGAAGAGCTGAGAAAAAACTATAATAACAGTGCAAAAGGAAGATAAGATGACAAACCGGAACCTCAAATTTCAACTAGTAATACATATGTGGCATGTTGCAAAGCTATTGTCACAAAGAATCATCTAGCAACTAGCTCAGTTTAGAATAAATACAACAATCCTCAAACAAGGAGAAAGGGTAAATCAACAGACAATGGAGAGTAAGGTTGAAACTTACTTCATGCTCAATGTTGTCCCTCTCTTGCTCCGTGGTGCGATGCATGTCCACATAGTCCCTCCTGTGCTTCACTATAAACTTCTCGAGCTCCCTGATGCTCTCAAGCTACACCGACAGGACCCAGCAATTAGACTAGCAGCCTCCCACAATCTATCAGGACTCTAAGCTTCGGCTATTGCTTTCGGTTCCTGTTGCAGTCAAAACAGAATGGCGAAAGAGCAGAGTTCTACCGTCTTGATTGCTGCATTTGTAAACGGAGATTTGGATGACGGCTTCCGGATGATGAAAGACGACATGAGCGCGGCCAATTGCGACTGCGAAAAGAAGAAATCAATACAATGGATCGTAAATGATGAGACTGTTCTTGCGCAGGTGTGCGAGGTGTCATGTTTGGCATGTGAGCTCACCTCCGTGTAGCCATGGGAGAGCGCGGCGACGCGGACGGACTCCTTGAAGTCCTCCGTCCTGTCCCGGACCCTCGACATCGCCCAGGCAGCGGCGCCCACGGGGCTCCTCCCACCAGATCCGCGTGCGCTGAAATTCAAGAGCCGGCTAGGCGCGTCAACCCTGCACCCTCGAGCTGATAAGGTGAGCAAACCTCGTACGGGATCTGCGCCGCGGATCAGCGACGCTCGAGCGCGGCGGCGGGTCGCCGGCGCGTCGGATCGGGCGGCGAGGTGGGAGGTTTGGTCGAAGGAGAGGGAGCGAAGGAGAGGGAGACAGACAGGGGCGCGAGGAGAGGAGGAATACGTGTACAGGAGGAGTATGGCCCACCTGTCAGCGTGACACCGGTTCACTGGCAACTGGGCCCCCGTGGAAACCAGGCTATCTCGTTCTCACACTCGCCACTCCGCGAGCCGCCGATCCGTCTCGCGCTCGCCACCTCGCTCCCGCTCTCGATCGTTCGCTCCGCGACGCGGAAACGGCGAAACCCTAGGGCGGTTAGGCATGGCCAAGGACGAGAACGGCTCGGCCCCGGATGGTGCCGGCAAGGAGGAGGGCGAGGCGGCGGCGGCGGCGGCGCGCAGCCGCAGCCGCAGCAAATCCCTAGAAGCCGCCGAGGAGGAGGAGGGGCGTTCGAAGGGGAGGCGACACCGGGGCCACCATGGCAAGTCAAATAGGCGTGGCGAGGAGGAGGAGAGCGAGAGCTCCGACGAGGACTCGGGGGAGCGGCGTAAGCGGCGGAGGAAGGAGAAGGAGCGGCGGCGGCGGAGGAGGAGGAGCCGCAGCGAGAGCTCGGGGTCGGAGTCGGAGTCAGAGTCTGAGTCGTCCTACTCGGGCTCCAGCGCGGAGTCTGAAAGCGAGTCGGAGTCGGAGGAGGAGAGGCGAAGGAGGCGGCGGAGGAGGAGGAAGGAGAAGGAAGAGGAGGAGAGGAGGAGGAGGAGGAAGGAGAAGGAGAAGAGGAAGAGGAAGGAGAAGGAGAGGGAAAAGGATAAGAAGAAGAAGAAGCGGAAGGATGAGAAGAAGGATTTGGGGAAGAAGGCTGCAGTGACCAACTCGTGGGGCAAGTATGGCATCATCCGTGAGGTCGATATGTGGTGAGGATCTTGCTTCTTAGCTCTTTTTTTTCTTGCTTCTAGATCATCATTTCTTAGTTTTAGGTTTTCACAAGCCAAAATGTAGAATATTATGAATTAATTTCTGTCTGGTAGAATTGTATGAGACTATGTTAGTTAAGGATGAAAGTATGTCGTGTTACGGTGGTGCTGTGCTTGGCTGCACTGCCCAGCAATTTTTTTTGCATCATGTCCCAGCCTGCAGCATGCACCTTCTTTTTCGCCTTTGATGAGTGGATTCGGTGAGCCTGCAAACTAGAAACAATTTTGCACAAACCAATGAAAATCCCTGAAACTACTGATGATTGCGGACTGATCTTCTCCAGGGCTAGCTAGTATGTTGATCTATCACTGGCCGAAGTGTTATCTATCACCTATTCATCATAGATGAGCACATCTACACAGTTTGCTACTGCCGCTCATACACGCTGATATATTGCATGAATCAACAATTCATCACACCTGGAGTGCAGACTGCATAAATACAGAAAGATGTTCACAATGATTATGTTGTGAATAAAACAAAATTTTGTGTCGTTCTCACTAACCAAAAAGTTCATAATAGTAACTGATTCTTGCCGCTATATAAAATCGTAATAGTGGAGCAAAATGACAGATAAATCACTTGTTTGTTTCTCTAAGCCGTAGCTGGCTTCTTCTTCTCCAAGCTTCCTGGATTTGCCACCAGGTAGCATGCATCAGCCACAAATTAGAAAAAGAACTCAAGCAAAAGATGATCACGGAAGAAAGAAACATGCTCTTATTGGAGAGCCCTACCACCTCTATGTGAGTGCCATACACCTAGCGATGAGGCCGCACAACCATCCATGCCTGATGACGAGCCAGTGTGTTACTCGAGGACAATGTCGATGGGTGAGTAACCTAAGTCTTTGTCCAAAAGGATAATCCTGGAATTCCGTCCGTCTTCTGGATATGGACGCAAATCTTATGATATGGTGGGAATCTGTTATGATAATCATCTGTGCCTTAAACGTATCCTTATGCCTGAAAGTTGGATACTGATATGTGTGAGCAGCAGTGGCTCCATGGATGGTTGCACCTGCCACTTAACATAAGCGGCTGTCGCAAATGTCCATTTAGCTGTTCCATGTGGGTTGGGGTGGGGGGTGGGGGGTGGGGGGAGAGTGCCCATGGGTTGGCCACTGCCACTAGCAACCCTACTGGTAATTGATTTAATTATGTTTTAAGTATTTATCTTGTCAGTTGTTTTAATAGTGATATATATGAGATCTTTGAATTGTCATATGCAAACACCATTCCACGGCCAATGCGAGTCAGAAGTAGAATCATTCTGTAATCATTGATTTGATGACATCAATTGATTTAAGTGATGAATCCCTGTGACTGAGACCCTGAGTTTAGAGTGCAGACAATCAAATTAATACATTTTTTAATGTTTCAACTACTGTACTACATTCTCATGAGTTAAACCATGCAATATGTTCTGTAGGAACAAGCGACCAGAGTTCACCGCATGGTTATTAGAAGTCAAGCAGGTATATGTATTTCTATCGCTCTTTTGATGTTGTCTTTCATAGAAACATGGATAACTTATGTGCATGCAAAAAAAGGGGTCAGGGTAAACAAGGTGTATGCCACTGTTTTACATGGTGCTAGGCAAATTAATTAGCCCCAAAGGAATATTTATCTAGAAATGAGGACTAGTGTTCTTTCAGTTGAGCTTATTTATTGTCTTCAGCAAAAAGTTTCATCGTCGTGAAGTTTGTTGCTCGTTGGTCGGTGAGTGTTTGGAGCTTAAGTTACCTGACCTAAAAGTTAAGCAAAACACAATATTTGTTCTCCCTCCTTTTCTTTTGATATGCCCAATTTAGAGTTTCTTCCAATTTGTTCTGCCCTATTGGATCTTATTTTGGTTAAGCCCAATTTCTCTTATTCTAGTTCTGTTGTCACTTATCAGGTCACATAGAGCAGACAAATGTTATGTTACTTGATTGGTACTGCTCATTAGCTTAGTGTCACGCTCTCAGGCTTTTTACTCTCAATCTTGTTTAGTGTCTTTCTTGCTTATGATGTTACTGTTAATTTTAGACTTTTTGGTAATGCGCCCACAGGTTAATTTGGAGGCACTGGCTAATTGGGAAGAAAAACAAATGTTCAAGGAGTATGTTACTGTGCTGCCATGAAATTACTTGAGTTTCTGGAACTTCTAAAAAATATCACCCTGGAATTACTAGATGTTTAACATACATCTTTATGTCCATATCAGATTCATGGAAGACCACAACACAGCTACGTTTCCATCAAAAAAGTACTGCACGTTTCTTTTCATAGACTGTTAGTGTATATACTCCTATATTTACTAATGGAATTTATGTTTCTCCCCCTTTGTTCTCTTGTTAGATATTATGACTTGGATGCTTACCATCAACGGATGATGGAGAAAGAGAAAAGGAATGGTTTAAAGAATGCGGGTTCGGTAGCAGTCCGTACAGTATTTAATGATGAGGAAGTGCGACGGTATGTGGACATGCACATATTTTGGGTCTGTATACCTGCAATAACAAAGCATGGGACACCATAAAATGCTTCAGTGTAAATTACTGAAGTTTACTTTACCTGTAGACCTTTGGTATTGAACTATTAATCGACCTATGTTCCACTCATTTTGGGTAATAGAATGGTTATTAATCGACCTATGTTCCACTCATTTTGGGTAATAGAATGTTTTTTGTAACCAATTACTATGTCACAGTAACTCCAAATTGTGAGCCTGTTAAGCCATGCAATGTTCCACAGAAAGACAATTACGAAAATTTTCTGTATTAATTGGTTTCAGAGTTTATTACACCTTTTTTTATCATTGGCTTACAGTTTTCTGTAAAAAAATCATGCAGGTTAGAACTGTTGCAAGAACGTGAACGCCGAAAGGAGGAAGAAGTGACAGCTCTAAAACGCTCCATGCAAACTGGAATGGTTAGAATATTGCATTTTTTTTCTGCTCCTATTCTCATCCTTCAGTTTATCCTCTGAACTTGGAATTATCATTGACAGCATAGGTTTGACATGACAGTGCAGGCTGCCCAATTTTGTTGCATTGTTAGCATACAAGTTCTTTCATGTATCCTAGATGTTGTTTAGTCTTCCATGAATGAAACGTAGTTGTAATTCTGTCTTGGGCCCGTACTTTTACTTGGTTACTTGATGCCAAGTGGCACTAATTTATGTTCATATTTCTGTTCTGTTGGGAACATATGTACTGTTGTGGGCTTGAACCTATGAGGTTGTGACCTCAACCACTGCCATGTGCTCGGCCATTATGTGTTATAGGTGCATCTTCCTGTTTTTTTGAATCTTCCCTTGTACAATAGCTGGGAATCCCCAAGTGTTGCTTTGTAAGGTTTATCTAATCCAGGTTTTTTGTTAGGTGTATGCTACTGAACATATGACTGCAGTTGTGTTTAAATCCTGCTAGACTGTGCACTATCTTCTGATGATACGATCAGCAATGGATTATTATGCAGACACCAAACATTAGCATGGGTTTACATGAAAGTCACTTTTTGTTCTATTAGTTAACCTATTATTAATCTTGTTTTGCTCCCCATGTCAGGCTCAAGCGATGAAGCAGCAGTCCCTTCTACGCGAGGAAATGATGTTACAGTACAAGTTGGGCAATTTCGAGGTAATGACCTCATTCCAACCCTTACAAAAATTTCAGTTAGATGGAAGACGCACGCTACTTATGCCAAGCTTTTTTTCTTTATCAGGCCGCAGCTGCAATCCAGAAAAGGTTGGATCCTGATGCGCCCCCTCAATAGGCGTCTTGTGGACAGACATACCATTTTCTCAGAAGTTATTTCTCATAGACCTTCATGAGCAACATACTGTGATGTACCGCAGTTTATTTGCACAAAAAGTATATTGAGCTGGCTTGGAAAATGCTGGTACTGTACCTGTACTGTATAATTTTGAAAATTTTGCTCGTTAGATTCAACAAGTTGTGATGTATGCACCAGTTTGGTACATTGAGCTGTAAGATTTCTCGAAGTTTTTCTATTACTGTTCCATAGGCACCTCATTGTCTTTTTTTATATATATATTTGAATTCATAGGCATCTCATTGTTTGTCGCCTGGTGTGGCAACTCGTGTCAGTGACTCATGAGTTGGGGCTTTCAGTGATTCGTAGCCCGGCGCTTTAACCCGTAGGCTGTCAGCTTTTAAACTCAACTAGTATATTCATCTACGAGGGTATGCGCGGGACTCTTGGCTTTTAGTGCTGAGGCAGCATAGATTGGCTTGTTTTAACGTTGTGCTAGGTATGAAGAATATTGCAATGCAAAAAGCAACCACCTTTCTCATGCGTAAATAGAGTAAACAGGAAGTGCATTAGAGAAGCAACAGTGGCTTTTTATCATCGAAGTTTCGAGTCTTGCTTCAGAAATGGTGTAACAGTGAAAGACGCTGTGAACGCCAGATGAAATATTGTTGGCAGGTAGCCATATTTCTTTTTCTACGAAACGGACAGATAGCCATATTGATCATGGACGCGGTTGTTCTGGTCGCGAGCACACGTGCTCGTGGTATCTGGGCGGCGGGCATGTCATCGAGATGTGTAGCATTAAATTACCGAGGGAACCAGTCGATCGTTTTTTAATCGGGGGAACGGAAAATACGGTAGAGGGATATGGCGTACGCCGCGCCGGTGACGGAGCGCGTAGATCCTGCCGTGACGGGAGGTCATCAGAGCCGTGGCTCAGGACCGTGTTCTTCTCCTGACCCGTAGCTCAGGAAGTAGTTGGATTTCCGGCAGGCGGCGGTGCGCAGGCTAGTAAATGACAAGTGAGACTAAGGCGGAGCTGTCTCCCACCGCTTGCCACACTTGTTTGGATCTCCATTGACGACGGGTGAAACCCTGAGCACCGGAGATCAGTGGGGGTAGGAATACAGGGCGGCGCTATCCGTATGGAGTTCCTGATGCAGCCCATTAGGAGGTAACCCCCCTTCCCCGAATCCTGATTGCGTATTTTTCTGCTTGTGGATTTGCAAGGGTTCTGTTTCTTGATCCAAGTTTTGGCCGATGCGGGACCGCCGTGATGGTAGATGTCAATGAGAATGAACTTCCAATGAAGCCGCTGCACTACCCCGCGGTGGCGATAGGGATTGCAGAGCTACCCCCCATGGAGACAGCCAGCGCCGATAGGCAGATGTGTGTGGCGGAAGGGGGGCTCGTAGCAGCGGATGGGGATGGTGAGCCACAAGCATCTGAGCAGGCTGGACTCGCAGGTAATCTATTGGCTACTGGTGTTTGGATTGAAGACTTTTTATATGATTTTAGGTGTACTTGGAGTCGCATGAACTGACTTGCAGATCTTACAAAAAATAGGAATAGGTAGATCCTGGAGAAATTAGAATAGTTATATACAGATTTCCCCCGAAAGCTATGTGTGCTTTGGTCCTAGCCTGTTCTGAAGATACTATGACCCACTCATGATTAACAGAAAACATAGCAGTGTGGATGCTTGACTGCAAAACTGAGCTGAAACTTGTATTTACATACTTAAATGCTAAAACAAAAGGCACAACAGTGGCAGTCTGTTTTTGATTGTACACTGTTTTCAGGTGAATTATAAATTGAATTAACTGAGTTGCAGATAGGTTGGTTAGTTGTGCAAGAGATTTCACTTACAAAATTCAGAAAAATGAAACTCGTAGAGAAATTAAAATTGTTATATATAAATTAAGTCGAAACCAGTGCTAGAGCTGCTAGTAGGGACTAGATGAATAAAAAGAGGGCATAACTGTGTTTTTTTTGTGATGCTTGATTGTGATATGAACGAATAAATACCAGACTTCAGTTGGAAAAGCTTTGAAATAATCAAGCTTAATCTGGACAGAATCGTTGGGGTCATGACTGGTGAAAAAATGAAAGTAGATAACAGGTTGATTTATCATATTGTAGGGTTAGGATTGGAGCTGCTGCTCCAGGAAGGGCACCTTGCCCTGGGCGACCCAACGCTCTTGAGAAGGCAATACGGGGGTTCACTGACAAACCGGGTGACATTGTAATCGTGCTTGCACTGGGTACAAGCTTTGACACACTCGGGGAGGCCTATGATTTTTCCAATCTCTACTCGTGGGAGAAGGGATTTGGAATAAGATACAGGAAGAGTATACTGAATGTGGAGAGGACAAAATGCATGCAGGAAATTGTTTGCGGCTGTGCGGTACGCATTTGTACCCATCATGGATTAATTGTATTAATTTTGGTTTGCTCTTGGGGTTTATGGAACCTGACCCGTTTGTGCTTGTCTGGATATGGTTTTGCAGGGTAAAGCTGGGGTGGAGAACAGTAGATCGTGCCGTGACTGCCCTGCATTAATAAGGTATCTCCGCTCAAAGGCAATGGTTGGTACATAGCTGAGCATCATGAGCAACACACCCACTCGCTGTCTCCGACATATGGGCAGACAACACACTGGCTTTCCCACAAGCACATTGCTCCTCCACCATGCCCTTCCCTCAATCTCCCTAAGCCCTCATGGCATTGCCAGCACATCTCCGTTGATATGGACGACGACCCACTACCAACCGCAACGACACAAGGCTGTAGATCGGCAGCCGGTTGTTGATAGGCTATCAGAACTGGCAAGAAGTGTTCCATCTCACATTTTCGGCATCTTCGTGGTTCCTTCTCCAAGATTTGCCTCCCAGGCATCAAATCGACAGCTTTGGATTGCCGGGGCCGCGTTCGCTTGCACCTTAGTTGGATCTATGTTTGCTTGCTAGACCAGGGATCTCCACCCCTTACTTCACATATGATTCTCCTACCCTGGGGGCAGCAGTCATTCTGTCCTCTCTGTTTTCTCATGTTTTCAAAGGGGAACTTGGTTTCACCAATCTACAAGTTGGAGGAAGCTCACTGACTACCGTTCTCCTATTTTATGAAATGTCAAGCAATTCAGTGAATAGTGATCACCCCTGAAATGACTAGGCACTCCATGAGTTTTTTTTTCTGTTTTCAGAAAACCAACCTGTAGAACTAACAACATTCTTTTCTATCAGCTATATAGAGAACAGTATGGCATTCAGCCATGGAGGTGCACGCACCAAAACTGTCCCCTTTTGCAACTTCATCTCTATTGGAAATGCTAACACAAAAGGTCTAGGTGAATTTGAGATCCTTTTAGCTCTGATGCATTTTCCCCTACTTTCAGTAGTTAAATCATTAGCCTTGACCTTGTCATCCTATGGACGTAGAAATTAATTCAACTCTCTAAGTACAGGTACTTTTCTATGTTACTTTTCTACCTGACCATATTATTTTATATGATGCTTGCAAGATGATCTTCTAATATGTTTATTCAGTGAGGCTCCCACTCATAACCTGAGTTGTTATTGTATTGGTGCCCTGCAATGATGTTAAATCGAGCAACGTAAATGAATATGTCCACTATGTGGTACTCTTATTCTTTGCTACTTGTTCACAAATTGTTTGATTGATGCTTGATGGAAAAAGCTATTGTTCCTGGACTGAATGAAGCTGAGATATTATCATAACTTAAACTTATATCAGTGAGATGTATAGAAATTTAAATGCTAATTTAGTAATTATTTATTTCTTGTGATATTGACATGCCTTCTCTGATTCTAATCTGCATGAAGTGTGATACAAGCATGGTGTTTCCAATTGTATGAGTGCTCTGAAGCAACAATTAGGTAGCTGGAGGTGGAGGCAAAGAGTTCACTCCAATTAGTTGTCACAGTTCGCCATTTTGTACATCTAGAGCTCTCTTAATATTGGAACAATATATATGTGGATAGCTCTTGTTGTGACCTTGTTTGCTCACCATTGTCTTTGAATCGACTATGAATTAGAATGCATAACTAAGCATGATGATAGTGATGCTGAATTTATTACATTAGAAGATATATAGGCTCGTGATAACTGAATATGGATGGCTGAATAACAGACGGTTACTCACTTTAGTTTGTGACTTGAAATATATCTCACGCATTGCACAAAACCTTGCATCTAATCTAACTATCATGTGCCTCTGAAAATATAAGAACACTTGACTGCCATGGGTGTGACTCATATCAGTTAGTATCAAAATTTAAATAACTAATTTACCTTCACATTTCCATCTGACTTGGGCTTCATATAATCTGTCATTTAGTGTTGGGCTGCATACCTTTTGCATCAGTACATAAGAATTCTGACATTCTTCGGATTGAATTTATTTCTAAACATCTAACAGAAGAGCTCAATGAAAAATGAATTCGATGCATACATCTCACTGCATAATGAGAAATTATGGTCTTTTCATTGTCTTTGTTTCTGCATCTTTCTCCAATTCCCTTAAAATCTTTCATGCTACTGTTTGACTATAACTTTTTCTTTTTCGTTCAGGTGTCACAACATTAATTAAGTAACTTTGGTTTGGCCACAAATGATGTGCTGAATTAGCATTTCTAAGAGAATGCACTCTATTATTTTGGTATGACTAACTATAGGAACGAGGTTTCACTAGCATGAATAATTTTTCCTGGTTGAACTACGTGATTGAATCCTTACCTGTAGTAGTTGGTTGTACCATGTAATTGGATCTTTATCAGTAGTAGTAGCATAACTAAGTCATGGAGCTCTGTATTTTGTTACTGGAGATCTGTTTATCTGGTTGCTAACTGGTAATAATATCTAAGATTTTTTTTCCTATATACTATACTTCATTCACTTCACGATGTCAATACGTGCCTGCTACTGATAGCTTCCGGTTAGTTGTGTTCTTGTGTATTCTAAGAATATATGATATTTACTTCTCTTTTTTGTCTAGTTAATTTTTGAAATAATATACAGAAACATTTGCTCAAATTTATTGTACATTTTCTCAATTGTTAATCTCTCTGCACAAGCTATGTGCATCAACAGGCTTACTGGTTTGTTGGCACCAAAAAAGCGGAAGGATATGGGGCAGCCAACAACTAGCTGAGAGAAGGCGCCAACGAGGGGCTCAACAAATGGACAAGGTTCTGCACGATATGTCGCCAGCAGGGACATAAGAGGACAACCTGCCCGGACCGGGGCCATATCCCGAAGCCTGTTCGTAAACCGGTCAGGTGCGCAAACTGTGGCACCGAATGTCACAGGCGAAACAACTGCAAAAGAGTATAGGCGATTTGCGGATAAACAACATGTGAGGACCGACCACAATGTCCCTGCCCAAGCTATCTGTTTGATCGTTTCTTTACTGTAGACCATTGTGTTGTGTAGCTAAGTGTGTGCGGCGAGAATGTGTTGGATTTCCTATAAAATCTGTCTTGTTTGCATGCTTGCTGAATGTAATGCAATGCTGATGGACGTGTTAATGACTCGTTTCTGAACAAAATGAAACTCCTCTGCGTGTATGTTCAAACTGATACCAGCTTAGAATGGATGATGTCTGTTTCTGAATTTTTTGTCAGCATGGGCATGCATTCTGAATTTTTTGACACTATGCTGATGTATTCTGAATTTTTTGACAAGATGATCACGCATTCTTATTTTTTTTGTCAGTACGGGCGTGCATACTGAATTTTTGACTGAATGCTTGTGCAAACAGAGTGGCGAGCATAATCTTGTTTGAGCTGACTTATATATTCAAACAACTGTATTGCAAGCATGGTTCCTGTTACGGTGGTACCTGAAATTTAAAACTGAGGTAATCCAGCTATGTTTGCCTGCTGGAATGGGGCACGGGATTGAAAGCTAGGCACGTAGCAGTGTGCATCTGTGACAAGTGCATGCATCTGTGAGGTCGCGCACCCAGTACACTCTGGATCCTATTCGAAATTCAAACTGCACAAGCGTTAGTCCAGAATCTGCAAGCTGACGGCCCACCCCGTTACAGACCGGCTGAGCCGAAGCCCATTTGGTTGACGTCGTAGCAGTGGCCGTTTGACAGAAGTGGGCCAGTGGAACTGTTCGTCAATAGATATACGAGAGAAATACTTGGGCCTGTTCGCATCAGCTTGTGGATCACGAGGACAACGGGCGGGAGGGATACCGCGAGCAGGTGTGCTCGCGCTCAGAAGATCACTTTCGTATTGATCATCTCATAACGTTGGGCGGAAAAAGACCAAAGCGTCTCAACTACACATATATGATCTTTCTTTTTTGGATCTATCAGAAATTCACCATAAACTTGAGGTAAGGAGGAAGAACAAGAAGGAGAAATAATAATAATAAACAAGGGAATATAAGAAGGCTAAATATAAGCCTATGCTGACAGGCGAATTTTCACATGCATCAAAAGTTGCCTCAAAACAGATCCAACAAACCAAATCACAACCACAACCGAGAAAAAGAGAGCGAGGCCAGACGGCTATCCTATCAGGCAGTACTACATGAAGCAACTATTGGACTGGAGCGAAGGGAAGCAGACGGCCGGGGTGATGCGATGGATGGATCGATCAGCGCTTGATGGCCTTGACCTTGTTCCACGTCTTCTTGCCGAAGTCGCCGACGACCCTGACGCCCTTGAGCACCGCCACCTTCACCTCCATGGTCCGCTCCTTCACCTGCCGCTGGAACCCTCCCATCTCTCTTCTCTTCCCTTCTCTTCTCTTCTCTTCTTGGTCGGAGAGGATTCGTGTGGCTCGCTGGAGGAGACAAAGAAGACGATGGTGATTGGCGATTTGCCGGGTTGGGTGGCGAAAATGTCGTGCGGATGGTGGTGGGCTAGCACTGGGGATATATAGCCGGTGCGGGTTTGCGTGTAGACCTGAACCAGATGGCGGAGGCTGAGCTGTAAAGTATGGGGTGTGGTGTACCTGCGGGCTGCGGCGGCGGTTGAAGGATGGATTGCCAGGGAACCAGCTTGAATCACAAGTCACACACACAAAAAAAAAGCCACAAACAGAAGGAGCGTAGTAGCAGTTGGGGTGGGGAGAGGATCTGTGGGCCTGGTGCACGGGTACAGCTCACAGGGTCCAGCTGTCAACGGGTGCTGGTGTGCTCTGCTGCTGTTCCGGTTCTCAAGTTTGTCGTTGATTTTTGAAGGAGGGCTGGTCCATGTGCTCCGGAATCCAGCAACGGCGCAACGACCCGGGCGCCAAGCGCGGAGCCAAGGCGAGCGGCGTGACATGTGGCCAACGCACCGGCACAGTTCAGAGGGCCCAGCTGGCAGCCAGTGTGGTGCGCAACTGTCAGCCACCTCCCCGTTCGTCTGGTCTTCTTCTTGCTTGGTGGCTTGTGGTTTTTAAACAAAGGAGGTGGGTCCTGGGATGGGAAACTTTGGCTAGATATTTGATGCCTCATGTGTTCCGGCATTTGCTGCCTGACATATTTCGTCGATGACACGTCGGTGATGAATCTCGTATAACCCTGCTCTCTCGGTGACCTTTACTTGGACCGCAGTCGCTTGCGTACACTAACGCTCTGTTTGGATGTCTGTATTGAAGGGCTCCGTATTGAATTGGCTGGAATACCAATTCAGCAAGGAAATTGAAATGGACAGGGATACAAATTCACTTGTTTGGTTGTCCACTGAATTGGCTCACTGAATCTCAATGAGGTTTCAATACCAAATCGTGTTCGGATGACAAACTCTTGAATTTGTATATTCAGATGAATTAGAAGATTATGCTGTGTTCAACATACTTTAAAACAAAATCTGTACAAAATATGACTATTATTCAAAGCATATGATGGTAGGGAGAAAAGGTAGCAGGGAACGGGAAGTGCTTCAGACTCAAAGCTTACATCCCTAATTACCTATTTTACCCGGAAATAGTGCTTCAGACTTAAACACCAATAACCTAATAATTAACAAATAGAGCTTCGTATTAACATTGGAAGTGTGTACTGTGTAGCGAGCAGGACACACATCGAAGGATCTAGCAAGGGCGCTTACAGGTTACAACTTAGCGCGCCTCAGCGTGGTGCTCGTGGAGGGGCTGGTAGTAGCAGCTGGGGTGGTCTTGGAGGCCGGCGAGCGCGAGGGATGAGCGCGAGGGGTTCCTTTGAAGCCGACGAGAGCGAGGAACGAGGGCGGCGGCGGAGCTCCCTACTCCTCTCCTCCACGGGCGGCGGGGAGGCTCGGAGGGACAAGCGCGGCGGCAGATCTCCCTGCCCCTCGGCGGCGGGGGAGGGGGGTCCTTAGAGTCTGGCGAGCGAGGGACGAGGGCGGAGCTCCATGGGTGGCGGTGGAGGACCTCCACGGATGTCTGTTTTCCTGGGCGAGACGAAGCGGTACGTTTTGCGGGAGCGAGCGTTTCGGAGCAAATCGGAGGCCTCAGGCTCGGTATTCACGAGCAACGTGCACAAGTGGGGAAAATCACGCTCTGTATTGAGATACGTTTCCACCTGCTAATACAAAGGCCATCCAAACAGCTGAGTTGGAACCTCCCAATACCAATTCACAATTCGGAGCCTGAATACATACATCCAAACGCAGTGTAAGAGTATCTCCAGCCGTTGGCCCCCAGAGGCTTGAAAATCGTCGCCTGGGGGCGAGCCAGCGCTAGGGGCGATTGAGTTCCCAGTCGCCGCCCCAGGTCGGCCCCAGGCGCCGATATCGGCCCTTTTTCGCAAATGAGCCCGCTTTTTGACCCAGTTTCAGAGGAAAATCGACCCGGTATCGGCACAAATCAGCCCATATTCGCCGTGGTTCGACGCAATTCAACAAAAGTAATTTTTTTATCACATAGTTCATCATAGAAAATCAATAGAAATCAAATAGTTCAACAACAAATAATTCAATAAAAATTATATAGTTCAACAAATAAAAACTCATATTTCATCACACGTCGAGCTAGGTGTTGCCCTTGAGCCTCCATGTGTGCTCCACCAGATCCTGCTACAGTTGCTGATACACCTGTGGGTCTCGGATCTCCTGACGCATATTGAGGAAGGTAGTCCAGGTTGCCGGTAGCTGGTGATCAACTTGCACAAGAGGACCCTGCTGTAATATGGTTTAGTGTCAAACATTGGTTCTACCTGCTCGCTCTCAATAATCATATTGTGCAAGATGACACAGCAAGTCATGATCTCCCACATTTGATCTTTCGACCAGGTCTGAGCAGGGTACCGGACAACAGCAAATCGAGATTGGAGCACACCAAATGCCCGCTCGACACCCTTCCTGAAAGCCTCCTGAACCTCAGCAAAGTGGGAGTTCTTGCCTCCTGACACAGGGTTTGAGATAGTCTTCACAAATGAAGATCATATCGGGTAGATGCCATCTTCTAGGTAGTACCCCTTGTTGTAGTGTCGCCCATTGACCTCAAAATTCACCGGAGAAGAATGACCTTCAACAAGCTTGGCAAAGTCAAGGGAGCACTGCAACACTTGATGTCATTGTGAGTTCCTGGCATACCAAAGAAGGATTGCCAAATCCAGAGATCATGTGTGGCCACTGCCTCAATTACCACACTGCAACCGCCTTTGGCGCCTCTGTGCATCCCCTACCAAGCAAATGGACAGTTCTTCTATTTCCAATGCATGCAGTCGATGCTTCCAAGCATCCCAGGAAATCCTCTTACTGCATTCTGTGCTAGGATCCGAGTAGTGTCTTCAGCATTGGGTGATCGCAAGTATTGCGGTCCAAACACTGCTACCATTGTCCTGTAGAACTGGTAGAAACACTCAATGGTCGTGGACTCGGCCATGCACCCATAGTCGTCGAGTGAATCACTGGGAGCTCCGTATGCAAGCATCCTCATAGCTGTCGTGCACTTCTGGATTGAGGTGAATCCAAGTGTGCCGGTGCAATCCTTCTTGCACTTGAAGTAGCTGCCGAATACCCGGATGTAATTCACAATCCTGAGGAAAAGCTTTCGCCTCATCCGATAATGGCGCCGAAAAACTTTGTCGTCGTGCAATGGAGCATCGGCGAAGTAGTCGGAGTAGAGCATGCAATAGCCTTCCAGACGATGTCGATTCTTTGTTTTCAGCCACCGCGGCTTTTCATTGCTCGCGAGCAGGCCGGCGAGGGCGGCGAGGACCATGAGATGCTCCTCCTCCTGCATGTCGGCATCGGCTTCCTCCTCCAGCAACGCCGCGAGCGCCTCCTCGTCGTCCGAGTCCATCGCCGAGCAGGCAAACCGCCGAACACCTGGCGGGCGTGGTGGGCGCACAGCCGCCGATATACCACCCCGCGTGGCCTGAGCGCCAGAAAACTCGCTTGGAAGGTGGTGGAGAGGTTGCCGCGGTGAAACCTTCTCTCTTTTCCGGTGGGAAATGGCCTATCTAGCGGTGTTGGGCAGCGGGCGACGCCGGGATTGGCAGGGTGGTGGTTGAGCGCTCGGGGGTGGGGGCGAATCTGGATGATTGCCTTGACTTTTTGTCTAACTGTGTGGCCCAGACATGTTTTTCCCTTCCGCCGGAGCCCACGAGCGCGCTGGGTTCGGCCTGGGATCGCCGGGCTAAAAAAGGGCCGAGCCGGCGGATTTCGGCATCTTGGGGACGCGACTGGGTTTTTTTCCGGCGCCGGCGTGAAAAAAGTCGCCCTAGGGGGCCTGTTGGGGGCGCGGCTGGACATGCTCTAACCCTGTTCTCTCGATGACCAGCGGTAGCAGTAGTGGCACGCACGTTTCTTTCGGGAAACTCTCCACTTGGCATTATCCAACAAGCATATGCACCAGCACATCGACGCGGTTGTGCGAGTGCCACCACACTGGTAGCCGTGAGAAACCATCCTATAACGATGCGGGAGAGCGACTGTCAACTACAAAAAATTTTGCCCGGCTCCGGCAAGGGAGGGGCGATGACGGCGACGCGCCTTCAGCTCGCTTTAGTGCTTGTAGTCGTCGCTAGGTGGTCTACGAATCTGGATATAATAATTATTATTATTAGTGTTTGTTGTACTGCCATATATGATAATGAATAGATTGAAAGTTTTCTTAAAGAAAAAAACACATAGGAAAGCGGCCACGGCACCGGCAATCGGAATGTTGGGCGCCTCGGGCTGATGAGACCACGTGCTAAACACGACGTCGCCCCTGTAATCTCAACTAAAGGAAAAAAAGGTAAGTGCCACATGTGTGGTATGAAGCAATTTTGTCCTGATGTTTTTACAACTAAAGTTGCCATTTGAAAAGAAAAAACAAACCCCCCAAAAAACTGAAACTTGTCATCCAAAAAGAAAGTTGCCATACTTGACAACTAAAGTTGACATCCTCAACCCTCAAAAAAAGTTACCATCCTCGTGTCACTAAACTTGCCATAAAAAACGTTCGAAGTTAGCATGTCTTCGTGTCGTATGTGTGTAGTGTCACTTATCAAGGTAAAAAAATGAGTGCAGAGTGCTATGCTTGCGTGCAGCGCCCACGAATTTGGTGTGTGGCCAAGGGTGGCTCCTGCGGTATTGCATTTGCAACACAAACCCGCGACCTTGTACTTTGTGGGTGTAAGTGGGTCGGATTTTGCTGACAGGTAGTGTCGTGGAATTGTCACGTTAGATGTCCTAGTGTAAGGACTTAGTCGTGGAGCCATCGCAACTAGGAAGTTTAAAGGGGTTAAACGGGACAAAGGACATGAGGTTTATACTGGTTCGGCCCCTTGCGGTGAAAATAAAAGCCTACGATCCAGTTTTGGGTGGGATTGCTTATGCCTCGATAACCAGGGAGCGAATCCGCTTGCCCTAGCTCTCGACTTGATGTTACTTGCCCTGAACCGCCGCCGGGTCGTCCCTTTATGTACAGAGGTCGACGCCCAGCGGCTCATAGAGTCCCGGCCGGTTCATAAACAGTGTCCGGCTCAGTCTCTCTCTATTCCTGTCTTACAATTCAAGTTACACATACATGGCGGTTTATCTCTACAGGCCTTAAGTCGCCTCTGGGCCTTGGGCCTTTAAGTGAACCGTCATCTTTAAGTGTCTTCGTGGGCGTCGCCATAGGTGTGACCCAGCCCCTCCTGGACGGGTCATACCTAATAATTATATCCCCAATATTATGCCCCAGATTGATTTGAACTGGTTCATGTCAATATTCAGTACCTAAGAAAAAATCTTCTGCTTCCTCTTGGTGTGAGAACTTAACCCACCGTGACGTCATCCTCCGGATTTGGGATAACCCGCCATGACATCATCTGTCATTAATTCATGCTTTTCTCCAATATACGTTAATGGATCCTTATCTTAAAGACCATCCCGAAAATCGAGGCATCCTTGTAGTTGGATAACTTATGTCTTTGGCCTCCTCGTTTTTCGCGCCCACTTATCAATTTTTTCCTTATAAATAGACCCGACCAGGTCTTTCCCCATTCTTCTCCTTCCTGTGTCTTCTTTCTCTCGCACCCTACTGCTGCTCAAGCTCCACCGCCGCCGCCGCGCACCTCGTCTTCGTCGACCTTGGCCGCTGCATCAACCTGAATTTGTCCAGAGAAAACATTGGCGAGCCTCCGTAGCAACCCTGCAGCTGTAAGTTTTTCTCTTCCCCTGCTTCAGATCTGCATTAGGGTTCGCAGGTTCTTTCTGTGTTCTTCGCTGTTCTTCTCGGTTTCTTCGTAGTTCTACCAATGTAGCCTCCTTTGATCCAAAAGATAGTATAAAACTCATGCGGTAGTTGTTTCACACTCATTTTCGATACTAGCAGATCCCTTTATCTTGCAAAGAAGCCTTGTTAGAACTGATGAACTCACCTGTACTTCGTTTTTAGGTCTAGAATATTTTATTTTCTGAACAGTCGTTTGATCCGAAATAATCGTTGCAACCTGTGAAACTTGTTTATGCAATACTTAGGCAAAAACTGTATTTGTTAGATCCACCTAGCCATGGCGACTCTTATCACCGGCTTAAAAGGAAATGCTTAGTTGATAATTTTGACCGCCCATGGCGGCTTAAATAATTTCATTGCCAATGATGCTTATGGCGGCTTAAATAATCTGACATAATTAGCCTTATACCATTAGGCCCCTTCATAAGCCGTCATCTTGAATACGCACTGACATTTCCTCAGGCTTAAATTTGAACCGGACATTTTTATCCTTTCTTAGGTTTCCATCACCATGGCACCTAAGACAAGCACCTCATGCAACTAGGTCCCGTTCGTTGTCACTGAGCAGACCCTTGAAGACTTTGTGAAAGTCGGCTATCTGCCAAAAAGGGATGTCATGTCGTACCGTGCCCCTGACCTGACAGAGGAGAGACCTCAACCAAAGGAAGGGGAAGTAATTGTTTTCACGGATCATATGAACCGAGGTTTCTCACCACCCGGCTCAAAATACTTTAGGGACGTCCTGCACTTCTTCGATCTCCGTCCTCAAGATATTGGACCCAATTCCATGTCTAACATTTATAATTTTCAAGTGTTCAGCAAGGTATATCTTGGAGAAGAACCCAACCTGCTACTCTTCGGAGAGTTATTTTACTTGAACCACCAGAATGAATGCGCCAGCGGACAGAGCTTGGAACTTGGCAGCGCCTCAATCCAGCGTCGGAGAGACGTCATTTTTCCTTATGCCAATCCGCCAAGCCACCCTAAAGACTGGAATCAAACGTGGTTTTATTGCCAAGACACTTCCCCGGCTGATGAGAATCCTCTGCCCGGTTTTCGCGCCTTACGTCTTGATTCCAATCATCCTCTGCTTGACAAGATATCAGCCACCGAACGCAAAACGCTCGCCCCCACCTTGGCTAAAATCAATGCTCTTCTGGGGAACGGGTTTAATGGCATTGACTTGGTCCGGTGTGGCATGCCTGGCGGATCATTCCGTTAAGCCGCTGCCCCGGTCTAATGTGCAATTATTCAGGCAAAAAAGATGATCCTCTGCGACATAGTCCTGATAATTTACCTGATCACGTCATCAATGACATGACCAAGTGCCTCCTCAACGAAAGCCTAGCAGACTGCGGCAAGGTGGGCTTACGCCCTTTCTGCACAGCCAACCCGGCTCCAGCGGCAAGTCGCCAAGCTTGAACAAGTCATTTACAATATTGATGTTTTATCTATACTCAATCTTTTGCTGATTTTCACAGGCTGGTGACAAATTCTGGAAAGTCAAATATGATCATGAGGCTGCGAAAAGAGCCAGGAAGGCCAAGAGAGCCGCTAGCAGAGCCTCCGTGAAGAGATGCGGAAAGAAACCTAGTGCTTCTGAGCAACTTCAGCTGGATGACTCTTCTGAGTCGGAGGTAGCCCTTGACTCTCTTGGCTCATTTTCTAATCGCCTTATTGATACTAATTATGACCAGGATGACACGGGCATGAGTCAGGGGGTGGACGAAGAGGTAAATATTATTTCCTCCGACTCAGAGCCTTTGTCGCACCCAAAAATCCACCAAGTAACCCAGAAAGTAAGATTTTCACATCCTTTAGCTTATCAAGATCCTCAATTTCTTTTGAAGCGACAGATTCATGAGAGTCGGAGGCAGACCCGTACCAGCAAATACGCAGAGCTATCCTCCGGTTTGCCCAATACACCACGGAAGCGTCGGAACAAGGTCAACTCCGACTTACATTCTTCTTATCCTTTGGCGGGTCTCACTCGTCAACCACTGAACCCTTCTGACCCAAATTATCAGGAAACATCTCCTTCCTCCGGTGACTCAATTGAATCGAACCTGCCGACTTTCAAGATCGCCCTAGGGTAATGATGACTTACCTATTTTGTATTTTGATGTAACTCTTTGGGCTTTGTATTATCCTTCTTTGATCTTTATGCAGCGGACAAGCAAAACCCAGCAAAAGGATAAAGAAGAATAAGCCGGCTGAAAAGCCAACTAACCACAAGCTGGAGCTCCACACATCTGCTCCTGATGCTCCTACTCCTGAGCCAGCACTTGATCCAGTACATGATACAACAGTGCCAACTTCTGACCCGCCTGCAGAACACACCACTGATGTCGCTGAAAATCCCGAAGCCCCTAGCCCAGCCAAGGTAGACGACTCTCATGATGCCGACGTGGAGATTACAAGAACTGACTATGCTGAGCCGGGTCGACCCACTGTACTTGCCAAGTGCTCTGCGAAGGAGGAGCAGTTGAACCGCCACAAGGTCAAATTTGATATTGCTGCTTATTCTCAGATGAGTGTTGGCGAAGTTATGTCTGGCTATCTCAGTCAAGTGCACAGCAGCCGTGACGTCGAAATTGATATGGTGAAGCAAATGCACCATAAATTTGAGGTATCATTTCTTGTCTGAATCATCCTTATTATGCCAGCCCCCAAGTCTACTACTTATGATGAATATGATGTAGATTTAGAAGTATCATACAAGTATTAATAATGTCTCTAGATCAAACCTGTATTGTCCGGCTTAATCCGTAGCCCCCAAGGGCCAGTTTAATCAAAATGAATGAGCCGGTCCTTCACATGCTTGTGTAGAACATATTAACTGCATAGTTTGAACTGCAATATGCATTAGTCCCCAAGTGCCAAGTAGTCTTGCTTGCAAAGTGCTTGGGACTTTAACTTTGTGAACCTCCAGTCATCATGAACCGCCACTATAAATAGACTTCTGCGGTAGACATTAGCCCCCAAGTGTCAAGTGCTTTGCTTGCAAAGAGGTTGGGACTTACTCTCATGAACCGCCACTATAGATAGACTTCCGCGGTAGACATTAGCCCCCAAGTGCCAAGTATTCTTGCTTGCAAGGTGCTTGGGACTTGAATATGATATGCTAATGGTCATGATTTTGATCAGGTATTTGTGCAGGTCACCACCAATCAATTTCAATTAGAAATATCTGACTTAAAGAACCACCTGCAATCACAAGAGACAGAAACCCAAAGGGCCAACTCCAAGCTTGAATTCAGTGTATCTGAACCAGAGAAGCTGAAGGCCGACTTTGAGGTAGAGAGAAAAGCTTGGGATGATGAAAAGAATGTCTTAACCCAACGAGCTGACAAGGCAGAGCCGGATCTTGAAAAGGCGGTCAATGAGTTGTCTGGCTTAAAATGCCACGTGACCCAGATGGTTATGGCAATCTTTGGTAATTCTCCCTACAAGTTATAAATATTTGAAACTTTCTGATGATCATATTAATTGTTATTAACGCACCTGACATTGCTATGCAGGCCCCAGGAGTTCAAATCTCAACCAAGATATGCTGACAAAGCTGAAGGTGGTTTACACACTGGTGGAGCAACTCTACACTAGATCTCAGCATGCCTTAGCCACCGTGGCCTTGTCAAATGAAGTTCCAACCCTTTTGGCGGATGTACTAAGAAAGCTTTCTGTGCTGCCCCAACGGTTTACTGAACTAAGGCGGTCATCTATAAGAGCCGGAGCTGTGGCCGCGTTAAGCCGGGCCAATGCCTGGCTACCGGAGCTAGACCCGGCCGACATTGCCATTGGGTATCCAAGCCGGAAGGAAGATGGTACTTCATTTGAACAGGAAGATTTCGCCGCCTGTGTGAAGGAAGTGCGCCCTGTGGCCACTCTGATTGCTGAAGAAGCGGATCTCTCCAAGTACCAGGCGGGGTATGACGCAGACAACCAGAGGATCCCCACACCGCAATACTCTTTGACAAATCTGATTCCACCAATTCGTAAGCATACCTTCGCCCTTGAAGTTAACCCGACCGGATTAATTGATGACGAAGCTGAATTTAAAGCTTTGAGTGGTATTGACTGGTCGTCATTAACCTTCCAGGACCGGGAATAGGACGAAGAAGTGGAAAGGGTTGATCCAGAAGCTTCAGGCCATCAAGAGAATTGATCCGCCGAGCGGCTCATATTTGTAGTCTTGTTGAGAAACAATGTTAATCATTTTGACTCGGGGAATCATGTAATAGGAGTAGGAATGACTTTTCTATGACGTGCCTTCATGCACATTTTAATGCCTTAACACTGTTTAAGCCGCCATCATATATTTACTCCATCTTACGCTTTTCTATTGTTTTTGTGCAGAAGAAAGCCTGTAATCTGTCCTGCACAGAAAGGTAGATCACATAGACCCTTGGCGGTTTATCGCAAGGAGGGTCATAATTATCCCACATAATTATAAATGTGAATATGAGTTATAAATAATCCTGATGAGAATCAGAACTTTCAATATAACTGTGATAACATCATACTTGAGATGTCAAATTTTTACTGACGGTTTAGATGACATGTACAGTAAGGATGATGACCCAGTTTAGAAGTCATGACTTCAATTGGAGTATGTCACACGCCTGGCGACTGATTGTTCAAAGTCAAGCCGGCTCAAACAGAAACCTTATATGCCTTAGAACATGAACACAGAAAAAGGTCTCAAGACAAATCCAAAGAGTGCTTTCAAAAAAGACTTAAGCAAAAAAGAAATACAAATACAAATTAAGGCTTCTGATTCGAATACGATCAGTAAACCGTCCCAAAGGGGTTAAGCTAGGGTTCGAATACGACCATGTAGACCCTAGTGGCTTTGGCATTGCGCCGATCAAGAGGGTACCGACAGCTATGTTCTCTTTGGTTCGAATACGACCTATGTTTGAACAGGAAGCCCCCAAATGACCTTGAGAATATTTAACGACTCTGATTCGAATATGATCTGGGTCGGACCCAAGAGGGGTTTAGCTATGATTCGAATATGATCAAGA
Source organism: Triticum aestivum (assembly GCF_018294505.1). Lineage (NCBI taxonomy): Eukaryota > Viridiplantae > Streptophyta > Magnoliopsida > Poales > Poaceae > Triticum > Triticum aestivum. The sequence goes on from NC_057798.1 coordinate 561,558,143, forward strand.
AGCCCTCAAGTGGGTTTTGGCATTGCGCCGATCAAGTGGGTACCGACATCTATGTTCTCTTTGGTTCGAATACGACCTATGTTTGAACAGGAAGCCCCCAAGTGACCTTGAGAATATTTAACGACTTTGATTCGAATACGATCAGGGTCGGACCAGAAGGGGTGAAGCTAGATTCGAATACGATCAGCCCCCAGTTGATCTTTTTGAAATTATGACGATGAAGACATATGATCTTTGAAGATGAAAAGGACAGAGGTCCTGCTTTATTATTGATAATATATACATCACCAAGATATGTACATCATGAGAGCCAGTGGCTCAAGTGTAATAAGGCCGAAGATGAGCTATATTCCACGGCCGGCGGGTCTCCTCCTCCGACCTACGTGAGTCTTTGTGCTCTCGAACATCGATAAGGTAGTATGACCCGTTATTCAAATTCTTGCTGACCACAAAGGGCCCTTCCCAAGGTGGGGATAACTTGTGTGCATCAGTCTGATCCTGGATGAGCCGGAGCACCAAGTCGCCTTCTTGAAAGGTTCTGGATTTAACCCGGCGGCTGCGATAGCACCGCGGGTCCTGTTGGTAAATCGCCGAGCAGGCTGCTGCCAAGTCACACTTCTCATCTAATAGGTCAAGTGCCTCCTTATGTGCTTGCTCATCATTACCTTCCACATAATCCGCCACTCGGGGCGAGTCATGGCGGATGTCACTAGGAAGAACCGCCTCTGCTCCATAAACCATGAAGAAAGGGGTATAACCCGTAGATCTGTTGGTGGGAGTATTGATGCTCCATAACACTGATGGTAACTCCTCCACCCAACAACCTGGCGTTCGTTGCAAAGGAACTAGAAGCCGGGGCTTGATACCCTTCAAAATTTCCTGATTGGCTCTTTCTGCTTGACCATTGGATTGGGGGTGAGCCACTGATGAGACATCAAGCAGATATGCTCACGTTGACAGAACTCCTCCATAGCCCCCTTGGACAAGTTAGTGCCATTATCAGTTATGATGCTGTGGGGAAAGCCAAAATGGAAAATCACCTTTTTCATGAATTGAACCGCCATCGCCGCGTCACACTTACTGACCAGCTCTGCTTCTACCCACTTTGTGAAGTTATCCACTGCCACCAAAAGGTGGGTCTTTTTATCCTTGGATCTTTTAAAAGGCCCAACCATGTCAAGCCCCCACACAGAAAATGGCCAAGTAATTGGTATCATCCTCAATTCTTGAGCCGGCACATGAGCTCGCCGTGAAAATTTCTGACACCCGTCACATTTACTGACCAGATCTTCTGCATCAGCATGAGCCGTCAACCAATAAAATCTGTGACGGGAAACTTTGGCCACAAGGGACTTTGAACCAGCATGATGGCCACAATCTCCCTCATGAATATCACGAAGAATCTCTTGGCCTTCCTCAGGAGACACACAACGTTGAAACACCCCAGTGACACTGCGATGATGTAACTCGCCGCTAGCAATCGTCATTGACTTAGACCGCCGGGTTATCTGTATAGCCAAGGTTTCATCCTCGGGCAATTCTCCCCGGGTCATGTAAGCCAAATATGGCACCGTCCAATCTGGGATGACATGAAGAGCCGCCACCAACTGTGCTCCCGGGTCAGGTATGGCCAAGTCTTCCTCTGTACGTAACTTAACAGAAGGATTGTGCAAAACATCCAAGAAAGTGTTCGGGGGTACCGGTTTACGCTGAGATCCAAGCCGGCTTAAAGCATCGGCCGCCTCATTCTTCATGCGATCGATGTGCTCCACTTGATAACCCTTGAAGTGCCCAGCAACAACATCAACCTCACGGCGATAAGCCGCCATGAGAGGGTCTTTAGAATCCCACTTGCCTGATACTTGTTGAGCTACCAAATATGAGTCGTCGAAGCACCTTACCCAGCTTAAGTTCATCTCCTTGGCCATCCGAAGACCATGGAGCAAGGCCTCATATTCAACTGCATTATTAGTACAGGGAAACATCAACCTTAGCACATAAAAAAATTTGTCACCTCGAGGGGAAGCCAAAACAACTCCATCCCCCGAGCCTTCCAATTGTCTGGATCCATCAAAGTGAATAGTCCAGTATGTGTTATCCGGCTTCTCTTCAGGCGCCTGCAACTCTGTCCAATCGTTGATGAAATCCACCAGTGCTTGAGACTTGATAGCAGTACGTGGTACATATTTTAAACCGTGAGGCCCAAGCTCAATAGCCCACTTGGCGACTCGTCCCGTAGCCTCTCTGTTCTGGATGATATCCCCTAAAGGAGCAGAACTGACCACAATGATGGGATGACCCAGGAAATACTGCTTAAGTTTTCGGCTGGCCATGAACACCCCATAAACAAGCTTCTTCCAATGTGGATACCTCTGTTTGGACTCAATGAGCACTTCACTAATGTAGTAAACCAGCCGTTGAACCGGATATTCCTTACCAGTCTCCTTGCGCTCCACCACAATGGCCACACTGACAACACGCGCGTTAGCCGTCACATATAACAATAAGGGCTCTTTGTCAATAGGAGCGGCAAGAACCGGCGGCTCAGCCAGTTGTCTCTTCAAATCCTCAAAAGCAACGTTAGCAGCATCACTCTAGAAATAGTCGTCTGTCTTCTTCAACATCTGATATAGCGGTATGGCCTTCTCACCTAACCGGCTTATGAACCGGCTTAAAGCAGCAATGCGACCCGCCAAACGCTGAACGTCATTTATACACTTGGTTTTTTTCCAAAGAGGTGATAGCCTTGATCTTATCCGGGTTGGCCTCAATGCCTCTTTTAGAAACCAGAAATCCCAAGAGCTTGCCTGCCGGCACACCAAAGACACACTTCACCGGGTTAAGCATCATATTGTAGACCCGGAGGTTATCAAAGGTCTGCTTGAGATCATCTATCAATGTTCCCTTCTCTCTGGACTTCACCATAATATCATCCACATAAGCATGTACATTGCATCCAATCTGAGTATGAAGGCAATTCTGCACACAACGCTGAGCATCCAGCTCTTGAGCCCAAAAGGCATAGAAACATAGCAGAAGGCTCCAAAGGGAGTAATGAACACCGTCTTCTCCTGGTCCTTCATCGCCATCTTGATCTGATGATATCCAGAATAAGCATCCAAAAAACTTAGACGCTCACATCCCGCCGTAGCATCAATGATTTGATCAATACGCGGGGAGAGCAAAGGGATCGGCCGGACAAGCCTTGTTCAAGTCCGTGTAATCCACACACATGCGCCAAGTGCCATTCTTCTTGAGTACTATCACCGGGTTAGCCAACCATTCAGGATGAAATACCACGGTGGGCGTCAACTGTCGTGGAATTGTCATGTCAGGTGTCCTAGCGTAAGGACTTAGTCGTGGAGCCATCGCAACTAGGAAGCTTAAAGGGGTTAAACGGGACAAAGGACACGAGGTTTATATTGGTTCGGCCCCTTGCGGTGAAGGTAAAAGCCTATGATCCAGTTTTGGGTGGGATTGCTTATGCCTTGATAATGAACCTGGCTGCCAAGAGCCGGGCCACCTCCTCACCAATGGCCTTGCGCCTCTCCTCGTTAAACCGCTGAAGAAACTGCTTGACCGGCATGTCAGAAGGCTTCCATGCAAAGATGTCCCGATTCTCACGGATGAACTCGATGAGCACGCTTTCCTATTTAGGATCCAGATTGGCACTGATACTGAACTGTTTAGATTAATTGCCAGGAACAAAGTCAACCATCTTGGTATCCTCAGCCGATTTAAACTTCATCTCCGGTTCACACTCTGTGGTGGGTTTCTTCAAGGACGTCATGTCTGCCGGGTCAACATTGTCTTTATAAAACTTTAGCTCTTCTGCGGCACAGACCGACTCAGCGTAAGCCGTGTCGCCTTCCTTGCACTCCAAAGCCACCTTTCGACTGCCATGAACCGTAATGGTCCCTTTATGACCCGGCATCTTTAGCTGTAGATAAACACAACACGGGCGCGCCATGAATTTGGCGTAAGCCGATCGCCCAAATAAAGCATGATACGGGCTCCTGATTTGACCACCTCAAAAGTTAACTTCTCAGCCCTGGAATCATACTCATATCCGAAGGCTACCTCTAGCTCAATCTTGCCCACTGGGTATGCCGACTTACCAGAAACTACACCGTGGAAAATAGTATTAGACTTCTTAAGATTTTTGTCAGTTAACCCCATACGACAGAAGGTCTCATAATAAAGGATATTGATGCTGCTGCCTCCATCCATGAGTACCTTAGTGAACTTGTACCCCCCAACTTGAGGTGCTACCACCAAAGACAAGTGACCCGGGTTGTCAACCCGGGGCGGGTGATCCTCCCGACTCCACTTAATGGGCTGCTCATACCATCGCAAGTATCGAGGAACTGTTGGCTCAACGGCGTTCACTGCCCTCTTGTGAAGTTTCTGGTCCCGCTTACATAAACTTGTGGTGAAAACATGATAATGCCCACCGTTCAATTGCTTTGGATGACTCTCATACCCGGACTGCTGCTGCTGTTGCTAACCCCCTGGCCAGATTGTTGATTGTAGCCGCCTTGACTACCTTATTGAAATTGCCTTGATTACTCTGGTGGCCCTGAAAGCTGGAACCAGAGCCGCCACTTCCATTGTTCGGGCCATGAAAGTCGCCGCCTCCTGAACCGCCGCCCAGCCCATGATTACCATCAAATACGTTGGAATTCTTGAAAGCCCTCATGATAGTGCAATCCTTCCATAGGTGAGTAGCCGACTTCTCTTGAGTGTCGTGCTTCGGGTAGGGTTCATTTAACAACTGCTCGAGAGTAGGACCTGACCCGCCAGATCGAGGAGGTGGCCTCCCCTTACGCCGCTGATTGTTGCCCTGTGCATTGGTGTTAGCCACAAACTCTAAGCTACCATCAGCCTTACGTTTATTATTGCCTCCTTGATTTGCCGGGTTAGGCTGAGGACCCTTAGCGTTGCTGCTCTTCTTTCCCTTCCCTGCCTTCTCATCGTCAGACTCAGGATCCTTGGTACTATCAGAGTCAGCATATTTGACTAGAGCCGCCATCAGCTGGCTCATGTCAGTGCAGTCACGCTTGAGCCGCCTCAGCTTCATCTTCAGTGGCTCAAAACGGCAATTTTGCTCCAACATTAATACTGCAGAGTCGGCATCCATCTTGTCAGAGGAATGTATTATTTCCTTGACCCGGCGCATCCAATGGGTCATGGACTCACCCTCCTGTTCCTTGCAACTAGTCAGATTCACAATCGACATGGGTTGCTTGCATGTATCTTTAAAGTTCTGGATGAACAACTCCTTTAACTCTGCCCATGAACCAATGGAATTAGGCGGCAACACTTTCAACCAATTACGAGCCGTTCCATCCAGCATTATGGTAAAGTACTTAGCCATTGCAGCATCACTAACTTCCAGTAGCTCCATGGCCATCTCATAACTTTCAATCCACGCCCCAGGCTGTAAATCGGCCGTGTAATTAGGCACCTTACGAGGCCCCTTGAAATCCTTGGGCAAATGCTCATTACGCAGAGCCGACACCAAACAAGATACGCCCCTAGTCCTGGTGACCAAACCTACCTCAACTGACGCAACCAGATAAATCGGTCGGGGCTGATAAGCCACCTCTTGAGCCACTATTTCTACCGCCTGTTGAGCCACCAACTGAGCTGCCTGCTGAGCCGACTGCTCAATCTGCTGATGTACTATGTCTTGATTATGCAAATTAGGAGCCCCACCCTGAGCCAGGTCATACTCGCGTGGCTGATGGCGGCGCTGGGCATTGCTTGAAACGGCCGGCGAGTCTAGGTGCCTGCTATAACTCTTGCTCCGGCTTGGACGTGGGGTCGAATGAATCATGTCTCTACTGTAAGAGTATGCCTCCTGCTGCGCTAAAGCTGTCCGAAGAAGATCTCTGACCCTTCGTGTTTCAACCACCGTCGGTGAATCGCCATCTGCCGGGAGAGCCGCCAGTCGTGCTGCCGCCGCGATCATGTTCTCCAGCGGGTTAGAATAATGACCCGATGGTGTCGGCACATAAGGAGGCGGAGTAGTGTTCAGATGTGGAGGTCCCATAACTTGTGGCTGAACCGGCGTATTGGTCTCGGTTGCTGCGACCCGGTTTACCTCCGGCGGGTTACTGGGGCCTGCTCTGGGTGTCTAAAAAAGGTTCCTAGGATCATAATCCGGAGGCGGACGAGATTGAGTCTTCTGGTACCTTCTCCTCATAACCTCATTTGACGCGTTCTGATCTATTGTGAGATGGAAAGCCTGTGACTGGATCTGCTGAGCTCGAGCGTCCAGAGCTGCCCGCTCTGCGGTCATCCTGACATCTTCCACCGCCAGGTCTTCTTTAGCTTGTGCAATATCAAGCTTCAACTGTTCCACCTCTACATCATGTTGAGCCTGATCCGCCGGGTTGACCATGGCGGTTAACAGGGTCGTCAACTTGTCCATGAGATCCATCAACACCTAAGCCGGCGAGCGCACAGGGCCTCCTTTCCCGGCTGCTGCTATTCCGAAGGTCATCGCCGCCGCAGTTGATGAATTTAACGCAGGTTGGGTACCTGCCATGAAGATTCCAACTCTGCTCGGCGGCTCAAAGGGGTCCGGAATACTGCTGCCATCGGAACACCCCCCAAGCCCGCCATCTTGCAGTTGATAGAACGAAGCCGTCTGACCTGTGGACAACTCACCATCAGAGTAGATGGCCGTCTCACCACCAGAAATAGATCCTTCAGAAAATTCCCCTCCATGGATGCATCCCACGAAGGCACGCCTCACGGCGGGTTGAACCTGGGCGGGTCTTGCACGCTGAGCCGTCTCGATGATGTCGGTGCAGATGTCCGGCTCAGGGCCCGGTTCGCCGATTTTGTCGATGAAGACGTGGAATCCGCTGAAGGGGACCCGGTACCCGTACTCAATTGAGCCGGTGTCGGGGCCCCAGCCTTCATCATCGATGCAGAGCTTGCCGCGATGACTCTTGGTCATCCGACCCACAGCGTATCCTTTGAGCCCTTTGAAGTTGCCCTTCAAGAACTCAAATCCATCGTGCGCTGGCCTCACGGTGGGCGCCAACTATCGTGGAATTGTCATGTCAGATGTCCTAGCGTAAGGACTTAGTCGTGGAGCCATCACAACTAGGAAGCTTAAAGGGGTTAAACGGGACAAAGGACATGAGGTTTATACTGGTTCGGCCCCTTGCAGTGAAGGTAAAAGCCTACGACCCAGTTTTGGGTGGGATTGCTTATGCCTCGATAACCAGGGAGCGAATCCGCTTGACATAGCTCTCGACTTGATGTTACTTGCCCTAAACCGCCGCCGAGTCGTCCCTTTATATAAAGAGGTCGACGCCCGGCGGCTCATAGAGTCCCGACAGGTTCATAAACAGTGTCCGGCTCGGTCTCTCTCTATTTCTGTCTTACAATTCAAGTTACACATACATGGCGGTTTATCTCTACAGGCCTTAAGTCGCCTCTGGGCCTTGGGCCTTTAAGTGAACCGCCATCTTTAAGTGTCTTCGTGGGCTTCGCCATAGGTGTGACCCGGTCCCTCCTGGGCGGGTCATACCTAATAATTATATCCCCAACAGGTAGTACTTCTTTTTCTTCCAATCAATGCAAAGGCCTACTCTTCCAGCATTAGACTTTGTTGAAAACACTTGCGTTGCCCTCATTCTCTATGTTATTAACATTATAGGCCAAGGCAAAAAAAATGATGTTCGTTCTTGGTGTGAATGCCAAAACTAGAAGACCGAATTAATTTCGTCGGGTCGACTTCTTTTCTGGATGACCGAATAACCTCGATAGACTGAATTAGCAAATTCACTGGATGTTATGGCATAATTAGCACAATCCCCAGTCTTTCTGTTTATGGCACAATTCTTGTTGAATACATCTGGTACATACACATGTTGTCTGAAATCTGAAATTTGGTTGCATACATGCATGGGCAGATTCAAGCCCCAGGCAGAAAGGGGCGGCTGCCTGGGGTGTGAGGCCTATCTCCTTCGTATACTTTAGCACTGTAGCTATAGTAAATGCTACAGTCAATGAAGGCTGCCCGGGCCTTGGCCTAGTTCGTCTAGGGCCTGACCCAGTCCTGGGTCCGCCACTGCATACATGAACTCGTTACACATACCCGTTGTCTGAATTCTCCTTCAATACGCATGTGCTGCAATGGTCATGAATTTGAGCTGTAGCATGATATTTGGTATGTACAATCGGGACCAAAGGCAATCCCGTAAAGACCGAAGACCAAATAATGAAGGACCAAGAAGACCGAAAAGACAGGACCGAGCAAAGCAAATAGACCGAACGCCCGTGCTTATCTACACACGTCCTTGGGTCTACGCCCATCTGCCCAAGCGGAGTTTCCATAAATTCACCCCCATGCGGTTGCCCATCATGATGGTGGTGAAGACGTAGAAGGGAAGAGGTCCATGCCCGCATCGTAAGATTTATTGCCCGTGCCGATCCAAGTCGATGCAGTCCACTTGAACCAAGGCCACTTAAGTCTCGGAGCACGCGTAGATTTGTTTCATCGAATAATTAAGCATAAGAGAATTGCCCAGTTACTAAGTAAGGACTTACATCATCAAGGTAGTAACTGATTTTACCATCGTCTGAAAGAAGAAAAAAGGAAGAAAGATTACCCAAATGATTCATGCCACACGTGTGGCACGAAGCAATCTCGCCTGATGTTATTTACAACTAACAGAAAAGAAACCGAAAAAACAAACCCACAGAAAAAACTGAAACTTGCCATCCAAAACAAAAAGTTGCTATGCTTGACAAACAGTGGCATAGCCAGCCCACTAAGTTAGGATGGTACATCAATATAAATATTTACATAAGTTTATTTATTTTCAAAAAAATATTTTTTTACTACACTATATAGAAGCTATGGGGAAATTTCAGGGTGGTCCATGGCCACCCCCTAGCTATGCCACTGTTGACAAATAAAGTTGCCATCCTCGCGTCACTAAGCAAGAACCGTCCAAAATATGTTTCTTTTGATTATAGTATAAGTTTGTGTTACTTACCAGGTGTACCACGTGGTTCCAAAATATGTTTCTACTCTACAAAATATGTGTACTCTCGAAAAAATATACAAAATCTGAAAATTTTGCTCCAGCGTAAAGTACACAGCAGAGTTCATATGAAGCAACAAGTTGGTACAAGGGCCGGTTCCCTGAACACACAAGCAAAATGCCTTCCAGTTAACAGTTCAGTAGTTCAGTGAGACAGTGGCCCGACGCTCAGGAGAAAACATCATCTATAACGGCTATCTGTGGCAAAATTTAACCTAAAAGCAGAGGCTTCTTCTACGAATCTTTCTTGGGCGCCTTCCTCTTCATCCGGCTGAAAGGGCCGACCGTCTGGTCCATGACGTACATGTATATCACCTGGCTCCAGGACCTGTATGATTTCAGACTGTTATAGTACTCCGGCGCAATCTCCTTCACCTTGTGCAGCTTGGTGCCGGGGATCCTGGGGAAGTCGTGGTGCTCGTTGTGGTACCCCACGTGCCACGTCATCAGGTTCAGCGGCCCGTAGTACGAGTAGGTCTCCTGCTCCGGGCTGAACACGTAGTGCTCCGAGATGAAGTGGCCGGCCATCGGGTGCATGCCGCCGCCGAGGAACGTCGACAGGATGAGGTAGGCCAGCGACTTCCAGCCGTAGAGATACACCATGGCCGCGTCGAGCGCGACCTGGATCGTCAGGTTGGTGAACTCCCACAGGCCCGGAGGCTTTGGCTTCAGGAAGAGCGGCCTGAGCGCGTAGAAGAAGAGCTGGAGCACGACCCAGATGGACTTGCTGACGGTGTTCTTTACGACGTGCGCCTCCGTCTGGCTGGGAATGTCCATGTCGATCCCGTCCACGCCTTGGAACCGGTGGTGCTCCAGGTGGTATTTCTGGAATGTCACCGACATTGGGACGCCGATGGGGAGGTTTGCGAAGATGCCTAGCCAGCGGTTCAGGGATGGGGTGGCAAAGGCGAGGTTGTGGCTGAGCTCATGGATCGCGAGGAAGAGATTGTGATTCAGAAAGGAGCCGAAGAAGTAAGCAACCACCAGCATCTTCGACCAGCCTGCGTCGCGCAGGAGCGTGGCAGTCCATAGCTGTAGCGAAACAACTGCGGCTATCTGCAATCAAAGTTCAGACGGATATGAAAATACATCAGTAATAAATTAGAAAATGTGCTGTTTCTAGGGTGTTACTTTCACACAGAAAGAGAGAAGTATCCTGATTCTCCAGCTAATTTTGACAGGACTAATAAATCTCTAATCACACAACTATGAAGAACAACGTCCAACAAAATAAAACAAAACGTTATACAGTTGAAGGACAGGATGATAGGAGCCCTATATTGCCTGCCTACATGGGTCATGAGATCTAAGTTTTGGCATGAGAGACTATCTGTCTGCTTCAAGTTGCCAGCATGCCATGCCAAGGTGCACTAAAAGTCTGCAAGTGAGAAGTTCAAAGACCAATGCAGTAATTGCCGGTCACAGGAACAGAAAAGCACCAATTTTATACATGAAGCGGAAGTCTCATATTGGCAAAACTGCAGAGCAAGACTACCTAGTTGGTTCTGACAATTACCAAAGGAAGGTGCAGAGGCGCAGTCGTGCAGAGCACAATAACTATTTCAGGCACGAAAAGCATGACATAACAGATTCAGGACCAACAAGACAGATTCTGCAGAACTCTTAAGATCAACAAATTGCCACTTTTTTTTGCCAGAATAATGGTAGTAGTAAATACTTTGATCTTAATTTGATTGCCTGCACATAAAGTTGCTGAGTTTCAAACTACACGAAATTTAGTTTGTTGTGCACAACATGTGTATAAAGCATGACATCCATTCTACACAAACTCCTATCATCGAGAGCGACAACACTACAGATTGGACGTGGAGCCCATGCACAAGATGTGGACATGTAACAACCAGGCTTTTCCTGATGCCAAGGAACATTGCATTAAATTGCATCCAATGAAGCTACCACACTGTACGAATATGCTGCACCATACATACTCTTATTTGTTCTCCTGAATTAAAAGCGTAACCGCTCGTTTGTGATGAAGTGACCAGTTTGGTCATGACAAAATCAATCACTACTCTACCAAATAGTACTGACTTTTTAGTTTTTACCAGCTTTATATGGAAGTTAAAACAAGAAAGAAGCTGCAATCAAACTCAAGGTTAGGAATCTAACTGTCTGGTGTTTAAGAAAAACTGAAGGAATAAAAAACAAGACGACCACCACAATGCAAACAAATCCACGCTGAAACCACTAGAGAGCTCGATCTACGGAAGATCTCAATCTGAAAGGAGACTGGGGAATAGATCACGGCACCTTGATGAAAGCGAGAGGATCCGGGCCGAAGAGCTCCTTGATCTGCGGGTACTTGGCCAGGATCTCCCTGCGGCGCGACGCGTGCGGCTCGTCCGTGTACGACCAGAAGAAGTCCGTCGCCATCACGCCTTCCTCCTTCTCGTCGGCGTCCTTCTCGTCGGCGTCCGCGCGTGTCGCGCCCATTGCTTCCTCTCCTCCTCTCCTCCGAAGGCCCAGGCAATGGCGGCTGCTCCTTGGCGGAAGAGACGGGGACGGGGCGAGGGTGGGCGGGAGCTACGCGCTGGCCGGCAGCGTTGATTGGAGAGGCCCCGGCTATGGAGTTGGTCTGGGTGCTCGTTATTTGAGGGAGTCCAGTTCAGGTGGGGGTGCGGGCATGGGAGATGGACGTGCGCCCTGTGCCGGGATATCTGTACGGGACACAGCGTGATGGAGTATTGGAGTTGAAATAGTGCGTTCTTTTCACATGGGGACCCCGCATGTCTCTGACGCCATGGGTCCGGTTTTTTCTTTCGAGGGCTATAAACATGTCGATAACTCCAAAGTGAACTCGAGAACCTCAACTCTTTTGCGGGGTTTTTTTTTTCGGGTGACTCTTTTGCGGTTGATACGGGTCCAATTACTGCACGAAATACTAATTAAGAAGCACTCTGGATCACTCATATCTTATGTGTGTCATTTGTCGCAATATGAGAGTTTTTTTAGATCCGTTTATTTAAAATGTTTTATCTCTTATACCGTGCGTCCGAATTTCATTTTTACCGCTGAATTCCTCACATCGAGATCTTCAAAACTAGACCCATATTGCGAACTTTTATTTCACGGAAAAACTAGACGAAAGAATCACATCGGGAGCATTTTTTTTCTTTCCGAAACTCGCGGAAGCAAAACGGTGCCACCCGCGGAAGGAAAATAGAAAATGTGTTTCTTTCGCAGAGAGACATGACCGTGCCTCTCGCGGAAGCAAAACCATACCTCTCACGAAAGGAAAAATAAAAAGAGAAAACAATTTTTTTTTGTTTCCGGAAGGCACGGCCGTGCCTCTCGCGGAAGCAAATCCATGCCTCTCGCAAAAGCAAAAGGAAAAAGAAAACACATTTTTTCACGAAAAATATTTTTTGTCGAAAAGCTTAGAAAGACAGACGAAAAATCAAAAAGCCAAAAAAATTCAGAAAAACCCATCTAAAAAGGCATAAACACGTGAGAAAAAATAAAAATAAAAACAAAATTTAGAGGAAGCGTCCAAAGCATGATACGTGGCTGAGAGCGCGTCAAGTCCACCCCAAGTGACCCTTGGAGACGCTCCTAAAGGAGCGCTCCTCAATTAGTTGCTCTCATTACTACCTTCTTTTTTCAGTAAACAAGCCAATGGCCTATATGGCTTCAACTTTTGGGCTTCACTTTTTCTCCTTGAAAAGTGTCCTTCTAGGACTTGAGCATATATTCCCTTAAAAAGGACTTTGAGCAGATGATTTTGCAAACGGATTACACAGCGGATCTAATAGCCCAGGAGCCACATACCTTCCCATTTAGGGTTTCTTTTCCCTCGTTGGCGACAGTGGTGAAGCCAACCTCGAGAATCTGTTGGGTCATTGCTAATTTTTTGATTTTTCTCTTCACAGTTTACAGTAGATGCACAATGTTTTAGGATATTTTCCTCAGAAGTTGTGGGGTCAACGAACCTCATAGCCAACACATAGAAACGTCACCGGTGGGCGATTTGCACCGCTGGGGCGAGATTGGTACACTGATCTTTACAAAATCGCCCCCTCTCACATGCGACGAGGGTGTTTTTTGTGCCAGTGTCTGCGGACGGCAGTCTGGTGGGCGAAACCTAGCTCTGTCAGTAGACACTAGTTCTGCATCGGTGGTAGGGAAGAGGTATGAGATTGATCTGGAGGAGATGCTGGAAAACATGGAACTACTTGATGATGAGCTCAATGATGTGGTGGTCGGAAAGGAGGAGGCAAAGAAATTTGTGGCGATCGCGAGGGTCAACACGAACATAGCTTTCAGTTTGTCGGCGTTTTCTGATACAATGAAGTTTATGTGGGGTTTGGCCCAGACGCCTGATGTTTGCTTGAATTACGTCGGTATTTCCCCAAAGAGGAATGGATGATGCAGCACAACAACGGTAGTTATTTCCCTCAGTGATGAAACCAAGATTATCGAACCAGTAGGAGAACCACACAACACCACGTAAACAGCTCCTACACACAAAGAACAGATACTTGCAACCCGACGTAAGAGAGGGGTTGTCAATCCCTCACGGATAAAAGGATAGGTAAAATTGTAGTAGTTTGGATAAATAGATCTCACGGGAATGCAAGATAAAATAAATAAATAAAAATTGCAGCAAGTTATTTTCATATTTTTGGATTAATAGATATGAAAATAAAAGCAAATAAAAATAGATCTCAAAGGCAAATATGATTAAGAAAAGACCCAAGGTCCATAGATTTCACTAGTGGCTTCTCTCATGAAAAATAGCATATAGGTGGTAACACAATTACTGTTGGGAAAATGATAGAAATTCAAATAATCATGATGATATCTAGGCAATGATCATTATATAGGCATCACGTCTAAGATTATTAGTGTAACACCCCGGGGATCATGCTACAGTAACCTCGCACTAATGATGCCATGTCATCAAATTTAACTAAGCCAAATTGCCACTTGATAAAAATCAAAGCCGTTTTCAAATTTAAAGTAAAGTCAAATAATTTATTTCTTCAAGCAGTACAACTAAAAAGTTCACTATATTCTATAAATTCCCCTGATCATGGTAATATTGAACACAACATTGTTTGACCCACCAATTAATTCCTAGGATCTTATGAAGTGGTTCAGCAACAAAATAGCTAGCCTTTTCTCTAAAAATGGGTAGACAACTCCTTTTGGACCCAAACTTTTTGTGCACCCTGGTAATATTGTGCTTAATCTATATTTCAAGCTTCACTTTTAATAAAAATCATCTGGTGCAAAGCTCAAATAGGAAAACAAGAGAAATAAATGAAAACAGAAAAATAAAACAACATAAAAAAGGAAAAGTGCCCCTGGCCCAACTGGGCCACGACTCAACTGGTCGCACACCCAACCGGCCCACCCTGGTCCACCTAACCCCCGCTACCCCGTAACCCTAGCCCCGCACGAACCGCACTCCCCCCACGCGCCCCCATTCCGCCCTCTGCCTCCTCCCGATCTAGATCGGGGGCAAGCAACCTGCGCCCGTCGCCGGCGCGTCGTCGCCCCGTAGCTACGTCGCCGGCCGCTGCCATGCTCCGCGCGCCCACCTGTGTTGCCGCCTCGCTGGAGCCACCCCGTCGCCCCCGTCGTCCTCTCCGTCGCAGAACAGCCCCGACCTCGGCGCCTTGTCCGCGTCATCGCTCGCCGTCATCTTCGTCTTCCTCCCCGCGCCCACTGCCATTTCCCTGCAACTGCTAGTGAGGTGTCGCGCCTTCCCTTTTCCCCCTAGGGAATCGTTGGAGAACGGCGCATCGTACGAACTTTCCGCCGGGCGCGACGCCAGTGGCGTCGTGCGCCCACGCAATCACCCCCCGCGCGAGACGCGTGTATTTGGTGGACCGAGGCAGACCGCCCCTTCCTGCCTTATCTTTTCCCCTCGCACTTCATCCCCTACCTTCAGCCACACCCCTCCCAGCGTCATGTTTCTTCTCTCCCTTCCATCTCCTCCTCTGCCCATCCCCTTCCTTCTTCCCTGCAGCAAAATAAGGCGAGGAGGGGTGCAAAAAGCTGGCGCGCGACGCGTCCTGGCTGCTGCAAGCAACCTTGCGGCAGCTGCGAGCGAACGCCATGGCTGGCTTCGAGCGCTCCTCTCCATGGTCGCCGCAGCCGAACGCGCTAGTCGCCATGGCTAGCTTTCGATTTCCTTCCGTGAGAGCTGCATCCCGGACGACGGTGGTGGTGGTGGAGCCGTTCAAGCGATGAGCTTCAACCGGCAAGGCCAGGACCTCACTGATCGGAAAGCTGCAACCGGCCACACAATATGCTGGAAGCAGTGTTCTCTGGAGCTGGAACCATCGTCCACTTTTGCTGCAATCAGCAACCGCCAGGGGGTGAAGAAGGCGAGGTACGGTGCTACTACCAAAGAGTTTTTTTTGCTGGAATCGGATCCTGGAGATGCTGGAACGATCTTCTATTTTTGCTGCAACCAGCAGCTGCCGGGGTGAAGACGTCGAGGTACGGTGCTACTACCATATAGTTTTTTTGCTGGAAGCGAACGGAGAAAAGGTTGCAACCTCTATTGCTCGGTGATGCATCGGGACGGTGTCGAGATGTGTTTTGCTGGAACCGGCAAAAAAAATGCTGGAACCCATAAGAACTTTTGCTGGGAAGATACACGAGAATTTTTGCAAGTACTCGACGCGATGGTGGTTCTTTTTTGCTGGATTCGATGATTTTTTTGCTGCAACCAGCATGTGATTTTGCTACTACTCGCAAACTAATGAAGTTTTGTGTTTTTGCCGAGGACAAGGTGCTTCGAACTGAACGACGGTGACGAGCGGAGGCGCTGGCGGTGCCCTAGGGATGTTGCAACCATGGCGACTAGAGCTGGAACCGACCGATGGGCGAGCTGCAGGCGTCAATGTCATGTGGCGGCCGAGGGATGAGTGCAGGTGGCACGGGTGGCCGGCGAGCAAGAGACAAGTCCTTTTTGGTGCCGGGGCCGGCGGTGCAGCGACTAATCCGGTCGAGCGGGGAGCGGCGCTGCCTCCGGCGAGGAGCGGTGTCGCGGCGGGGGACCATCTGTAGATTTGGTCAACGGGCACGAGCAGGAGGAAGGGCAAGGGCACGGGGAGAGCTGGGCGTCGGGCGGAATCTAACTGATCCGTAGCTCGCATCGTATGGCCGGGGTGCGACCGGCCCAAAGTTTGGGCCGGCGCACCGGCGCCTATCACCCCCCTTCCCCCTATGCCTCCACTGCCGTGTCGACCTTGCGTCGTTCGTGCGCGCACACCCCCTACGCGTCCTAGTCGCGGCCCGCTCGTGCCCACCTACCGATGTGCTGTGCTGCTACTCACGGCTGCCGTGCGCTGCTGCTTGCTCTGCGTGCTGCCGGCGTTGCTTCTCTACTGCTGCTAGCTGTTGCTGCCTCTGCACGCAGCGCCACCGAGCCGCCCCCTCGCCTGGCTGCGCCGTCGCCTAGCGCCGCACCGGCCGCTGCTGTCACGCCCGCGATGACTTCCGCCTCCGCCACACCCCTGTGGGCCGCCGCCAGCGCCACCACCTCCCGTGCCACCCTGCCACTGTCGTTGACGCCCTCCCACTCGCCAGCGTCCGCCCCTGCCCGCCGTACTCCGCCACCATCGCCGGCGGCCCCGGCTGGCCGCGCCCGAGCTCGCCTCGGCGGGCGCTCGTGGCTGCGCCCGCGAGCCGTACGACCGTGCGCCCGTTAGGCCTCGCTGGGCCTATGACATATGGGGCCCAACGCCCTAAAAAAGATAAAAAAATGTAAATAAAAATTAATTAATTAATTAATTAATTACATACTTAGCTCACTAATTAGTTAGTTAACTTAGTTAAACTAATAAATAAACCTAAACAATCAATAATAGGGGGCCCCACCCCTGTTGACCAACTGGTCAACTGGGTCCCCCTGACCCAAATGTCATCCTCTGTGTGCACTTTTGTGTACATAGAGCTGGGTACCCCTAGCAATTTGTTGTTTATTTCGAATTAATAATAATTTCAGAATATTGTTAAATCTTTGAAAAATCATAGAAAATAATCCGTAACTCGGGTGAAAAAGTTTTATACATGAAAGTTGCTCAGAACGATGAGAAGATCCGAATACGCAACCCGTTCGTCAACCACACATTCCTAGCATAGCGAACATGCAACATTTCACCTATGGTTCATCTGTCCGAAAACGCGAAACATCGGGGATACTTTCCCGGATGTTTTCCCCCTTCGCCGGTATCACCTACTACCGCATTAGGGCACACCTAGCACCGCTCATTGTCATGTCATGCACCGTCATGCTTATGTTTGCATTATATTTATTGTTTCTTCCCCTTCTTCTCTTCGGTAGACTACGAGACTGACGCCGCTGTTGCCTCGATCGACTATGGTGTTGACGACCCCTCCTTATTGCCAGAGCAACCAGGCAAGCCCCTCCTTGATCACCAGATATTGCCTATTCCTTCCCTATACTGCTTGCATTAGAGTAGTCTAGCATGTTACTATTTTGGTTAATCCTATTCTGTTGCATAGCTTGTCATTGTTGCTACAGTTGTTGATACCTTACCTGCAATCCTAAATGCTTAGTATAGGATGCTAGTTTATCATCTGTGGCCCTACATTCTTGTCCGTCTGCCTTGCTATACTACCGGGCCGTGATCACTTGGCAGGTGATCACGGGTATATACTATACATACATACATGCTATTCAGATGGTGACTAAAGTCGGGTCGGCTCGTAGAGTACCCGCGAGTGATTCAGAGATGGGGGTTGTAGCGGCAGGTGGTACCATCCATGTAGTGATGGGCCTGGGTTCCTGACAGCCCCCTGATGGTTACTTTGTGGCAGAGCGACAGGGCAGGTTGAGACCACCTAGGCGAGAGGTGGGCCCGGCCCTAGTCGGCGTCCGTGGTTACTTCATAATAACACGCTTAACGAGATCGTGGTATTTGATCTGAGTCTGGCCACTTGCCTATACGCACTAACCAACTACGCGGGAATAGTTATGGGCACTCGACATCGTGGTATCAGACGAAGCCTTCTTGACGTCAGCGACTGAGCGGCGCGCACCGGGTTGGACCGCGTAACACAATTCCTTTATAATGGAGGTTGCTAGGTCTGCTCACCGGCCGCCCTCGCAACGTGCATGTGTGCAATGGGCGATGGGCCCAGACCCCTGCACGCATAGGATTTAGATCAGCGTGCTGACCTCTCTATTATGCCTAGGTAGGGCTGTGACGTGTTGATCTTCCGAGGCCGGGCATGATCCAGGAAAGTGTGTCTGGTCAGAGGGATCGAGCGTGTTGGGAAATGTGGTGCACCCGTGCATGTAAGTTTATTATTCGAATAGCCATGTCCTTCAGTAAAAGGTTGACCCGGAGTTATACCTTGACCTTATGACAACTAGAACCAGATACTTAATAAAACACACCCAGACAAGTTCCAGAGACAACCGGTGATCGCTTTCCCACAGGGCGACGAGGGGAGAATCGCTGGGTAGGATTATGCTATGCGATGATACTTGGTGAACTTCAATCGACTCTCTTCTACATCCTGCAAGATAGAGGCTGCCAGAAGCATAGTCTTCGATAGGACTAGCTATCCCCCTCTTATTCTGGCATTCTTTACACATATACCCATGCATATACCCATGCATATTTACTTTAGATCCTTGCTTACGAGTACTTTGGGTGAGTACTCACGGTTGCTTTGCTCCCTCTTTCCCCTCTTTTCCTCTTCTTCTCGTATGCCGCAACCAGATGTTGGAGCCAAGGAGCCAGATGCCACCGTTGATGACGACCCCTACTACACCAAGGGTGCCTACTACTACGTTCAGGCCGCCGCCGACGAGGAGTAGTTTAGGAGGATCCCAGGCAGGAGTCCTGTGCCTCTTTTGATCTGTATCCCAGCTTGTGCTAGCAATCTTATGGCACCTGGTTTAACTTAGGTCTGTACTCAGATATTGTTGCTTCCGATGACTCGTTTATATTCGAGCACTTGTATTCGAGCCCTCGAGGCCCCTGGCTTGTAATATGATCCTTGTATGACTTATTTTTACTTTTAGAGTTGTGTTGTGATATCTTCCCGCGAGTCCCTCATCTTGGTCGTACACGTTTGCGTGCATGATAGTGTACGATTGAATCGGGGGCGTCAC
Organism: Triticum aestivum; assembly: GCF_018294505.1. Taxonomy (NCBI): domain Eukaryota; kingdom Viridiplantae; phylum Streptophyta; class Magnoliopsida; order Poales; family Poaceae; genus Triticum; species Triticum aestivum. Next base: position 561,577,340 of record NC_057798.1, read on the forward strand.
AAGTTGGTATCAGAGCCGATTGCCTGTAGGAATCCCCCTTCCACACTCCTTGGCCGAAGTCGAGTCTAGTCACTACAAAACTTTTACTAACATGGCTGTGTGGCTTAAGGGCCCATGTCGCCCTTGGGTGGTATTAGGATCTTTTATTCCTCGATCTTTACTTTGGGAATATGATCTCTCTTCTATTCGGGTTAAATGATTTTGCTAATTCTAACTCTAGGTTCTCGTAATTACTTCCTACCGGAGAGCCCCTCACTTCAGATGATTGCTTGGTGCACCGAAGGATTCCAAAGATACTCTTTGATGTTCTCTCAAGACTTTGTATCTGTTGCTTTTGCAATTCCCTACCACCGAAATATCCCTATGGACAAATACATACATATGTTGTTCTTACTTTTATTCCCAGTTGATCTTGTTATTACAAGATACCCCTAAATTCTCTATTATTCCTAGAATACTTAGTGCCTATCGCCTTGCAGTTCTTTGCCACCTGAGTACCCCTACAGATAATTTCTTGCACTTATCGAGTATCTGCTCATCCCCAGTTGATTCATGTATTTCACAAAAGTCTTTGAAATACCATTCGATCTTTCCAAAAATTTCAGCAGCCTATTGCTCTTGAAATACTTGCTTGCTTACATTTATGGTTAATCTCATAAGTCTAGTAATCTTATCGACATCCTTTGTCATAATCATTTTGAGTCCGTTGGTTCAATATGTTGCGATTGCTTGCAATCCTAAGATGAATCCTACAATACATCCTTCTGGCTCAGATGTCATTTTGAACATGCGCTGGTTCTCGACCAATCAAGATACCTTCGATTGTATCCCTAAGTCTACACAACTTATCCATCTTTAATCAAAACGTTTTCTTCTGAGTCCTTGATCTAAAAATCATAATTTGTTTGCATTTGAGCTCTGAATTAGTCAGTTGTTTCTATAATCTGTTACCTTTGCATTCTTCTTCCTTCTGATTGAGTATCGATATTCACATCAGGTTCCTTGTGGTCCGCGAGACCAATTGCTTGGTTATTATCCGACAACGTCCTTCATATTCAATCACTTTGGAAGTTCTTTCCCTGATACATAATGCCATTGGTAAATCCTATTATCTGATTTGGCCAACCATGCCCTGCTTTCGAGCTGGTGATATTTACTACTGAAGCTTGTGGTATATGTTTCCACGATGCCCCGATGGGTTGAACCTATGCCTTCCTTAATATGTGTGAACTCGAAAGTTTTCACGAGTCATGCTCTTCTGGTATTTTGCCAGATAAAATTTCAACACTACAACTTCATCGAACGCGAGAAGTGAATGAAAGGTTATGCATTGGAGAAGTGGGAGTCGGCCTTGAACTTTGTGTTCATGCCCATGGACACGATGTAGATCTTCTCATTGAAACTTCTTTCAAAATTAATTATTCCCTTGGTATAAGTTCATCTTATATCTAGGATCTGGCCTTTTGCAATCATGGTTCTGACCATGTTCTCCTTTAAATACCATTTCATGTGCAAGTTTAAGCACTTGTCTTCTACCGAGCAATACCCCAGTCCAACCTCTACTTTGATCAGTCGTCGAATATTACCCCCTGGTATCTTGAGATTATCACGAAACCACATAACTTCTTATGAGTTCTTCATCAAGTACTACATTCTCACTGATTCCAATTTTTCCTGGGTTCTGAGTGGTTAGTCACTCGAGTACACCAATAACTAAATTGTGTCCGCTCTATGATTCAACCATTCTTAGCAATCTTCCTTGCTTACGAGTTTGTACCCGATCACTTCATTCCTAGCCTGATTGGCTATGCACCATTATCGTGATAAATTTTAACTATGCTACCTGGTCCTTCTTCTCAGAGCACAATTCTCGACGGTAAGCTAATCTTACATCGATCTTCCTCGTCATGCCATTTCTCCTTGAACAGCAAACTTGATTTCGAGTTTGTGTCATATCTGTGGATCCAATAATATTTCGCTGCATAAATCCTGTTGCCTGATGCAGTCGCTATTTGATTGCTTCTTCGTGGAGCCTCTCAAAAAAATATGTCATGATCATCGTCAACATTTTGACTCCCTCCAAGATATCAATCGAATTCATGATGTTAAGTACCATCCTCGTCCTTTGGAAGTTTGAGTTACCATCGAGAACATCCTTACCTTCCTGTCATCACAAACTTGTTCATGCTATGGATGCAACTTACTATCCAGTTTGTATTATGTTCTACCTTGAAGTATTACCGTCTTTTATGTCAAGGATGTTGCGAGGACTGCTCCACCTCTGAAGGAATTCTTGGTATTGTGATACTTCTCACCCTCACCATTCTTTCTTGGTCCCCGTGTTGATTCTAACCAGGATACCAACACGTGAACCATGCTGCTTTGGGTTCTGTACTTCTAGCAACCCTATTGCTTTGAAGTTAATGCTCGACAGTTCATTCCTAGACTAATGGTTATTGAATCACCATTCTAACATTGATTATGCTACCTAAGCCCATATTCCGGGTGCACCTTTCAGCCAATGATTACTTGTGTATGTTTTCCTTGAGCATACCTCATTATATCATTTGATCGGACAAATGTTATCTCTTTGTTCACATAATTGTGGAAATCCATCTTTTGGAAATCTTAATGAATTGTCACTAAGTTCATCAGCCATAGTTCCTCATGATTTGGAACTTGCTTCCATAGTTCATTTCCTCAGAATCTGGCAACGCCATCTTGTCAAATAGTGTTGCACCCCTTCCTTCTCAGGCATCATGAGTCTGAGGTATCCTAACACCAATCAGATCTGAATCTCGGTCAGATATGATGGTTGGAACATATTTCCAAAGAGTTATAACATTGGTCTTTATATAACCCGGTAAGGTGGTGTCATGCCTAGCACACCTGGCCGGAGGACTTATTGTTACAGTTTCCTTTTTAGAAAGGTTAGCCATTCTTCAATGAGGAAATTGTAAAAATTATTCTATAAGTTGTTCCTAATGGATCCTTTGTGTATCCAAAGTGTGACCTTTGCTTGAAGCCCATGTCAATGCTATCTCAAAGCCTGTCCCTGGTACTCCGATCTTTAATAAGAAAATTGGAAGCACAAATGCTAATTCTTTTGATTATCTAAATACCGTTGTATGGGTAACATCATGAAATCCCTTGCCCCTTTACTTAATTGAACGTCTACTTGTTGTCCTGACATGGATGAGAAAGATATACTCTCGATACTTGAGTATAACCTATTTTTCCATTCAATTGTTCTGATTAGTATACTAATCACTTTTCCTTTCCATTGTTTTGTTTAACCTTTCTTATAATCTGACTTAACTGAGCAGTGTTAATTCCTTGCTTAGGTAAGCACCTTGTTGTACCACTCTGTCAGTAAGACCGTGTTACTATTCTTGATGACATTCCGGTAGCCACCGATGGATGAGAACTTTGCCTATTGGTCCGCCTCGTTCTATGAGCAGGAAAAAGGTTGTCTTCGTCCCTCGCCCTTGGTACTGACGTGGTTGCTGACATAACTAACAGACTATCCTCTGACATGCCTTGTTATCACGACTGTGCAAAATATCACCACCCTTTCTACTTTTAACCCACATGGTGGGCCCATAACCCACAGATCCACAGGATCAAAACCTGACTCTCATGTACACCCCCTAATCCCATAATTATTCCTCGCGCGTGGCCTCTTATGTAATTCATGAGCCACCTTCCGATGAGATCATCAATTCTGGTATCAGACACAATACTTATTCTCGTTGCTCTGGACCCCTTCACACCTATTTCGGGCATCGAATGATTGCCTACCCGCTCGAAACTTCTCACGGTACCTTCTTACTTTGCTCTTGATATTTTCTTAAGTCGCAGCTCGAGAGTTATTTTCCCCCTCCTTCCCCAATGTTACCTACCAGATAGTCAACATTGCAGAGATCCATTCTCCCGGAATACCTTTATTCTTTCGTAAGTACGATGGAGTTCCTGAAGGAAGGATGTCGACTTCATCACTATGACTAGAAGCAGAGAAATGAAGACATCAATGTAATGGTTCGACCTCTTCGAGAAGAGCACCCAAGACCGAGAAGATTCGTTAGAATTTCATAACCAGATCTTTCTCCGTTACTCCACCTCCTAAAATCTCAGGACGAGATTTCTTGTAGTGGAGGAGATTTGTAACACTCCGGGGATCATGCTATAGTAACCTCGCACTAATGATGCCATGTCATCAAATTTAACTAAGCCAAATTGCCACTTGATAAAAATCAAAGCCGTTCTCAAATTTCAAGTAAAGCCAAATAATTTATTTCTTCAAGTAGTAAAACTAAAAAGTTCACTATATTCTAAAAATTCCCCTGATCATGGTAATATTGAACACAACATTGTTTGACCCACCAATTAATTCCTAGAATCTTATGAAGTGGTTCAGCAGCAAAATAGCTAGCCTTTTCAATTTCTAAAAACGGGTAGACAACTCCTTTTGGCCCCAAACTTTTTGTGCACCCTGGTAATATTGTGCTTCATTTATATGCCAAACTTCACTTTTAACAAAAATCATTTGGTCCAAATCTCAAATAGGAAAATAGGAGCAATAAATGAAAACAGAAAAAATAAAACAACAATAAAAAAGGAAAAAGTGCCCCTGGCCAACTGGGCCAGGGCCGAGCTGGTCGCACACCCAACCGGCCCAACCCAGTCCACCTAACCCCCACTAACCCCCGTAACCCTAGCCCCGCACGACCTGCACTTCCCTCCCACGCGCCCCCATTCCGCCCTCTGCCTCCCCTCGATCTAGATCGGGGGCAGGCAACCTGCGCCCGTCGCCGGCGTGTCATCGCCCCGTAGCTACGCCGCTGACCACCGCCATGCTTTGCGCGCCCACCTAGGCGGGAGCGACCCCGTCGCCCCCGTCGTCCTCTCCGTCGTAGAACCGCCCTGACCTCGGCGCCTCATCCCCATCATCACTCGCCGTCGTCTTCGTATTCCTCCCCGCGCCCACTGCCATTTCCATGCAACCACTGGTGAGGCGCCACGCCTCCCCTTTCCCCCTGTGCCTCCACCGCCGCATCGGCCTTGCGCCGTTCTAGTGCGTGCGCCCCCTGTGCATCCCAGCTGCGCCCGGTTCACGCCCCGCTCGTGCCCACCTGCCGATGTGCTGCGCTGCTGCTCCGTACTGCCGTGCACTGCGCTGCTGCTCCCGGCTGCCGTGCGCTGCTGCTTGCTCTGTGTGCTGCCGGCGTCACTGCTCTACTGCTGCTGCCTCTGCACGCGGCGCCACCAAGCCGCCCTCTGGCCTGGCTGCGCCATCGCCTAGTGCTGTGCCGGCCGCTGCTGTCACGCCCGCCATGGCGCCTGCCTACGCCACACCCCTGTGGGCCGCCGTCCGCGCCACCACCTCCTGTGCAGCCCTGCCGCTACCGCCTACGCCCTCCAGCTCCCCAGCGTCCGCCCGTGCTCGCTGTACTCTGCCACCATTGCCCGCGGCCTCGGCTGGCCGTGCTCGAGCTCGCCCCGGCGGGCGCTCGTGGCTGCGCCCGCGAGCCCGCATGGCCGTGCGCCCGTTAGGCCTCGCTGGGCCTATGACATATGGGGGCCAACGCCCTGAAAAAAAGAAGATAAAAAATGTAAATAAAAATTAATTAATTAATTAATTAACTTACTTAATTACCTATTTAGCTAACTAATTAGTTAGTTAACTTAGTTAAACTAATAAATAAACCTAAACAATCAATGACACGGGGCCCCACCCCTGTTGACCAGTCAAATGTTGACTGGTCAACTGGGTCCCCCTAACCCAAATGTCATCCTCTGTGTGCACTTTTGTGTACACAGAGCTGGGTACCCGTAGCAATTTGTTGTTTATTTCGAATTAATAACAATTTTATAATATTGTTAAATCTTTGAAAAAACATAGAAAATAATCCGAACTTGGGTGAAAAAGTTTTATACATGAAAGTTACTCAGAACGACGAGACGAATCTGAATACGCAGCCCGTTCATCAGTCACACAGCCCTAGCATAGCGAACATGCAACATTTCACCTCCGGTTCATCTGTCCAAAAACGTGAAACACCGGGGACACTTTCCTGAATGTTTCCCCCCTTCGTCGGTATCACCTACTACCGCTTTAGAGCACACCTAGCACTGCTCATTGTCATGTCATGCATCGTCATGCTTATGTTTGCATTATATTTATTATTTCTTCCCCCTCTCTCTGGTAGACTACGAGACTGACGCCGCTGCTGCCTCGGTCGACTACGGTGTTGACGACCCCTCCTTCTTGCCAGAGCAACCAGGCTAGCCCCCCCTGATCACCAGATATCGCCTAAGCCTTCCCTATACTTCTTGCATTAGAGTAGTGTAGCATTTTACTGTTTCGGTTAATCCTATTCTGTTGCATAGCCTGTCATTGTTGCTACAGGTTTTGATACCTTACCTGCAATCCTAAATGCTTAGTATAGGATGCTAGTTTATCAACTGTGGCCCTACATTCTTGTCCGTCTGCCTTGCTATACTATCGGACCGTGATCACTCGAGAGGTGATCACGAGTATATACTATACATACATACTTGCTATTCAGATGGTGACTAAACTCGGCTCGGCTCGTAGAGTACCCGCAAGTGATTCAGAGATGAGGGCTGAAGGGGAAGGTGGTACCATCCAGGTAGTGATGGGCCTGGGTTCCCGACAGCCCCTTGATGGTTACTTTGTGGCAGAGCGACAGGGCAGGTTGAGACCACCTAGGTGAGAGGTGGGCCTGTCCCTGGTCGGCGTCCGTGGTTACTTCATAATAACACGCTTAACAAGATCTTGGTATTGATCTGAGTCTGGCTACTGGCCTATACACACTAACCAACTACGCGGGAACAGTTATGGGCGCTTGACGTCATGGTATCAGCCGAAGCCTTCTTGACGTCAGTGACTGAGCGGCGCGCACCGGGTTGGACCGCGTAACACAACTTCCTTTGTAATGGAGGTTGCTAGGTATGCTCACCTGCCGCCCTCGCAACGTGCATGTGTGCAATGGGCGATGGGCCCAGACCCTTGCGCGCATATGATTTAGACTGGCATGCTGATCTGTCTGTTGTGCCTAGGTAGGGCTATGACGTGTTGATCTTCCGAGGCCGGGCATGACCCAGGAAAGTGTATCCAGCCAGAGGGATCGAGCGTGTTTGGAAATGTGGTGCACCCCTGTAGGGAAGTTTATCTATACGAATAGCCATGTCCCTCGGTAAAAGGATGACCCGGAGTTGTACCTTGACCTTATGACAACTAGAACCGGATACTTAGTAAAACACATCCAGACAAGTGCCAGAGACAACCCGATGATCGCTTTCCCACAGGGCGACGAGGGAAGGATCGCTGGGTAGGACTATGCTATGCGATGATACTTGGTGAACTTCAATCTACTCTCTTCTACATGCTGCAAGATGGAGGCTGCCAGAAGTGTAGTCTTTGATAGGACTAGCTATCCCCCTCTTATTCTGGCATTCTGCAGTTCAGTCCATTGATATTGCCTCTTTAATACACATATACCCATGCATATGTAGTTAGATCCTTGCTTGCGAGTACTTTGGGTGAGTACGCACGGTTGCTTTGCTCCCTCTTCCCCCCTTTTCCTCTTCTTCTCGGATACCGCAACCAGATGTTGGAGTCCAGGAGCCAGACGCCACCGTCGACGACGACCCCTACTAGATAGAGGGTGCCTACTACTACGTTCAAGCCTCCAACGACGAGGAGTAGTTTAGGAGGATCCCAAGCAGGAGGCATGCGCCTCTTTCAATCTGTATCCCAGTTTGTGCTAGCCATATTATGGCACCTTGTTTAACTTATGTCTATACTCAGATATTGTTGCTTCCGCTGACTTGTTTATATTCGAGCACTTGTATTATAGCCCCCGAGGCCCCTAGCTTGTAATATGATGCTTGTATGACTTTTTTTTTTACTTTTAGAGTTGTGTTGTGATATCTTTCCGTGAGTCCGTGATCTTGATCGTACATGTTTGCGTGCATGGTTAGTGTACGATTGAATTGGGGCCGTCACAAGTAGACCAACTCATGCCTGCATCTACTACTATTACTCCACACATCGACCGCTATCTAACATGCATGTAGTGTATTAAGTTCATGGAGAAACATAGTAATGCAATAAGGACAATGACATGATGTAGACAAGATCTATTATGTAGAAATAGAGCCTATCTTGTTATCCTTAATAGCAATGATACATACATGTCGGTTCCCCTTCTGTCACTGGGATCAAGCACCATAAGATCGAACCCATCACAAAACACCTCTTCCCATGGCAAGAAAAATCGATCTAGTTGGCCTAACTAAACCAAAGATTCAAAGAAGAAATGCGAGGCTATAAGTAATCATGCATATAAGAGATCAAAAGACTCAAATAACTATCATGGATAAAAACATAGATCTGATCATAAACTCAAAGTTCATCGGATCCCAACAAATACATCACAAAAAGAGTTACATCAAATCAATCTGCAAGAGACCATTGTATTGAGAGTCGAGAGAGAGCGAGCGAGAGAGAGAGAGAGAGAGAGAGAGAGAGAGAGAGAGAGAGAGAGAGAGAGAAAGAGAGGAAACCATCTAGCTACTAACTACGAACCCGTAGGTCTACAATGAACTACTCACGCATCATCGAAGAGGCACCAATGAGGATGATGAACCCCTCTATGATGGTGTCTAGATTGGATCTGGTGGTTCTGGAACTTGCGGCGGCTGGAATTGATTTTCGTCGACTCCCCTAGGGTTTCTGGAATATTGGGGTATTTATATAGCAAAGAGGTGGTGCGGGAGGCGACCGAGGTGGGCACAACCCACCTGGGTGCGCCTGGGCCCCCAGGCGCACCCTGGTGTGTTGTGCTCCCCTCAGAGCTCCTCTCAAGTACTTTCTTGGCCCAATAGGTGTCTTCTGGTCCAGAAAAATCCACAAAAAGTTTCGCTGCGTTTGGACTCCGTTTGATATTGATTTCCTGCGATGTAAAAAATAAGCAGAAAATAGGAACTGGCACTTGGCACTATGACAATAGGTTAGTCCCAAAAAATGATATAAAGTTGCTATAAAATGATTGTAAAACATCCAAGAATTATAATATAACAACATGGAACAATCAAAAAAATTATAGATATGTTGGAGACGTATCAACATCCCCAAGCTTAATTCCTGCTCATCCTCGAGTAGGTAAATGATAAAAATAGAATTTTTGATGTGGAATGCGGCCTAACATGTTCATCACATATTCTTTTCTTTTTAGCATGGACATTTGGACTTATATATGATTCAAATCAATAGTCTAGTTTTGATGTGAAGACTTTAATAGTCAAGCATATCAACAAGCAACCATGTCTTTCAAAATATCAACACTAAAGCAAGTTATCCCTAGCCTATTATGCTCAATCATTGATCCATTCACGAAACACACTCGCATATTAGCTACACCAATGCTCAAGTACGATCATAGTGCTCCTTAGTTGGTGCTTTATAATAGAAGATGGAGACTCAAGTAAAATAAAAATTGCATAAAATAATTAGAAAGGCCCTTCACAGAGGGAAGTAGGGATTTGCAGAGGTGCCAGATCTCAAAGCGAAAAAGATAGAGATAAAACATTTTGGGTGGCATGCTTTTCCTGTCAAGAAAATGATTGAGTAGTTCCCAATACTTTCCATGCTAGATATACATAGGCGGTTCCCAAACAGAAAATAAAGTTTATTCCTTTTTCCACCGTACTTTCACTTTCCATGGCTAACCGTATCCACGGGTGCCTTCCATACCAACACTTTCCAAGGAATTTATTATTTGACAACATAAAGTAAATTCATTTTTCATTTATGGACTAGGCATCCCTAATACCTTCGACGTACTCTCATGCAATGATAAGTGAATAAACACTCATCTTGAGAATAACACATCTAGCATGGAAATATGTCATCCACCGCCTACCATTTCATGAGCGATACGAGCACACAAAAGAGAAATTTATTTCAAAAATTAGAGATGGCACATACAAATTTTCTTAGAACGGCAAAAGAATACCGCATATAGGTAGGTATAGTGGACTCATGTGGCAAAAACTGGTTTAAAGAATTTTGGATGCACAAGTAGTGATCATACTTAGTGCAAATGAAGGCTAGCAAAAGATTGGGAAGCATCCAATCCAGAAACGAAAAATCTCATAAGCGAGCATTAAGCATAACTAACACCGAATAATGCACCACAAGTAGGATGTAATTTTATTGCATAACTATCGACTTTCATGCTTGCATAGGGAATCACAAACCTTAACACCAATATTCTAACTAAAGCATAATTACTCATCAACATGACTCTACGTATCACTATCATCATATCTCAAAACTATTACAAAGAATCAAGTTTATTTTGTCCAATGATCTTCATGAAAGTTTTTAGTATATCCCTCGTGAATATCTATCACTTTGGGACTAATTTCATATGTTGCTTTTGATAGCTCAAACAAATCTAAGTGAAGAACATGAGCATAAAAAAATCTTCTCTCCAAATAATTTTAGTGAAGCAAGAGAGAATTTCTTAAAAAATTACTAACTCTCAGATAAATCTAAGTGAAGCATGGGAGCATTTCAAATGTACGCTTTCATGATGATACGTGTTTGTCACAGTAGGTCATCTTTTTTGTCATGCATGTACATCCATGACGATTTTATGACAGAATTAAGATACTCATACTTGTGTTGTCGTAGAAGTGTTCCATGACATTACCAAAATTATCATCACGGAAGTGTCCACTTCCATGATGATAAATCGTGCATCATAGAAGTGCTTTCGTCAAGGGAGACCAACACGTGGCATCCACCGTAATGGGTCGCCGTTAAGCTATCGGGTTCCGGTTTGGATCCGATAACTCGTTAACAGCCCCGACCAATGGGGATTTTCCATGTGTAAAATTCTCAGTCGCCAGAGGATCCACGTGTTGGCTCAGCATTGGGCCAGATGTCATCCACTCATAGTACAGGAGGTGCCTATGATACATCGGCATGTGGAAAGGCCCACCAGTGGCCCATTCCGGTGAAAAAGGCCAGCCCAGTAAAAATTAGCAGGCCGACCCATATGAGGCCTACTTGTGTCAGGTCCATTTAAGCCCACTGCCCATATGAGAAGTGCCAATTCGGCCCGTCAACGGCCCGTTATTGATTTGACACCATTGCAACCCTTCGCCAGTTCGAGCCCGTTAACATCCCGCTATATATTTGGGCTCAATATTGGCCCGATGTGGTTTCAGCCTGTTAACAGCCCATCGAAGGGATGGGCCAATTTTCACGATGTACGACTTTCTGCCTTTTAGCGACCCATTTAAGTGTTGGGACAATTTTCGACCCGGTGTGTCTTTCAGCCTATTAATGGCCCATAAATGAGGTGGGCCACTTGCAGTCGGACCTGAGTTTTGGCCTTTTAACGACCCATGCTCTTCATGGTCCAATACCAGCCCGGTTTCTCTTTCGGCCTGCTAAAGGCCCACAACACAGTTGGGCCATATACAGTACGCCCTAACTTTTGACCTCTTAGCCGCCCATGCTCTTCATGGTCTAGTACGAGCCCACTTTCTCTTTCGGCCCGCTAAGGACCCACAGTATAGTTGGGCCATATGTAGGCCGACCATAGTATCAGCCTGTTAACGGCCCATGAAATCAAATGGGCCCACCTGTTGCCCGCTTCGATGTCAGCCTGTTAACGACCCAGGAGGTAACAGGGCTGAGCATTAACTGTCGGCCCGATAGAGATTTCGGCCTGGTTACGGTCCATTAACTTAATGGGCCCACTAAAGTTCGAACATGTCTGTAGGCCCAGTTAGATAATTTGAGCTCATTATGACAAGTAATTATGCACAGGGTGAATTTTGGCCCCTGAGAGCCCATTAGGGAAGCCCATTAAGGGCAGTGGGCTGCTTCCTTCATATAGGGCCCATGACTGTTCGTGCTAACTATTAATTTCACTGCTTTTTAGCTTCCTAGCGACTAGTTAGCTGGAATGCGAGCCACGCTAAGCAAAGGTACGACATACAAGGAAAAGGTTTGCACATCCAGCATATATTATAGGAAATTACATCCACTGGGCAATCAAAGATTGATGCCAGTGCAAATAAATGAACAGAACCTAACGATCTACAACGTCACAATCTGCAACCTCAGCGTGGATGACGCCCATAAGCATGTGAGAAAGTTCTTCCTTCTTTACTACAATGTCTCTGAAAACATTGATCAGTTGTTGTTGCACAAAGAATGTGCACCTTTGATTCCTCCATGATTTCCATCATTGCTTCAGCCAGTAATTGGTTCACAAACATACATCTTTTCCGTTGCATCATAACATAAATTTTGGCAAGCTTGTATTATTGATAGTGGAGAGTTTCTCGACCACTACATCATAACATAAATTAGGAGGGGAACCGAACAGATTAATCAAGAGTTATTGCCATTACCTGGCCTAGATTTATTGGAAAGAAACAATGGGGTTGCCTTGCTGCTTTCAGAGTTTGTCTTCTTATCTTTAGCAGCCTGCACCAAATTAACACACTAGCATTGCTATCATTGGCAAGGTCAGATAATAGGAAAGCAACATTGACACAACGAACGTTTGGGCAACCAGACCACACCAGCCTACACCAAATTAACACAATATGACATAGCTATCATCAATCAGGTAAGGTATTACGAAAGCAACATTGACACAATGAATGAATGGGCAACCAGAGTAGCACTACAATTTAGTAATGTGCATGATATGAGATAGTACACTCATGCAGCTCAGTATGCAAAACTACCAGACATTTTTCCTTACAAAAATCAATATTGTCGCCTTTAGTTATACATTTTGCTACAACTAAATTTAGATCAGATAAAGGTTGGATTCATGCCGATTAACAAAATGCATGCTGATGTAAAAATATAGTGATATACAACAGGTACTTACATCAGCATTGGAGCATAGAGAATTCTTGCAAGATACTTTCCTCAAAGACGATACCCGTGCAGGAATTCTTCTATCGTTAAGATTATTTTCTAAAAGAGAGATGGGTAAGAAACATGTAGAAAATATGATCAGCATGCTAAATTTCATGATGCGAGGATACGCACACACTTCTTAGAATGGAGTTGACATATTTTTGCTGGACTAGAGCGGACTAGTTCTTTGGCCGCTGGAATCTGCTTATTATCAGTAGGAGTTGTGTTTCTCTGTGCTAGAGTAGTATCTATGAAAACTAGAGTTGGTTTACTATCTCTTGGTATTTGGACCTTTTGCAAATACCTTGTTTGTAACCCTTCAGATTCTAACATAGCCGTCTTCCCCTTGCATGCCTTATATAGAAGAATGGTGCTTCAATTATAAAACATGCTACAACAGAGAGATGGAACATGTACTGAAGAATAGAAAGGCATGACATATTGACATGTATTCCCTCCATCCGGAAATAAATGGATGGGTCTAAGCATATTTCAATTCCAGATACATCCATTTTTATCCATTTCGGCAACATGTAATCCGGACAGAGGGAGTATGATGTAAGAGCTAGGGATACGACAGGACAACAGAGTAAAAAAACACTAGTTGAATGTAAAACTGTATGCTAGTGGAATACATACAGAATAACACTAAGGCAACATATGCGTGTATTATGGGAAAATTAAGATGGCATGCAACAGACCACTAGAACATCACTTCAATGTAAAACAAAAAACCATGGTATGGTAGACAGATGAAGTACATACTGATGAATAACAATGCATCAGATATTCAGAAGCATGATGTACAAAGTAAGCAGATGGCATTGTGATAGAGTAGAATGACAGTACTTGAATTTGAAAACATGTTATCATGAATGGAATAGATACTGAAAAACAGGAAGGCATGACATATTTACATGCATGATTAGCAGGCTAAGCACATGGCATTGCAACAGAGTAGATGCACTCCAAGACATTATGTGCATGTTGTACCCATATCATGGGCCAAGTTAGAGCAAGGACCTTGTGGGGTGAAGAAGATTCATCATCTTTCTACAAGTCTTCTGAAGAACTGCCTTTACATGTTCCACAATATTGGGTACCATTGACATGAACTTTGTTGGCCGTTACATTGCTCCGTGAGGTTCTTGTGGATATATCAATGTGTGAAATTATATCTGACATGCATGGAAGACAACTAGTAGTTAGATTTATATAATGACTGCCTGTGGGAGATGGCATAAATAGTAGGACTGGGGTTAACTAGCAGCAATAGGTCTCAAAAACTAAAGGGAGAACACAGATGAAAGCTACAAAATATGTATTGTTTGTACTCGAGATTAACTAGATGGCACACAAAAGTATTAAAGAACAACATAGGTAATACTAGAAGTGGTATAATACTATAATCACTAGCCTGTGGGATAGCATTGGCTGATGGATGATAACTATGGAACATCGTTACCTAAAGAACAAGTCTCTTAGCTGAACTATGGAACAACGTTAACTCCTGAACAAGACCCATAAGAGATCAGCATGAATATATAGTGAAATGTGATAATCTATTTTCCATGCTTAGATGAATAACAAAGCCATAAATGTTGCACACAAGTAAGATGAGGGTACAACCTATGCAGCCACCATCCATAGGAGTGAGCATCATGTGCTGACTTGTCGATGTCCCTGCAGTTATTGTGTCTATCCATGTCGGGCACGCGCATGCGATGCAGGGAACTGTTGAGTGGGGACTATAGCTCCCTTCTGGTGTATGCTTCCCTTGTTGGAGCAGCTCCGGTGAGAAGGAAGACGGTGTGGCTGAAGATGCAGAAAATGCATAATGTTAAGAACGACATATATCTCTGATCTTAAGAAATACCCTAAGAGATCAACAGTAAGGTACGAGAGTGGTCACACGTCTGTTGACTTAAGACTAAATTGGGGTCACATGATTTTATTTTATTTTGGTACTGACTGATCTACGCTGGATGACTTGATGGCCGTCTTGTGCCTCCCGACTAACAGTGTTCAGAATCTTCCCCAAAGAGGCAGCGACCTCTGGTAGAGCAGCCTGCCTCCATTGTCCATGGCCGCGAGAGCTCCGACCAAAACCCCGCTCCCCGCAGTGGTTGCGCCGCCCCCGGCCAATCCACAAAGACTCACCGTCATCCAGATCCGGTGGCGACAGTACCTTCAACCCACACAACTCTAAGATAGCCATGTAAGCGTTGCTTCCACGGTGAACTTGTTCCCCCGCACCCTTACGTTAGACACCAGCCAACCGACAGCCTAGGAGCTCCGCCACCTCAAGGGGTGTTGCTTCCCATTGGGAATCGGTTGGCCCCGAACAAAAATTCAAACAACTAACGCCTAAATAAAGTTATTTGAGATGAGTGTATGACCTATCTTACGACCTGGTGAAGTAGACAACTCCAGCTGCCGAGTCGGTGAGGCAGCGCGGTTGCGGTGGCTACCAGCGGTAGGAAAGCAAAGATGTCGTGACTGTCGACGGCTACGGGGAAGTAGCACCGGGACCCTGCTGGATGCATCTGACGTTGGAGCCGCTCAAGAGCCGTGCACAACGGCGGGGGTGAATCGTCTCTGGTACGGTCACGCGGCCGTCGTCGAGGCAGCTCTGGCAGCACAGAGTAAGAGGCACATGGCCCAGTGCACGATGGCAAATGGACAGCGTCTCCGACATTAGGGAGGAGGGCGGCGGTGAATTTGGTGCGGTGTGGGGCGCCATGGAGGAGGGGCTGAGGTTTCACGGCTGGGGAAAAGGAAGCTTCCGAGGAGAAGGTGATTTGGCGCCCACGAGGTATAAATGGGGAATTGGGAGGGGGAACCATGTCTTATGGGTGCATTTGTCTAAAATGAGGGGGGAGTTACAGTTCTACCCCTGCCTTTAGGCTTCTGGGCTTGGGTCTGTGTGCTGAGGGTCGGGGATAGTAGAGCAACTTTGCTTCTCGCAAATAGTGGGCACGAGCGATTTTGGGCGAGGAGGGCGTGTTTTGAAATAGTGGGCGCGAGCGATTTCGGGCGAGGAGGGCGTGTTTTTCTTCAGCCCTAGGTTCTACCATGTATGCTATGCTGTATACCAGACCTGATGTGTGCCTTGCTATAAGCTTAGTAGGGAGGTACCAAAGTAATCCAGGAGTGGATCACTGGACAACGGTCAAAAACATCCTAAAGTACCTGAAAAGGACTAGGGATACGTTTCTCGTTTATGGAGGTGACAAAGAGCTTGTCGTAAATGGTTACGTCGATGCTAGCTTTGACACTGATCCGAATGACTATAAGTCACAATCTGGATACATATTTTTATTGAATGGTGGAGTTGTTAGTTGGTGCAGTTCCAAGCAAAGCACCGTGGCGGGATCTACGTGTGAAGCGAAGTACATAGCTGCTTCGGAAGCAGCAAATGAAGGAGTTTCGATGAAGGAGTTCATATCCGATCTAGGTGTAATACCTAGTGCATCGGGTCCAATGAAAATCTGTTGTGACAATACTGGAGCAATTTCCTTGGCAAAGGAATCCATATTTCACAAAAAGACCAAACACATCAAGAGACTCTTCAACTCCATCGGAGATTTGGTCAAGGAGGGAGACATAGAGATTTGCAAAATACATACATATCTGAATGTTGCAGACCTGTTGACTAAGCCTCTTCCATGAGCAAAACATGATCAGCACCAAGACTCCATGGGTGTTAGATTCATTACAATTAATCTGGATTATTGACTCTAGTGCAAGTGGGAGACAGAAGGAAATATGCCCTAGAGGCAATAATAAAGTTGTTATTTTATATTTCCTTATTCATGATAAATGTTTATTATTCATGCTAGAATTGTATTAATCGGAAACTTGATACATGTATGAATACATAGACAAAACATCGTGTCCCTAGTATGCCTCTACTAGACTAGCTCGTTGATCAAAGATGGTTAAGTTTCCTAGCCATGGACATGAGTTGTCATTTGATAAACGGGACCACATCATTAGTGGAATGATGTGATGGACAAGACCCGTCCATTAGATTAGCATAATGATCGTTTAGTTTTATTGCTACTGCTTTCTTCGTGTCAAATATATATTCCTCCGACTATGAGATTATGCAACTCCCAGACACCAGAGGAATGCCTTATGTGCTATCAAACGTCAAAGTGTAACTGGGTGATTATAAAGATGCTCTAGAGGTATCTCCGAAGGTGTTTGTTGGGTTGGCATAGATCGAGATTAGGATTTGTCACTCCGAGTATCAGAGAGGTATCTCTCGGCCCTCTCGATAATGCACATCATATCAAGCCTTGCAAGCAATGTGAATAATGAGTTAGTTATGGGATGATGCACTACAGAACGAGTAAAGAGACTTGCCGGTAACGAGATTGAACTAGGTATGAAGATATCGACGATCGAATCTTGGGCAAGTAACATACCGATGACAAAGGGAATAACGTATGTTGACATTGCGGTTCGACTGATAAAGATCTTCGTAGAATATGTGGGAACCAATATGAGCATCTAGGTTCCACTATTGGTTATTGACCAGAGAGATGTCTCGGTCATGTCTACATAATTCTCGAACCCATAGGGTCCGCACGCTTAACTTTCGATGATGATATGTATTATATGAGTTATGTGTTTTGGTGACCGAAGGTTGTTCGGAGTCCCGGATGAGATCACGGACATGACAAGGAGTCTCAAAATGGTCGAGAGGTAAATATTGATATATTGGAAGGTTATATATGGACAACGGAATGGTTCCGGAAAGATTCATGAATTCTTCGGAGTGCTGGGAGGTTACTGGAACCCCCCCAGGAAAGTTAATGGGCCTCATGGGCCATAGTGGAGAGGAGGAGGCAGGCTACAAGAGGTGGCCCCCCCATGGCAGTCCGAATTGTACAAGGGGTGGGGGGCACGACCCCCCTTTCCTTCTCCCTCTCCCCCTCTTTCCCCTTTCCCCTCTCTGTTGGAAGGAAGGGGGGAGCCGACTAGGACTAGGAGTCCTAGTGGGACTCCCCCCACTTGGCAGGCCCCTAGGGTCGGCCGGCCTACCCTCTCCTCCTTTATATACGGGGGCAAGGGGGCACCCCAAAGGCACAACAATTGTCTTAGCCGTGTGCGGTGCCCCCCTCCATCGTTTACTCCTCCGGTCATATTGTCGTAGTGCTTAGGCGAAGCCCTGCACGGATCACATCACCAACACCATCATCACACCACCGTGCTAACGGAACTCATCGACTCCTTCGTGCCTCTACTGGATCAATACTTCGAGGGACGTCATCGAGCTGAACGTCTGCAGAACTCGGAGGTGCCGTATGTTCGGTACTTGACCGGTTGATTCGAGAAGACGTTTGACTACATCAACCGCGTTAAGTTAACGCTTCCACTTTCGATCTACGAGGGTACGTGGACACACTCTCCCCCTCTCATTGCTATGCATATCCTAGATAGATCTTGCATGAGCGTAGGATTTTTTTTGAAATTGCATGCTACGTTTCCCAACAGTAAAATATTTAATCTCTCTAATAAGCGACGAGTAGGCCGAATGATCAACTTCTTTGGCCTAGATCAACTTCACTGCAACAATAGAGTCCATGTTTATCTCAACCGGTAGATCACTTCTGTGGATTGCAAACGACAAACCTTCCATGCAAGCACTCAATTATGCTTCTAGTGCATCCCGACATGAAAATAATTATCTGCATGAAGAGAAGATAACCGCACCCTTGACGTCTGTCAGTACCATACTTGTGCCTGCTGAGCCTTCATCTCCAAATGAGCCATCGGTAGATAGCTTAACCCAACCAGCTTAAGGTGCAATCCACTTCGACCCAGCTACTTCCAATGTCGCATGTGATAACCTCATTATCATATGTAATGAATGATTTCCCTTTACTTGCATATAATGAAAGATCAACCCTAATTCCTATGAGTGAATAGAGATAGCTCAGAAAGAAGCGCTTAGAAGGTTCCACGGGCGGTGGAGGTTTGTGATGAACCACTTTGTTATGAATATGCCAAGCCCACCAAAGCATCATAAGCAGCATAGAACGTTCAATATCTAGGAGAGGCTCTAAGGCACGTAGTAACCATTCCTTACCAGTGTTTTGCATGGTACTAACGCATGGCAATGAACAAGCTTCTTCCATAGTGTTCCAAAGAATCCTTGACAACGTACAACGACAAAGAGCATGGAAACTGTCCTCAGAGTCGTTTGAACATACAGTGCAGAGATCATTAATTTCCATGCCCCAGATATGTTTATTTCTCCAAGTCGGCAAGGAATCAGTATCCACCCTCCAAGAAAAAATGTCTATTGTTGGGGGGGGGGGGGGGAGGGGGAGGTACCTCCGTAGACCATACGAGATTCCAGCAGGACCAACGTTCATCCGGTCGCGCACTGACCCAATCAAAGTATCTCTATTAGCTTCACCAAAACCGAACTGGTATGCACTTTTAATCGAGAAGACGCCAAGCTTCCTTGGACCCCAAGCTAGTGTATCCTCATCCAAACATGGTGACGCCCTAATTTTCAGTATCTCCACAATGTCCGCTGGCAGAAAGTTTTCCTGAAGCAACGCCAGGTTCCAGGAGCTGTTCTCATTGAGAATTTAGACACAAATCTGATTCTATAATCTGGCAGAAAGTATCTTCTTTGTGATTTGATCCAAAAGAGATCCAAGAGCTCATGTTTTACAAGAGAAAAGCACAGGAGAAGCTAATATAATTGAAGAAAAAGGTTAGAGAAGAAGAAAGAAGTCATTGAAGGCTTCAGAAGAAAATATAACGTGTGGGATGAGTGCTCCTGCTCCTACCAAACTCTTCCTGAAGAACAAAAAACATCCAGGATAGAAGACGGTGGTCGGTATGAGTGCGTCCTCTCGTACACATGGTAATACTAGCCAGGCACCTGAAGGGCAAGGTTTACCCATCAAAGAAGATAGAGGTACGAGCACTCGTACCCTCACTCATATCTAACACGCCTAGAAACCTCCCAACGACTCTAGTAGATAAGGCAAGGTGCAATACAAGCACGTGCACTCATAATAGACCTCGTACAAGGAACTCCAGAAACCATGAAATTAAAAAAAAATCAAGAGAGAGCCTGGTACAAGCGCGCGTGCTCTTAACAACACTCATACTATGTCAAATCAGGATCAAAAGGGGTTGGGGTTGAGGAGAGGGTAGTTTCATCCCTAACCTTGCACCTCTCTCTCTCTCTCTCTCTCTCAAAATTTTAGTATTGAAAGCTGGCAGGTCCATGAATATGGTTTCTCATGGACGGTGCACGCATAGAGGATCAGAATTGGGTGCTATGAACTTGGGGGTGGCATGGCTGCCCCGGGGATGTATGTGCTTCATATCACACTTCAGCCTCACTTGGCTGGGAAGCCAGACGCCAGGGAACTTATGATAGCACACTTTCGTAAGTAGAAGGTGTAGGAGGGAGGAAGTATCTGTTGTGGTGGTGTTATCACCTAAACGGCCCACCGCTTAACAAGGTCCACTATGCTTAACAAGGTTGTCACGATTCCTTCTTCTTGTGTTAGACCTGATAATCATTATCATGAGAATCATTCTCATTCTTTCCCTTTAGTCATGGGAGAGATGGAATTAGTACACCTCCCTCTCCCTTAAGCTTTTGTCGTATAGAACCGTAACGAGTGGGTCATCACGCTCGAGCAGATCAATGATACGTCTCCAACGTATCTATAATTTTTGATTGTTCCATGCTATTATATTACCCGTTTTGGATGTTTATGGGCTTTACTTTACACTTTTATATCATTTTTGGGACTAACCTACTAACCGGAGGCCCAGCCCGAATTGCTGTTTTTTTGCCTATTTCAGTGTTTCGAAGAAAAGGAATATCAAACGAAGTCCAAACAGGATGAAATCTTCAGGAGCGATCTTTTTGGAACAAATGCAAACACGGAGACTTGGAGTGGATGTCAAGCAACGAACAAGGTGGCCACGAGGGTGCCCGGCGCGCTCTAAGGGGGTGGGCGCCCCCCCACCCTCATGGGCCCCTCGAGCATCCACCGACCTACTTCTTCCTCCTATATATATCTATGTACCCCGAAACCATCCAGGAGCACCACGAAAACCTAATTCCACCGCCGCAACCTTTTGTATCCGCGAGATCCCATCTTGGAGCCTTCGCCGGTGCTTCGTCGGAGGGGGAATCGACCATGGAGAGCCTCTACATCATCTCCAAGGCCTCTCCGATGAGTTGTGAGTAGTTTACCACAGACCTTCGGGTCCATAGTTATTAGCTAGATGGCTTCTTCTCTCTCTTTGATTCTCAATACAAAGTTCTCCTTCCTCTTCTTGGAGATCTATTCGATGTAACTCTTTTTGCAGTGTGTTTGTCGAGATCCGATGAATTGTGGGTTTATGATCAAGTTTATCTATGAGAAATATTTGAATCTCCTCTCAATTCTTTTATGTATGATTGGTTATCTTTGCAAGTCTCTTTGAATTATCAGTTTGGTTTGGCCTACTAGATTGATCTTTCTTGCAATGGGAGAAGTGCTTAGCTTTGGGTTCAATCTTGCGGTGTCCTTTCCCAGTGACAGCAGGGGCAGCAAGGCACGTATTGTATTATTGCCATAGAGGATAAAAAGATGGGGTTTATATCATATTGCATGAGTTTATCCCTCTACATCATGTCATCTTTCTTAATGCGTTACTCTGTTCTTATGAACTTAATACTCTAGATGCAGGCAGGAGTTGGTCGATGTGTGGAGATAGTAGTAGATGCAGAATTGTTTCGATCTACTTGTTGCGGACGTGATGCCTATATACATGATCATGCCTAGATATTCTCATAACTATGCACTTTTCTATCAATTGCTCGATAGTAATTTGTTCACCCATCGTAATACTTATGCTATCTTGAGAGAAGCCACTAGTGAAATCTATGGCCCCCGGGTCTATCTTTTATCATACAAGTTTTCCATCTACTTTTATTTGCATCTTTTATTTTCCAATCTATATCATAAAAATACCAAAAATATTTACCTTATCTTATTATCTCTATCAGATCTCACTTTTGCAAGTTACCGTGAAGGGATTGACAACCCCTTTATCGCCTTGGTTGCGAGGTTCTTGTTTGTTTGTGTAGGTGCGTGGGGCTTTTGAGGAGCCTCCTACTGGATTGATACCTTGGTTCTCAAAAACCGAGGGAAATACTTACGCTACTTTGCTGCATCACCCTTTCCTCTTCAATAGAAAAACCAACGCATGCTCAAGAGGTAGCAATCAACAAGGCGAGGACCTTGTCAGGGCATGGGAATTTCATGGAGGAGTGGATCCAAGGGTGCCCAGTTTAGGGCATCGCCGCCATCGGTGAGCAGTCTTTTGGCGGTTACAACCACTTTGTCCCAAAACCAGAGTTCCAGCAGCTGGTGCAGTGTGTTGGTCGTGTCGAGCAGACACTCCAATAGGTCAATACCAACATTAATACGCTCTCCCAGAACATGCAGGGGTTCACAAATTATTGGGATCCCAACGGCTACCACACCGAGCCGCATGCATGCACAAAAATATCAGCCACCTTATGCGCATCCTATCAACCATCACTCGCACTAGGATCTTCTTCAGGCGCAATGATACGTCTCCAATGTATCTATAAATTTTGATTGTTCCATGCTATTATAGTATCAATATTGGATGTTTATTATGCAATTATATGCAATTATATATCATTTTTGGGGACTAACCTATTAACCTAGTGCCTAGTGCCAATTGCTATTTTTTGCTTATTTTTGGCTTTTCAGAAAATCAGTATCAGATGGAGTCCAAATGCTATGAAACTTTTTGGTGATTTTTTTGGACTAGAAGGGACCCTAGAAGCTTTAGGAGAAGACCTAAAGAGTCACAGGGAGCGACAAGCCTGCCAGGCGCGCCCTTGGGGGGCACGGCCCCGAGGCTTGTGGGCCCCTCATGGCACCTCTTGGCCTAGTTCCAGCACTATAAATTCCCAAATATTCCCAATACATCAGGAGCCACCCAAAATACTTTTTCTGGCGCCGCAAGTTTCTGTTCTTCGGAGATCCTATCTGGAGACCCTTTTCAGTACTCTGCCGGAGGGGGAATCGATCATGGAGGGCCTCTACATCAACCTTGCAGCCCTTCCGATGATGTGTGAGTAGTTTACCACAGACCTACGTGTCCATAGCTAGTAGCTACATGGCTTCTTATCTCTCTTTGATCTTTAATACAATGTCCTCCTCGATGTTCTTGGAGATCTATTCGATGTAATCCTTTTTTGTGGTGTGTTTGTTAGGATCCGATGAATTGTGGGTTTATGGTCAGATTATTTATGAATATTATTTAAGTGTTCTCTAAACTCTTTTATGCATGATTTCTATAGCTTTGTATTTCTCTCTGATCTATCTGTTTGGTTTGGCCATCTAGATTAATTTATCTTGCAATGGGAGAGGTGCTTTGTGATGGGTTCGATCTTGCGTTGCTCAATCCCAGTGACAAAAAGGGAGATGACACGTATTTGTATCATTTCCATTAAGGATAAAAATATGGGGTTTATTCATTTTAATCTGGTTTACTTTGTCTACATCATGTCATCCTGCTTAAGGTGTTACTCCGTTCTTTATGAACTTAATACTCTATATGCATGTTGGATAGCGGTCGATCCGTGGAGTAATAGTAGTAGATGCAGGCAGGAGTTGGTCTACTTGTCTCAGACGTGATGTCTATATACATAATCATTGCCTTGAATATCTTCATACTATGCGCTTTTCTATCAATTTCCCAACATTAATTTGTTTACCCACCGTATGCTATGTTCAAGAGAGAAGCCTCTAGTGAAAATTATGGCCCATGGGTCTATCTTTATCATAATATTATAATCCAAAAATATCTTGCTGAAACTTACTTACAATTTTTTGTGTGTTTTTGTTTCTCCGTCTATCACTACGAGATTTGATCCTTGCAATTAAATGACCAAGGGATTGACAACCCCTTGTTTGTGTTGGGTTCAAGTATTTGTTATTTTGTGTGTTGGTGATGTTCACGAGATCTTGCGTGGTTGTCCTACTAGATTAATAACCTTGGTTCTTAACTGAGGGAAGTTCTTATCTCTACTTGACCACATTATCCTCTCCGCTTCGAGGAAATCCCAGCGCAGCTCACAAGTAAGAATTTCTGGTGCCGTTGCCGGGGAGACATCACCAAAACCTATCAAGTACCATCGCATAAACTTTCATCTCCTTGCATTTACTTCCATTTTCCATTTGCCTCTCATTTTCATCTCCCCCACTTCTAAGACATTTTCGCAAAAATATTGTTCATTTGCCTTTTTGCTTGTTTGCTTACTTGAAGTTGCTACCATGTATGAATTTGTTATCGAAAAAAGTGAAGAGGGTAAAATCCCTAAGGTTAAAATTCCCTAAAAATTGGATGCTAAAACTATTATAATGGGCAGTGGGAACATCATAGGAAAAAATATTCAGGAATTCTTTAATTGTGTGGTACGTTTGGTTTGTGATGATATTCCTATTCTTAAAAGAACCAAAAATTATGCTGAAGATATTTCCGCCCTTGTTCTTAAGCTTGAGAGAAGATTTATTCGCACTCATCCCACTTTGCAAAGATTGTTCTATGAGTTACTTATGATAAACAACACTAAGGCTAAAAAGGTAGCTACTCTTGTCCTCATGAATGAATTTGATTACATCGTACGAGAGGCTAGAGAGATCTTTGAATTTTACAATATGAGCCATGAATATCCTGTGACAGATGAGATTTCATACAATGAGATTATTTATTGAGGTACTTGTTTCGTGATAACCATATTTTTTTATGAAAATACCAAAAAGGAAGTACTGCCTTTAAACATAATCCAACAAGTTTTCAATGGCATTAATCAACAATATTCTTGGATTGTGAAAGGGAACCAACAAGGATTTGAGGTAGCCAACATAATAATGCTAAGGTTTTGGTTGATGATGTGTTCCATGTTGTTTTTGTAAAGCATCCTGATGAACACACATCAAAAGATGATAAAACTAAAGATGACAACACTTGAAACTATGCATTACGCCTAGCTAGGGGCGTAAAACAATAACGCTTGTTGGGAGGCAACCCAATAGTTATCTAAGTTTTTCTTGTTTATTTTCTATTTTTTGGTGTGCACAAAATTATGCTACTGGTATGGTTTTGATTTTGTTTTTAAATTAGTGTTTTTGACAAGTAAAGCCTTTGGGGTGATTTGGTTGATAGTTGATTTGATTATGTGAGAAAACAGAAACTTTTGCGCCGAGTAGCAGAACTATTTAGATTCATTGGAACATGATAAATTTCTGATTTTTTTGCACTGGATTGATATATAAATTGTACACATGTCCTAATTTTTCAGAATTTTTGGAGTTACAGAAGTATTGCGCTTAGCCAGATCATTACAGACAGTTCTGTTTTTGACATATTCTATTTTCGTTGCATTGTTTGCTTGCTTTAATGAATTTATGGATTGTATAAGAGGGTATAAGTCATGGTGAAGTTAGAATACAATAGGCATTATGCAATAATAAAATATGAACGGGTTTACAACAGTACCTAAAGTTTTTGATTTGCTTGTTATACTAACGGATCTCACGAGTTTTCTGTTGAATTTTGTGTGCTGAAGTTTTCAAGTTTTGAGTCAGATCGTGATGGATGAAGGAATTAGGAGTGGCAAGACCCTAAGCTTGGGATGCCCAAGGTACCCTAAGGTAATATTCAAGGACACCCAGGACTCTAAGATTGGGGATGCCCTAGATGGCATCCCCTCTTTCTTCTACCAAACATCGGTAAATTACTTGGAGCTATATTTTTATTCATCACATGATATGAGTTTTGCTTGGAGCATCACGTATTATATGAGTATTTGATTTGTTTGATTTTTAGTTTTCCACAATCATCTTTTCTGAACACACCTTTTTGAGAGGAACACACATTATCCGTGATTTGTTAGAATACTCTATGTGCTTCACTTATATCTTTTGAGCTAGGCGGTTGCTCTAGTAATCCACTTATATCTTTTAGAGCACGACTGTGGTTATATTTTAAAGAAATAGTTTTACTCTCATGCTTCACTTATATCATTTTGAGAGTTTAATAAATAGTAATGGCAATTTGCACGGGTTATGAAATTGGTCCTAATACGATAGACATTCAATAGGGATATAATAAAAACTTTCATGTAGATCATGAATATGATAAGTTTGATTCCTTGCAATAGTTTTGCAATACAAAGATGGTAATATGTAGGGGGTATTAGTGAATGATTGTGGTTTAGTAAGAATATTGGTGTTAAGGTTTTTGATTCCTGAAGCATGCATGTATGGTCTCTCGTTATGCTAAGAAGTTGGAGCACAATTTATTATCGAGTGTCTTCCTTTGCGTGAAGGTTGGGGGCTCGCGATGGTTAACTCCTACCAAACTCCCCACTAGGAGCATGCATAGTAGTACTTTGCTTTGAGGGCTAATAAACTTTCGCAATAAGTATGTGAGTTCTTTATGACTAATGTGAGTCCATGCATTATATGCACTCTCACCTTTTCGTCATTTGCTAGCCTCTCCGGTACCGTGCATTGCCCTTTCTCACCTCAAGATGTGGTGCAAACTTTGCCAGTGCATCCAGACCCCATGATATGATACACTCTATCACACATAGGCCTCCTTATATCTTCCTCAAAATAGTCACCCAACCTACCTATGGCATTTCCATAGCCATTCCGAGATATATTGCCATGCAACTTCCATCGTTCCGTTATTATGACACGCATCATCATTGTCATATTGCTTTGCATGATCATATAGCTGCCATAGTATTTGTGGCTCAGCCACCGTTCATCATTTATACATGTTACGTTAGATCATTGCACATCCTAGTACATAGTGAGAGGCATTCATATAGATTCATATTTTGTTCTAGTATCGAGTTGTAATTTTGAGTTGTAAGTAAATAGAAGTGTGATGATCATTATTATTCATTATTAGAGCATTGTCCCAAGTGAGGAAATAAAAAAAGGGAGGCCAAAAAGAGCCCATAAAAAAGAGAGGCCAAAAAGATCCCAACAAAAAAAAGGAAAAAAGGAAAAAAAGGAAAATGAGAGAAAAAGAGAGAAGGGGAAATGTGACCATCCTTTTGCACACTTGTGTTTCAAAGTAGCACCATGTCTTTTATATAGAGAGTGTTGTAGGGTGGAGACCCTAAGCGTAGATCTTTCACGAATTGGAGGGGAATCCACGAAGAACGCGGAGAATGCGAAGAACACGAAGAACTAGAGGAGAAATCACAAAAAGAAAACACTCAAGAACAAGTCCAATCACACATCCACTAGACTCACAATCACACAAGATCCACAAAGGTACAAGAACAACAAAGGGAAAGATACAAGGTAAAGTTCATCCCAAATCCAAAGGAGATGAGGTCTTGATGATCTAGATAGATCCTTCCCTCAAGGGGGTCTTGAATCCCTAAGGATCTTCTCCAATGGAGGCCTTGAACTCCATGGAGTCTTCTCCTCAAGAGGAAACCCACAAGGGGAGATACATGAGCTAAGCTCTAATGTTTAGTTCTAATCTTAGCTAACCTTAAACACTGAGAGGAGCACGGAATATATAGTCTAGGGGTGAAGGGGTATGGGCCTCGGTGGTTACATTGGCTTTTTAGCCCAATTCGTAGCAAAACTGGGCGGACTGGACAGTCTGGTGGTAAGGACCGGATAGTCCGGTGAGTACAGATGCATTTTCGGGTGCCACCGGACTGTCTGCTGTGGGGACCAGACTGTCCGGTGGTGCAATTTCGGTGTGACCGGACTGTCTGCTGTGGGGACTGGACTGTCCGGTAGTGCAATTTATGCATGCTTCCTTTTCTTTATCTAGACGCTTTCGGTCAGCTCTTGGGTCTTGGGGTCATTGTCCTTAGCCTTCGGGAAGCTTCCTAGCTGCTTGGTGGTGGTTGCCCTTGTACCTAATGATGCACAACGTTCCATGGTGAGGTAGCAACCAAGTCCAATGGATATTCATGTAAATCTCAAAGAGGAGCGGGTTCACCTTAAGTCTGGTAGGTCCACTTGGGGCTTGAGGTGCTATGAAGGTGTACATGGAGATGACCGTAGGATGCTCCGCATCATCCCCTCCCCCTTGGGAAAGATCCGACCTTGGATCGAAACTAAATCACCAAGAGATGGCTTCGCCGTGTAGGAGTGGACGATCACCAAGTACTCATCATCTTCAAGCTCGGAAAGGGCACCCTCCAATGTCGCACCGTCTAGTGATTCCTTCAAAAGGAGCAAACACAACAAACACTTGGAAAAACAAATGTGGTTAGCGTTAGGGAAAAACCAAGAATTCAAGAGGTGATTCACCACACAAGTGTCATTATCAAGCATAGCATATGGTTTGTCAAAGGATTGTGACATGGCATGTAAGCATATCAATCGAGCACAAGTAAAGATATCATGGGGACAAGCATGTAAGTGTGAGGTTGTGATGCAAATATGTGTGACAAGATAATAAGAATATACCTCAAGGTCATAGCAAGCATTCACAAAGCTCAACAGAAGGTCTATGGTAGTCATAAGAATCATTCACAACACCAAAGAAGATGAGATGTCAAAACACATGGGTCAAGTGCAAGACAATCCAAGCATAACGTGAATAGGGTGTAGTGAATATAGTTTTCTCATCACAATAGAAATATCAATTATTCATGATGTGTGAGGTAATCAAGTCAATCATGTGAAAAGCAATGGTACATGGCATATGTGAAGAAATGATATTGTTGTAACCAATCATATGATAGTAGCAAGTAATCCAAGAATTGGATGCAACACACAAGGTATATATGTCATGAGGCATGGAAATGTGAGAATGGCAAGTCGAAGCATGATCTCTAACATGTGCGCAATCAAGTAGTCCAAGATGACCAATAAGTCTCAAGGTGCAGGAAACACATGAAGTATGATCCACAATATCCATGCTCAAGAAAGATGTCACCTTGAAGGCGTGTCCTTGTGCATCCTTCACAATGTTGATGCGCAAGCAAATGCAGTCTATAAGCGAGTCGTGGTAGAATGTATGAGGCTCACTCTCAAGAGCTCAAATGGTCAACTCACGTGAAGTGGAAGTTGACACGAAGTCCAAGTAACCTACACATGCACAGAACAAAACAAAGAACATATGCGCATGGTGGATAAACACATCATCCAGCATGATGGTTCTCATTTCTTGCACAGAATCAATAGTAGCAGAAGTGCATGAAGAATATGATGCAACAATATTTATGTTCATGGCATGATGCCTATGGTGCAAAGAAGGAAGGCAAGCATGCTTCACAAGAAATATGTCAAAATCTTCAAAAATATGTGAGAATGCTACATGGGCAATCTCATTAGCAAGACTATAAACACTTTTGCACTCAATACATGGCAAATCATCTAGCGTGAAAGAGGCAACATATGGAGATATATGATAAGAAGCAATAACAATCATGTGCAAAGCATGTAGATGGTTGTCATCAACCGCATGAAATGAGCAAGTATGAATCATGGGTGATGCAACATAAGCAAGCATAGAAATCAAGTCATGAAAACTAGGGGAGCGAAGATGCAACACACTAGGGGTAAATAAGGCAATCATGTCATGTGGGAAAATAACGGATATAGGAGATGTGCATGACATATTGCAATCACGAACATAAAGCAAGATCATAGTATCATCATAGGAATGGGGCACAAAGCAAACATGCATGGCAATAACAAGTGATATCTCCACCAAGCTTGCAAATACACATACAAGTACGAGAATCAATCATCATGTGTAATGCAAAGCATGGGTCACAAATGCTTGTCAAAAGCATAGTAATGAGCATATCATGCAAAGTGAACATGGAAAGATGGGCATAGAATACGCAATAGCCAATAACCCATAACCATGTGAGGAACATGTAGAAGAAATGCGTGAAGTCTTTGCACGAAGAGAGTAGTGGGAAAGACAATCCATGGGATCCCAAGTCATCATTATTCTCTAGAGCTCGTTTTGTCAACTCATGGGATTGTGAGGTTGACAAGTATTCATGGGTACCTACACAAAAAAGACACAAACCAAAGAAAGTGTGTGCATAGTAAATGTACACATCATCCATCATGATATGTATGTGCATGCGTGAGTTAGCACAAGATAAGCATCGCTCAAAGAAATTGGAAGCATGGTATATGAACATGTCATCCATCATGAAGGAAGAGTTGTTGTGTATGACACGATGGGGACACAAATTGAGCGGCCAAGTTTATGACAAAACAATAGCATTATCATTCATGGGGATCATATTGTCCACATAATTATTGTGATCATGCAATGGATGGGAGTGACCAGAATCTCCTAACATGTATGAGGAAACTATGGGGGTCTCCTCATGAGCAATATCAAAAACATCATATGGAGAAAATGGACAACATCCAAAACAATGCATATCCGAAGCTAGGTGGTCATGGCATGGCATATGAGGTAAATGATGCAAAGGGAGCATATCAATATCATCACAAGAGAAACAAATGCCGATAACCATGGGCTTGTCATTTATGCCATAAGTGCAAATTAGGTTCATTTTAATGGCATATGCATAGTCACTATGAAGAGATTGCAAATTGGACATATTGTTGATCTCATGCATAACATATGACAAGTCAAGCGGATTGTCAAACATGATGTGACCAAGAGAATTGTGACAAGAAATCCTATGCAACATGGCATCACAACTAATAGACTCCACATGGCAATCATCATACTCACCATAAATGGGTAAATCATAGCATGGGGAAGTCACACTAGCATGAAGCATGTCAATAGGTGGATCAACATCATGCAAGCAATCAATGTCAAGAATGTCCACTAGTCGGACTAGAGCATCACCTTCACCTATATTACCTTTGTCAGTCCACTCAAGTGGTGTAGGTGAGGTAGTAAAGACCGAATATTGGTCATCTTCTTCATCTTGATGGAACCATGTGGTGTGTGCATCATATTCCACCATGGCCATCGTCATGTCCGTAGGACGAACGAAGTCATCACGGATCGACGCATCATCATATATGGGACCTAGCACCAAATGAGAAGACACAATAGAGGTAGAGGTCAAGTTGTTAGAAATGCAAATGGCCACACATGCCCTATCAACTATCACACTCTCTCTATTTGGTGGCTCACTCACTCCCTCCAAATAGGTGCACTCAAACTCACATATGGTGGAGTCACTCATCTCACTCAAGTGGTGGGTGTCGGTGTACTAGAGCAGGGGTACCCTAGTACCCCGAACTTGTGCACGGGCAGCTGCAGCGCCCCGCGGCAAGGGCTTGCCGGGTGACCGCCAAGGTACTCCGTGGTTCCTTTGGAGCCATTCAAGAACAAAGTATTCAAGTCAAGAAGACAAGGCCCCGGCAAGAGGATCTTGCCGGGAAGGCCAACCGAGGCATCTCAAGGAACTTGCCGCGACGCACCACGCGTCCCGGCAAGGCCCGACGAGCGACAAGCTTCCGGGCGCGACAAGACCACGACCGCGGCAAGACACTTATCGC
Source organism: Triticum aestivum (assembly GCF_018294505.1). Lineage (NCBI taxonomy): Eukaryota > Viridiplantae > Streptophyta > Magnoliopsida > Poales > Poaceae > Triticum > Triticum aestivum. The sequence goes on from NC_057798.1 coordinate 561,608,909, forward strand.
GGCAAGCGGCCACTCTGTGCCCACGCTCCAGCGCATCCACCAACGTGTCGCCCTGGGGGCCTTTCCAGGCACGCGTGGCGGAAGGCTGTGCAGCCAGCGGTAAGCGGTGGCATGCGATGCTGACAAGATCGCCATCGTGGCAGGCGGTGGCGCCCCTGACGGTCCTTTTCTACACTGTTTGGGCGACACAGACGGGCATTTAATGCCCTTGTCCCCTGCCGTCAGGGTTAGGTAGAGTACACTGTGCAGGTAGCTGTACCAACCGCACCTCTTTTTACGTTTTTACCCTTCTCTGCATTGCCACCTGTCGGTGACCCCTTGAGCATATAAAAGGAGGCCCATGCGCAACGTAGAGGGGTTCAGAAGGTTCGGATCATTTCGAAGCCAGGAAAACACTTAGCTCTCTTGAGCAAGAACACAATACAGTCAGACAAGCAACAGTAGGAGTGTTATCTCTCCGGAGAGCTCCGAAGCTGGGTAAACTGCTCGTGTGCTTCGCCTCGATCTGCTCTTCGTGCGACCTCCGCCCCCCGCCGAACCGAAAGGGGCTCGGTCCGCCGGTCCCATAGGTGTTCGTGGATCAGTTTCCCCGACATCTTTGGCGCGCCAGGTAGGGGGCGTCGAGATTGTGTGAACCTGATCCGGCGTTCACATGAGCTAGATCTTCATTTTCTTCATCGACATGCCACCGAAGAAGAAGGCTTCGGAGGCAGCTGCTCCGTCCGCGTCGATCTCACCGCCACCAGGACAAACGGGTGGTGGGGTTGACGCTGGTGGAAGAACAGACATCGACGAAGAAGCTCGTGGTGCTGCCAGGTCCAAGGACAAGGCTGCACAAACCTCGGTGTCCGTACTTCTGCCGCGCCCCTCTCAGGAGGCGCAGGACCGACAGCATCATGGTATTCGCAGTACCATACGTTTGTTGGACCAAGATCAAGCTTGTGGGTCTCAGGGCGCTCAAGACCAGCATGCACGTCAGCGCGCCGCCATGAGCGAGACACGGTCGCCTGGACGGGGTACTGCTCCTTCTAACATAGTTAGAAGTCCGAGCATGTCCCGCTCCTCGCACCGTTCACCGCTGCCGCCCACCACTCCAGCAGAAGCTTTGGCGCGAGCTCAATTGCTCCTGGATTATCCTCCGACGTCGGACAAGATCGACGAATGGAGGGCCACCATTCAGAGCCTCATCGGCTACGCCAACGGCGACACTCCACGGCAGCCGAATACATCGCTGCCGCGGCAGGACTGCCAGGCACGAGCCGGTGGCGACGAAACTGGTGGGGGTGCAACCACCGTGTACTCTCCACCCCGAAGGCCAAGATCGCCGACTCGCCGGATCCACCTCGACAGCGACTCCACCGCATCGTCGGATCCACGAGCTCGTCGCGATCAGCGCCAAGTTCTTCACGATAGACAACAAGAAGACGCTCGAACTCGCATCGAGCGACGAAGAGAAGCACGACGTCAATCCGACAAGCGCGCTGGGCTCTCTGTTGGCATGCATGCACCCGGGGAACCAGGCGACTTGCCGTACGCGGTAGGTTGCCCTGCGTTCAGTCGTGACCTGCGGCAAGTCTAGTGGCCCAGCACGAAGAATTTCAAGCCAGACGTACCAGAGAAGTACGACGGCAAGACGCACCCGTCGGAGTTCCTCAGCATCTACACCATCGCGGTGCAGGCTGCCGGGGGGCGAGACGACAAGATCCTTGCCAACTACTTCCGCTGGTACTCAAACCCAACGTCAGATCCTGGCTCATGCACTTGCCGGACAACTCCATATCCTCTTGGGCCGATCTATGCCATCAGTTTGTCGGCGCCTTCACGAGCGGCCACAAGCCTCATGGCCAAGAGAGTGACCTTCATCTGCTCGCCCAGAAGGAAGGAGAGCCCTTGCGCAAGTACATTCAAAGATTCAACAACGTACAGCACAACATCCCAGATATCCACCCTGCCGCGGTAATCAGCGCGTTCCATCAAAATGTGCGGAACCGCAGGATGCGGGAGGAGATGGCGATGTGCAAGATCTGAGACGTTAGTGAGCTATATGCCCTGGCCGACAAGTGCGCGCGTGCTGAGGAAGGGAGGAGACTCCCCAGAGAGAATATAGGAGCAGGAGGATCTGACAGTGAGGATACTGACCCGGCAAGGAAAAACCGGCGGCGGAATAACAGAAAGAAGAAAGGCAAAGAGGTGCTAGTTGTCGAGCAGTCCGGCAACGGAGGTGGCGCCAGGAAAGCCAAAGCTGGTGGCTCCGGCAAGGAGATTGCCGCAGATGCTGTGGCGGTCGCCGACAAGCAGGACGGCACCAACAAGCAGTACTGCAAGATCCACCGCATCAAGGGCCATGACCTCCAGAGCTGCAAGAAAGTCGAGCAGCTTGTCGAGCAGCAAAAGGCTGAATACGAGCGGCGCGACAAGGAGAAGGCCCAGGAAGGTGCTGGAGGATCCGGCAAGAAACGTCCTGGCCGAGGAGGACGCCGGCGGCAAGGCCAAGCAGCGGCAAGGAGACAGACCTCCCCGCGGCCGCGACAAGGATGAAGATGACGACGACGACGAAGACATGGATGATGACGAGACCGATGAGCAGGAGTTCCAGAAAGCCACAGAGGTCCTGTGCGTTGACGGCGGTGCTTCTCTGCATACTTCACACCGCCAGCTCAAACAATGGGTGCGGGAAGTCAATGCGGCAGAACCACCCGTCGAGTCACGCAGGCCTCTGAAATGGTCCAGCACGCCTATCATCTTTGATATTGAGGACCACCCAGATCGCATAACTGCGGTCGGGTGCTTGCCGATGTTGGTTTCACCAACTATCCGCAACCTCAAGGTCACTAAGATGCTAGTTGACGGCGGGGCCGGCTTGAACCTGATCTCCTCCGCGGTGCTCCAGAAACTCCAGATCCCTGACAGCGAGCTCGAAGAGACCGGCACATTTCAAGGAATCAATCCGGGAAGGAGCAAGCCGAAGGGAAAGATCATGTTGCCGGTGACATTTGGCAGCGAGCTGAACTTCAGGACTGAGAGGGTCACTTTTGACGTTGCCGACTTTCCATTGCCTTACAATGGGATACTCGGCCGTCCAGCACTCGCCAAATCCATGGCAGCCTCTCACTATGCATACAACGTACTGAAGATGCCAGGCCCGATAAGCGTCATCTCTGTCCCTGGCGACAAGAAGGATGCTCTTATCTGCGCCGACAAGATCTACCGGGAAGCAACGGCCGCAACGGATCGCAAGTCACTTGCCGCTGAAGCTCCCGGGGGGAAGAAGAAGAACAAGTCCGGCAAGAGTTCTGATGCCCACTCCGGCAAGCGCACCTCTTCGGAGTGCTGCGCTACCGTCGAGGACGCACCATCGAGCTCCACCGGCAAGTGTAAGAAGGCAATGGCAGCTCCACCAGAGACTAAGAAGGTGTCCGCCAAGGAGGACGGCACTGGTGGTACCTTCACCATCAGTGCCACTCTCGACCCTAAATAGGAAAGCGTGCTCGTTGCTTTCCTGCGGGCGAACGTCGACGTGTTTGCGTGGCAACCGTCTGACATCCCCGGTGTTCCCAGGAAAGTAATTGAGCACCACCTTGCCGTCTGTCCTCATGCGCGGCCCGTCAAGCAGAAAGTCAGGAAACAAGCGGTGGAGCGCCAAGAATTCATCGCGGAAGAAATCAAGAAGTTGGAAGCAGCAGGCCTTGTCAGAGGAGTGCTCCATCCTACGTGGTTGGCCAATCCTGTTGTCGTACGCAAAGCCAACGGGAAATGGAGGCTTTGTATCGATTTTACCGATGTCAATAAAGCTTGTCCCAAAGACCCATTTCCCTTGCCGCGCATCGACCAGATTGTAGACTCCACAGCCGGATGTGACTTGCTTTCATTTCTTGATGCATACTCAGGATACCATCAGATCTTCATGGCAGAAGAGGATGAGGAGAAGACCGCATTCATCACCCCGTGTGGCACGTACTGTTTCGTACGAATGCCTTTCGGTTTAAAGAATGCTGGTTCAACATTTGCAAGGGTTGTCCATCACGCTTTTGAGCCGCAAATGCACAGAAATGTGGAAGCCTACATGGATGACATAGTGGTCAAGAGCAAGGACAAAGCAACTCTGATCCAAGATTTAGATGAAACCTTTGCGAATTTGCGCAAGATCAACCTCAAGCTGAACCCCGAGAAGTGTGTGTTTGGAGTCCCCTCCGGCAAGCTTCTCGGGTTCTTTGTGTCTCAGCAGGGAATTGAAGCCAATCCCGACAAGATCAAGGCCATTGAGCAGATTGAAGCACCAAAGCGCGTCAAGGATGTACGAAGACTTGCCGGTTGCGTGGCTGCTCTCAGCAGGTTTATCTCTAGATCTGCTGAGCGCGCCCTGCCGTTTTTCAAAATATTGAAAAAGGCAGGTCCAATGAAATGGACTCCGGAAGCGGAGGCTGCGCTGCAGGACTTGAAGAGATACCTGTCCTCCACTCCAACACTTGTCGCACCTAGGCCACAAGAGAAGTTGCTACTGTATATAGCGGCAACCAATCAGGCCGTTAGTGCTGCGTTAGTGGCGGAAAGGGAGGCAGATGATGAGCCAGCAACCACGGCAGATGCATCCAGCGACAAGCAGGGGGCTTCACCGGCAAGCTCTGGTCCGGCAGGCTCTTGTCCGGCAGGCTCTGGTCCCGACAAAGATGGATCTGCGCAGAAGCATAAGGAGATGCAGAAGAGAATGGTGCAGCGCCCAGTTTACTTTGTCAGCTCCCTTTTGCAGGCGGCCAGGACAAGGTACTCTGGTGTGCAGAAGTTGCTTTTTGGCCTTCTCATGGCCTCGAGAAAGCTGCACCATTACTTCCAAGCACATGATATCATAGTTGTCACTCGCTTTCCGTTGAAGAGGATACTGCAAAATCCAGAAGCAACAGGCAGGATTGTCGAGTGGGCACTGGAACTGTCAAGCTTTGGCCTCAAGTTTGAAAGCACTTCAACTATCCAAAGCAGAGCATTGGCAGAGTTCATAGCAGAGTGGACGCCAACGCCAGATGAAGAAATTCCAGAGACGAGCATCCCCGTCAAGGAGGCAAGCAAAGAGTGGCTGATGTACTTTGATGGTGCCTTCTCGCTGCAAGGCGCCAGTGCGGGCGTGCTGCTTGTCGCACCCACCGGAGAGCACCTCAAGTACGTAGTCCAGATGCACTTTCCCAAGGAGCAAGCAACGAGCAATACTGCAGAGTATGAAGGCTTGCTTGCTGGTCTCAGGATCGCGGCAGACCTTGGGATTAAGAAGCTCATTGTCAGGGGTGACTCACAGCTTGTCGTCCGCCAAGTGAACAAGAATTATCAGAGTCTGTTGATGGAAGCTTATGTTGATGAAGTGAGGAAGCTAGAAGAACACTTTGATGGCCTGCAGATGGAACATGTTCCAAGAGCTCAGAACGACATTGCTGATGGCCTGTCAAAGTGCGCCGCACTTAAGTTACCTGTGGAACCAGGGATCTTTGTGCTCAAGCTGACTCAACCATCCGTGACACCATCAACTGGACAGAGCAAGAAGAGAAAGTTGATCTCTGGTGACTACTTTCCGGTAGAGCTTCCCGAAGCCGCCGCCAGGAAAGTCCCCAAGATCAACACCAAGAGTGCTGAGGAGCAGTCTACTCCGGCAAGCCTTAGGGTTTGTTCCGTTGAAGCAGACGCTCCCGACAAGTTTTGCTCCGGCAAGCTTGTCGGGGAACATCAAGCTCCGGCTGAGCCGCAGGTTCTCGCCGTAGAAGCGGATGTTCCCGCAGCAGCAGATGTGCCTTTAGTCCTTGTTGTCGAGCCGCAAGCTCCAGCATGGGCACAGCAGATAGTCCATTTCCTTCAGACAGGAGAACTTCCCGAAGAGCAAGAAGAAGCGGAAAAAGTAGCCCGGCAGTCAAGTATGTACCAGTTTGTCGACAATATACTGTACAGAAGGAGACTCAACGGTGTGAAATTGAAGTGTATTTGCCGGGAAGATGGACAGAAGCTATTGGCAGAGATACATGGAGGCATATGTGGTCACCACATTGGTGCAAGAGCACTTGCCGACAAAGCTTTCCGGCAAGGTTTCTTTTGGCCGACAGCCCTCCAGGATGCAACTGCACAAGTAACCAAGTGTGAAGCGTGCCAGTTCCATTCCAAGAAGATACATCAGCCAGCTCAAGCTCTCCAGACGATCCCTTTATCCTGGCCATTTTCGGTCTGGGGGCTCGATATCCTCGGCCCTTTCCCCCGAGCTGTCAGGGGCTTTGAGTACTTGTATGTTGCAATCGACAAGTTCACAAAGTGGCCGGAAGTGGAACCAATGAGAAAGGTGACAGCACAGTCAGCAGTCAAGTTCTTCAGGTCGATTGTTTGCTGTTTCGGGATCCCTAACCGGATCATCACCGACAACGGCACACAATTCACGAGCCGCACCTTCATGCAGTACGTCCAAGATCTTGGCGCCAAGGTCTGCTTCGCTTCTGTTGCTCATCCGAGAAGCAACGGTCAAGCGGAGAGGGCAAATGCTGAAGTGCTGCACGGGCTCAAGACCAGAACTTTCGACAGGCTGCACAAGTGCGGAAGAAACTGGATCGAGGAGCTGCCAGTGGTTCTTTGGTCGATCAGGACGACGCCAAATCGAGCCACTGGCCAGACGCCTTTCGCTCTAGTCTATGGAGCAGAGGCAGTTCTCCCCACGGAACTCGTATACGGGTCACCTCGAGTGCTCGCTTATGATGAGCTTGAGCAAGAGCAGCTGCGACAAGATGACGCGCTGCTCCTTGAGGAGGACCGTCTTCAGGCTGCTGTACGAGCTGCTCGATACCAGCAAGCTTTGCGCCGCTACCATAGCCGCAAAGTTAATGCCAGAAGCTTCGAGGAAGGCGACCTTGTTCTTCGGTGAGTTCAGTCCGCCAAGAATTCCAACAAGTTGACGCCGAAGTGGGAAGGCCCTTACCGGGTGAAACGAGTCACTAGGCCTGGCGCTGTCCGCCTTGAGACCGAAGATGGCATTCCGGTGAGCAACTCCTGGAACATTGAGCATCTTCGTAAGTTTTACCCGTAGGGCGCGGTTGCCGGAACCTGTTCCGGCAACCACCTTTTGTACAAGTCTTGCCGATGTTGCATGTAATCCTTTGTACAAAGCCGGGCGCAGATCCCGTGCATAAGTAAAGCTAATGTGCTCCGCACACCTTGTCAATTTCATGCATTAAATTCTTTCTTGCATACTTTATCTGACACTTTGTGCAGCACCTACCCCCGGTAAGCAATAACGAGCCGAAAGGCCCCATATCTTTATTTTCTCTTCTTTCTTTTTCTCAAACAAAGGAAAGAAAGGTTCCCTCGCACACAAGTTTGCCGGGGGGAAGGAGAAGATAATGATGTGGACCAGGCGTCGTTTAAGGAAGGTTCGCCTTGCCGGGAAGCAAACGGCAAAAAAGCTAAGTTGCCAAAGTCTGAGCAATTAGTTTTAATTTTTTTTAAAAGTTATCTTCCTCGAACGATTGTGCTTTGTATGGAAAACCTATGCGCGGAGGAACCAACTCGTAGCTAGTTGCGCCCTTACTTTGTTTAGAGTCCGCTCAACAACTTAAGTGTGCTGCAACTAGTCGCGACAAGGTTTCTTGTCGGAGCGGCACCGCCAGCAGGCTGCTGACGTCCCGCACTCAGCGCTCGCGGCTCGAGTGCCTGTGCCGACAAGTTCCCTAAAAGCGTAGGGTAAAACATACAAAGCAAGGGATCTAGTAAAGGAGATAACATAGTGATCATTATCCAAAATAAAGTTATATTACAAGATAACTTGTCACAGCTCTAACACATTGTTCCCATGACATGACCAGCAGCGGCAAGGAAAAAGATAAAACGAGCAGCCTAGTCTACGCGACCGCCCTCAACCCTCTTGATCTCGCTCACCTTGTCCACAATGGGTGCGACAAGGGCCTTGAGCGCTTCCAGATCAGCGTCGGGCGGCAAAGACCTGAGGACGTTGGTGAGGTTGAGGCCTGGGTTGCGGAAGGCCACCTTCACCAGCACCTTCTGAAGAACTCCCGCGCAAATCCTGCGCGACTCATCGGCCAGCTGCTTTGGGATCTTCTCTCGAAGCCGCTGGAGGGCCGTCGCCACGCCCTTGAAGAACAGACTGAGCTTGGCGCTAGGTTGGAGATGCTCGTCGGAAGAATACCCGAAGTCCTCCATCCCCAGCTGCGCCAGCTCCCCGTCGATTACTGCGACGATATTCACCAGACCCTCGGTCCAGTGCTCCATCGTCTCCCTGAACGAGTTTTGGGTGACGGCAATGCTCGCCAGCAGCGCCTCGTCGGCCTTGATCTTCTCCGACAAGGTCACCTCTCGCTCCTTGGCGGCGTCCAGCGTCTAAGTCAGCGTGGCCAGCTTCAGCTCGAGATCCATGCTGGAGTCCTTGGCGGCGCTGAGCTCCTTGCTCCTCTCAGCGAGAAGACCTTGCAGCTCACCGTGGGCGGCAGCATCCTTCTCGCGCTCGCGCTTGAGCGCGGCAAGTTCCTCGCCGCTCGTCCTGAGGTTGGCCTCCAGCTGCGCCACCTTCGCCTCCAGCTCTTTCTTGGCGGCCTCAGCAGCCGCGGCAGCATCCCTTGCTTCCTTGAGAGCGCCGCCAATCGCTAGCTCCCGTGTGGCAAGCTCCTCCTCGTGGCTGTCAAGGTTCACCTTGCGCTGTGCCAAATCCCCCTCCCACGCGGATAGCCTCTCGGCAGCAAGCCGCTGCTGCTCCTCAACCTCAGCCTTCGCGAGGAGAAAGGCTTTCCTCTCCTCGGCGACTTGCTCCCGCTCTTCTGCCAGGCTCCAGAGAGTTTCCTGCCTGAGATCCCGGAGCTCCTCCGCGCGCTTCTCAATGTCGACTCTCGCCTTCGCGACAAGCGCTTCTCGGGAGGCCAACTTGGCTTGTCGGGCGCGGTAGAGCAACGTCAGCTTCCGCAGCAGCCGCTCCTCTTCAGGCTCGTCACTGCTGCTTGGCGCGTCAACCAACGTCAATCCGGCGGAGGCGAGCACCTCTCCGTCGAAAGTTTCTCCTTCGACCGGTGCCCTGGAGCTTGACGCCCAGGGAAGCTTGATGAAGACGCCATCGCCGGCCTTCAGGTAGGCGCCGGGCTAGGGCTCTTCGGAGCCTGGCTCAGCGGCAGCGGTGGGGGGATCGGCGGTCGGTGCAGCGCCTGGCGCTCCTGCGGCCTCGGGGCCGTCAGTACGATCCCGGATCCCTCGCCGGCTTCTGTGGTGGCAGCCTTCACGGCCTCTTCGCCGGCGGGCTCATCAGCGCCGGCCTCTCCTTTAGCGGCTTCGGTTTCCATCGGCTCTGTGGCGGATGGATCTGAAGAACGAAGAAGGGAGAGAAGTCAAGCAAATATGCAAAAAGGAAGTCAGAAGAAGAAAAATCCAAGGGCAAGTTTGTAGGCAAGTGAATTACCTGTGCTGGGGTCTGCAGTTGCAGTCTCAACCACCGGAGGATCACTGGCATCGTCCCTTGCCGGAGAACTGGTCCTTTCCGGAGAGCTCTCCCTTGCCGGAGAGCGCTCCCTTGCCAGGGACTCCTCCCTTGGCGGTGTAGTCGAAGCAGATGGTGCTTCGGGAGCGACTTCAGGGCCCTCCTGGTGAGGCTGCTCTGCTCCTACACAAATTCAACAATCAAGATGTCAGTAAGAGAAAAGAGCACCCATGCGCACCTGACTGCAGGAAGTAAATTATAAACTTACGCTGGGGGCTGCGCTGGGGGCTGCTCTGGGGAGTAGTTGCCAGGTCCGTCAAGGTGGGCTCAGACACGCCCCCTGCTGACACGGTGGGATCATCCTCGATGACAATCACCGAGGCCTTGGATCTCTTCGCCGCTCTCTGGGCCAGCGTCCTGAAAAGGAATGGATTCAGATCGAAGCAAGTCAGATACAAGACGAAAGCAACAAGATTGAAGAACTACGAGGATAGCAAGAAAGCTTACTCTTCTTCTTCATCATCGGAGCTGAGCGCAGAGAGATTGAAGTCCGGCTCCCCTCTGGTGCGGCGAGGCGGAGGAGTAAGTTCCCTTGCCCGCTTGGCGGGGGCGGTGGCGGTGGACCGGGAAGGTCCCGCTCCAGTTGCTGCAGCGGCGTGAGGCGCTCCCGCGGCAACGGTGCTTGCCGCGGTAGAGCTTGTCGCACGGCTCGGCGGCTGCTGACCCGTCTACCGCCCCGCTACGTCCCCGGCCCTGCGGAGACGCCTTCTTGGTGCGGCCGGGGGCTCCACTTGCGGCAGGCTGTCTGAAGGTTCGGGCTCTTCCTCACCAGGCTCGCTCGGCTCAGCTTCAGGGCCGGCAGGATCTTCCTCGCCGACAAACTCCTCGCGCTCGGCAAGGCTTGCCGCCTCTGCTTCCTTTGCCTCCTCCTCAGTGAACCCGAACTCGCCCGCGGCAGCTGCTGCCGCAGCCTCTTCCGTCCTAGTGGCGATGCGCTGCAGCTCCGCATCAGTAGTGTCATGGGTGAGGCTCTTCTGCTTGTCGGCGCGGGTCGGCACTTCCTCCAGGCTGTCGAAGAACGCCCGCACGACGTCATCCGCCGGCTCTTGCCAAGTTGGGGCGATTCCATGAGAATCGCACAACGGCATCATCGCGCGGACCCGGTCAAGTGAAGAATTGTTGCACAACGGAACAACGCTCCTCGGCAACAGGAATGGATGCTGAGGATCGCGTTTGAACAGCTCCAGGAGCATCGCATCCAACTCCAGGATGGTGAAATTGAAGTTGAGGCCCGGGCGCAGCCTCATGATGTCCGCCGAGTTCTTGAACTCCCAGGCGGGTCTCCCTCTCTCCTGCAGGGGGGCGATGCGGCGACGAAGGAAATCTGCGGCAACGGCGCCTACAATGAGCCCGGCAAGCCTGAGGCGAAGGATTCAGGTGACGGCGATCTTCAGCCTGTCATCTTCCGGGGCCACGTTGCTCCAATCGTTGCCGCGTACTATTGGGGCTTGGCACATGGCAGTGAACGGCTGCGGGTTCTCCTCGACGATCCAGCACCACTCTGCTCTCCACTCCTCCCATTTGCTACGAAGCTCTCCCTCCAGATAGGCTTCTTTCTTGCCGACTCTCGAGATCCAGGTGATTCCTCCGGCAAGGGGCTCTCCTCTCTCGACTCGGGGCATGAAAAAGTGGCGGAAGAGGGCTACGTTTGGGTGGACTCTGACAAAGTTTTCGCACAGATGTGTGAAAACCGCCATGGTCAGAACGGCATTGGGGGTGAAATCAAGGAGGCAGAGCCCATATGTGTTCATGATATCACAGAAGAACTCCGAGAAGGGCGGGCAAAGCCCGCAATAGAAGAACAACGCGAAGAAGGGATACCCGTTTGGAGCCAGCTCCGAGGCAGCGGCCGGAAGTACCCTCGTGCGTGGGTGCGCCCGCGTCTCCGTCGACCAGAAAAGGTAGTAGTGCTCCCTCAGCTCCTTGGCGTCGAGCTGAGGGGGGAAGATGGCCCGCTCCTTCCGCAGCGCCGCGAGCCGCTGCGCCTCGGCCGACTTCACGCCCTTCCCCTTGTCGGCTTTCGGAGCCATGGCGGAGGTGGCGGGGGAGGTCGACGGTGTTGGTGGTGCTGGTGGCGACGGGGGGGGGGGAGTGCTGCTCTCTTTCGGGTTTGAGAAGAAAGGGGGAGCGACGGAGATTTTCGAGGAAAGAGTAACGACCGGCGAAGTGGGGAAACTGCCCCTGTTTCCCCTGCTTATAAAGAGGGAGGGGGCGGACGTTTCGCCCTTCCGAATAAAGAATCCCCCCACAATCTCTCCCACGATGCCGCGTTCAACGCGTACCGTTGGGGGAGGGCGCGGTGGATACGGAGTAAGATTCGGCGTTACCCGGGCCGCGCGTGCCCGTGCCCTGTTTTGGGCCTGGCCCAATAGCGCTCGGCACCGTGTGTGGCCCAGGCCCGGGGGCTCCTATCGGTGTACTAGAGTAGGGGTACCCTAGTACCCCGAACTTGTGCACGAGCAGCTGCAGCGCCCCGCGGCAAGGGCTTGCCGGGTGACCGCCAAGGTACTCCGTGGTTCCTTTGGAGCCATTCAAGAACAAAGTATTCAAGTCAAGAAGACAAGGCCCCGGCAAGAGGAGCTTGCCGGGAAGGCCAACCGAGGCATCTCAAGGAACTTGCCGCGACACACCACGCGTCCCGGCAAGGCCCGGCGAGCGACAAGCTTCCAGACGCGACAAGACCATGACCGCGACAAGACACTTGTCGCGGCAAGCGGCCACTCTGTGCCCACGCTCCAGCGCATCCACCAACGTGTCGCCCTGGGGGCCTTTTCAGGCACGCGTGGCGGAAGGCTGTGCAGCCAGCGGTAAGCGGTGGCATGCAATGCTGACAAGATCGCCGTCGTGGCAAACGGTGGCGCCCCTAACGGTCCTTTTCTGCACTGTTTGGGCGACACAGACGGGCATTTAATGCCCTTGTCCCCTGTCATCAGGGTTAGGTAGAGTATACTGTACAGGTAGCTGTACCAACTGCAACTCTTTTTACATTTTTACCCTTCTCTGCATTGCCACCTGTCGGTGACCCCTTTAGCATATAAAAGGAGGCCCATGCGCAACGTAGAGGGGGTTCGGCTGGTTCGGAAGTTTCGGATCATTTCGAAGCTAGGAAAACACTTAGCTCTCTTGAGCAAGAAGACAATACAGTCAAACAAGCAGCAGTAGGAGTGTTATCTCTCCGGAGAGCTCCGAAGCTGGGTAAACTGCTCGTGTGCTTCGCCTCGATCTGCTCTTCGTGTGACCTCCGCCCCCGCCGAATCGAAAGGGGCTCGGTCCACCGGTCCCATAGGTGTTCGTGGATCAGTTTCCCCGACAGTGGGGGTTATGTCTCTCCTCACATGGGAATTGTGGCAACTCATCATATATGGGGCTAGTGGTGAAGTCACTCTCACTCTCAATATGATGGCAAAAGTCACTCAAGTCATCATATGTCGCCGGGGTCGAAGGGAAAATCCCAAGCTCAACCACCTCATCAGCGTCGCTGATGTCTACTACACAACCTTCTTCTTGCAGATGTTGTTGGGCCTGCAAGTGCACAGGTTTGTAGGACAGTAGCAAATTTCCCTCAAGTGGATGACCTAAGGTTTAGAAAACCGTAGGAGGCGTAGGATGAAGTTGGTCTCTCTCAAACAACCCTGCAACCAAATAACAAAGAGTCTCTTGTGTCCCCAACACACCCAATACAATGGTAAATTGTATAGGTGCACTAGTTCGGCGAAGAGATGGTGATACAAGTGCGATATGGATGGTAGATAAAGGTATTTGTAATCTGAAATTATAAAAATAGCAAGGTAGCAAGTGATAAAAGTGAGCGTAAACGGTATTGCAATGGTAGGAAACAAGGCATAGGGTTCATACTTTCACTAGTGCAAGTTCTCTCAACAATAATAACATAGATAGATCATATAACAATCCCTCAACATGCAACAAAGAGTCACTCCAAAGCCACTAATAGTGGAGAAAAAACGAAGAGATTATGGTAGGGTATGAAACCACCTCAAAGTTATCCTTTCTGTTCTACCTATTCAAGAGTTCGTAGTAAAATAACATGAAGCTATTCTTTCCGCTCAATCTATCATAGAGTTCATACTAGAATAACACCTTAAGACACAAATCAACCAAAACCCTAATGTCACCTAGATACTCCATTTTCACCTCAAGTATCCGTGGGCATGATTATACGATATGCATCCACAATCTCAGATTCATCTATTCAACCAACACAAAGTACTTCAAAGAGTGCCCCAAAGTTTCTACCGGAGAGTCAAGAAGAAAACGTGTGCCAACCCCTATGCATAGGTTCATGGGCGAAACCCGCAAGTTGATCACCAAAACATACATCAAGTGGATCAATAGAATACCCCACTGTCACCATGGGTATCCCACGGAAGACATGCATCAAGTGTTCTCAAATCATTAAAGACTCAATCCGATAAGATAACTTTGAAGGGAAAAACTCAATTCATCACAAGAGAGTAGAGGGGGAGAAACATCATAAGATCCAACTATAATAGCAAAGCTCGGGATACATCAAGATCGTGCCATAGAGGGAACACGAGAGAGAACACGAGAGAGAGAGATCAAACACATAGCTACTGGTACATACCCTCAGCCCCGAGGGTGAAATACTCCCTCCTCGTCATGGAGATCGCCGGGATGATGATGAAGATGGCCACTGGTGAGGGATCCCCACTCCGGCAGGATGCCGGAACGGGCTCCCGAGAGGTTTTTGGTGGCTATAAAGGCTTGCGATGGCGGAACTCCCAGTCTATTTTCATTGTCGATGTTTTTAGGGTATATGGGATTATATAGGTGAAAGAAGTCGGTCGGGGGGTGCTCGAGGGGCCTAGGAGACAGGGGGGCGCGTTCGGGGGGTTGGTGCGCCCTCCTATCTCCTGGCTTCCTTGAACCTTCCCTGGCTTGAACTCCTAGTCTCCCGGATCATATCCTTTCCAAAAATCACGCTCCCGAAGGTTTCATTCCGTTTGTACTCCGTTTGATATTCCTTTTCTTCGAAACACTGAAACAGGCAATAAAACAACAATATGGGCTGGACTTCCGGTTAGTAGGTTAGTCCCAAAAGTAATATAAAAGTGTATAATAAAGCCCATAAGCATTCAAAATAGATAATATAATAGCATGAATGCTTCATAAACTATAGATACGTTGGAGACATATCAGCATCCCCAAGCTTAATTCCTGCTCGTCCTCGAGTAGGTAAATGATAAAAGAAATAATTTATGAAGTGTGAATGCTATCAGGTGCACAAGTTTGATCAATGATAATTTCAATCACCTTTTCTAGCATGTTTATATGTCATAATAGTAGTTCATCTCATAAAACTTTTCATGATCAAGTAACAATCTATTCACACGTTAAAGCATAGACCATAAACTTTCTTGAAAACTAGCAAACTTCATTCTTAGTCATCAAACAATTGCAATTCATCTTATTTTCAGGAAGGGTCTATGTCAGAGCTTTGATTTAGCAAACTCCACATACTCAACTATCATATAGTCTTCTATAATTGCTAACACTCATGCAATACTTGTGGTTATGGAGTTTTAATCGGACACTGAGAAATATAGGGGCTTATAGTGTTGCCTCCAAACGTATTCACCTTTGGGTGATGTCAACAATAATAGTTCATGCTAACTTACATCCAATTGGATATATATATATATATCAGGATCACCCCAACACAAAGTGCTTGCCAAAGGATAAAATGAAAAAGGGAAAGGTGAAGACCACCTTGACTCTTGCATAAAGTAAAAGACATAAAGTAAAAGATAGGCCCTTCGCAGAGGGAAGCAGAGGTTGTCATGTGCTTTTAGGGTTGGATACACAAAATCTTAATGCGAAAGAACGTCACTTTATATTGCCCCTTGTATATGGACCTTTATTATGCAGTCCGTCGCTTTTATTGCTTCCATAACAAGATCTTATAAAGCTTATTTTCTCCACACTAATAAGTCATGCATATTTAGAGAGCAATTTTTATTGCTTGCACCGATGACAACTTACTTGAAGGATCTTACTCAATCCATAGGTAGATATGGTGGACTCTCATGGCAAAACTGGGTTTAAGGATATTTGGAAGCACAAGTAGTATCTCTACTTGGTGCTAGGAATTTTTGGCTAGCATGAGGGGGAAAGGCAAGCTCAACATGTTTGAATGATCCACGACAATATAATTTAACTGAGATGTGAGAAAACATAACCCATTACGTTATCTTCCTTGTCCAACATCAACTCTTTAGCATGTCATACTTAATGAGTGCTCACAATTATAAAAGATGTCTATGATAATATATTTGTATGTGAAATCTCTCTTCCTTCAATATTCTTTCATGAATTGTTCAAATGACCAATACAATGCTTGCTAACCTTCAATAAATTTACAACCTCTACTTCTTAGATGTGAAGTCATTACTCCCCATGGGATAAGCAAATGAGACATATATAATTTCAGATTTATGACATTCAACTCATTTAACCATTTACTCATAGGATATAAGTGAAGCACACGAGTAAATGACAAACTACTCCAAAAAGATATAAGTGAAGATCAACAAGTAGCTAAATAATTATGTAGCTATGTGAAGACTCTCTCTAATTTAAGAATTTCAGATCTTGTTATTTTATTCAAATAGCAATCAAAGCAAAATAAAATTACGTTGCAAGGATAGCACAACTCATGTGAAGAAGCAAAAACTTAGGTTCAATCGATACTAACCGATAATTATTGAAGAAGAAAGGTGGGATGCCTACCGGGGCATCCCCAAGCTTGGATGCTTGAGACTTCTTGAAATATTATCTTGGGGTGCCTTGGGCATCCCCAAGCTTGAGATTTTGTGTCTCCTTAATTCCTTTTATATCATGGTTTCTCTTTTTATCAAAAACTTCATCCACACCAAACTCAACAAGAACTCGTGAGATAGGTTAGTATAAACCAATGCAAAACCTTATCATTTTCTAATGTAACAAATCACTAAGATTATTATTCAACATTGAATACTAAATGTCTCTGCATATTTAATACTCCTATCCTCAAATAGAATCATTAAGCAAGCAAGCATATGCAAACAATGCAAACATAACAACAATCTGCCAAAACAGTATAGTCTGTAAAGAATGCAAGATTCATGATACTTCCCTAACTCCAAAAATTAAAATAAAAATATTAAGCTATAGAAGGTTTATAAGATTTCATCATGCAAAAATATTCAACATTTTATCACTCTTTGACGTTTCTAGGGAATTTTTGCAACAGTGGTAAACTTTCTGTTTTGAAACAGCAACATGTATACTTGCAAAATAAGCATGGTAAAGGCTATCCTTGAAATTTTTATTGAAAATATAGATGAAAAACGTTATTCTAAATAACAGAAAGCAAATACTAACAAAATAAAATGACGCTCCAAGCAAAACACATATCATGTGGTGAATAAAAATATAGCTCCAAGTAAAGTTACCGATGAACGAAGACGAAAGAGGGGATGCCTTCCGGGGCATCCCCAAGCTTAGGCTCTTGGTTGTCCTTGGATATTACCTTGGGGTGCCTTGGGAATCCCCAAGCGTAATCTCTTGCCACTCCTTATTCCATAGTCCATCGAATCTTCAACCAAAACTTGAAAACTTCAACCACACAAAACTCAAAACAAAACTCGTAAGCTCCATTAGTATAAGAAAACAAACCACCACTTTAAGGTACTGTAATTAACTCATTATTTATTTATATTGGTGTTAAACCTACTGTATTCTAACTTCTCTATGGTTCATACTCTCCGATACTACTCATAGATTCATCAAAATAAGCAAGCAACACAATGAAAACAGAATCTGTCAAAACCAGAACAGTCTGTACTAATCTGTATCAAACGTATGCTTATGGAACTCAATTAATTCTGAAATAAATTGGTGGACCTGAGGAATTTGTCTATTAATCATCTTCAAAAATAATCAACCTAAAATCACTCTTTAGTAAAAAAATGGCAGCTATTCTCGTGAGAGCTAAAGTTTCTGTTTTTTACAGCAAGATCATAAATACATCACCCAAGTCTTCCCAAAGGTTCTACTTGGCACAAACACTAATTAAAACATAAAACCACATCTAACCAGAGGCTAGATGAATTATTTATTACTAAACATGAACAAAAAGCAAGAAACAAAAATAAAGTTGGGTTGCCTCCCAACAAGTGCTATCGTTTAACGCCCCTAGCTAGGCATGATGATTTCAATGATGCTCACACAAAAGATAAGAATTGAAACATAAAGAGAGCATCATGAAGAATATGACTAGCACATTTAAGCTTAACCCACTTCCTATGAATAGGGATTTTGTGAGCAAACAATTTATGGGAACGATAATCAACTAGCATAGGAAGGCAAAACAAGCATAACTTCAAGATTTTAAGCACATGGAGAGGAAACTTGACATTATTGCAATTCCTACAAGCATATGTTCCTCCTTCATAATGATTTTTAGTAGCATCATGAATGAATTCAACAATATAACCAACACCTAAAGCATTATTTTCATGATCTACTTGCATAGAAAATTTAGTACTCTCCACATAAGCAAATTTCTTCTTATGAATAGTAGTGGGAGAAAACTCAACAAAATAACTATCATGTGAAGCATAATCCAATTGAAAACTAAAATCATGATGACAAGTTTCATGGTTATCATTATTCTTAATAGCATACAAGTCATCACAATAACCATCATAGATAGCAACTTTGTTCTCATAATCAATTGGAACCTCTTCCAAAATAGTGGAATCATCACTAAATAAAGTTGACACTCTTCCAAATCCACTTTCATATTCATCACAATAAGATTCAATATCCTCAAAAATAGTGGGATCATTACTTCCTAAAGTTGACACTCTTCCAAACCCACTTTCATCGATATAATCATCATAAATAGGAGGCATGCTTTCATCATAATAAATATTCTCATGAAAACTTGGGGGGCAAAAAATATCATATTCATCAAACATAGCATCCCCAAGCTTGTGGATTTGCATATCATTAGCATCATGGGTATTCAAAGAATTCATACTAACAACATTGCAATCATGCTCATCATTCAAAGATTTAGTGCCAAACAATTTATAGATTTCTTCTTCTAGCACTTGAACACAATTTTTCTTACCATCATTCTTACGAAAGATATTAAAAAGATGAAGCGTATGAGACAAACTCAATTCCATTTTTTAGTTTTCTTTTATAGACTAAACTAGTGATAAAACAAGAAGCAAAAAGATTCGATTACTAGATCTAAAGATATACCTTCAAGCACTCACCTCCCCGGCAATGGCGCCAGAAAAGAGCTTGATGTCTACTACACAACCTTCTTCTTATAGACTTTGTTGGGCCTACAAGTGCACAGTTTTGTAGGACAGTAGCAAATTTCTTTCAAGTGGATGACCTAAGGTTTATCAATCTGTAGGAGGCGTAGGATGAAGATGATCTCTCTCAAACAACCCTGCAACCAAATAACAAAGAGTCTCTTGTGTCCCCAACATACCCAATACAATGGTAAATTGTATAGGTGCACTAGTTCGGCGAAGAGATGGTGATACAAGTGCAATATGGATGGTAGATAATGGTATTTGTAATCTGAAATTATAAAAACAGCAAGGTAGCAAGCGATAGAAGTGAGCGTAAACGGTATTGCAATGGTAGGAAACAAGGCATAGGGTTCATACTTTCACTAGTGCAAGTTCTCTCAACAATAATAACATAGATAGATCATATAACAATCCCTCAACATGCAACAAAGAGTCACTCCAAAGCCACTAATAGTGGAGAAAGAACGAAGAGATTATGGTAGGGTATGAAACCACCTCAAAGTTATCCTTTCTGTTCTATCTATTCAAGAGTTCGTAGTAAAATAACATGAAGCTATTCTTTCCGCTCAATCTATCATAGAGTTCATACTAGAATAACACCTTAAGACACAAATCAACCAAAACCCTAATGTCACCTAGATACTCCATTTTCACCTCAAGTATCCGTGGGCATGATTATACGATATGCATCACACAATCTCAGATTCATCTATTCAACCAACACAAAGTACTTCAAAGAGTGCCCCAAAGTTTCTACCGGAGAGTCAAGAAGAAAACGTGTGCCAACCCCTATGCATAAGTTCATGGGCGGAACCCGCAAGTTGATCACCAAAACATACATCAAGTGGATCAATAGAATACCCCATTGTCACCATGGGTATCCCACGGAAGACATGCATCAAGTGTTCTCAAATCATTAAAGACTCGATCCGATAAGATAACTTTGAAGGGAAAAACTCAATTCATCACAAGAGAGTAGAGGGGGAGAAACATCATAAGATCCAACTATAATAGCAAAGCTCGGGATACATCAAGATCATGCCATAGAGGGAACACGAGAGAGAACACGAGAGAGAGAGAGAGAGAGAGAGAGAGAGAGAGATCAAACACATAGCTACTGGTACATACCCTCAGCCCCGAGGGTGAAGTACTCCCTCCTCGTCATGGAGATCGCTGGGATGATGATGAAGATGGCCACCGGTGAGGGATCCACCCTCCGACAGGGTGCTGGAACGGGCTCCCGAGAGGTTTTTGGTGGCTACAGAGGCTTGCGGCGGCAGAACTCCCAATATATCTTTGTTGTCGATGTTTTTAGGGTATATGGGATTATATAGGTGAAAGAAGTCGGTCGGGGGGTGCTCGAGGGGCCCAGGAGACAGGGGGGCGCGCCTAGGGGGGTGGGCGCGCCCTTCTATCTCCTGGCTTCCTCGAACCTTCCCTGGCTTGAACTCCAAGTCTCCCGGATCATATCCTTTCCAAAAATCACGGTCCCGAAGGTTTCATTCCGTTTGGACTCCGTTTGATATTCCTTTTCTTCGAAACACTGAAACAGGCAATAAAATAGCAATATGGGCTGGGCCTCCAGTTAGTAGGTTAGTCCCAAAAGTAATATAAAAGTGTATAATAAAGCCCATAATCATTCAAAACAGATAATATAATAGCATGAATGCTTCATAAATTATAGATACGTTGGAGAGGTATCAGTTGCCGTGGATGAAGGCTGAAGATGTCACATCATCACTCTCCTCCATGACCGAAGGGGAAATCCCATGTTCGATCATCTCATCACTATCGCCGTGGATGAAGGCCGAAGATGGCACATCATCACTCTCGCCTCCTAAGATGGAAGCATCATCCTTGCTCGCCACCTTGTCGCTCGCCTCCAAATCTTGGTCCTTGAGTGGCTCCGAAGTCGTAGTCGTCGCCGCACCATCTTGAAAAAGAGTCGAAGTAGACTGGACACCATTAATGCCACAAAGAGGGATGGCAGTGAAGTCAAACGCGGGAGCATCGTCGGGCTTGGACATCGTGGTGGTACTAGCCTCATGCTCGTCATCTTGGACCTTGGTCTGCGAGAAGTGTGCTTGGGGTGGAGAAGCCTTGGCCTTCATGAGTTCTTATTCCTCCTTGAGAGCACCAATGTAGTTCTCGTCGAGGGACTTGTAGTTCTCGAGGAAGATAGTCTTGGAGATATCGTTGTTCAATCCCATCATGAAGTGGAACTTCATTGACATGGGGTCGTCCATGCCGGCTCGTCGCAAAGCATTCTTCATCTCCTTGAAGTACATGTCGATGGATTTGGATCCTTGGATGGTGTTCTCCAATTGGTGTAGAAGTTGTTCCGTGTAGGTTGGAGGCACGAATCTCGCCGCAAATCTCTCTTCGTCTTGGGCCAATTCGATGTCGTAGCTCTCCGACGGTGTGTGAAGCCACCATGTTAATGCGTAGTCGTGGATGTTTCTTGTTGTGAACTTCACTTGAACTTTGGGGGGAACTTGATGTAGCTTGAGGTAGTCGTCCATTAGGTGCTCCCATTCGAGATACTCCTCGGGTTCTTGAGTTCCATAGAAAGGAACCTTGTGGTGGGCGTCGAGGTCGTAGTAGCTCGTGGAAGTCGCGGACTTAAGCTTGGGGAGCTTCTCTTGAGCATAGTATTGGGGTGCTTGTTGGCGAAGATGCCGCATGTCCGTAGGCAAAGATGCCTTGAAGTTGCTTGGCGAGGATGCCAAGGGAGATGGTGAAGTCGTTGAGTGGTAGTTGGTGTTGAGCTCTTGACCTTCACGTTCTTGGTGGTGATGGTGTCGATGCCGATGTGATCATGCCGAAGATGGTAGGTCGGAAGGATGTGCTCTTGAGCGTCTTCTCGAAGATGAGGAAGATCGCTTATAGGACTTGATGAGGGCTTTGATCTCCTCCATTTGAGCTTGCATCTTGGTGTTCAAGTTGTTGTTCGTGGCATCAAACTCGTCGTTGTTGTAGACCAAAGGTGAAATGCCTTACCTATCCATCACAAGACTCGAGTAGAGGTGAGTAGGAAATGAGATAAACAATACCAAGTTACCTTTTCCCAAAGTTGAGGATGTATCCCGTTTCACTCAATGTGAAATGAAAGAATAGTGGAATTGGTACCGGACTTGTTCACTCTCACCTACCAAGTAAAGCTTATGGTGGAGCTTGGTGAGGATAGTGGCACAAAAAATTGATGCAAAATGTTAGCAAGAGTCAATAATGTTGAAAGAGATTCACAAATTCGCAAGTGCAACAAGTAGACCAATAGCAAAGAATGGCACACGGAAACGCACAGACGGATAGATAAATGGGGTCGTGCAACCAAGGAATGAGCACAAAATGTGGAATCCATGAAAAATGCTCGTGTTGCACAACTCTAGAGAGACGCTAGCACGATTGCTCAATAGGCGGATACGACACTTGTGCACAACCTATAAGATGCAAAATGCATCAACTTTCTATCCTAAGTATGCTATATATGTATGGTTCCGGTTGTTTCTTAAGATGATCCAAGATGATCGGATATGACAATCTTATATGCAATGTGGTATGATGCTATGGCTCTTGCTTACAAGCTTCTTTGCTCTTTCTCTTTTGCTTAAAAGCTTATTCTCTTTTTTTTTCTTTGGCCACTTTGCCAAATGCACAAACCAAGATATCAATTGTGTATATGCGGGAACAATCTTGTGACACAAGAGATGATATGTTGATACCAAGATGATATGATATTTATGCAATGGAAGGTACGAATCACTAATGTGCACAAGCAACATTGCCGGCGATACTCAAATGGCTAGTCTTGATAGACAAGTGACGCAAAATGGCTAGGGGTTAACAAAGCAAAGGCAAGAATGAATGTACAATGATGGGGATACCAAGATGATATAGAGGTTACCGTTCTTGCTTACGGTTAGGTTGTCAAAATGGTGAAGTGGTCAATGTCGATGGACCTCATGGTGATGATGAGTGGCAGTGTTCTCGACGTAGAACCGTTCCTAATTAGCCGAAACACCTTAGGAAATGGAAAAACAGCAAACTCAAAATCTCAAATGCCAAATGTCAAATGGTGGTAGCGGAATGCGATGGTGGTTCCGGAGTTGACAATGCGGAAGTGGTGGTGGTGGTTAATGAAGAAGCAACCGTCTGTAAGTAGCCGAAACACCTTAGGAGACTCAAGTCACCACTCAAGCAACCACAAATGCTATATGGATCAAAATGGGTTTGGTTGCGGAAAGCTATGGTGGTTTATGGATGATATGGTGGAGGACCTAGGCAAAGATGTCAAAATGTCAAAATTTTGATGGATTCAATTGATGTTGGAACACATTTAGATGGATGGGGGATGTCAATAGCTACTCAATGAGCTAAAGAACATCAAAATCGGACTCTGGATGTTGAAGATATGGCCAAAACAAGAAATCAGCCAAAGTAGTTTTTGAACTAGCGGACAGTCCGGTCCGGGGTAGCGAACAGTACGGTCTTCATACAAAAACCTTCTGACTCGAGCGGACAGTCCGGTATGGCGGAGTGAATAGTCCGGTCTGTGAGCGGTTTGCTCCTGATGCAAGCGGGCTGTCTGGTACGGGGGTTCGGACAGTCCGGTGCGGGTTGGGAAGGCACATAATTGAATTTTTTTGGGGTAGAAATGGATGATTTTGGGGTCAAAATTGAGGAGATTTCATGGATGGAAGGTGGGGAAACTTGAGGGGAATCTAGATCCACTCAAAACACAACAAGTCCATGGATCAAAATCAACAAAACATCATCAAACCAACAAATCAAAAAAAAAATTGGGCTATTTTTGGTGGGGATTTTCGGATTTTAGGATATAATTAAGCAAAACAAGGCTAGAAAACAGTGGGGCAGACTCCAAATTCGTGATCAACATGGCTCATGATACCAAGATGTTGTAGGGCGGAGACCCTAAGCATAGATCTTTCACGAATTGGAGGGGAATCCATGAAGAACGCGAAGAACACGAAGAACAAGAGGGGAAATCACAAGAAGAAAACACTCAAGAACAAGTCCAATCACACATCCACTAGACTCACAATCACACAAGATCCACAAAGGTACAAAAACAACAAAGGGAAAGATACAAGGTAAAGTTCATCCCAAATCCAAAGGAGATGAGGTCTTGATGATCTAGATAGATCCTTCCCTCAAGGGGGTCTTGAATCCCTATGGATCTTCTCCAATGGAGGCCTTGAACTCCATGGAGTCTTCTCCCTCAAGAGGAAACCCACAAGGGGAGATACATGAGCTAAGCTCTAATGTTTAGTTCTAATCTTAGCTAACCCTAAACATTGAGAGGAGCACAAAATATATAGTCTAGGGGTGAAGGGGTATGGGCCTCAGTGGTTACATGGGATTTTTAGCCCAATTCATAGCAAAACTGGGCGGACCGGACAGTCCGGTGATAAGGACCGGATAGTCCGGTGGTAAGGACCGGACAGTCCGGTGAGTACAGATGCATTTTCGGGTGCCACTGGACTGTCCGCTGTGGGGACCAGACTGTCCAGTGGTGCAATTTCGGTGTGACCGGACTGTCCGCTGTGGGGACCGGACTGTCCGGTAGTGCAATTTCTGCATGCTTCCTTTTCTTCATCTTGACGCTTCCGGTCAGCTCCTGGGTCTTGGGGTCATTCTCCTTAGCCTCCGGGAAGCTTCCTAGCTGCTTGGTGGTGGTTGCCCTTGTACCTAATGATGCACAACGTTCCATGGTGAGGTAGCAACCATGTCCAATGGATATTCATGTAAATCTCAAAGAGGATCGGGTTCACCTTAAGTCCGGTAGGTCCACTTGGGGCTTGAGGTGCTATGAAGGTGTACATGGAGATCACTATAGGATGCTCCGCATCGGAGAGTCTCCTATGCTTTCAATTTCATATAACTAGTAGAGATTTTACATTATAGAACTTGGCTTGTATACTCCAATGATGGGCTTCCTCAAATGCCTGAGGTGTTCATGAGCAAGCCAGTTGGATGCACACCCACTTAGTTTTTATTTTGAGCTTTCATACACTTATAGCTCTTAGTGAGTTCTTTGCATGGCAATCCCTACTCCTTGCATTGACATCAATTGATGGGCATCTCCATAGCTAGCCTTGTCGATGTGAGACTTTCTCATTTTTTTGGTCTTCTCCATATCATCTCTACCACCATAATCTATTCCACCCATAGTGCTATATCCATGGCTTGCGCTCAAGTATTGCGTGGGGGTTGAAAAAGCTAAAGCACGTTAAATAGTATGAACCAATTGCTTGGTTGACACAGGGGTAATGCATGATTTATATTTTGTGTTATGAAGATGGAGCATGACAAGGCTATATGATTTTGTAGGGATAGCATTATTTCGCATTGATATTTTGAAAGTCATGATTGTTTGTTGGTATGGCTGAGTATTGATGTCTTTATGTCAAATTATAGACTATTGCTTTGAATCATTCGGATCTAAATATTCATACCACAAAAGAGATTACATGATGAATATGATATGTAGCATTCCACGTCAAAAATTATGTTTATCATGTACCTACTCCAGGAAGAGCAGAAATTTAGCCTTGGGATGCTGATATGTCACCAACCTATCTATAATTTTTTTATTGTTCCATGCTATTATAATATCAATCTTGGTTGCTTATTATGCAATTACATATCATTTTTGGGACTAGCCTATTAACCTAGTGCTAGTTGATGTTTTTTGCTTGTTTTTGGATTTTCAGAAAATTAGTACCAAACGGAGTCCAAACGCTACAAATTTTTTTTATGATTTTTTCTAGACCAGAAGGGAACCTATAAGCTTCGGGAGAAGACTTGAAGAGTCACGAGGGAGTGAAAAGCCTGCCAGGCATGCCCCAGGGGCGCCCATCTAGGTTTGTGGGCCCCTCGTGGAACCTCTTGACCTAATTCCAGCACTATAGATTCCCTAATATTCCCAATACATCGGATAGCCAGCCAAAATACTTTTTCTGCTGCCGCAAGTTTCTGTTCTTCGGAGATCCCATCTGGAGACCTTTTTCGATACTCCTCCGGAGGGGGAATCAAGCATGGAGGTCCTCTACATCAACCTTGTTGCCCTTCCGTTGATGTCTGAGTAGTTTACCACAGACCAACGGGTCCATAGCTAGTAGCTAGATGGCTTCTTTTTTCTCTTTGATCTTCAATACAATGTTCTCCTCGATGTTCTTCAAGATCTATTCGATGTAATCCTATTTTGCGGTGTGTTTTTTGGGATACGATATTGTGGGTTTATGATCAGATTATTCATGAATATTATTTGAGTCTACTCTGAACTCTTTTATGCATGATTGTTATATCTTTGTATTTCTCTCCGATCTATCCATTTGGTTTGGCCAACTAGATTCATTTATCTTGCAATGGGAGAGGTGCTTTGTGATGGGTTCGATCTTGTGTTGCTCAATCCGAGTGACATAAAGGGACATGACACGTATTTGTATCGTTGCCATTATGGATAAAAAGATGGCGTTTATTCATATTAATTGGGTTTACTCTGTCCACTTCATGTCATCTTGCTTATGGCGCTACTCCATTCTTTATGAACTTAATACTCTAGATGCATGATGGATAATGGTTGATGTGTGGAGTAATAGTAGTAGATGCAGACAGGAGTCGGTCTACTTGTCTCAGACGTGATGCCTATATACATGATCATTGCCTTGAATATCATCATAACAATGCGCTTTACTCTAAATCTCCCAACAATAATTTGTTTATCCACCGTATGCTATGTTCAAGAGAGAAGCCTATAGTGAAAACTATGCCCCCTGGGCCTATCTTTATCATATATTAAAATACAAAAATACCTTGCTGCAATTTATTTTCTGTTATTTTATTTTGTGTTTTTGTTTATCCATCTATCACAACGAGATTTGATCCTTGCGATTAAACCGCCAAGGGATTGACAACCCCTTGTTTGCGCTGGGTGCAAGTATTTGTTATTTTGTGTGTAGGTGTTGTTCACGACGTCTTGCGTGGTTCTCCTACTGGATTGATAAACTTGGTTCTTAATCGAGGGAAATACTTATCTCTACTATACTGCATCATCCTCTCCTCTTCGAGAAAATACCAACGCAACTCAGAAGTAGCAGGCACCTCATATGGACGAGTGCCCCCATGAGCAGCAGCCATACCTGGGTGGCAACAACGAAATGTATACCTTGCTAGGCCAAAATCCTAAGCTTGGGGGCCGATTACCCCCTTTATCATTGTATTCATATTTTGTTATCTTCTTTTGAGTTTTTCCTTTTCGTTTGCATGTCTATTTTCAGTTTTGCATAATAAAAGTTAGAGTAGCCTTGAGTGACGGAGGAAAAATCTGCCAGTTCCCTACATAGGGTTCATCATGGGGTGGAGCGTGCATAGAGGATCAGATTCGGGTGCACACGAGACAAGGGTTTACCCAGGTTCATGCCCTTGTGATGAGGTAATACCCTGCATCCTACAAGTACTGTATTGATGTGGCCCAAGTAGGTTTACATGGCTTGATGCCCAAAGTCTTCTACTAGAGTACATGTCTTGTAGTACAAGTAATGACATATCCTACTAGAGGAGGCCAGTAGTAGGGCGAGGGGCCTAAGCTATGGTTGGGCTACAAGCCCGACCTGGCGACCTTGTTCCAAGACTGTTGGAAATATGGCCTAGAGGAAATAATATTGTTTTATTATATTTCCATTTTCATGATTAATAGTTTTATATTTCATGATATAACTGCTAAGATCTTGGAATATATTCACTAGAAAACTCACATGCATGTGTGAAATGATAAATAATAAATAATAGGTTCCAAGTCTTGCCCGTAGGACTAGCTCAAGTGTTGTCGATGATCATGTTTTCTGGATCTTAGATATCGTTAAATGCAATGATAGTCCTAAAACAACATTGAGAGTATGACATTAGAAGAACGATCATATTGAATTGACCCAAACTTGTTTATTATACTTTGAGATAATATCGTCTGAAAATCAATTGTAATAATATGGAGTGTTAGCATGTGTTTTAGTTCCTCAGATAGTGAGAGTATCGAAGTCACTACCAATCATACGATGGACTTTGGGGTTGCTGTAGGATCGGAAGTATGTCTAGAGGGGGGGTTGATTAGACTACTTGACGAAATAAAACTTACCCTTTTCCCAGTTTTAGTTGTAGGCAAGTTTTAGCAATTCTACCAAGTCAAAGTCAAATACACCCTACACATGCAAGTCTAAGAGTTGTGCATTGGAAAGTAAGGACTTTGCATATGAACGTAAAGGAGTGATTGGAGATTTCAAACACAATGAAGACACGATCATTTTTGGCGTGGTTCAGATAGGTGGTGCTATCATACGTCCATGTTGATGGAGACTTCAACACACAGAGCTTAACGATTGTTCAAGTCCACAGAGGGCTCTGCTCACGAAGGGTCCATGAAGAAACAACCTTGCCTATTCCATCATGTCTTACGTCCACGAAGGACTAGCCTCACTCGGGTAGATCTTCACGAAGTAGGCGATCTCCTTGCCCTTACAAACTCCTTGGTTCAACTCCACAATCTTGGAAGCTTCCAAGTGACACATAACCAATCTAGGAGACACCACTCTCCAAAAGGTAATAGACGGTGTTGTTGACGATGAACTCCATGTTCTTATGCTTCAAAGGATAGTCTCCCCAACACTCAAACACTCTCTCACAGATTTGGCTTTGGTAGGAGAGGGGATTGAATGGAGAACAACCAGGGGAAGGCTAGAAATTGAGGTGCAAATGGTTGGATTGGAATCTCTTGATCTCAACACATGAGTAGTTGGTTCTCTTCTCAAAAAATGAGTAGTGTAAGTTGTGTTTCCTTGTGATGGCTCTCTTAGAGAGCAGGTGGTGGTTGAGGGGTATAAATAGGCAGTACCAAAAATCCAACAGTTACAAGTCTTTGAACCAACTCGGTGACTCCAACATGAAAATCTCGCTAAGACCGACTAGTGCAAAAGACATGACCGTTAGTCCTTCCGGTGAGACCAATCATACAAACACGATGGGACCAAAGTGCGATGGCTAGGGAAGGCCTCATTTTGGAAATTTCAATCAGTTCGTCTCGATGATTCCAAAATGAAGCAACTTCATTACAGTAACTTGGTCAGGCCATCTCGGTGAGACTGAGATCCATTTTGGTTGCACCGAAGTATTAGGGTTTGGCATGTGGCAGTGTATATGGTAATCTTGGTGGGTCCGGATGGGAATGTTTCGGTGGGATAGAGATGGATATTTAGGCTTTTGGATAGGACTTAAGTGGTGAAGTAGTTGAGGGTTTTGGAGAAATATCACTAAGCAACTGAGTCATGATCAAAACATCATCCCCTTTTAATAGTACTAGCTTTCCTATGGACTCAATATGATCTTGGATCACTTAACCAAAAATGTAGAGTCTTGGAGCTTTGTCAATCTTTGTCCTTAGCATTTTGTGGGGTCCTTTGCTTGTCCTTGCCATGCCAATCATTGCTCTTCTCTGAAATCTATCATCAATATGCATTAGATAAATGACTTATTTGTTGTTATTAATTACCAAAACCACCTAGGGATTATTTGCACTTTCAGTTGCTCAAACGACATCTATAACACGGTTATCATAACAATAACTTACAGGATCATCAAAAAGTTTGACAAGGGACGAGATAGCTCGAGGGTGGGATTTGCTCTCCCGATGATGGAGAGATATTCTTAGGGCCCTCTTGGTGTGATGACATCCATCATCGTTTGGCTAGGCATCGTGGACTAGATCATGAGAATGCCGAAACACTTCAATGAGAAAGAATAAAAAAATGAACAATGAGAATGATGGTATACTGAGCATGTGAAGGACTCAAGAGGATACATGCACACTGAGGGAGTCCTAGCTTAGGGGGTACTTGGGTTGCCGGCCTATCTCTCATTGGCTGAACAAGGTGGGCTGCACTGCAACTGCTAGAAGGCTAAACTACGAGGCGACTCTATATCCGGATAGGAAGTGTTTGATGCCTTGGTGTGTCTTCCAAGTCAATATAAGAAGAGTCGGCATGTTTATCCCTTCATTGTAACCGACCATGTGTAACCCTAGTCCCCTGGTGTCTATATAAACCAGAGGGTTTACTCCGTAGAGGCTAGAACAACAACCATCATCCTACTCGCCTATGGTTTAGTTCATCTGATCTAGCGGTAGATCGATTATGTAATCATCCTATACACTTAAATATAATCAACCAGGGCATAGGTTTTTACCTCTTTGAGAGGGCCCGAACCAAGGTAAACATTGTGTCCTTCGTCCCTTGTTCCCCATTGATCCAAGATCCACAGCTCGGGACCCCCTACCCGAGATCCACCAGTTTTGACACCAACTGGTGCTTTCATTGAGAGTTCCACTGTTGGATCACCGAAGGATCGATGTCTCATTTAGTCGTCAACAACGCCATCCACTCCAAGGACATCATCGCCCTCGGCCAGACTTTCGCGTTTGGCAGTGTCATGCTGCACGCCCATCCGACCGGCCTTCTCGGCCAGGTTGGGAGCTTCGCTCCCGATCAGGAGATCTCGCTCGAGAAACTAGAGTTCATCGCCGACTCCCGGGGAGATCTTACTCTTACAAAGTCTTCAACTCCCATCGAAGAGCTTACTGATCCTAACGCTTTGATTTTGGGATCGGCAAGCCTAGCAGGGACTAATGTCACCCGGGGCCGGGCCTTAAAACCCGACCCTGCCAAATCGTCTGAATTATTTGCGGCCGAACACTGCCTGGGCGCGATCTCGAATGTCCCCTGAGCGGCTACACTGCGGGTCAATCCCAAATATTTGGAGAGTATGGACCCAGTAGACCTCTCATCATTGACTAATCTACAAGACCAGATCCGAGCCATGGGAATCTTCGATGGCCGATCCTCGGTCTATGATCAGATCGGGCTTAAGCCTGATAAGAGGGAAATTCACATCCTGCCTCTCACACACCTCATCGCCATCGTCGAGGATTTGGCTGAAGGCTCAGGGTCTGCAAAGTTAAAACCATAGTATGTTCGGGTCTCCAATCATCTCGCCCAGGATTCTAGCCCGGAGGCCGATGTTCGCCTTGAAGAGAGCCCAGAACCAAGCCCCGCGTGGAAGCACGACCTCGAGTCTACACAACAGTATTCAGCTGATAGTCCGGATACCGAACTTGACGCACCACACACCACAGTGGCGTTGGACACTGCCGCGAAAGCTCCGGATACACAACCCATTAGGGTGAAAGTTTTTTCCCACTCACCCCCACGTCGAGTACTCCCCAAGTAACTCCGGGAAGCTAGACATATGGGACTTAATGTACATAAAGCAGCAGCCTAGAGAAATGGTCCACCAATTCTGGGCCAAATTCCTCCTGGTCAATGACAGGATAACGGACTACCGCACCCAATAAATCATAGCGACCGTTCGGCATAACTGCCGAGGCGTAGGTATCTTAAATGCCCTCACCCATCGCCACGTCCAAAACTTCACCGAGTTATCAGATATGGTACGCAAACATTGCGCCATGCAAATCACCTAGAAGGCACAACATATGTCCGTGGAGTCAATCCATGCCGAAGAGCCCAGAAAAGCTCGGGCAAAACATGCATACCCACGGTGGTTGGCCGAACACGTGCCTGCCGAGAAGAAGAATAGACCCCTTGCTGGACCCGTAACAGTCCCCGACGAGCTACTGGACAAACCATGCCCCATACACTCAGTACTGCTGAACACAAACCCAACACATAGCCTTCGAGCTTGCTGGGTGGTTGGGCAGGTGGCAAAGAGTGGGGAAGCTATCCTCGGTATCACACCCTCCAATAGACGGTCGACAACACCCCTGAACAACGACACCAAGGTCCTGACGATCTACAAAACATTTTCCTCAAATATTTAGAGGAAAAGAGCCCTTCGAGAGCTTGGCCAAGTCCACCAGGTGACAACCGCAAATTCAAGGATGGATACACCAATCACCTTCGACGAGGAAGATGAGCCAAGTGCCTGCCCTGCCCGAGCACCAGCAACACTAGTACTTGATCCCATAGTGAACAACTTCAGACTAACCAAGGTGCTTATGGACAGAGGCAACGGTTTAAACCTCATTTACGAGGATACCCCTGAAAAATGCAGTTCAACAGATATCACGTCGAGCAGAGCTACACTACCTTTTGAGGAATTATCCCTGGCAGAGAGGCACGATGCTCCGGACGAGTCACTCTCAACTTAGCATTCGACACTCCCGAGAACTACAAGTCCGAAGAACTACTCTTCCAGATTGTGCCCTTCCATAGCGAATACCACGCCCTATTAGGGCACGATGCATTTGCTAGGTTTCATGCCATACCACATCACGGGTATATGAAACTCAAAATGCCAAGGCCCAATGGCGTGATCACAATTGCAAGCGATCCGGATAGAGCCCTTCGAGCCAAAAACAAAACAACATTGCTTGCCCTAGAAGCATTATCCGAGGCCCTTGCAGCTAAGGAATTAACTACACTCCGGGCAATGGTGGATAGGGACGATGTGGTCCTCAATAAAAGGCTCAAATCCACATCCTTCAAACTAGCTGACGAAAAAGTCAAATTCCAAGTGCATCCAAAGGATCCCAACAAGACAGCGTCCATCGAAGCATAGGTGGAGCCCGCAGTCAACGAAGAATTACACACGTTCTTGCGCCAGAACTGGGACATATTCGCCTGGCACCGTTCAAATATGACAGGAATCCCACGAAGACTAGTGGAACATAGCTCGAATATAATCAAGGGCTTCCATCCAGTTAAACAACTACGCCACCGATTTTTTTGAACCCAAGCATCAAGCTATGGGAGAAGAATTTGCAAAATTACTTAAGTCGGATTTATCCGAGAAGTCAAACACCCCGAGTGGTTGGCAAATCTGGTCATAGTACCCAAGAAGGACTAATCCTGGCGGCTATGTGTCGATTTTAAAGACCTAAATAAAGCCTGCCCTAAGGATCCCTTCCCTTTACCTTGCATAGATCAGATCATCGACACCACCGCGAGACAAGACTCACGATGTTTCCACGACGCCTATTCCAGATACCATCAAATCAAAATGAAGGAGTCCGACCAACCTGCAACCACATTCATCACTCCCTACGGGCCATTCTGCTTCAACATAATGCCTTTCAGGCTGAAAAATGTAAGCGCCACATACCAACACATGATTCAAACATGTCTGGAAAATCAAATCGGCAAAATAGTCAAAGCATACATAGACGATGTGGTCATCAAGACCAAACACGTAAGCCAGTTGGTGGACGACCTTTGCCAAGCCTTCGATAATTTGCGAGCTTGTGACATACGGCTAAATATGAAAAAATGTGTCTTCGGAGTTCCAGCCGGAATTATTGTTTCCCATAGAGGAATCTAGGCCAATCCGGCCAAAATCTGAGCTCTATCCCACCTAGCGATTCCTACGGAGCTCAAACACGTCCAAAAACTGGCAGGATGCATGGTAACATTGAGCCGCTTTATCTCCTATCTCGGGGAAAAAGCATTACCGATCTACAGATTGCTCAAACGGACCAAAAACTTTGAGTGGACCGATGAAGCAACTGCTGCACTAGAGGAAATAAAAACACTATTAGCTGGCAACCCTATACTAGCAGCACCCGGCATAGGCGAACCCATGTTGTTATACATCTCGACAGCGAATCAAGTGGTGAGCAGGGTCCTCGTGGTAGAACGAGAAGTAGAGGGTATAGAAGACAGTCTATTACGTGTCAGAAGTACTCACACCGTGCAAATCTCAATATTCCCATTACCAGAAAATAGCTTATGCAGTGTTCATGGCATCCCAAAAGCTCCGAGAGTACTTTCAAGAGTGTTCGATGACGGTGGCATCCAAAGTACTACTGAACGACATCATCAACAATAGGGACGCCACTAGCCGCATTGCCAAGTGGGCCATAGAGCTCCTTCCTTTTGAAATCATGTACAAACCACGCCGAGCTATTAAATCTCAGGTGCTGGCCGATTTTCTCGCCGGATGGGAAGAAGCCGAGCTCCCCAGGGAATATAGTCCATACTCACATTGGAAAATTTATTTCGATGCCTCCAAAATGCTAACTAGACTGGGGGCTGGGGTGATCCTTACATCCCCCACTGGCGACAACATCTGGTATGTACTAAAAATTATGTACACTGATTCCAACAACACCAATGAATACGAGGCTCTACTGCACGGGCTCCGAATGGCAACATCAATGGGTGTACAATGGCTCGGGGTGCGGGGAGACTCTAACCTCGCTATCTCCCAAGTCAACGGAGAATTCTATGCTAAAGACCCAAAGATGGAGGCATATCGTAATGTCGTCCTTAAAATATCTGCCTGATTCAAAGGGTTAGAATTTCACCATCTCTCCACAGATAGCAATCAAGTTGCAGATGTCCTCGCTCGCATGGGCACCAAGCGCGACCCGGTCCCAAAGAACACCTTCGTGGAGTGGATCTTCAAGCCATACGTGGTGCGGCAGGACAAGGGCAAGGACGCTGGAGCCAATGGCCCAGACAGATCTCCCTCCCGTCATCGAACCGGAGGAAGAAATCATCAGAGGCTCGGCACTCAAGGAAATAGCTTCGGCTCACGAGGTTATGGCAGTTATCACGCCATGGACCGAGCCCTCCCGCGTCTATCTTCTCCATAAAAAGCTCCCCGATGACTAGACCGAGGCATGACGCATAATTCGGCGCTCTAAAGCTTATAAGGTCCATGAGGGTGAGCTATACAAAAAGACCACTACCGGAGTCCTCGAGAGATGCATATCCGAAGAGGAGGGGCGACAACTTTTGGCCGAGATACACGCTGGCATGGGTGGTCACCATGCGGCAACTCAGGCCTTGGTCAGCAAGGCCTTCTGAGCTGGGTTTTTCTGGCCTACCACTCGGGTAGACGCACACACACTAGTCCAGCATTGTGTTGGATGCCAGCTCTTCGCAAATGAAAGCCACATGCCCCCATGGATCTCCAGACAATATCGATTACCTGGCCTCTAGCGGTACGGTGGCGGGACATGGTCGAACCACTTAAAGGGGGGGACCAAGAAAAAGAAATACCTACTGGTCATGGTCGACAAATTCACTAAATGGATTGAGGTGAAACCAGTAACTTCAGCTAAGTCCGGACTACTCATCGACTTTATATCCGACGTGGTCCACCGTTATGGTGTCCCCCATAGCATAATAACGGACAATGGATCCAATTTCACAGCCCAAGGAGTAAAGGACTGGTGCACTAATACACTACTAGAAAAACGCCTACTAATGGCGCACCGGTTTTGCCTACTAATGGCGCACTACCGGTGCGCCATTAGTACCAAGCCACTAGTATGTTTTACTAATGGCGCACCTATGGTGCGCCATTAGTATCTGGTATACTAATGGCACACCACATAGAAGTGCGCCATTAGTAACAATATTTTTTCAAAAAAAATTCAGAATTATTTTTTTAATTTTTTTTCATTTTTTTCTTAATCTCAGTTCACTATGGCTTAATCTCGGGTCAATATCCTTAATCTCAGGTCAAATCGCACTCCGTGGTCAAACTTCCCGAAAGGTCACCCATCCTCACACTACTCCAGCCCAATCATGCTTAACTTCAGAGTTCTATCCAACCCCAGCAACAGCTCACTTCACAGGCACTTGTTGATATATCTAGCATATCAATCCTATTACACCTTGTTGATGTCTAGGACTTTGTTCATGTTCATGACTATGATAAAATTTTGAAAAATATTTCAAACTTCCCGGTCATATTACGTATCATTTTTTGAAAAAAAGTCAAAAATAATAATTCAAAACCAATTCAAAATTCAAAAAAATACAATTTTTTTCTGTTACTAGTGGCACACCAGATCCACGGTGCGCCACTAGTAAGTTGAAATTTTTTGAATTTTTTTGCCTCTATATCTTGAAAGCCCCGTAACTTTTTTTCTGTTAGGTTTTTGGGGATTTTGAAAATGTTTAACGGGGTTCCCCCGGTTAAATTTGAATGTAACTTTTCGAGTAGATGATTTTTCATATATTTTTTTTTCATCCGAGTTCGTATGCAAAAGTTATGCCCATTTTACAAATTTCCAGAGAGATTTTGCAAATAAAGTCGAAATTCATATTTGTAAATTTTCCCAACAACTAGACCACATATCACATGGGAAACTTAATTTCTTTTATTTTTTTGACATTTCCATCATTTTCTTTTATTTTTTTTTAAAACTGAAAAGGCGATCCACAGGGGGGTGCATTCGGTGTTGGGGCAAGTTAGTAATGGCGCACCACACCCACGGTGCGCCATTACTAGTTTTAAAAAAATAAAAAATTGATATTTTTTTTGAAAAAAACTTAGTACTGGCGCACCAGTGGACAGTGCGCCATTACTAGTTAAAACTAGTAATGGCGCACCGAGACATGGTGCGCCATTAGTAACAAATATTTTTGATTTTATTTTTTTACTTATTTTTTCAAAACTACTAATGGCGCACGGCGGATGTGGTGCGCCATTACTATGTCAACTAGTAATGGCGCACTATACAACGGTGCGCCATTAGTAACAATTTTTTTATGTTTTTTTAAAACTACTAATGGCGCACCAGGCACGAGGTGTGCCATTAGTAATATATTACTAATGGCGCACCGAGACATGGTGCGCCATTAGAATATAGTAATGGCGCACCACATGACAGGTGCGCCATTAGTGGCCATTCCATCTATAGCCCTTTTTGTAGTAGTGACATGGGCATCGACCTCGACTATGCTTCAGTATATCACCCACAGACCAACGGACAGGTCGAACGGGCCAACAGACTAATCATGAGCAGCATAAAGCCTCATCTGGTCCACTCCCTAAAAGGATATGACTGCCATTGGGTGGAGGAGCTCGACTCTGTATTATGGGGACTGCGCACCACCCCTAACCGGTCAACGGGATACACACCTTTCTTCGTGGTGTACGGCGCGGAAGCAATCCTCCCCTGCGACCTCATTCATGATGCTCCTAGAGTGTGCATGTACAAAAAAAGGAAGCCGAGCTAGATCGGCAGGATGACCTGGACGCCCCAGAAGGAGAGCTCGACATAGCTCAGGCCCGCTCTATGTTTTACCAACAGCAGGCTCGGCGCTGCCAAAGGAGGGAAGTTTGGGTAATGACATACAAAATAGGCGAGCTCGTCCTTCGCATCGTGAGAAGAAGAAGAAGAAACTTGTAACACCCCAAAATTTTAACCATGATTTATTAATTAAAATTTTGCCTTGGTAAATTAAATTTTTATTTTTTGGATTTTTCTTTGATTCAGAACCACTCTTTCTCCTATATTGTGGAGTTTTTGCCCCAAGTAAAAACTTTTCAAAAGTATTATTGGACTTATATACCCTCTCAAGAAACATTTCTTTTATCAGTGGAATTATTCGTATGGTTATTTTCCCTGAGCCATATTTCTTTTTAAAAAAGATTTTTATAAGCCTTAGGGCCTCTTTTGCACTACAACCCTTTGATAAATTTATTTAAAAATCCCACAAAAATTTGGGGATGACATATGATGTCCCTAAATCACTTTTATACAAAAATATCCTTTAGTCATTTGGAGATTTTGAGCTTTACCCCAAGTTTTCAAATCTGGTCCAGATTGTGGATTGCACTACAACCTATTTAAATATTCTTTTAAAACTTCCACCAAAATTAGGGGAGGTCAATAGGAGTAAATAATTCAACTTTGTGCAAAAATCCACTATTGTTCTTTGAAAAATTTGAGCAAATCATCCTCTTTTGCTCTCTTGTCCAGTTGGGTGTTTTCTACTGCAACCCTAATTTATTTTGCTCTAGTGCCCATGAGCTTGTTCCTGCTTATAATCCTCCCTACCAAACCCTTAAGTCCTGGAGGATGGACCCATTGGAGTATTTTTGGTCCATGAAACTATGCCCTTTTCTTTATGTCCAGAAATGGTTTTCTCCAAAACTTACACTAACAAGTTCTTCTTTTTGACAAACTAACATGGCCACCCTCTTTTTCACCTAAAGAGACTAGGATCTGGAGATTTTGGTCACCCCAAGAATTGCCTAGGTGCCCTTGGCATTATGTCAAACACCTTGAGTGCATGAACAGGTTTGGCATGATTTTTAGTTTACTTTGTGGACTTGATCCCCTGGCCTAACCAGCATGTCCCATGGCTTTACCCTGGCCTATAGCCCCACCCTGCTAACCCTCATGTGATTTGGAGCCCTCTGGCATGCCGTGGCATTTTGCCGAACATGCAGCGTGCGTGCTCTGGGCGTTCCCAGAGCACACGTTTTGCACGCGCGCGCACCGAGCCGCCGCGTCTCACTACCGCCGCCCCACGCTCGTTCTGGCCCTTCCCCACGCACAGTTAACACGCCCGCCCTCTCCCTCACCGCAGAGCCGTCCTTGGAGCCCCACAGCGCCGCCATCAGGTCGGCCGTGGCAACTAGCGGCCGGCCGTAGCAGGCCCCTGCCCTGGACGGTGCCGCCCGAGCCACAGCCGCGCGCCAGCTGCCCCTGGAGCAGCTCAAGCTCATCCGCAAGTTCGTCCACTAGCGCACGTCGCCGCCACGTCGCTCTGCAACTACAGAACGACGGTTCACCGGCGTCCTTATCCACGGTAGCGGAACCGACATAGTTGCGCTATAAATAGGAGCCCCGAGCTCGTCCAGCCCCTTAGGCAACCTCAAGCCATCCCACTAGTGCCCCCACGGCCAGCCATCGACGGCGGGAAGCTTTCTTCCTCGCCTCTGGCCAGTTCGGCCGCCGCCACTCTCCGGCTCCATTCGTCGCAAGCAGGCCCTCCCCCGTCCATCTAGCACCACCAACCGACTCCCATTGACCGTGCGGAGCTGCCCAGCCTCTCAAACGCGACGGGGAACCACCGTAGCCGAGACCCCCAAATTCACCCGAAGCTGCCACCCGCCGCGGAGCTCGCCGCCGGCGACTCCCTCCACCCCCACGAACCTAGCGACCACCGGGAGGACCACCCTAGACTGGCGGATCCATCCCTTCCCTCCGGAGCCCGCGAGGAGCTGCCAATCGCCGGCGTCGATCGCCGGAGCCCCGCCTCTGTTCGGCCAGAGAAGGAAGGAGGCGGGGGGCGACCGGTCAAACCTGACCAGTGGGCCCAAGGGACCCACTGTCAATGACCCCGCGCCGGTCCACATGGTTTAAGTGGAGGGTAAACACAGAGTACGCCTTCGACGTGTCTTTATTTCGAAACGTTTTTCTTTTTCTGTTTTATTTTTTTGAACAGAAATTTGACTAAACTTTGACTGGCTATAACTTTTTAAATATAACTCCAAATGAGTTGGTTCTTTTTCCTTCCTCTCTCAAATTTCACCTAGTTTATTTTAAGATTTAATTCAAAAATAATTAAGCAAACTTTTTGTACTGTTTCTAAAGTTATGTTAATTTGAATATTTTCAAAAATAGGATTTGTTGGAGAGAGAAGAAAACTTTCAAAAGTTTTGGAAAGCACCCTGCCTCTCCATAACTTCAAGGCAAGCATTCTGAACCCTGGCATAATATTGTCGTGTGTTGTTTGATATGGTTTCAACACCCCTTGTCTCGGATTTTTCGTTATTTTATGTGATGATGTGATCATACTCGTAAGTGCATATTGGTGATACTGTCCTACTGAAATTTGATACGTCGTGATAGTAATCCCCTCCTATGCCTTTCATGCATACCGGAAGGAAACCGGGAAAGTCTCTATCTTGGGTAGACACGAGCTTGTCCCTAGTTCCCCGTCGAGACGGTTGTGTCCGGTATGGCATGACGGGGTATGATGAGTGGTGATTCTGTCTGTTGGTTGAAATATATTGGTTATGCTAATCATGCAGGGAATACTTAAACCTCCCGAGTCGACCGTAGATCGAGTCTTGTTCCAGTAACCCCCATACTTGTCTCGTACTACCACCTGTCCCTGCCTCAGGTAGGGTACGGTTCAGTAAGTTGTCAACCCCTCGTTAGCACACACCGTACAGAGAGGCCATGGTGGAAGATACCGACTGCAGCCGATAGGCATGCCACCTGGTCCGGGGGCGCGTGGTACAAATTTGATCCCATGCTAAACGAGGTTGTAGCCTCCCCACTTAGAGTTTTGCTTGACAGGTGTCGAGGGTGATTCCAGACACCGGTAAGTTAAGCTGGTGTGTGCGAGTCAGGTGTGTTTTCAATTAAAAGACCATAAGTGGAATTAGTCCCGGTGGACTAAAGGAATCCGTTACTCGTGGGTAAAGAGTACACCCTATGCAGAGATTATATCTATTCGAATAGCCGTGTCCATGGTTAAGGACTATAGTCTGGGATGGGTCAAGTGTCGGTCTTAGTGTCAGTCTTTGGAGGAAAAACTGCTAAACCAGAACATCGACGATGACCTGTGACATATGATGATTATGAATATTATTATCTCGGACTAACCCATTATATCATTTGAATTATTTAGTATCCCTGGGATGGTTCTACCTCCTGGATATTCACTGTGATTATTTTCTTATGAGCCCTTTATGTGGTGTCACCGAGACGCCCGACTGTGGCATGTTTCTTACTTATTTCACTTATGAGCCCTTTATGTGGTGTCGCTCAGACGCCCGACTGTGGCATGTTTGTTATTTATTTACATTATAAGCCCTTTATATGGTGTCGCACAGACACCCGACTGTGGCATGTTTGTTACTTATTTCACTTATGAGCCCTTTATGTGGTGTCGTTCAGACACCCGATTGAGGCATGCTTTATGTTATTGTCCTTTCGAAGCGTCGCTTCAGACACCCAATCGGTTCATTCTATTTCTACTCTCTGATTGCATAATCATATTTTATAGGAATAACTTGCTTACATGCGTCATGGATATTATTTTGTGACTGACATTGTGATCATAGAATATTTCGGTGCATGATTTTCATTTGTTATATTATACCCGTGTTCATAATGTTTGCGAGTACATTCAAAAGTACTCACTGGCTTGTCCCTGGCTATTGTCTTGGCCAGATTTCTTGCATGGAGAGGAGCATTGCGATGACAGCCCCGGAGCTTACGCAATGATGATAGCAGCCTTGCAAAGATAGGATTATCCTGGTCAGCTATTCCTGTGGAAAATGGAGTCCCATAGACGCTGAAAGACCACAAACCGCTTCCCCCATCAGCCACTAGAAACCATTTGTTGTACTCATAGGCTAGAATGGTCTTGTACTACATATGTTGTATTTTGCTTGGAATGTTTGTATCAAGTTGGTGCCTCATCAGCTAACAGTAATCCTGGGGCTGGTGAGCACAAGGACCATTTTCTGGGAAATTAATACCCGGAAAGTCGGTCTTGACAAAACTCTCACCCAAATGGGGGGGGGCCTTCATAATTGATGAAGTACTAGCGGGAGGAACATATCGTCTCCCCAACCCAGCAGACAATTGCCTCGAACCGAACCCATGAACTCTGCTACGTCACTTCTATGGCTAGTCCGGTGTCACCACTCCAACTACACCTTGCTTTTGTTTTCCTTTTCCTTTTTTTCTTTTTTACTTGTTCGTGTGGTTAGTCCCTCCCTAGGCTATGTTCGGTTAGACCAAACTATGTTAATTTCGTTGGGTATACATCTTCAAATGTAGTACCCAAATCTACATGGGGGCTTCTTTAACGAAGCCGATCAATATACTTTTCGTGCACCTATTCGCCTCTGTCGTGTTTGCACCCTTCACGTCTCGTTTTTAAGCCATTATGTGCACCATTTTGACTTAAGTTTTTGCCAAGCTGGGTTGCCTTGATCCTATGCTTACCCACTATGTTCCCAATTGTTCAGCGAGGGGGTAAAGGGAGCACCTCTAAGATTGTTACGACCGGGTCAGCCGTGTACATACCTCAGACGGGTGAAGCCGAAAGCTAGCACTCTTAAGAAAATAATTGGTCGGCCATGAGGGGAGTGAAAATACTTTGGTGTTCACCACCAAAGCACTGGGGTTCTTTTCCAAAATTACCTAACACCTGCATACTGCAGGTATCTGGCTAACACGCCCATGGTCAACATGACAGCCCGAAGAAAGGAACCCATGGAGGAACTATTTTCTTCAGAAGATGTTTATTACGTTAAACGGTAATATAACATAACTCCTCGCACACATTTTTTCTGTTCACACCAAATGGCCGGATTGCCTGGTTACTAGAAGTGATTTCATGTTTCCTCAGGTCACATAGTATGGAACACTCTCCAGTCACTGGCTAGGGAGGCGGAAGTCGATGGCTGGTTAAGACAATGTTTACAGTATGGATGGAGATTGTTTGACGTAAAGTAAATAGATACAGAGAATCAAACACCCTATTCCTTGTCCAGATTATCTATCAGGCTATCTAGGGCATAGTCCTCCTGGGAGTACCCAGCAGCAAGCATCACTTGGTCATATACCAAGCGAAGAGGTATTTCTTGCTCATCCGGCCCTGCCGGTCCAGCACGAGCCATATGCTCTGGCTCAAGTTTGGTAAAATAGGTCTTCACCATTGCCCATGCCTCAGGCGTTCCTTCTCGGCAAGCTGATATCCTCCATAATTCAAAGTGACGTTGAGCTCTTTTGAATCAATTGTCTAGTTCGGCCATCACTTCTGGAGGCGACTCGGTCGGCCATAACGCCTTGACCAGGCTCTTCACCGCCTTCCGAGTTTGCTCGTGCATGATGGACAACTCCTTTAATAGGTTCCCTCCAAACGAGTTCATCTCTTCTTCGGGACGCCCTGTAAGGAGACCTAACAAGAGACATGGCATATCTTTTTACTCCCATGATGCACATATTTCGCATGATCACAAGTGGAAATATTACTCACCAAACATTTCACCTTACAATCTCTGGTTCTCCTCAGGGCTTGGACCAACTGAGTTTTCAAGCTCTCAATCTCTTCATCCTGCTGCTGCTTTTCTGCCTTGAGTTTTTTCCTTTCTTCATGGCTTCGAGCTAGTACTGCCGGCTGCTTCTTGCGATTTGGCATACCTTTGGGACTCTTTGGTGGCATCCGGGTCCTTTTTAGTGGACCTATGGACTTAGCTGCTACAAGGGAAACATGTGTTAGACACAGCACCCTGGATAGTTCATGCATATTGAACTTCCTTACTCACCATGTGGTGAACTTTTTGACCTCCTCTAGTTCGGCCTTTGCAGCAGCCAACTATGTTTGGTTTAAATCCAGGTTCTCGGATAGATTTTTTTCTTTTCTCTCGAGGCATGCTCAATACCACACATATATACACTTTCAGATCCTTAACTCAGTCGTCCCGCCCAAATTATGGCTTGGGGGCTACTCGGTTAAGATTTGTGCTCAGTTCTAAAACCAATCGCGTACCTACATATTGGCCAACAACAGATTGACAACTCCCCCAAGGCCAGTTCGGGCCGCTCCAAGGTATGCGTCTACTAAACTAATCACATTAAATTCCTTGTCAGAAAATGCAATATGACACAAGGACTCTTCCCGCCGCTGGTGGTTCATCACACTTTCGACTTTGGAATTAGTAACCGAAACATTGCCAGGATCCTCTGGAGGCTAGTCTACAGCGGAGGCTTCCACATTGACCCCGACCCAAGCCGCAGAACTTCGTTCGGGGTTACCCCCTGGCATGTCCTTGACGTCTTCGGATGTGGGGGCGGAACAATTCTTTTGCAAATCACAGAAAGATTATAAGTATTCACAGCGGTCATGTTGAGAACCAAACTTTAAGCTCACCTGTTGGTCGGGGTGCGGTTGATGTAGCCCCCGTGGATAACTTCCACTTAGGAGTCCCACAGTGGATTGGTACTAGCAT
Organism: Triticum aestivum; assembly: GCF_018294505.1. Classification (NCBI taxonomy): domain Eukaryota; kingdom Viridiplantae; phylum Streptophyta; class Magnoliopsida; order Poales; family Poaceae; genus Triticum; species Triticum aestivum. The sequence continues at coordinate 561,652,565 of NC_057798.1, forward strand.
GGTAGGCAACACTCTCATTAGTGTTCGGCGTGTTGTACGACGACCCTTGGGAGTAGATGTCAGCATACTAGGAATGGCGCAAGACAAACGCCCTTTTTGGAAGAGGCCTTCTTGTTACTTATAGCAAAAGAAGGGAGGGTCCCAGAATTGTCGGCTATAAGAGCCACCTTAGAGCCGTTAAGACTCTCCTGGTAAAAGAACCCGTCCTCAAAATCGATTGATGTCTCCAGATCATCGTGGAATCCTGGGTCCTCAGCACAAGAATGACTCTCTGGTTGTGGCGAAGGGCAGCTGATGCCTTCAACCAAGCGCCTCCAGTTCTATTCAGGAACATAGAAGATACAATCAGTAGATATGTATGTGACGTCTGAACTACGAAAGTAAAGATTAAACTTACCCATTCAATGGGGTTATAGCTCGCATAGCCATCCCTGTTCCTCAGATTGGCAAACTCTTCTTCTTTTCCTTTGAAGGGGTCGGCTAGAAGGGCTGCCATTGCTGCCTAGTTATCAGGCCCCTGCCGTTTGTAATGGGTCATGTTGTTTGTTCCATTGTAGCGCCATAGGGGGTGCATCCTCTATTGGAGAGGTTGCACGCATCGGGTAATGGTGGTAGCCATCACATCAATGATGGTTAACTTGCCATGGGCCAGTATCCTCACCTTAGCGGCCAGGTGTTGTACCTCGGCACTTTCTTATTTAGAAGGGCTTTTTGGCCGCCAATTGAACCGCTTCTTTAAAGGAGCGCCTGAGTATTCGGGTAGGCCCCTCAGATATGGTTCGAGTAGAGCGACATCTTCGATATAAAACCATTCTATGGTCCATTCTTTGGAATCCTTCTTCGGGGCCCCGGCCGAATACCCTGTCCCAGCTATACATCATACTTCGGCTCTACTTACTTTGCAGATTGTCCCTCCTTGGGTACAAGGTACGAGGCAGAAATACTTTCTCCATAACTCAAAATGGGCCTTGTACCCCAAAAACATCTCGCAAAGGGCAACGTAACCCGAGAGTGCAGTATGGATCTGGGGGTGAGATGGTGGAGCTAGATCCCATAGAGCTCTAGCAGGCCTCCTGGGAAGGGGTCAATAGGGAAACCCAGACCTCGTAAAAATAAAGGGCACGAACCATACCCTCTCGTCCTTGCTTGGGACAGGAAGTTCTCCACAAAGGCTTCGCCGTTCATGGAGATTAATCTGACACCAATAGATGTCAAATCTGAAGCGGGAAGGTATCCTTGCGGTTGGAGTCTGCTTAGTTGGAGGTGTGGAACTGAGCAGCTAGCCTAGTCGCTGGAGAGAGGGTCATGAGGGCGTGAGGATGAACCTGGGGCAACGACCATTTTTTGGATTTCTCTAGGTTTGTCTTGCTTTCTTGATTTGGGGTGGATGAAGTACGCGTCACGCTCCTGACCTGTTAAATTGGTACGTCCTGCCTTGCCCCTGAGGGGTGTTTCTGTGAAAGACGCAAGCATGTTCACCTCCTATTGGCGCATGGAAATCAAGGGGTGTCTTTAGCCCTTGATGAAATATTAATGTTGAGGGCCCATGATGACTCGACGGATTGAAAGGTCCTCGACGGCCGAACCATGGTCAACCATACATAGAGAGGGGAGGAGAACTCGCCCCGCATGTCAGTGTCAAAACCGACGGATCTCGGGTAGGGGGTCCTGAACTGTGCATCTAAGGTTAATGGTAACAGGAGGCGGGGGACATGATGTTTACCCAGGTTCGGGCGCTCTCTATGGAGGTAATACCCTAATTCCTGCTTGATTAATCTTGATGATATGAGTATTACAAGAGTTGATCTACCATGAGATCGTAGAGGCTAACCCTAGAAGCTAGCCTATGATTATGATTGTTTTCGTCCTACGGACTAAACCCTCCGGTTTATATAGACACCGGAGGGGGCTAGGGTTATACAGAGTCAGTTACAGAGAAGGGAATCTACATATCCGAATCGCCAAGCTTGCCTTCCATGCAAAGGAGAGTCCCACTCGGACACGGGACGAAGTCTTCTATCTTGTATCTTCATAGCCCAACAGTTCGACATACGAATATAGTCCGGCTGTCCGAGGACCCCTTAATCCAGGACTCCCTCAGTAGCCCTGAACGAGGCTTCAATGATGACTGAGTCCTCTGCGCAGATTGTCTTCGGCATGGCAAGGCGGGTTCCTTCTCCGAATACTCCAAAGTAGATCTTGAACACAAGAGTCGTGTTCGGCTCTGCAAAACAAATTCCACATACCACCGTAGAGAGTATAATATTCCACGAGTCTAATCTGCTGACAACTTCTTCATAGCGTGACATCATGTCGCGGCCCGGTCATTATTCGAACTGTTTTCCCAACCTGCTACTACACATTTCCCGAGGCAGTTTTATTGGCACGTCTTGTCAAAGCAGAGATCGTGTCCCCTTATTACGGGATTCTCATCAATACGGGCATGGGTAACCCAACCGTGCCATTAGCATGGCGTTTGGGGAATAAGTGAGTTTTAGGGCATGTGGGGAGGCGCATGATTTCTACTGCCTTTATAAAGGGATAAGGATTCCCCCTTTTCACCCGCACCTTCTCCTTCCTCTGCTCATCCATTCTCGAGCTCCAACGCCCAAGATTTCGCCTTCTCCGCCAAAAAAACATTCCGAACATGTTCAGATCCGGAGCGGGAGGCAAGTGGATGGCCTCCTCCGTCAAGAAGCAGGAAATCAAGAATCTCCAGGAGTTCAGGTACTTGGCCAAAGACATAGCTCACTGGCTTCCGGCCAAGGGACAGATCGTCCCCACCCCGGAGCCCCAGGAAAGGGTAGTGTTTCTTTCCCACTTCGTCCCCGGGATGGAATTCCCCCTCCACCTGTTCGTGCTCGGACTGATGTTTTACTACAGGCTAGACTTCCATGATTTAGCCCCCAACTCCATCCTCAACATCTCAGCATTTATTGTCGTGTGCGAGGCCTTTGTCCGCATCACACCTCACTTTGGCCTATGGCTGAAGACCTTCAACGTGAAGCCAAAGCTAGTGAGCGGCCAACAAGCGGAGTGCGGAGGCGCCATGGTGGGCAAGATGCCCAATGTCACCTGGCCCGAAGGCTCCTTTGTGGATACTGTGAAGGTATGGCAATCTGGGTGGTTCTATGTTACCGAGCCGCGCGGCACCAACTGGGCGACGACCCCCGAATTCTGATCCGGCGTCCCCATGCGGCTCACCTCCTGGCAAGAGAAGGGATTGGCCTGGGGCTCAGTGGAAGAACTGTCTGGGCTCCAGACATGTGTCCAGAACATGATAAGCAAGGAAATGAAGCTTGTCAACGTGATCCAGGTTATGCTCTTCCGCCGAATTTTTCCATGCCAGAACCGGGCTTGTAATTTGTGGGAGTTCGATCCGACCAAGCACCAGACGCTACTGGAGCTCTTTGGCACGATGCACAAAGACGTCTGGAAGGTTCTCTTTAAGGCCAGTGAGGTACCATCACCCACGACCGAAAATCGCGGGCTTAGTGCAAAACGCCGGGCTAATCCAGTAAGTTTTCACTTTTGCAAGATATATCTTTTACTAGCATATCTGCGGGAGGAACCTAAGCCTCCATGCTAATCTTTCAGGCCTGGGTAATGATAGCAGAGCAGATTAACTATTCGGCTCTTCTACCGGAAGATCCAGAAACACCTCTCCTGACGAGGATGCTATTTTCGGCGCCCTATGAGGTGCTGGAGAAGAAAGCCAAGAAGACGGCCACGGGGACTAGAGATGGTCTCCGGCGCAAGGGTTCTTTGGACGTGACGTCCGAAGACACCGAGACGCACTCCTCCACCGAAGGCGATAAGGAGGAGGAGGAGGAAATTCGTTCCCCCCCTACTGGGGGAGAAAGAAGAGGAAGGCCTCCACACATGGGGAGACCGAGGCGTCCAAGAAGGGAAAAACCTCCCTTCCGGACTACTCCGCCGCAGCCACCAACAGCGACGAGGAGTGGGAGCCCAGGGTCAAGGCCCTGTCCAAATCGTAAGTATCCGGACATAGTAGTATTTCTGGCCTTTTCACTTTATTGTTTTTTAATGTGCTAAACACGCACCTACAGTCCAGCCAAGTCCAACATCGAGCTATCCTCCTCTTCAGAGGGATCGCTGGACCCGTCGGTGATGAACAACGGGTCCCTTCTGATGGCCTCCTCTCCCAAGGCCACGGACAACACTGATGTGTTGTCTCAAAGGATATCAGACCAAGGGGAGACCATTCTGGTGATGCTAGAGATGAAACCCGGGTTGCTGAACACATGGGGGGAAAGACCCCATGGACACTAATGATGGGGGCCGCATCCAGTTTGGCCCCCAGCCGAATACGGCTCCAGAGACCCAAGTGGCTCCGGATTCAGGCAGGCAGCCTCTCCCGAACGAGGGGGTGAGCCGCCTCCACCGGTGACCTCTCTCCATCCAGAGGCACCGGACAGATTGCTGGAAGCACTTCGAAGCGCTTCCAGTTGAAGAACACCGTACTCTTATGAGTGTGGTGATCGAAAAGACCCAGTCCGCCAAGAGCGGACTGACCGAAGCCTGCACTAGCCTTCTAACAGGCTTTGTGGTAAGTAATAAAATTGTGAAAGAATATCACAGTGTAGATAGTAGCCCCTGATGCTCTGTTTGGTGTTCGAAAAGAAAAACCGAACAGAGGATCAAATAATATTCACAAGAGTCTAACATAAGATGTCTTATGTGAATAAGCAGGCGTTGCTGCTGGCTGCTACCACTCGTACTGCAGAGGTCTCTGGACTGAAGAAGAACCTGGAGCGGGCCAAGGGAGAGCTCGGCCTCATGAAGAGGCAGCTAGAAGAAAGCCAAGGTATGTAGTGCCCTGCATGTATATTTATGAAGGATAAATGATTCCTGCTTATTAAAGCATCATGAACTTTGTTAGGGGCCACGGCCGAGGTGGCGGCCCTTAAGAAGGCGTTAGCCGAGGCCGAAGTCAAAGCGGCCAAGGAACGCGCCGCGTTCGAGAAGCAGGAGGCCCGGGTCAGCGAGGTCCAGCAAGAGCTCCAGGATTCCGTCAAGAAGTACGAATCCTTGGAGCGTGACTCTAAGACTGAAGAGTTTGAGCTTGCCAAGGCCCTCCAGAGCGTGCAAGACACCAGAGCCGAAGCCCAGAGGGCCTTCCAGGAGGTCCAGGCGGCCAAGAAGATTGCGGCGGGTAAGGCTTTTCTTATGCAAAGAAAGCATGCGAAGGAGACATTCTTTTTACTTACCCGAATTTGGAGTTCTCCAGGAGCGTTTGCGGATCTGCCGTGCAGCATATCAGATGCCGCAGAGTTCTACCGAGCCGAAGAAGGGAGCTCTATGGAGAAGCTATTCTGGTCCCAATACCTTGGACCAGAACATCCGATGCCCTTTAGCGACCAACTGAAACAACTCCTCGAGCTGCACAAGGCGGCCGAACTGGCCATGAAGGACCTCATAGTCCGATTATGGCCTGCTGAGCCCATGCCCAGTAGCTACTTCGGACTTGTGAAGCGGCTTGTTAGTGCCTGCCCGCGGCTTGAAGCCATAAAGCAATCGGTTTGCATTGAAGGTGCACGGATGGCCTTTGCCCGTGAAAAGATGCATTGGGCGAAGATGGATGCCACGAAGCTGGCGACCGAGGGGCCGCCTAAGGGAAAGGAGCACTGCCGACCCGAACTATACTATGACAGTGTCCTGGAGGGATCCCGCCTTGTGGTAGAGCAATGTGCGAAGGATGTAATATTTGAATGAATGCATTCATGTTATCCTATCTTGTAATATAAAACAAGTTCGTTATGCAATATAGTGCTTGTTTATTTAAAATTTTACCTCATGTGCGGCCATTTATGAAATCTGAGAGTTGGCCAGTCGTCGGCATCTGCCCCCACGTAACTAGTACGGGGGTGTTCGGGATAAATCTAAACACTCTTTATCCAAGTCTTTGGTCCTTTAAGGAGGTGTTTAGCACAACAAACAAGGCAATCGGACTATACAGCTTTATCACCCTCACTTAGCCATAGGAGTTCGACAATTTTAAATTTTGGCGCAACCCCTAGTATTCAGAAGGCCAAACTTGGGGCGCTATACACGCCTGATCGGACAAAAACCGATTCCTCGCATAAAGCGGAAAAAATCTTTAAGGATTTGAAACCTCTCGAACAGCGACCAGCTCTTGCCGCATCATGACAGTCAGATTTCGGTTTTCTCTACAGAGGTGCTCATCCGGAAGAACCGGAACACAATCGTAGTAGTTCTCCCTTTACTACTCTAGCCGATATAGCGGAACATAAGGTAGCAAGCACAGGAGCCGGGCAACCCAACTATTGACCCAAGACATGATTCAGAGTCGATGCATATAATGCTATATGTTTGGGGTGCCGAACTATACTATAAAGTGTTCGGACTTTCTTGGCGTGTTATGGGGTACACCGAAGCCCCTGGCGAATTAAAGCATACCAGAATGTACGAATGCAATAAATACAAATATAAGGAAAAAATTAAGTAAAGAGCGGACGCTGCAAATTATTTTCCATTGTAGTTTCATTAATACGTCAAGGCCTATGTGTACAAGTAGTGCGATAAGCAAATAAGGCTATTTGACATGCCATTACCAAGAGCGGGCTGCGTGCAGGTATGTAAAATAGGAATAACGATCATTAGCAGAGACCACCTGGGAATTCCCTTATACGTCGAAGCCCCTTGCCTTTATTGGTGTATCCTTCCGCGATGGGTCCGATGATCAGTTTATTAGAAAAGCCTCAAGAAGAGAAAAACCTGAAAGGAGGAGAAAAAGTGAAGGTATGTGGATCCAGGCGCGGTTGATCCGCGGTGTGGACCGCAGTCTAACAGTGCCTCCGTCTATGCCCATGGTATTTTAAGTGCGTAATTATGTACGCGCGACACCAACTTCACTGCTTGATTGGGACTAGGACGGAGTTCGAATTGCTAGGTCAGCTCTGGACGAGCCGGACGGTCCTACTGCAGAGTAGTTCGGACTCGCTTGACGGTGTCCGGGGGCTTTATTGCTGAATTGAGGGTCTGCCTAAGAAGGCTGCTCTGTACTTCTGCTACAAGGGTCATGGTGTGCTCCTTAGTACGGAGGAACACTCCATATTCCCATTGACTGCTATAACACCGTGAGGTCCGGGCATCTTGAGCTTGAGGTAAGCATAGTGTGGCACCACATTGAATCGAGCATATGCGGTTCGTCCAAGCAGTGCATGATAACCACTGCGGAAGGGGACGATGTCAAAGATTAACTCTTCGCTTCGGAAATTATCCGGGGATCCGATGACCACTTCCAGTGTGATTGAGCCTGTACAACAGGCCTCTACACCTGGTATGACACCTTTAAAGGTGGTTTTGGTGGGCTTGATCCTTGAGGGATCGATACCCATTTTCTGCACTGTATCCTGATAGAGCACATTCAGGTTGCTGCCACCGTCCATGAGGACTCGTGTGAGGTGGAATCCATCAATAATGGGGTTAAGGACTAGTGCGGCTAAACTGCCATGATGAATACTAGTCAGGTGGTCCCTGCGATTGAAGGTGATCGGGCAGGAGGACCATGGGTTGAACTTTGGGGCGACTGGCTCCATTGCGTAGACGTCCCTTAGTGCGCGCTTCCTCTCCCTTTTGGGGATATGTGTGGCATATACCATGTTCACCGTTTTTACCTGGGGGGGCTTCTTCTGTCCCCCTGTGTTCGGTGGTGGGGGTTCCTCGTCGTCGTCGCTTTGCAATCCCTTTTCCTTGTTTTCGGTGTTTAACTTGCCGACCTGTTTGAAGACCCAACATTCTTTATTGGTATGATTGGCTGGTTTATCGGGGGTGTCGTGGATTTGACATGGACAATCGAGTATGCGGTCCCGACTAGACGGGCCCGGATTGTTTCTCTTAAATGGCTTTTTCCGCAGACCGGACTTGGACCCATTGAATCCGGCATTGACGGCTGTGTCTTCGGTGTTATCACCATAATTTTGACGCTTGTGTCTGTTGCGTCGGGGCTTGCCGTTGCTATCTCTAGCGTTGGAAGTGCCAGGTTTACTTGAGGTGATGTTGCAACGAGCTAGCCAGCTATCCTAGCCCGCACAAAAGCGGGTCATGAGCGTCGTAAGGGCTGCCATGGACTCCGGCTTCTCTTGGCTAAGGTGTCGGGCAAGCCACTCGTCACGGATGTTATGCTTAAAGGCCGCTAGGGCTTCGGCATTCGGACAGTCGATGATCTGGTTCTTTCTAGTTAGGAACTGAGTCCAGAATTTCCTGGCTGACTCTCCGGGCTGTTGGATTAAATGACTTAAGTCATCAGAATTCGGAGGTCGTACATAAGTGCCCTGAAAGTTGTCAAGGAATGCATCTTCCAGGTTCTCCCAACTGCCAATGGAGTTTTCGGGCAGACTATTCAACCAGTGCCGAGTTGGTCCCTTGAGTTTTAGCGGGAGGTACTTGATGGCATGGAGATCATCACCGCGGGCCATATGTATATGGAGAAGGAAGTCCTCAATCCATACCGCGGGGTCTATTGTCCCATCATATGATTCAATGTTTATGGGTTTAAACCCTTCTGGGAATTCATGTTCCATTACTTCATCAGTGAAGCATAGCAGGTGTGCGGCGCCTCTATGTCGGGCTATGTTGGGACGCAACTCGGATGGAGCCGGTCTGCGGTAGTCGGCCCAGACAGGTGTGTATTTATCATATCCAGCGTGATGACCATTGTTGTGCATTGGGGCGCGCCCCCGTGATCCGTAGATCGATCTGGGCTGTCCTGCTTTGTTTTCCAAGTCACACCGCAGGTCATGTGTGTATCCCTGAGCTTTTGCGTTTCTATTTGTTCGGCGATGGGGTGCGGGCTGGTGTTCGGACTGATACGCCGCTTTATCTCGACCACGCGCTGGTCGGTCAGCCGCATCATGCACTGGTAGTGTGGGCTCTAGTGCCTCGTCCTCGAGTTGAGGTAGCAACCTGCGCTTCGGGTAACTTTTGGTTGGGCGCTTGAGTCCGTCTTCCTCGGCTGCCAGGACCTCGGTCCATCTATCAGTGAGCAGATTTTGATCAGCTTGAAGCTGCTGCTGTTTTTTCTTCAGGCTCTTTGCAGTGGCTATAAGCCGGCGCCGGAAGCACTCCTGCTCGACGGGATCCTCCGGCACGGTAAATTCTTCGTCGCCGAGGCTCACCTCATCCTCGGAGAGAGGCATGTAATTATCTTTCTCCGAGTCTTCATTCATGGCCTGTTCATTAGGGCTGGCTCGCCTGTCCTCCCGTCCGGCTTGTTTGAAGCTTGGCTGGGCGGGGTCGTCTTCGTCTTCGGCATCGTCTGGAGTGCTATTGTCTCTTGTGTCGGTATCACTGTTTTTACCATGGCGTGGTTTAGAGCGGCGCCACTGACGCTGACACTTCGGCTGCTTCTCAGGATGCTTATCCTCAACTGTATCTTTTTTGTCTTCGCCATTGTCTTCTTTGGGTGTATCCACCATGTAAATGTCATATGACGAGGTGGCTGTCCAGTGCCCTGTGGGCGGTTGTTCTTGTTCCTCTCCCACATTGTTGTCCATACCGTCGATGTCTTCGGAGTCGAAGTCAAGCATGTCGGTCAAATCATTGACAGTGGCTATCAAGTGGGTGGTGGGTGGGTAACGAAGTTCTTCGTCGTCTGCTTCCCACTCAAGCTGGACATAGTTCGGCCAAGAATCTCCTAACAAGGAGAGATATTTTAATGAGTTTAACACGTCGCCCAAGGGCGAGTGTTGGAAGGTGTCCGCAGAGCTGAACTCCAAGATCAGCGCCCAATCAGATTCGATGGGCGCGGATACCCGTGGTTCGGGACCCATGGCCGGAGATGAGTCCGAGGGTCCGATGACACAGACCTCGTTGGAGGTTAGATCTGTGTTCGGATCTAACACCATTGAGTCTGCGGCTTTGGTGGCGGGGTTGAGCTTCCTGTCCTCGGATGGCGCGCTCTACTCTAGATCTAGGGCCGGAGCGGTTACATGTGCTATCTCCCAGCACCGTCCGATGACAGATCTAGGTCATGCTCATCGTGGCTATAGGGTGCCTCTGTCATGGGCTCGAATCCGTCGAAGATCAAGTCTCCACGGATGTCGGCGGTGTAGTTCAAGCTTCCAAACCTGACCTGATGGCCAGGGGCGTAGCTGTCGACCTGCTCCAGATGGCCAAGCGAGTTGGTCCGCAGTGTGAAGCCGCCGAATATGAAGATCTGTCCGGGGAAAAAAATCTCACCCTGGACTGCGTTGTTTTAGATGATTGAAGGAGCCATCGAGCCTTATTATGACGACACCGTGGAACTCTCAATGAAAGCACCAATGACGGTGTCAAAACCGGCGGATCTCAGGTAGGGGGTCCCGAACTGTGCATCTAAGGCTAATGGTAACAGGAGGCGGGGGACATGATGTTTATCCAGGTTCGGGCCCTCTCTATGGAGGTAATACCCTACTTCCTGCTTGATTGATCCTGATGATATGAGTATTACAAGAGTTGATCTACCACAAGATCGTAGAGGCTAACCCTAGAAACTAGCCTATGATTATGATTGTTATCGTCCTACAGACTAAACCCTCCGGTTTATATAGACACCGGAGGGGGCTAGGGTTACACAGAGTCAGTTACAGAGAAGGGAATCTACACATCCGAATCGCCAAGCTTGCCTTCCATGCAAAGGAGAGTCCCATCCGAACATGGGACTAAGTCTTCTATCTTGTATCTTCATAGCCCAACAGTCCGGCATGCGCATATAGTCCGGCTGTCCGAGGACCCTTAATCCAGGACTCCCTCATCGCAAGCCGGAGACTTCGGACATATAAAGACTTCATGAATCGTGGGACGCCGATGTTGGAGGCTAGTTTGGGGGCTACTGAGGGAGTCCTGGATTAGGGGGTCCTCAGGCTGCCGACCTATCTCTCATTGGCCAGACAAGGTGGGCCGCACTGCAACTGCTAGAAAGCCTAACTATGAGGTGACTCCATATCCAGACAGGAAGTCTTTGATGCCTTGGTGTGTCCACCAAGTCAGGATAAGAAGAATCGGCATGTTTATCCCTTCCTTGTAACTGACCATGTGTAACCCTAGTACCCCTGGTCTATATAAACCAGCGGGTTTAGTCCGTAGAGGCTAGAACAACAACTACCATCCTACTCGCCTAGGGTTTAGTTCATCTGATCTCGTGGTAGATCGACTCTGTAATCATCCTATACACTTCGATATAATCAAGTAGGACATAGGGTTTTACCTCTTCGAGAGGGCCCGAACCTGGGTAAACATCGTGTCCTTCGTCCCTTGTTCCCCATTGATCCAAGATCCACAGCTCGGGACCCCCTACCTGAGATCCACCAGTTTTGACACTGACAAACACCTCAGGTTTTGTCAGGTATAGCGAAGCAAAGGGAACACCACAAGATAACCAAAGGTTCACTCGAATGCCATTCATCTAATCATAGGGATCAATGTGGGCGTCCACGGTCCAGCTATCGGTCATTGAAGGAAGGATTTTCGTTCATGTCTATGATTTAACGAACCTACAGGTCACAAGATTAAGGTAATCACGATCTGCTACGTGTTAGTAAGACGAGAGTATCTAGCATTTATTTGTGTAATTGTTTCATAATATTCAAAATAGTTTTGAGCGGAACTAGAAACGTTTGGGGGTCACCGGAAGGGCTTCGGAGTTTATTGGGCAATACCAGGTATTACCGACAAATAGTATATAGGTGGAAAATGTTTCCAAGGTGTTAAAATAATAATAAAATTCTCTAGTAATTGTTAGAGGGCTTTTATATTTAATTCAGTATAAATGGGCCTGAAAAGTCCTGATGGTGGAAGGAGTATTGGGCCACATGGCCCAATAGGAAGTGCCCCCCTTTCCCTCCTTGGTGGCAGCCCTTCTCCCCCCTCTGACGTATATATACTTGAGGTATTAGGCCCTTTTGTGAAACAAGTTTTGGAGCCTCCTCATGTTCATCTAGTTCTAGTTCTAGTTGATCTAATTAGAGCTAGACCTAGTTCCTCTAATCCTCATAATTAGAATCCCAATGTGGTTCTAATCTCCTCCCTCCAATTATCCAATGATGGTTAGCTCTGGATGCTTAAGCGCTACCACATCATGAAGATCGCACACATGCAACCAAGTAGAGAGGCCGTGCTTTCGGTCTTTCGTTTGAGGGATCGTTCGAGGGCGGTTCGCCGGAACATCATGAATGGTTCGAGGGACTCCAAAGTATGATCTACACGGACTTGTCTACTTCCACTGCACTCCAAATTCGGTAATGATCATTGATCCAAACCTTATATGCATCTTGATATTGTTCATGGGTGATCGTATCGCAAATTTTTCTGTTTTCTACTAAGTTTTCCAATAGTTGGGTATCCCGGTGTATTGTAGCATCATTAGCCCCCGAGCATATCTAGAGTTGGAGTCTTTTATCTTCAGGAATGAGAACCTAGGGGTGTTCCTGTTGTTCTTGCAATAATCATGGCCTTTCTTCATATGTCCGACCTTGGAAATACTCAGGTTAGCCAGTTGTGCGGCCTCCTGGGCATCCTCAGCGTATTGTTCCATCGGCAGCTTATCTTCATCAGGGTTGTTGTTGAATCGAATGTGTCGTCTTGGACTGCTTGGCGAGGTCTCAAGGGAGTCTTGAGTATCCTTTTGAGGGAAATGATCTTGTGCCAGCTCGCCTTGTTGGAGATGACACGATCTTTTGGGCTTGTCGCTCGTAGGAGGAAATCAAGGACAAGCATGCACAATGAGCGGGGTGTCCGACCTCCTGTCTTCTTTGTTGTTGGAGACATTTGGCTTCAAAGTTCTTTTGCTTGGCAGGCATGCGACCTCTTCAAAGAGGTCAGATATGATCCGTCGAGCGCATTGTCCCTAGGAGGAAGCCAACGAAAACCATGCATGGAGAGCAAGGTGTCAGACCTTCCTACCTTCTATGTTGTTGGAGATATCCGTCAGCTTGACCGTGGGGTGGAGCTAGTGTGCTTTTCTGGGCTTGGAGCCCTGAAGGGGAGACTGGAGCCCGTCGCATAGGGAGAGCCGGGGGGGGGGGGTCTGACCTCTCATTGAATATGGTCAACTTAGGAGGACTGAGTCCAGCGGCATCTACAATGCGCCATGATTACTTTGTCTTTCGTAGACACTAGGGCAGGCAGTCCATCTGGTGGGAGTAGCCCCGAGTCTTTGGCTGACTCGTGGAGTTGGATGGAGGGTCTTGTGATGGTTGTAGCTCCATGAATGTAATTGTGGCGAGGGTTTGATGGGGAGTTGTGAGCCCAAGTGGGCGGAAGCAGCGAGGACAGAGCCCACAAGATGTCGAGGGGAAGTGAAGCACCCCAAGCCTGGATACAGCTAGGGGGCAAGGGAACAAAGTGAAGCCTCTGAGGCCAGTTCGGCAAGGTTGGAGCCCTTGAGCCATGATACGTCTTCAATGTATATAATTTTATTATTATTCCATGCTATTATAGTAACAATCTTGCATGTTTGTTATGCAATTATATCATTTTTGGGGACTAACCTATTAACATAGTTCCCAGTGCCACTTGCTGGTGTTTGCTTATTTTTGGCTTTTCAGAAAATCAGTACCAAACGGTGTCCAAATGCTACGAAACTTTTTAACAGTTTTTTCTGGACCATAAGGGACCCTAGAAGCTTCAGGAGAAGACCCAAAGAATCACGAGGAGCTACAAGCCTGCCAGGCGCGCCCCGAGGGGGAAGGCATGCCCCAGGATTTTGGGCCCCTCGTGGCACCTCTTGAACTAACTCCTACTCTATATATTCCAAAATATTCCCAATAGATCAGACAGCGGCCCAAAATACATTTTCCGCCGCTAGTTTCTGTTCTTCACAGATCCCATCCAGAGACCTTTTCCGATACTCTACCAGAGGGGGAATGAATTACAGAATGCCCCTACATCAACCTTGCTTCCCTTCCGATGATGTGTGAGTAGTTTACCACAGACCTACGGGTCCATAGCTAGTAGCTAGATGAATTCTTCTCCCTCTTTGATCTTCAATGCAATGTTCTCCTCGATGTTCTTGGAGATCTATTCAATGTAATCATTTTTACGGTGTGTTTGTTGGAATCAGATGAATTGTATGATGAGATTATTCTTGAATATTATTTGAGTCTTCTCTGAACTCTTTTATGCATGATTGGTATACCTTTGTATTTCTCTCCGGTCTATCCGTTTGGTTTGGCCAACTAGATTGATTTATCTTGCAATGGGAGAGGTGCTTTGTGATGGGTTCGGTCATGCGTTGATCAATCCCAGTGACAAAGAGGGATACTACACGTACTTGTATCATTGCCATTCATGATAAAAAGATGGGGTTTATTCATATTAATTGGGTTTACTTTTTCTACATCATGTCATCTTGTTTACGGTGTTGTCATCTTGCTTAAGGCGTTACTCCGTTCTTTATGAAGTTAATACTCTAGATGCATGCTGATAGCGGTCGATGTGTGGTGTAATAGTAGTACATGCAGGCAGGAGTCAGTCTACTTGTCTCGGACATTATGCCTATATACATGATCATTGCCTTGAATATCGTCATAACTATGCACTTTTCTATCAATTCCCCAACAGTAATTTGTTTAACTATGGCCCAAGTCTATCATTATCATATATTAAAATCCGAAACTACCTTGCTGCAATTTATTTACTTTACTTTTATTTTGTGTTTTTTATCTATCTATCACTACGATATTTGATCGCAATTAACCGCCAAGAGATTGATAACCCCTTGTTTGCATTGGGTGCAATTATTGGTTATTTTGTGTGTAGGTGTTGTTCAGGAGGTCTTGTGTGGTTCTCCTACTGGATTGATAACCTTGGTTCTTAACTGAGGGAAATACTTAACTCTACTATACTAGATCATCCTCTCCTCTTCCGGGAAATCCCAACACAACTTACAAGTAGTTGGAAGAATTTCTGGCGCGTTGCTGGGGAGACATCACCAAAACCTATCAAGTACGATCGCATAAACTTTCATCTCCTTCCATTTACTTTCATTTTCTATTTTCCTCTTGTTTTAATCTCCCGCACTTCTAAAACATTCTCACAAAAACACACACAAAAAATGTTTGTCTTTTTGCTTGTTTGCTTGCTTGAAGTTGCTATCATGTCTGATTTTGTTATCGAAAAAGGTGAAGAGGGAGTGGATGCTAAAATCCCTTAGGTTAAAATTCCCTCAAATCTAGATGCTAATTTTTTTGTAATGGGGAGTGGGAACATCATAGGAAAATGCGTTATTCACGAATTGTTTAATTTTACGGGAACTTTGGTTTGTGATGATATTCCTATTCTTGATAGAACCAAAAATTATGCGGAAGCTGTTTCCTCACTTGTTCTTAAGCTTGAGAGAAGATTCATTCAGACTCATCCCACTTTGCAAAGATTTCTGTATGAGTTGTGTTAGAAACAACCGTAAGGCTAAAAAGATAGCTACTCTTGTCCTCATGAATCAATTTGATTACATAGTGAGAGGCTAGAGAGATCTTTAACTCTTACAATATGAGCCATGAATGTCCTGTGATAGATGATATTTTATACAACAAAGATTATTTATTGAGGTATTTATTTCGTGCTAACCACACTTTTGATGAAAAAATCAAGAAGGAAGTATCGCCTTTAAACATAATCCAACAAGTTTTCAATGGATTCAATCAACAATATTCTTGGATTGTAAAAGGGAACCGACAAGGATTTGGGATAGCCAGCTTAATAATGCTAAGATTTTGTTCGATGATGTGTTCCATATTGTTTTTGAAAAGCCTCCTGATGAACACACATCAAAAGATGAGAAAACTAAATATGACAACACTTGAAACTATGCATTACGCCTAGCTAGGGGCGTAAAACAATAGCGCTTGTTGGGAGGCAACCCAATAGTTATCTTAGTTTTACTTGTTTATTTTCTATTTTTTTGGTGTGCACACATGTGGCACCCCGGCTCAGAGCAGTCGGTTTACCTTGCATTGCTAGCCAGAGATCAAGTCTTCTGGCAATACCCAACAACTTGGTATAGAAAATAACCGCTTTATTTATATCTAGCGTATACATAAGTTCGATGAGTACATGATGAAGCGAGGCCAAGCGGCACACATGGTGCGGCTGAACTTATGTACGTTATTTAGTCACAGAGCCGGGGCCTCGATGATACTCCTACATTGCAGCGAAACAACGACGTAGAGGAACTCCATCTCACAGGGACACTGCTGGGACACGACCTAGATCGCGACAAACGGTACAACTCCAACTCCTGGTACAACTTCTCATGAAACTGGCATGACACGCCAGGTGAGTACTTTGAATGTACTCGCAAGCTCACAACAAACAAGGCAAATATGACAAACAATAACAAGGAATTTATTTAGGTTAATGCATGAACATGTGACAGTATCCATGAAGTGTGTGTGGTGCAAAGACATCAGCCACTTGGACCAATTTACTATCTCGGGTTACCATGGAACCCATATGATCAACTTACCATCGTGATCCTCACTAGAACACTTTCAAAACTAACCTTGTCGTCATTACGAGACCACTAACTTTTGTATGTGCCATCTCAGAATATTTAGTGTGCAGGTTCGTTATTACTGTTGACCGAGAGAGTGACCTAATACGAATTGTGTCCATAACCGAGGACACAGCAATCGACAGATTATACTCTCTGTAGAGGTTAGTACACTATACCCACACCACGGAATTCATGGCCTCGTGCTTCCATTCGGGTGGTCTAACGATATTCCGACAAAACCAATCTATTGCATGTCACTCTCTCGGCCACTCCGACAAACTCCCCTTTGGGCTAAGTCATGAGTGGCCCTGGATGCCCACTCTGGACATCTGCCACCTTCATGGGCGGCCACCGTTGTGGCAAAATAAAAACGATCCCAAATAGGCACAATGGTACCATACAACCTTCCCTAGTTGGAGGCACCGGTGAGAAGCATGACAATAAACTGGATTAGGGCCTCGCTATCCAGGCAAGTGTGGTTGCACTGATGAGCTCGATTCAGTGGCACCATGACTCGATTAACAACTTGTTCAACTTGAATTAAAATCATGTTTAACTTGAGTTTAGAATAAATTGAGTCATAGTATGAGATGAGATACATGGGTCATGAAAAAGTAAATGCATCATCATAAGCATTAACATAGAGCACAATCTCTACTACACATAATATCAAGATGACATGTATGCTACTGCCAAGATATAACATGAATGACACAACATGCATAATGATTCATATAGCAAGTTAAATCAATTAAATGCACTAAAATGAATTTTATGTCAAGAAAAATCATTGCTATTGCAATGCCATCCTTGCAAATGGTTGTTGTGGCTTGCCTTAGTTCAGAGGAGTGTCACAAAACTCCTGTTCTTGTCCAAAGCAATCAGAACCTTCTTAAAATATTTGAAAATGCAAAAAGCGAAATATCACATAAAGTTTTTATTGCACCAGAAAATATATAAAACAACAAAAATTCTCAACTTTTGCATGGAGAAAGGTTAGCTCATAACAAAACTAGTGTAAAAAGAATCAACTCATTTGGACTTATAAATTAGGAGATATTGTTGGTCAAAGTTGAATCAAAATATATGAATTTAACTGAAAAATCAGAAATTCCAGAAGAGGCCACGTCGAAGGCCTATTTTCAGAATACGCCTCCACTTATACCCATTTGGGCGACAGGGAGAGAGGCTAACAAGTGGGACCCTCTGTCAGGTT
This sequence comes from Triticum aestivum, assembly GCF_018294505.1. NCBI lineage: Eukaryota > Viridiplantae > Streptophyta > Magnoliopsida > Poales > Poaceae > Triticum > Triticum aestivum. Next base: position 561,670,297 of record NC_057798.1, read on the forward strand.
TGAGGGAGAGAGATAGAGAGAGAGGGAAGCAGAGAGGGCGGCGCTGTCACTGGTGTTTCTCCTGCGAGGAGGCCACGATGATAGCCAGAGAGGAGGGGGGTGGATCAGGCTCAATGAGACGAACATGCAGGTACCTGAAGCAAGGACAGAGGCGTACGGTCGTCTCTAGAGACGGCGGGCGGCCGAGCCTGTTGGACTTGGCAATTCCGGCAAGATTCCGACAAACCAAGAGCACCTTCACGCTCAGGAGGACCACACAAACATGTTCGGGGAGCACTAGAGCAGGTGGGTGTCCGAGGGGGTCCACGGCCAGCTCCGGCGAGGTCCGGTGGCAGCCCTCCCAGCCTTGCCACACTAGCTAGAGCTTCGGTATGTGGCCACAGGAGGAGTGGTGGATGGCTAGAAGGGCTTGGGACGAGCTGCTTTTATATGTGGCTAGGTGGCCGATCTCGGGTCCGCCGAAGAGGGTTTTGGAGAGGAGGGTGGGGGCGAGAGGAGCTTAGGCTCGAAGTGAAAGATCAAGAAGATGCTGCCAAGCATAGTGGAGGGACACGGCCAAGCAACAAGGCACATGGTGGGACATTTCGGTAATGCGGCGCACTGTGCTCTCTGTGCTCACTGTGTTCGTGTCCGCCGTGCAGGCTACCGGCATCGGGGAGCTGCAGAGGTGGGCTAGGTGGACGAGGGAGAGGCTGCTGGGTGTCAATACTACAAAAAACACATCTGTGACATTTTGGCCTGAACGAAAAAAAACCATCATGCTTAAGACACATCTATGAAAATAATTGTGACAAAAACACGTATCATCATAGATGTGGTGGGCTCCTACTTCTCTGACAAAACAATATGACAGAAATTGGGCTTTTCGTCCTGGGTGGGCCGGAGATGCACATGCAAGACATTCTTTGGGCCGTCCATGATGGAAATATTCTTGGTAGAGGCGAGGGTGAGGAAAATATCAGGGAGTTCCCGGTTACGATGGGTGGTCGGGGCCGTGCGATGCACTATGGTTTGCGCGTTTCTCTTGTGTACGCGTGTGTATGCAAGGCGTTGGCTAACTGAACCCGAGCGATCGCACTAGCTACGTTACTGAACCCGAGCGATTGATCCCTTGGCTGTCAACTGAACCCGAGCGATTCCTTTGCTACTGCTGCTAACTGAAGCTGATCAAGCCCCCGTGCGAGATGTAGCCAACCGGTGTTGGGTTGCCTCTCGATGAACAGTGATCGTTTCTACCGTGCGAGCGATACGTAGAACGAGTCAAGACATGGTGAGTCGAGCCAGTTGGTTGGCTGTGGATGAACAGTTCCCGGTGGGGGTTGGATGAATAGGACCCTGTGGTATTAGGCCATTGCTGCTGGATGAACAGGACCCCGAGGAGGCCGCCACACCCGAGCCGATTGGGGGTGGATGAATAGGACCCCGTGGAGGCTCTACGAACAGTAGCCGGTGGAGGCTGTAGGACGACAATGGATGAACAGTACCCCCGTGGAGGCTGGAGCGAGAGGCAGTTGATGGTGGATGAACAGTAGCCCGTGGAGTCCCGTTTTGCGGTATGCCACACCCCTCTCGATGAACATGACCCCGTTTCGATCGTAGGTGCTCAAACAGAAGTTTGTTTCCTCCGTTTTGCAGTACGTCACACCCCTCCCGATCAACAAGAACCGTTTTGACCGTAGGTGCTCGAACAAAAGTCTGTTTCCTCCGTTTTGCGGTAGGCCAGACCATTCCCGATGAACAGGACCCAATTTTGACTGTACGTGATCGAACAGAAGGATGTTTTCCTCTATTCTGTGGTACGCCAGACCCCGTTCCGGCTGTTCCGTCCAAGCCGGTTGGCTCCCGATGAACATGACACGTTCTATTGCCTCCCGATGAACACGACGCAGTTTCTTTGTTCCGACCCAGCTAGTTGGCTACTGATGAACATGATGTCGTTGCTGCCATCCACTGCCTCTCCATGTACACGAGCCCTGGCAGTACGTATGCGCGACTAGGCGTTCAAGCCCCCGCTCATATGTATGTACGTAGCCATATTTTTCAGCATGTGGCTGTACATACGTGTACATAGTTTAGAAGGGACTACCTGAACTGCTACGTCGGGGGCTCTACTACTACATATGCCGCTGCTTGCTCGGACACGGTTCATCAATGCAGAGAGACTGATCGACCAGTATGTGCATACACGTTCGCGACCAGACAAACAACACTACGTATGCTTCGATCATGTGGGTCCCAACTGTCAGGGAGGATAAGGATGCAGTTCCTTGCGTGTTAAGATATAGCTACTGGGTCCCAGCTATCAGTGCGAGGGATCATTTTTTGCGCCTAATATGGAGGCACTTCCTTGTGTCCAAAGATGTAGCTGGTGTGTCCATCTGTCAGGGTCACCGCATATAGTCGTCTTCCGATGGCTGTCATTCGTTGACCACATTGGCCACGCCGTGCCAAGAGCACTAGGGCGGTGGATGACGTCGAGGTCTAGGAAGGGAATGACGCGGAGCCAGGGAAGACACAACAGTGGATGCCTGCATGGAGGGGAGTATGAGGATTGACTGCTTCGACTGTGGTGTGAGGCTGCCATCGCCAGAAAATAACATGGGGTGCGTGAGCAAAGGGAAGGCCTGCCAGTGGTGGGAGTAGTGTGGGGCTGTGATGCCTGCGTGATAGCATAGCCGACCACGGGAGGCGGGAGCAGGCGATACGACCGGAGCTGGTTTGGGTGGAGCAAGCAGTTTAGAGGTTGAAGAAGTAGCACAGCGGTTGGATTAAGATTCAACGATCACTGCTGCTAGAATTGTTTGTTAACTAAGTTGACAAAGGGATGCGTACACGTCAACTTAGTAGGCCCACATGCCAGCCTACAAATCGGGTAGGCCCCAGCTAGCAGCGAGAGGAATCATTTTTCTTGCAGGTAATAAGGAGGCACTTTCTTGCGTGCGAAGATGTAGCTGGTGGGTCTCAGCTGTCATGGGGAGGAAACTTTTTTTCCGCGTAATGAGGAGGTACTTGCTTGCGTGCGGAGATGTAGCTGGTGGGTCCCGCCTGTCAGTGGGTGGAATCATTTGTGCGTGTAATAAGGACGCACTTACTTACATTCAGAGATGTAGCTGGTGGGTCCCAACTGTCAGTGGAGGAAACATTTTTTTCCATGCAAAAAGGAGGCAGTTGCATGCGCGCATCCATGGACGTGGTGCGTCCCCACTGTCAGCCTTTCCATGTACAGTCGTCTTTCGATGACTATCGCTTGTTGACCATGTTGACCATGCCGCGCCGAGCGCACTAAAGCGGTGGACGACGGTGAGGCCCCAGACGGGAATGACCCAGAGATGGGGAAGACACGGTAGTGGAGTCGCACATGGAGAGGAGTGCGAGACTTGACTGGCTTGGTGCGAGCTGGGGCTACACTCGGCGGAGAATAACAAGAGGTGTGGAGGAGTGGATGGATGGTTTGGTCATCCATGGGGTAGTGTTTCACTCGAGCGCCGGAAGCTCGAGCATGCGGTCCCGCCAACGCTGGAGGAAGAAGACGAGAGATTGAAGAAGAATGCCGGCCATTGGATGTAAATCCAACGCCTTGCTTATGATTCAACCTATTAGCCCACATGTCAGTGAGTGCATTTGGTGGGCTGGGTGAAACAATAATGTAGCGTCTATCCAACCCATTTGTATGTTATGTTAGAATTTACAGCCCATTTACAATTATTTTTTTGAAATATACAAATTTTCTGGGCTGGGTTATCATGTTGGGCTTGATGGAGAAATGTTATAAAAACATAAACATGTGGTTGCACGTCTATTACTGCATTGGTCAGTAAAATATTAGCAAGCTTATGTTCACCAGTAATTAACTTGCAAGCTTATTGTTAAACAATTATTATTATTATTATTATTATTATCATTTTGTAAGAACTTATCATTTATGAAATAAAATAATATTTTAATTTGATGAGTTAATAAGACGTGGGGTATTATTATCTTTTAGGCTAGACGTGGGACATTTGAGTTGGTTCTAGGGAAAACTAGTGGGAGAAAAATCAGATTACCTCAAACAAGAAAGTGGGAGAAAAAACAGAGATAAGATTAATAAAAAAAGAAAAAAGGAAGTGGTAAGGTCTATACAAACGTTGGACGAATGACGGGTCAAACAGGAACCTTAGGTTTTTAATATATATACATATATATAAATAATAAAATATAAATATACATACTATTAAAGAGGGGAAAACATAGGAATGGTAAAACTGCATTGAAAGAAAATAGCCACTCGAAAAGAATCCTGCGCTGGACGGCCACGACCCAGTTGATACCCACTGGACCTTAAAAAAAGGAAACTCATCAGCCCAGTGAACTAGTTACATACACTAGTAAGATGCCCGCATTCCATGGCCTTCTGGATGTGGTCGGGAAGATATAAGGTTGATTGTGAGAGAAAAGGAGTTGTTTCTAAATATGAAAACAAGTGTCGAGCATCTTTTTTCAAAACTGCAGCAGTTTGCTTCGTATGCATCAGATCTAGATCCAACGGCTACTGGTGAAAGATGGCAAGCACACATCATCACCAACTCAGATTTTTATAGGAGTAGAGATAGAGAATAGAGATAAGCAAATAGCCACTCAAAAAATAAAAGGCAAACATGTTAATGGGTTCTTAGACGAAATATTTCGAATAAAACAGATAATTACACATAGGATAATGCATGAAACACGCAGATGATAAAGGTGCTTAAACAGACAAAGTACACCATCTAGATCTTCATGGCACGCTTGATTATGACGATGCGGCTCTCTGTGTACTCCTCAGTTATGGGAAGAAGACACGCCCTCATGTCCAAATCCGCCTGTACATGTCCAAGCATACGTATGCGTCCTTGGCTACGTAGGTGATGTAGGTTAGATTCAGAGGTACCTCCCACGTGTCCGGGTCTGTTGTATCCACATGTTCTTCCATGTTGGCATAGCAGGGGTCGATGATGGACGCGGTGAGGTCAACCACGGAGTCCTTCTCCTGCCCATTGCCGATGATCTTGTATTGCTTCTGGATGTCAACGAGCTTTTTGCCCCAGATGGCCTAATGGTAAAGCACAATGGCATTCTTCCCGCTCTCCATCGTAGTGAAGGTGCAATCAGTAGTGCCAATGGAATGTGCGGATGCTCCAGAACCTCTGATGGCCCTATAGTAATGGTAGATGAGAACCTCTCCCGCATGCATACCTGGGCAACGGTGATCCGCTGGTCCCTGCTAGGAGATGGACGGACGGGCACAAGGTCTAGTCCCGCGACCTTGTGCTTGTCCTCCTGCAGATTATGCTTGAACTTGGCGAGGCAGACCTTCACTGAGTCCTGATCGTTGGTCTACATCACATTCAACTTGGTGCTGCCATGGGTATGAACAGCAAACTCAATGGTGAACTCCTTGCTGAAGTCCATATCCAGCAGGCTCAATCCTCGAATCGCCATTGGAGTCTCTTCTCACGCAGAGTTGATGTGGCGGTTCTCGTTTTGTAGGGATTGGGGGCAGGGGAGATGAAGACGATGGGGAGATATAGAGAGCGGAGAGCTCCTAATTTACATTGGGGATCGGTGTGTAGTGGGGTACTGGGGGGCGGCAGTAGCAGTTAATTTTTCCAATCTTGGGGAACTGCAATCTCTAGTGAATATAGTGGGTATGCGGTGACATCAGTTAGTTTTTCAACTCTTGGGAACTGCAATCACGAGTAAACGTAGTTGGTATAGGCTGCAATAGTTATACTCCTACTACCCCTCCTCCCTCACCCACTATATTCCCGAAAGAACACGGCTCCTCGACACATTCAAACGCCTCCATTAAACCGGCCTGGAAGCCGAGAAACCTATTCCGGCCACACATCCATTCTCGAGCTAACTTTACTTAAGTTTTATCCGCTTTACTTCAATTTTATTCTTAAAACAAGCAAAGCATTGGCTTGTTCTATCAGTCCAACAGGATCAACATGCAAAACAATTAGAATTATTATTCTCAGGACGCACACGATCAGCTCATTTACCACACTTTCACAATTACAATACTACCAAGTTTGAACAACTTGTTATGGTTGATGTCCTTTGCATCATCATGACGTGTTTCCTAGCTTGCAAGATCCACAACCAACCCACAAGATTCAAATAACAAGTACAACAAAGATGTCTACACATCTGAATGATTCACTGATCACAACCAATACTTACTGTACAACTAAAACATTGTCAGTATGTGTAAAAATAAATAAAACTCGATCGATTCTTTGCGTAAGCAATTTGATTCAAACATTTGATGAAACATTGAAACCAGTCCTATTTACGGCCACACAAGTCAAAAATTTGCAGATAAAATGTTCTGCATCACTGGTGGAACTCAGAGGCTTTGGCTAAAGTGAACCTCGAGTTTAAATCCATGTTGGCTAGCCGTGTCATACAACCCAAGACCATCCCAACATCTGTAGTTGAGTATTCCTATTAGCACAGATAAAAAAGAGCATGATTACTATAATAGTGGCACTAGTTCAAGCAACGTTATTTTCAAAACGAGAAAAGATTGCGATAGAATAGCTTTCTTAAAAAAATACAACATTAGCATAGTTTGACAAGACACGGTCATGTGGATAAAAGACAGTACCGATCAGCGTGGTAGTAGAAGGAGGAGCGTCGACTCATTCCAATCTCTTTTTTGTGTAGTTCAACAAAAATCATGGCATCTGCCATGCAGCAAGGGAGAGAAGGGGCCTGCGCGCATCCTCGATGGTAGGCCTGATATACTCAACTAGTTCAGTGCACATGTATGTGATTGATGCAGTTGTTGGTGCAATGATAGGCCCCTTATGTTTTGGAGTTTGTTTACATAAACAGTATGGGACTTATGTGTTTGCTAGTGCACACAGAGTAACAGGTCCCTGAGATCACGAGGAGTTTGAGTTAAACAACAAAGGTAATCTTCCTGCACTGCGGTGAAGGTTATTGCTACGTCTTGAGCTTGCGTTGGTTTTCCTTGAAGAGGAAAGGGTGATGCAGCACATCAGCGTAAGTATTTCTTGCAGTTTTTGAGAACCAAGGTATCAATCCAGTAGGAGGCTCCTCACAAGTCCCACAAACCTACACAAACAAACAAAGAACTCGCAACCAACGCGATAAAGGGGTTGTCAATCCCTTCACGGCCACTTGCGAAAGTGAGATCTGATAGAGATAATATGGTAATATAAATATATTTTTTGTTATTTTGTGATATAGATTGGAAAAGTAAAGATGCAAATAAAAGTAGATTGAAAGCGTATATGTTAAAAGATAGACCCGGGGCCATAGGTTTCACTAGAGGCTTCTCTCAAGATAGCATAAGTATTATGGTGGGTGAACAAATTACTGTCGAGCAATTGATAGAAAAGCGAATAATTATGAGATTATCTAGGCATGATCATGTATATAGGCATCATGTCCGTGACAAGTAGACCGACTCCTGCCTACATCTTCTACTATTACTCCACACATCGACCGCTATCCAGCATGCATCTAGAGTATTAAGTTCATAAGAACAGAGTAACGCATTAAGAAAGATGACATGATGTAGAGGGATAAACTCATGCAATATGATATAAACCCCATCTTTTTATCCTCGATGGAAACAATACAATACGTGCCTTGCTGCCCCTGTTGTCACTGGGAAAGGACACCGCAAGATTGAACCCAAAGCTAAGCACTTCTCCCATGGCAAGAAAGATCAATCTAGTAGGCCAAACCAAACCGATAATTCAAAGAGACTTGCAAAGATAAGTCAATCACACATAAAATAATTCAGAGGAGATTCAGATATTCCTCAAAGATAAACTTGATCATAAACCCACAATTCATCGGATCTCGACAAACACACCGCAAGAAGAGTTACATCGAATAGATCTCCACAAGAGAGGGGGAGAACAAGGTACTGAGATCCAAAAAGAGAGAAGAAGCCATCTAGCTAATAACTATGGACCTGAAGGTCTATGGTAAACTACTCACAACTCATCGGAAGGGCTATGGTGTTGATGTAGAAGCCTTCCATGCTGGATTCCACCTCCAGCAGAGCGCCGACGATGGCTCCAAGATGGGATCTCACGGATACAGAAGGTTACGGTGGCGGAAATATTTCTTCGGTGGCTCTCTTGATGGTTTCAGGGTATGTGGGTATATATAGGAGGAAGAAGTACGTCGGTGGATTCCCGAGGGGGCCACGAGACAGGGGCGCGCCCTATAGGGGGGGCGCGCCCTCCACCCTCATGGCCTCCATGGGAGCTTCTTGATTTGCACTCCAAGTCCTCTGGATCACGTTCGTTCCAAAAATCACGCTCCTGAAGGTTTCATTCCGTTTGGACTTCGTTTGATATTCCTTTTCTTCGAAATACTGAAATAGGCAAAAAAAGTAGTACGGGTTGGGCCTCCGGATAGTAGGTTAGTCCCAAAAATGATATAATAGTGTAAAGTAAAGCCCATAAACATCCAAAACAGGTAATATAATATCATGGAACAATCAAAAATTATAGATACGTTGGATACGTATCAAGCATCCCCAAGCTTAATTCCTGCTCGTCCTCGAGTAGGTAAATGATAAAAACAGAATTTTTGATGTGGAATGCTACCAAGCATAATGCAATGTATTTCTCCTTCTTGTGGCATGAATGTTCAGATCCAAATGATTCAAAATAAAAGTTCATATTGACATAAGAAATAGTAATACTTCAAGCATACTAATAAAGCAATCATGTCTTCTCAAAATAACATGGCTAGAGAAAGTTTTCCCTACAAAATCATATAGTCTGGTTGTTGCTCTATCTTCATCACACAAAGTATTTAATCATGCACAACCCCGATGACAAGCCAAGCAATTGTTTCATACTTTAGTAATCTCAAACTTTTTCAATTTTTCACGCAATACATGAGCGTGAGCCATGGACATAGCACTATATGTGGAATAGAAGGGTGGTTGTGGAGAAGACAAAAAGGAGAAGATAGACTCACATCAACTAGGCGTATCAACGGGCTATGGAGATGCCCATTAGTAGATATCAATGTGAGTGAGTAGGGATTGCCATGCAACGGATGCACTAGAGGTATAAATGTATGAAAGCTCAACAAAAGAAACTAAGTGGGTGTGCATCCAACTTGCTTGCTCACGAAGACCTAGGGCATTTTGAGGAAGCCCATCATTGGAATATACAAGCCAAGTTATATAATGAAAAATTCCCACTAGTATATGAAAGTGACAACATAAGAGACTCTCTATCATGAAGACCATGGTGCTATTTTGAAGCACAAGTGTGGAAAAAGAGATAGTAGCATTGTCCCTTCTCTCTTTTTCTCTCATTATTTTTTCTTTTCCTTTTTTTCTTTCCTTTTTTTCTTTTTTTCTTCTTTTTTTTCTTTTTGGTGGGCTTCTTTGGCCTTTTTTTTCATGGGCTTCTTTGGCCTCTTTTATTTTTATAAAGTCTGAAGTCTCATCCCGACTTGTGGGGGAATCATAGTCTTCATCATCCTTTCCTCACTGGGACAATGCTCCAATAATGAAGATCATCACACTTTTATTTATCTACAACTCAAGATTACAACGATACTTAGAACAAGATATGACTCTATATAGATGCCTCCGGTGGTGTACCGGGATATGAAATGAATCAAGAGTTACATGTATGAAAAATTATGAGGTGGCCTTGCCACAAATACGATGTCAACTACATGATCATGCAAAGAGCATTATGACAATGATGATGCGTGTCATAATAAACGGAACGGTGGAAAGTTGCGTGGCAATATATCTCGGAATGGCTATGGAAATGCCATAATAGGTAGGTGCGGTGGCTGTTTTGAGGGAGGATTATGGTGGGTGTATGGCATCGGCGAAAGTTGCGCGGCACAAGAGAGGCTAGCAATGGTGGAAGGGTGAGAGTGCGTATAATCCATGGACTAGACATTAGTCATAAAGAACTCATATACTTATTGCAAAAATCTACAAGTCATTGAAAACAAAGTACTACGCGCATGCTCCTAGGGGGATAGATTGGTAGGAAAAGACCATCGCTCGTCCCCAACCGCCACTCATAAGGAAGACAATCAATAAATAAAATTGTGCTCCAACTTCATCACAAAGCGTTCACCATACGTGCATGCTACGGGAATCACAAACTTCAACACAAGTATTCTTTAAATTCACAATTACCCAACTAGCCTGACTCTAATATCACCACCTCTATATCTCAAAACAATTATCAAGTATCAAATTGATCATAGCATCCAATTCACTTCTATGATAGTTTTTATTATACCCAACTTGGATGCACATCATTCTAGGACCAAATTTATAACCATAGCAAATACCATGCTATTCTAAAATATTCTCAAAATAATATAAGTGAAGCATGAGAGATCAACAATTTCTTTAAAATTAATCCACCGCCATGCTCTAAAAGATATAAGTGAAGCACTAGAGCAAAAGTTATCTAGCTCAAAAAGATATAAGTGAAGCACATAGAGTATTTTAATAAATTCCAATCAAGTAGGCTTCTGCCAAAAGGTGTGTACAGCAAGGATGATTGTGGTAAACTAACAAGCAAAGACTCATATAATACACGACGCTCCAAGCAAAACACATATCATGTAGCGAACAAAAATATAGCTCCAAGTAAAGTTACCAATGAACAAAGACGAAAGAGGGGATGCCTTACGGGGGCATCCCCAAGCTTAGGCTTTTGGCTATTCTTGAATATCTTGGGGTGCCTTGGGAATCCCCAAGCTTAGGCTCTTGCCACTCCTTATTCCATAGTCCATCAAATCTTTACCCAAAACATGAAAACTTCACAACACAAAACTCGAAAGGAAATCTTATAAGCTCTGTTAGTGAAAGAAAGAAGAACTACCACATAAGGTACCGTAATGAACTCATTCTTTATTTATATTGGTGTTAAACCTACTGTATTCCAAGTTCTCTATGGTTCATACCCTTACATACTAGCCATAGATGCATCAAAATAAGCAAAGAACACACGAAAGGCAGAATCTGTCAAAAACAGAACATTCTGTAGCAATCTGTAACTTTCGGTTACTTATGGAACTCCAAAATTCCTACCAAAATAGTAAGTCCTAAACAATTTGTCTATTGATCTACATCAAAAAGAATCAATGCAAAAGGACGTTTCTGTGATTTATTGAATTTTTTTCTCGTGAGCGCAAAGTTTCTGTTTTTCAGCAGAATCAAATTAACTCATATCATAAGTTATCCTATAGGTTCTACTTGGCACAAACACTAAATAAAACAAGAAAACACATCTAAATAGAAAGTAGATGCAAAATTTATTACTAAAAAGGAACAAAAACAAAGAACATAAATAAAATTGGGTTGCCTCCCAACTAGCGCTATTGTTTAACGCCCCAAGCTAGGCATACAAGCAAGGATAGATCTAACTAGTGCCATCTTTGACACTTGATTCATAAATAGCTCGCATGACAGATTCATAAGGTAATTTGATTTTCTTTCTTGGAAAGTGTTCCATGCCTTTCCTTAATGGAAATTGGAATCTAATATTCCCTTCCTTCATATCAATAATTGCGCCAATCATTCTAAGGAAAGGTCTACCAAGAATAATAGGACAAGAAAGATTGCAATCTATATGAAGAACGATAAAATCTACGGGCACCAAATTTCTATTTGCAACAATGAAAACATCATTGATCCTTCCCATTGCCTTTTTAATGGTGGAATCCGCAAGGTGCAAATTTAAAGAGTAATCATCAAGATCATGGAATCCTAGAATCTCTCCCTAATAATAAAGAACAGATTGGGTCTCCGGGTTCACCGTCACGACGCTTTTGTAAAAAGCCTCGTATAGTGTTAAGTAATTAACCCGTGGTGCAGTAAATAAGTGAAAAAAACGTTTCGTAATTCTGCCCCACCCGTGGGTCGAGCGCCCACGAATTCCACCCCCACCTGGATCCGTCGCCTCCGTTTCGCCGGCCCGCATCCTCAGCCACGCCGTCCTTCCCGCACCTCGGCCTGCCTCCTCTCCTCCGGGGCCTTCTTCTCGCGCTGAACGAGTCCTCCGCGCGTGGCTCGCCCACGGCGAGGCCCAGGCCGCTGCACTACGGGTCCGCACCGGCCGGCTCGAGCGCGCGCCGCGATCACGATGGGCTGCTCAACACGCTGCCCGCTGCCACGGACAATGCCCAGGAGGAGGAGGAGGACGGGCGGGCGGCGGGGCAGTATCAGAAACAACACGCGTCGGATTCGGCGACACGGACGCGGAGGCTCTGGCCGCGGTCGCCGCGCTCTATGCCCCGCCCCTGCTCGCCGATTATCAAGTTGAATCCATACCATTCCCACATATAAAGTCCCTCGATCTGGTCAGGGTGTGCTCGGGACCCTGATCTCGATGCAGGCGGGGCCGAGGCTCGGGCTGGGCCGGTCGGGGGTCGGGATGGCGTGCCTCGATCTGGTTACGGCGTGCTTGTGACCTCGATATCGGTGCAGGAGGGGGCTCATGCCTACCTTGATTCCCTGCCACCTGACAGCAAGGTTGCTCCTTCGTGCAGAAGCTGAGCTTCTCCCGTCGCTGACCCAACTCCTCTTTGCAACCCGGGTGCCCTGCCACTGCCCCAACATGTGCTCCTGCGCCACCTATTCTATCTCAATGGATCTACTGCTCCTGGTCATCAGCCTGGGCAGGTTGCTTATCTTGGGGAACGTTGCATAAAATAAAAAAATTTCCTACCTTCACCAAGATCCATCTACGAGTTCATCTAGCAACGAGAGAGAGAGAGAGATGCATCTACATACCCTTGTAGATCGCGTGCGGAAGCGTTCAAGAGAACGGGGTTGAGGGAGTCGTTCTCGTCGTGATCCTATCACCGGAGATCCTAGCGCCGAACGGACGGCACCTCCGTGTTCAACACATGTACGGTCAGCATGACGTCTCCTCCGCCTTGATCCAGCAAGGGGGAAGGAGAGGTTGATGAAGATCCAGCAGCACAACGATATGGTGGTGGATGCAGCAGGGCTCCGGCAGGGCTTCGCCAAGCAACTACGGGAGGAGGATGAGGTGTAGCAGGGGGAGGGAGGCGCCAAGACTTAGGGTGCGTCTGCCCTCCCTCCCCCTTCCTTTATATAGGCCCCCTGGGGGGGCGCCGGCCCTAGAGATGGGAATCTCCCAAGGGGGCGGCGGCCAGGGGGATGGAGTGCCCCCCAAGGCAAGTGGTGCGCCCCCACCCTAGGGTTTCCAACCCTAGGCGTAGGGGGGCCAAAGGGGGGGCACACCATCCCACTAGGGGCTGGTTCCCCTCCCACTTCAGCCCACAGGGCCCTCCGGGATAGGTGGCCCCACCCGGTGGACCCCCGGGACCCTTCCGGTGGTCCCGGTACAATACCGGATGACCCCGAAACTTTCCCGATGGCTGAAACCACACTTCCTATATATAATTCTTTACCTCCGGACCATTCCGAAACTCCTCGTGACGTCCGGGATCTCATCCGGGACTCCGAACAACTTTCGGTTTGCTGCATACTCATATTCATACAACCCTAGCGTCACCGAACCTTAAGTGTGTAGACCGAGACGGCTCTCCGGTCATGACCGAGACGGCTCTCCGGTCAATAACCAACAGCGGGATCTGGATACCCATGTTGGCTCCCACATACTCCTCGATGATCTCATCGGATGAACCACGATGTCGAGGATTCAAGCAACCCCATATACTATTCCCTTTGTCAGACGGTATGTTACTTGCCCGAGATTCGATCGTCAGTATCCCAATACCTCGTTCAATCTCGTTGCCGGCAAGTCACTTTACTCGTACCGTAATGCATGATCGCGTGACCAGACACTTGGTCACTTTGAGCTCATTATGATGATGCACTACCGAGTGAGCCCAGTGATACCTCTCTGTTATACGGAGTGACAAATCCCAGTCTCGATCTGTGTCAACCCAACAGAGACTTTCAGAGATACCTGTAGTGCACCTTTATAGTCACCTAGTTACGTTGTGAAGTTTGGTACACCCAAAGCACTCCTACGGTATCCGGGAGTTACACGATCTCATGGTCTAAGGAAGAGATACTTGGCATAGGAAAAGCTCTAGCAAAACGAACTACACGATCTTGTGCTAAGCTTAGGATTGGGTCTTGTCCATCACATCATTCTCCTAATGTTGTGATCCCGTTATCAACGACATCCAATGTCCATAGTCAGGAAACCATGACTATCTGTTGATCAACGAGCTAGTCAACTAGAGGCTCACTAGGGACATGTCGTGGTGTAAGTATTCACACGTGTATTACGATTTCCGGATAACACAATTATAGCATGAATAAAAGACAATTATCACGAACAAGGAAATATAATAATAATCCTTTTCTTATTGCCTCTAGGGCATATTTCCAACAGTCTCCCACTTGCACTAGAGTCAATAATCTAGTTACATTGTGATGAATCGAACACCCATAGAGTTCTGGTGTTGATCATGTTTTGCTCGCGGAAGAGGTTTAGTCAACGGATCTGCGACATTCAGATCCGTATGTACTTTGCAAATATCTATGTCTCCATCTTGAACATTTTCACGGATGGAGTTGAAACGACGCTTGATGTGCCTGGTCTTCTTGTGAAACATGGGCTCCTTGGCAAGGACAATAGCTCCAGTGTTGTCACAGAAGAGAGTGATCGGCCCCGACGCATTGGGTATGACTCCTATGTCGGTGATGAACTCCTTCATCCATATTGCTTCATGCGCTGCCTCCGAGGCTGCCATGTACTCCGCTTCACATGTAGATCCCGCCACGACGCTCTGCTTGCAACCGCACCAGCTTACTGCTCCACGATTCAACATATACACGTATCCGGTTTGTGACTTAGAGTCATCCAGATCTGTGTCGAAGCTAGCGTCGACGTAACCCTTTACGACAAGCTCTTCGTCACCTCCGTAAACGAGAAACATGTCCTTTGTCCTTTTCAGGTACTTTAGGATATTCTTGACCGCTGTCTAGTGTTCATTGCTGGGATTACTTTGGTACCTACCTACCAAACTTACGGCAAGGTTTACATCTGGTCTGGTACACAGCATGGCATACATAATAGATCCTATGGCTGAGGCATAGGGGATGACACTCATCTCTTCTTTATCTTTTGCCGTGGTCGGGCATTGAGCCGAGCTCAATCTTACACCCTGCAATACAGGCAAGAACCCTTTCTTGGACTGATCCATTTTGAACTTCTTCAAAATCTTATCAAGGTATGTGCTTTGTGGAAGACGTATGAGGCGTCTTGATCTATCCCTATAGATCTTGATGCCTAATATGTAAGCAGCTTCTCCAAGGTCCTTCATTGAAAAACACTTATTCAAGTAGGACTTAATGATGTCCAAAAGTTCTATATCATTTCCCATCAAAAGTATGTCATCTACATATAATATGAGAAATGCTACAAAGCTCCCACTCACTTTCTTGTAAACGCAGGCTTCTCCATAAGTCTGCATAAACCCAAACGCTTTGATCATCTAATCAAAGCGAATGTTCCAACTCCGAGATGCTTGCACCAGCCCATAAATGGATCACTGGAGCTTGCACACCTTGTTAGCATTCTTAGGATCGACAAAACCTTCCGGCTGCATCATATACAGCTCTTCCTTAAGATAACCGTTAAGGAATGCCGTTTTGACGTCCATCTGCCATATCTCATAATCATAGTATGCGACAATTGCTAACATGATTCAGACAGACTTAAGCTTCGCTACGGGAGAGAAAGTCTCATCGTAGTCAACTCCTTGAACTTGCCAATAACCCTTAGCGACAACTCGAGCTTTATAGATGGTGACATTACCATCCGCGTCTGTCTTCTTCTTAAATATCCATTTGTTTTCTATCGCTCGCCGATCATCGGGCAAGACAGTCAAGGTCCATACTTTGTTTTCATACATGGATTCCATCTCGGACTGCATGGCTTCTAGCCATTTGTTGGAATCTGGGCCCGCCATCGCTTCTTCATAGTTCGAAGGTTCACCGTTGTCTAACAACATGATTTCCAGGACAGGGTTGCCATACCATTCTGGTGTGGAACGTGTCCTCGTGGACCTACGAAGTTCAGTAGAAACTTGATCCAAAGTACCTTGATCATCATCATTAATTTCCTCTCCAGTCGGTGTAGACACCACAGGAACATTTTCTTGAGCTGCACTACTTTCCGGTTCAAGAGGTAGTACTTCATCGAGTTCTACTTTCCTCCCACTTACTCCTTTCGAGAGAAACTCCTTTTCCAGAAAGGATCCATTCTTGGCAACAAAGATCTTGCCTTCGGATCTAAGGTAGAAGGTATACCCAATGGTTTCCTTGGGGTATCCTATGAAGACGCATTTTTCCGACTTGGGTTCGAGCTTTTCAGGTTGAAGTTTCTTGACATAAGCATCGCATCCCCAAACTTTTAGAAACGACAGCTTAGGTTTCTTCCCAAACCATAATCCATATGGTGTCGTCTCAAGGGATTTAGACGGTGCCCTATTTAAAGTGAATGTAGTTGTCTCTAGAGCGTATCCCCAAAATGATAGCGGTAAATCGGTAAGAGACATCATAGATCGCACCATATCCAATAGAGTGCAATTACGACGTTCGGACACACCGCTACGTTGAGGTATTCCAGGCGGCGTGAGTTGTGAAACGATTCCACATTTCCTTAAGTGCATACCAAATTCGTGACTTAAATATTCTCCTCCACGATCTGATCGTAAGAACTTTATCTTTTGGTCACATTGATTCTCTACCTCATTTTGAAATTCCTTGAACTTTTCAAGGTCTCAGACTTGTGTTTCATCAAGTAGACATACCCATATCTACTTAAGTCATCAGTGAGAGTGAGAACATAACGATATCCTCCGCGAGCTTCAACGCTCATTGGACCACACACATCAGTATGTATGATTTCCAATAAGTTGGTTGCTCGCTCCATTGTTCCGGAGAACGGAGTCTTGGTCATTTTTCCCATGAGGCATGGTTCGCATGTGTCAAATGATTCATAATCGAGAGACTCTAAAAGTCCATCAGCATGGAGCTTCTTCATGCTCTTGACACCAATGTGACCAAGGCAGCAGTGCCACAAGTATGTGGGACTATCGTTATCAACTTTACATCTTTTGGTATTCACACTATGAATATGTGTAACATTACGTTCGAGATTCATTAAGAATAAACCATTGACCATCGGGGCATGACCATAAAACATATCTCTCATATAAATAGAACAACCATTATTCTCGGATTTAAATGAGTAGCCATGTCGTATTAAACGAGATCCAGATACAATGTTCATGATCAAACTTGGCACTAATAACAATTATTGAGGTTCATAACTAATTCCGTGGGTAAATGTAGAGGTAGCGTGCCTACGACGATCACATCGACCTTGGAACCATTCCCGACGCGCATCGTCACCTCGTCCTTCGCCAGTCTCCGCTCATTCCGCAGCTCCTGCTTTGAGTTACAAATGTGAGCAACGGCACCGGTATCAAATACCCAGGAGTTACTACGAGTACTGGTAAGGTACACATCAATTACATGTATATCACATATACCTTTAGTGTTGCCGGCCTTCTTATCCGCTAAGTATTTGGGGCAGTTCCGCTTCCAGTGACCCTTCCCTTTGCAATAAAAGCACTCAGTCTCAGGCTTGGGTCCATTCTTTGACTTCTTCCCAGCAACTGGCTTACCGGGCACGGCAACATCTTTGCCGTCCTTCTTGAGGTTCTTCTTACCCTTGCCCGTCTTGAACTTAGTGGTCTTATTGACCATCAACACTTGATGTTCTTTCTTGATTTCAACCTCTGCTGACTTCAGCATTGAAAATACTTCAGGAATGGTCTTCACCATCCCCTGCATATTGTAGTTCATCACAAAGCTCTTGTAGCTCGGTGGGAGCGACTGAAGGATTCTGTCAATGACCGCCTCGTCCGGGAGGTTGATCTCCAGCTGGGACAGGCGGTTGTGCAACCCAGACATTTTGAGTATGTGCTCACTGACAGAACTGTTTTCCTCCATCTTACAACTATAGAACTTGTCGGAGACTTCATATCTCTCGACCCGGGCATGAGCTTGAAAAACCATTTTCAGCTCCTCGAACATCTCATATGCTCCGTGTTGCTCAAAACACTTTTGGATCCCCGGTTCTAAGCTGTAAAGCATGCCGCACTGAATGAGGGAGTAATCATCAACACGTGACTGCCAAGCGTTCATAACGTCTTGGTTCTCTGGGATGGGTGCTTCACCTAGCGGTCCTTCTAGGACATATGCTTTCTTGGCTGCTATGAGGATGATCCTCAGGTTCCGGACCCAGTCCGAATAGTTGTTGCCATCATCTTTCAGCTTGGTTTTCTCTAGGAACGCGTTGAAGTTCATGTTGACATGAGCGTTGGCCATTTGATCTACAAGACATATTTTGCAAAGATTTTAGACTAAGTTCATGATAATTAAGTTCATCTAATCAAATTATTTAATGAACTCTCACTCAGATTGACATCCCTCTAGTCATCTAAGTGTTACACGATCCGAGTCGACTAGGCCGTGTCCGATCATCACGTGAGACGGACTAGTCATCATCGGTGAACATCTCCATGTTGATCGTATCTTCCATACGACTCATGTTCGACCTTTCGGTCTCTTGTGTTCCGAGGCAATGTCTGTACATTCTAGGCTCGTCAAGTTAACCCTAAGTATTTTGCATGTGTAAAACTGTCTTACACCCGTTGTATGTGAACGTAAGGATCTATCACACCCGATCATCATGTGGTGCTTCGAAACGACGAACTTTAGCAACGGTGCACAGTTAGGGGGAACACTTTCTTGAAATTATTATAAGGGATCATCTTATTTACTACCACTGTTCTAAGTAAACAAGATGCATAAAACATAATAAACATCACATGCAATTATATAAAGTAGTGACATGATATGGCCAATATCATATAGCTCCTTTGATCTCCATCTTCGGGGTCCATGATCATCTTCGTCACCGGCATGACACCACGATCTCCATCATCATGATCTCCATCATCGTGCCTCCATGAAGTTGCTCGCCAACTATTACTTCTACTACTATAGCTAACGGCTTAGCAATAAAGTAAAGTAATTGCATGGCATTAAATCATTGACACGCAGGTCATACAATAATTAAGAAAACTCCTATGGCTCCTGCCGGTTGTCATACTCATCGACATGCAAGTCGTGATTCCTATTACAAGAACATGATCTCATACATCACAATATATCATTCATCATTCATCACAACTTTTGGCCATATCACATCACATGACAATTGCTGTAAAAACAAGTTAGACGTCCTCTAATTGTTGTTGCATCTTTTACGTGGCTGCAATTGGGTTCTAGCAAGAACGTTTTCTTACCTACGAATAACCACAACGTGATTTTGTCAACTTCTATTTACCCTTCATAAGGACCCTTTTCATCGAATCCGCTCCAACTAAAGTAGGAGAGACATACACCCATTAGCCACCTTATGCAACTAGTGCATGTCAGTCGGTGGAACCTGTCTCACGTAAGCGTACGTGTAAGGTCGATCCGGGCCGCTTCATCCCACAATACCGCTGAAGCAAGATAAGACTAGTAGTGGCAAGCAAGTTGACAGGATCTACGCCCACAACAGATTTGTGTTCTACTTGTGCAATAGAGAACTACGCATAGACCTAGCTCATGATGCCACTGTTGGGGAACGTTGCATAAAATAAAAAAAATCCTACGTTCACCAAGATCCATCTATGAGTTCGTCTAGCAACGAGAGAGAGAGATGCATCTACATACCCTTGTAGATCACGTGCGGAAGCGTTCAAGAGAACGGGGTTGAGGGAGTCATTGTCGTCGTGATCCTATCACCGGAGATCCTAGCGTCGAACGGACGGCACCTCCATGTTCAACACACATACGATCAGCGTGACATCTCCTCCGTCTTGATCCAGCAAGGGGGAAGGAGAGGTTGATGAAGATCCAGCAGCACGACGGCATGGTGGTGGATGCAGTAGGGCTCCGGCAGGGCTTCGCCAAGCAACTACGGGAGGAGGATGAGGTGTAGCAGGGGGAGGGAGGCGCCAAGACTTAGGGTGCGGCTGCCCTCCCTCCCCCCTCCTTTATATAGGCCCCCTGGGGGGCGCCGGCCCTGGATATGGGAATCTCACAAGGGGGCGGCGGCCAGGGGGGTGGAGTGCCCCCCAAGGCAAGTGGTGCGCCCCCCACCCTAGGGTTTCCAACCCTAGGCGCAGGGGGCCCAAGGGGGGGCGCACCAGCCCACTAGGGGCTGGTTCCCCTCCCACTTCACCCTGCGGGGCCCTCCGGGATAGGTGGCCCCACCCGGTGGACCCCCGGGACCCTTCCGGTGGTCCCGGTACAATACCGGATGACCCCGAAACTATCCCGATGGCCGAAACCACACTTCCTATATATAATTCTTTACCTCCGAACCATTCCGAAACTCCTCGTGACGTCCGGGATCTCATCCGGGACTCCGAACAACTCTCGGTTTGCTGCATACTCATATTCATACAACCCTAGCGTCACCGAACATTAAGTGTGTAGACCCTACGGGTTCGGGAGACATGCAGACATGACCGAGACGGCTCTCCGGTCAATAACCAACAGCGGGATCTGGATACCCATGTTGGCTCCCGCATACTCCTCGATGATCTCATCGGATGAACCACGATGTCGAGGATTCAAGCAACCCCGTATACTATTCCCTTTGTCAGACGGTATGTTACTTGCCCGAGATTCGATCGTCGGTATCCCAATACCTCGTTCAATCTCGTTGCCGGCAAGTCACTTTACTCGTACCGTAATGCATGATCCCGTGACCAGACACTTGGTCACTTTGAGCTCATTATGATGATGCACTACCGAGTGGGCCAGTGATACCTCTCCGTTATACGGAGTGACAAATCCCAGTCTCGATCCGTGTCAACCCAACAGACACTTTCGGAGATACCTGTAGTGCACCTTTATAGTCACCCAGTTACATTGTGACGTTTGGTACATCCAAAGCACTCCTACGGTATCCGGGAGTTACACGATCTCATGGTCTAAGAAAGAGATACTTGACATAGGAAAAGCTCTAGCAAAACGAATTACCCGATCTTGTGCTAAGCTTAGGATTGGGTCTTGTCCATCACATCATTCTCCTAATGATGTGATCCCGTTATCAACGACATCCAGTGTCCATAGTCAGGAAACCATGACTATCTGTTGATCAACGAGCTAGTCAACTAGAGGCTCGCTAGGGACATGTCGTGGTCTAAGTATTCACACGTGAATTATGATTTCCGGATAATACAATTATAGCATGAATAAAAGACAATTATCATGAACAAGGAAATATAATAATAATCCTTTTATTATTGCCTCTTGGGCATATTTCCAACAGCTTACTCTCTCACGGACGCAGCGCTGCGGCCGCGGATGCATGCTGATTAATTGCGTTTTTCCTATCGAGTTGTTGCCACTTCCACCCGATGTTTAGAGCTGCAAAATTATTCTGTTTAGGCATCGCTTCAGTCTTTGCTCGCTGTGGAGTGTCATTGTCTTGTGTTTAGGCATAAAGTTCAGTCGAATCTTATGGTTGATGTATGTAGTTGTGGTAGCGTAGTTTCTTGGATGGATGGCAGCCTCGTTTTATGCCAGATTCGACCAATGTCAGGATCCAGGAGGCCATGGACCAGGACCATGTCCTCATGCTCCAATTCGATGAAGCTGTGGAGCACATGCGGTGGTGGTCGCGCAATCGGCTTACGTCCTATGCATCTGAAGAGAACACCGGGGTGCATACTGCGCCTACATGGATCCATCACTTCTGAGTCGAGGTTCTCTGTTCCCATCCTTGTTGCTCCAGAATTAAGTAGCCTGCTGTTCAGTCTGTGTGTTCTAGATGTTTTTCCAACATCGATCGAGACATTACATGTTGTGGTGACACCACAAGCACCTATGTTGGGCATTGCTAATGCTTCCATCTGGAGCCGAACTGTGTACTTTTTTTTTGAGATGACCTGAAGTTCTTACTGATTTAACCAATTTGTAGTCAAAGGGACTTATGAGCACACTTGAAATCTCAACAACTTCTGGCATAAGGACAGTTCCATTGATGTGTGCAGTTACACATTAACCCGATGATCTTCTATGGCTTTCGAGGGATGTTCAAAAATTCTTCCTGAAGAGTGTGCAAAAATTCTGACAAAGCTGGTGACTGTATTTAGCATGGGAAGTATCGCTTCAGTCACCGAGTTGAACTCCAAGTTAAAACCGTAGTTGGTGATAGCTACCATTTGTAATTTAATATTTTGCTGTTGGCTCTAATACAAAAGCGGGCGTGGATTGCAAGAATGGTTCCCCTTGTGTGTATTAGACTATTAGTTAGTGATTCTGATTTAGTATAAATAAACATATAATTTAATTGGTCACTTTTCAATTCTTTTGTGCGAGATTAAACAAAAAGTTGAAGCTCGACAGGTTTGTGTCACTTTTTAGGATGATGTCTGGTACGCAGCAAGCCGAGCCAACTGTGGACTGTGGACGTGAAGGAAGAAGTCACCGCCGGTCGGTAGTAGCCACGTTGGCTACCCACACCGATTGTAGCCATGTAGGAGGTACCGGTCGGTAGTTGCCACGGGACTTAAGGGCATCAAGTGTGACCATGAAGGCACTGGCCGTCCTAGCAAATACAGGCGGCACCAGAGTCAAATAACAAAGTCCAACCCGTAGTAACGCACGGGCATTTGTGCTAGTATCACATAAAGTTTTTCGAAATTGTGGAAACACTAGCACCCAAATCAAATAAAGCAAAACACTCATAATCTTTAATTTTAATCTTTATAGTAGGTTCCCACTCATCATTAAGTTTTCTAGGTATAGAGACTTCCAAATTAAGTTTTTCATCAAAAGATTGCATCAAGGCATCAACAATATGTTTGGTAAAGGCTTTATTTTGACTATAAGCATGAGGAGAATTAACAACGGATTGCAAAAAGGAAATACAACTTTCTAAAGAAAATTATCATAATTAAATTCCTTGAAATCCAAGATGGTGGGTTCAATGCTATTTAAGGTCTTGACCTCTCCAATCCCACTTTTACCAAATTTAGCATCAAGATCTAAAAACTCCAAATTATCGGAACGCCTTTTAACCAAAGTTGATTCGCTTCCAGTCCCATTATTATCAAGATTAATATTGCCAAACAAAGATCTAATAGGGGACACATCAATAACTTTAAGATATTCATCATTATTTTCATGGAAACTAGAAGAACACGCTTTAATAAAGCAATCTTTCTTAGCAAGCAATCTAGCGGTTCTTTATTTGCACTCGTCAATGGAACTTATCATAGCTTTGAGAGACTCATTGATATCATGCTTAGGAGGAGTAGATCTACGTTTCAAAGAATCAACATCAAGCGAAAGTCTATCAATGTTCCTAGCCAAATCATCAACTTTTTCTTCAAGCAAGGCATTAAAATTCTTTTGAGAGATCATAAATTCTTTCACACTATTTTCAAAATCAGAGGGCATCTTATTAAAATTACCATAAGAATTATTGTAGAAATTTCCATAATTATTAGAGGAATTACTAGGGAACGGTCTAGAATTAAAGTTTCCTCTATAAGCATTGTTACTAAAATTATTCCTACCAACAAAATTCACATTCATAGATTCATTATTACTCTCAATCAAGGTAGATAAAGGCATATCATTGGGATCAATAGGAGCACTCTTAGTAGCAAAAAAATGTCATAAGTTCATCCATCTTTCCACTCAAAACATTAATTTCTTCTATAGTGTGCACTTTTTACTAGTAGATCGCTCAGTGTTCCATTGAGAATAATTAGCCATGACATTATCAAGGAGTTTTGTAGCTTCTCCTAAGGTGATTTCCATAAACGTGCCTCCTGCGGCCGAATCTAAAATATTTCTAGAGGCAAAAGTCAACCCGACATAAATTTTTTGTATGATCATCCATAAATTCAAACCATGAGTAGGGCAATTACGAATCATCAATTTCATTCTTTCCCAAGATTGGGCAACATGCTGATGATCAAGTTGTTTAAAATTCATAATATCGTTCCTAAGCGAGATGATCTTAGCGGGAGGAAAATACTTAGAGATAAGGCATCTTTACACTTGTTCCAAGAATCAATACTATTTTTAGGCAAAGACGAAAACCAAACTTTAGCACGATCTCTAAGTGAAAACGGAAATAACTTCAATTTAGCAATATCATTATCCGTATCTTTTTTCTTTTGCATTTCACACAAATCAACAAAGTTGTTTAGATTGGTAGCGGCATCTTCACTAGGAAGGCCGGAGAATTGATCTTTCATAACTAGATTCAGCAAAGCAGCATTGATTTCACAAGACTCAACATCATTAAGAGGAGCAATCGGAGTACTATGGAAATCATTATTATTGGTATTGGAGAAATCACACAATTTGGTATTATCTTGTGCCATGGCGACAAGTAATCCAACACACAAGCAAACAGAAAAAAGGGGCAAGCGAAAGAGAGGGAGAAGAAGACAAGCGAAAAAGAGAGGAGATTGGGAAAAGGAGGGTGAATAAAACGGCAAGGGTGAAGCGGGGGAGAGGAAAGCGAGAGACAAATGGCAAATAATGTAAATGCGAGGGAGATTATTTTGTGATGGGTACTTGTTATGTGTTGACTTGAGCGAAGACCTCCCCGGCAACGGCGCCAGAAATCCTTCTTGCTAGGTCTTGAGCTTGCCTTGGTTTTCCTTGAAGAGGAAAGGGTGATGCAGCATAGTGGCGTAAGTATTTCCCTTAGTTTTTGAGAACCAAGGTATCAATCCAGTAGGAGGCTCCTCACAAGTCCCACAAACCTACACAAACAAACAAAGAACTCGCAACCAATGCGATAAAGGGGTTGTCAATCCCTTCACGGCCACTTGCGAAAGTGAGATCTAATAGAGATAATATGATAACATAAATATATTTTTTGGTATTTTGTGATATAGATTGGAAAAGTAAAGATGCAAATAAAAGTAGATTGAAAGCATATACGATAAAAGATAGACCCTGGACCATAGGTTTCACTAGAGGCTTGTCTCAAGATAGCATAAGTATTACGGTGGGTGAACAAATTACTGTCGAGCAATTGATAGAAAAGTGAATAATTATGAGATTATCTAGGCATGATCATGTATATAGGCATCACGTCCGTGACAAGTAGACCGACTCCTGCCTGCATCTACTACTATTACTCCACACATCAACCGCTATCCAACATGCATCTAGAGTATTAAGTTCATAAGAACAGAATAACGCATTAAGAAAGATGACATGATGTAGAGGGATAAACTCCTGCAATATGATATAAACCCCATCTTTTTATCCTCGATGGCAACAATACAATACGTGCCTTGCTACCCCTGCTGTCACTGGGAAAGGACACCGCAAGATTGAACCCAAAGCTAAGCACTTCTCCCATGGCAAGAAAGATCAATCTAGTAGGCCAAACCAAACCGATAATTCAAAGAGACTTGCAAAGATAACTCAATCACACATAAAAGAATTCAGAGGAGATTCAGATATTTCTCAAAGATAAACTTGATCATAAACCCACAATTCATCGGATCTCGACAAACACACCGCAAGAAGAGTTACATCGAATAGATCTCCACAAGAGAGGGGGAGAACAAGGTATTGAGATCCAAAAAGAGAGAAGAAGTAATCTAGCTAATAACTATGGACCCGAAGGTCTGTGGTAAACTACTCACAACTCATCGGAAGGGCTATGGTGTTGATGTAGAAGCCCTCCATGGTGGATTCCCCCTCTGGCAGAGTGCCGGCGACGGCTCCAAGATGGGATCTCGCGGATACAGAAGGTTACGGTGGCGGAAATATTTCTTCGGTGGCTCTCTTGATGGTTTCGAGGTATGTGGTTATATATAGGAGGAAGAAGTACGTCAGTGGATTCCCGAGGGGCCCACGAGACAGGGGGCGCCCCCTATAGGGGGGGCGCGCCCTCCACCCTCATGGCCTCCTTGGGAGCTTCTTGATTGCACTCCAAGTCCTCTGGATCACGTTCGTTCCAAAAATCACGCTCCCGAAGGTTTCATTCCATTTGGACTCCATTTGATATTCCTTTTCTTCACTATACTGGAACAGGCAAAAAAAACAGCAATACGGGCTGGGCCTCCGGTTAGTAGGTTAGTCCCAAAAATGATATAACAGTGTAAATTAAAGCCCATAAACATCCAAAACAAGTAATATAATAGCATGGAACAATCAAAAATTATAGATACGTTAGAGACGTATCAGTTATCATCGAAGACTATGACAACAAGAGTGACCCCTCAAAAATTGCTGAAGTAGAGCAATTCGTTCGGTGACTGTCCGATGAAAATGTCTGCATCCGAGGAGATTGAAGATGAAGTGAAGACGTAGCATTTATTTTGTTGCTCTTCTGCTCTTTATTGAGTCATAGGACCAACATACTCTTAAGAGGGGTGTAGCGTTCGAAACTTTGATTCTCTGATGCTAAACCAAAATCCTATGAAAGTTGCAAGAGAAATCTTTTTGTGTTCCGAGCAAATACTTGCCAGCAAGAGACTGTGATCTTCTTCGCTGTGAGAGATTCATCTCATACCCAGGAGTTAGCATTACTTGTTCCTCAAGTAATGTTACCATTGCTCCAAAATCCGACTATTGTAAACATGTCGGTTGGCCATTGGCTGGACCGCGTGTCCAAAATGGTCATTTCCCACCAGGGAAGGCTGCGACTATAAATAGCCACCCTGCGCCGGCTTTGTACGGTGGCTGCTCCGTTTGATTCTGAGAAGATTGTTGAGCAACCCCCTCTCTGAGTAATTTGAGTTTAAAATCCACCGAGAGAAAATCCCTAGAGCCGAAGAATTTGATAGTGGTTCAACATCACTCGAATCTAAGTCCAGTACGCTCTGCCTATTTCTCTTAAGAGCTGCAAACTCTCTAGACGGCTAGGTGTCAGTTTCTTTAGAGACCAAGAGTAATTGTGGTTCCCAAAGAAGAAGTCTACAAAGGTTTGGAGATCACCTCAAGTATCTACCATGAATGATCGACATTGGTTGACAAACCAATTGCCAAGGAGAATAGGGTGAAGAGAGTTTATCTTATGTGTTAACTCACAACCCCTCCAATCAGACGTACTCCTGTGTAGAAGGACGATCTAGTCGAACAAATACCCTATCGCCATCGAGCATCACTGGTTACCTCTACTACCCATGTTTACTTTCGATATGTTTTCCTTCATGTGATTTGTCTTGGTACTTGATCTAGTTTCCATTCAGTACTTAGATTTAGCTCGCTGTAGTTTGTTTTTCATTCGTTCCGCTACTGGGTTCCGAGAGTTTTGAAATTTTAAAACTCCCATTCACCCCCCCTCCGGTATACATACTTCGTTCCTACAATTGGTATAAGATAAAGGTACTCCTCTATTCTGCTCATTTTGGTCTAACAACCTTGGAGTTTATGTATGTCTTCAGTGAGTTACAAGTCACATCTCAAGATTCCCATATTCGATGGGACGGATTATCTCTTCTAGAAGGTGAAGATGAAGATCCGTCTGTGAGCCATTAACAATGACATGTGGAATGTGGTGCAGTTTGGATTCATGATTGAAATACCTCAAGCCTCCATGATGCCGAGAAGAAACTCATGCAGATGGATGATCAAGCCAAAGATGAAAAGTGTGGTCATCTATCTCGTGCTCAATTTCTATGCTATCGATAGTGTAAAACTGGGACGGAATTGTGGGACATTCTCGAGAAGAAAAACGAGGGTGTTTCAACTCAGAAAGAAGCTTGAATTGATAATCTTCGAGCAAAGTTCAATTAGTTGAAGCGCATAGGAAATGAAAGTTGTCGGCAAACCTTCGATCATCTGAGTGACATCGCAAATGAGCTACAACGCCTCGGATCCAAATACATCACTGACCATGAGGTTGTGAAGAAGCTGCTTCAATGTCTTGAAAGTTGTTCGACACACTTGTTCTGTTGATCAGGGAATGAGCTGATTTCAAAGATCTAGACTCTGCTGATATCATCGAGAGGCTAAACACCCACCAGGAACAAGAAGAAGAGAAGAGAGATCTATATGGTTCAAATCATCACAAAATCCACGCTCTCAAGGTTATGGCCGATTCTTCCACCAAAGGATATGCCAAAGAAGATTCAGATGACCCAGAAAGGCTCAACAAAGATCTCGCACAGATCACGAAAATATTCCAGCGCTTTCACAAAAAGAGCCAGTTAAGATCTGTATCAGACGCTACCAGTTATTGGACGTAAACAGTAGTAGAGAAAGAAGTTCCATGGCATATACAAAACGGCCACACCACGCCCTTCCCCTACCCATGAAACTGCCATACAAGCATTCGCAACTGCCATGGTCTGCTCCTATGTGTGATCTTCATTTTTTAAAGGGATCTACAATAAAAGGCCGGGCTTTTGGCGCGCGGTAGGCGGGGGAGCTTGGCCTGTCAGTTTCGTACTACTCACATGCGGTTGAACATAAGTGATGTACTACAAAGTCGATGCACGTCACTTTAGTGAGCGACAGGCCGGACGTACCGTCTGTTCATGCTACTGTTAACATGTGGTCGCATGTGTAACTGATGTTCCAAGCCGATGCGCTTCCCTTCGGTAAGTGGCGGGTCGGACCGACCGTGTGTTGGTGCTACTTCTTACATGTGATCACACATGTCAGTAATGCACCAAGCCGATGCGCATCCCTTCGGTGAGCGGCGGGCCAGGCCGACTGTGCATTGGGGCGATGCCAGTGTGACGGGTTGTATGTTGACCGCCTAACTTAATTTGTAAAGGGTAACACTTGCTTTGCCTCCTTAACAAGATCGGTCGCTAGAAATCCTCATTACATACGTTTCTCGGACGCGTACGTGGGCCTGCGTTCTCAGAGGCCATCATGGCGGAGCCATATGCCCGCAACCTCTCTGAGCAAAAAATGAGTAGCCTATTTCCATAATCAGTTTAGAAATTATCAATTTCACATGTGACGCGATATTAGCCGTTCATTGATGTTGATCCAACGGTCTAAGTGCCTCAGAACAGCTGGGATTCGCGTCTATAGTATCCTCATTGTACCCTAGCAATGTCTACGTTCTTTTGGAGGCATCAACACGTCAGTGTGATCAATCCACGCAAGAAGCTGGCAAACAACATTTTATTCAAAAATATATTGACTTAAAAAGAGAGACATCTCTCGAAACAAAAACTTCTAGTATTTTTTCCTACTTGCTTTGCATGTACAGTCAGCAAACTATAATGATTAAACAATTACTCCCTCCATCCCAAAATAAGTGACTCAACTTTGTACTACCTTTAGACAAAGCTAGTACAAAGTTGATTCACTTATTTTGGGATGGAGGGAGTATATTTGTGTTGAGTTGGATGAGAGAGAAGAGGAAAGAGAATGGAAGCGGGCTGTAGATTGACAGCCGGCTACAGCCCAGACTCCAAGAAACATGGTGAGAGTGTACAGTGGGCCATGCATTAATAAAGTAGTAATACTATTTTGCAACTAGCTATACTATACATGTATGCTATTAGGTTGACTATATATGACATGGCAACTCCATATAGCCGGTTGTTGGCTATACTATTAACCATGCTCATAGTACTAGTGCCATGTCATCGAACAAGTCTTTCAATATGCGTCAAATTATCGTGAGTGGTAACCCTTTATATGTCTCCAACGTATCTATAATTTTTTTGTTCCATGATATTATATTATCTGATTTGGATGTTTTGTATGCATTAATATACTATTTATATCATTTTTGGGACTAACCTATTAACCTAGTGCCCAGTGCCAGTTGTTGTTTTTTCCTTGGCTTTGGCTTTTTCAGAAAGGAATATCAAACGGGGTCCAAATAGAATAAAACTTTCGCCATGATTTTTCTTGGACCAGAAGACACCTATGTGACTTGAAGAGGGGGTCAAAAGACTCACAAGGAGACCACAAGCCCTCAGGACACGCCCTAGAGGGGTGCGTGTCGTGGTTCTAAGTCTGACAGTAGTGTAGGGGGGTACTGATGGAGAGGCAAGATCCTAGCTATGGATTAGTTGTATACGCAAGAGTTTTACGAGTTCAGGCCCTTCTCGGAGGAAGTAACAGCCCTACATATAATCCCGGAGGTGGTCGACTGGATTATATGTGTATGAGTTACAAGGGTGCGAACCCTTTACACTGAGGAGGGGGGTGGCTTATATAGAGTCCGCCAGACCCCCCCAGCCCTCAGTTATGCAGGGTTTAAAGTACATTAATACAGGGGGTTACTGGTAACGCCCACATAAAGTACTATGAAGACCATAAAGGCTACTTAATGACAGACCGTTTCACGCAGAGTGACTCTAGATCTCCTGGCTGTCGAGTGATTGGCTTCACGGTCGAGTGTCCTCGAGTCCGTCGAGTGGAACACTTCTGAGTCGATTGACAGGTGATTTCTTCTAAAGATGCCCTTGGGTGGGGTAGTTTGGACAGGTCCATGACCCTACCCTAGGTACATAGCTTCATCATTAGCCCCCGAATGGATCGAGATTTGAGTGGGGAAGGAGTTGAGAACTCTTCCGACCCATTTCTTGTGCTATGAGTATGTCTTGTCTTGGATCAATGAACTTTAGGTGACGGCGCCAACTTGTTTTTCAGTCGCCTTGATCCATTCTTTGTATCTGTCGAGTGAAGTTTTTGCTTAGAGAGCTCCGAGTGACAGAGTGGAGGAGATCTTCCACCTGACGAGTTGTTCAGCAATCCGCGGATTTTGTGGGATTCGAATTTTGGGAAGCGCGCGGGACGGGGCGAAGCCGCAGCAATCGGATGGGATAAGGCAGGGACGCCTCGATCTCCGCGCCACCTTTTTCGCCACGTACCGCACGCGCGACTGTTGCGGGATTTGACAGGATCGCCCGGGCCTACATGTCAGCTACTCGGAAGCGGCCTTATATAAGACGTCGGGCGGGGGTTTCGAACAGTGCGGCCCCATTCCCTTCCCCCTTCTCCAGATTCATCCGCCGCGCTCGCCTCCGTCCTAGCGTTGCTGCTTCATGCACGCTTCACCGGTGACAATGGTGAAGGAGAAGACGGCGGCTTTGGAGCGGGCGAAGAAGGCGACGACGAAGGCTAAGGGCAGGGCGACCAGTCGGGGCGGATCTTTGTCAAGGTCCGGCCTGCCCCAGGGCTGGATCCAGGGCGACTGGATCTGCTCGACGATCCGTCAGAAGGACCTCGATGACCTGGCCGATGAAGGACTGATCCCCCATGGATCAGCGAGGCTTCCGGGAATGAGTGGGAGCCGCAACCTTAGGAGGGTGAGTGTGTCCTCTTGGCCACCCATGTCGACCGTGGATTTTCTCTGCCTCCTCATCCTTTCTTTCGGGGGTATCTAAACTTCTTTGGGGCACAACTCCACCATTTCACTCCCAACTCTATCGCGTATCTTGCCGCTTTCGTGTCGTTGTGCGAGAACTTCCTGAGTTGTCGGCCTCATTGGGGTCTCTTCAAACACATTTTCACCTGTCTCTCACAACCGGTGAAAAAAGCCAATCCGAGTGATGAGAGAACCCAAGTGATTCAGATGTGCGGCGGCCTCAGAGTTCAGATGAGGGGTAAAAGCGCCTTTTTGGCCATGGTCCTTCCCGACTCGGTTCGTGGATGGCAGTCGACCTGGTTTCACTGCAAAGACCAGCCGATGCTAGGGTAGTAGACTGGACTCCCTCCTTTTTGTATGGACCGAGTGGGGAAGCCTTCTTCTTTGAAGGTGATCCCGGAAGAGAAAGCGCAAGTTAAAGTGTTGGTCGAGCGTGTAGTTCAGCTTATCGTGACGGGGTGACCGACATGGATCTCCTGGAAGTTTTCCTTCAGCGACGCATCCAGCCTCTTCAATACCGAGACCATCCGATGTGGATGTATTCTGGCACCGCAGACACCACTCGGGTCCACCCAGAGGAGGTCGAGGATGCCACACTAGAGAGGTGGATGACTGCCATCACAGGGAACAAAGACAACCCTCGAGGGGCCAGGAGGATTCCTCCACTGGACCAATCATATGAGCCAGACAAGGTACAGTTCTGTTTCTCCGACTGCTGATCCTACTTCCTTCATTCCGTTTTTGTTAGGATACAGTCGACTGACTTTTTCTTTGCTCGTTGTTTTCCAGATCACCACTGGGATGTACTCGATGCCCAACGGGGCACAAGAACCGGTCAAAGAGGAGGAGGCGAGCGGAGGCGAAAGCCAGGAGGAGTGGCAGTCCGACGCCGAGGGGGACGAAGATGACGACGACTCTGCTGGAGAGGAGGAGGAATCGGAGGGGGAAGAGGAGGAGGAAGCCGACCCTGCTCGCACGGAAAGGAGATCCAAGCTCTCTCACGACCCCTCAGTCGAGCGTGGCAAAGCACCTGTGCCTGCGGGATAGTCGACAAAGCGCCCTCGGACATCTTCCCCTGCTCCGACTGAAAAAGCTCCGAAGCATCCCCGAGCGGCATCGTTGAAGCCATCGAAGGCCCTGCCCAAGATGAAGGTGGCCATTCCCACGATTTCTGGGTAACAACAGAACTCGTGTTTCCTCGTCTAGCATGGGTAGACTCTTGGTCCACTCGTTGGTTAACTGACTGATTTCCGAAACCTACAGTGCCGCTACCTCCGAGACCTCCACGAAGAACAACGATCAAGAGATGGAAGACGCTGCTACCTCCAATCCTGGTACGCTCTCTGTATTTTCTTTTCTGGTCGATTGAATCTTCGTTTTCAATTCTTTGGATTTATCTTGCAGCTCCTCATCACGTCATTGATCTCCCTGATGACGATGACGAGGTGCCACTGAGGGCGAGGAAGAATATAAAAGCCCCAGCCGGCAAGGCCACTCAGACTGCGACAACACCTGAGGTACAGGTTCAAGAAGGAGGCGACAATGCTCGGCATTCTATGACCTTCCTGTGCCGCTGACGAGTGCCCGGCCTTCGTCGTCGACTGCTAAACTGCCCTCCCTTTTCGCCACACACCACGTCCCAGAGGATCAAGCGGGTGCTGCTAAGGAGGCTATACGCCAGGCGGGAATTATGATGGAGCAGGTGAAGGCGATCCGGGAAGCCAGCCAAGCGGCCTATGATGCAAGCTCAGCCCTTCAGAGCAACGTCCAGGTCAGTTGGTAACCGCCTGTTCTGTTAGGATATGTTATCTCAAGACTTCCTTTCGGAAAAATCTTTGAGTCTGACTGTACACCCACTAGGTGTGTCGATTGAATTTGTAGACTGGTGGGGGCACGCTGAGTGCACCCACTGGGTGTAGTCCCGAGACTATGGTGGACTGCTGACAGTCGACTGTAGTCTTTATAGTTGGAATTTCTCTACTCGGTCTGGTCGGACCATGTCGAGTGGAACATTAGGACCGGTGGGGGCACGCTGAGTGCACCCACTGGGTGTAGTCCCCGAGACTATGGTGGACTGCTGGCAGTCGACTGTAGTCTGAAGAACTCTCTCTCTCTTTTTTAGATCATGATGAGATCTCTTTGTTCCTCTCGGTCGATTGATCGGATCAGGTCGATGGAACTAGTGGGAGCACGCTGAGTGGACCCACTGGGTGTAGTCCCCGAGACTACTGTTGAATATTTTGATTCGACTGTAGTCTTAGAGATGCTACAGTTTTTCTCTTAGTTCCTCGGAAGTAACTTCTCTTTGATATCTGTCGACTGACTCTTTGCAGAAATCTTGCGAGCTCGTGGCCCGTTATACTGAGTTGGAAAAGACGCACATCCATCTCGACCTGGATTTGAAACTTGTTCAGGAGAACTTTCAGAAAGCAAAGGATGAGGCAACAGGTACGATTGGTGAGAACTTGACGACTGTTTTCGTCTTTCTGCTCATTATTGATTCTGAACTGTTTGTCATTTCGCAGAAAAACGAAGGTGGCTCTGAAGAAGAAGGACCAGGAACTTGCTAAGGCGCATAAGCCTGCTTTGGATAAAACGAAGCTCGCGGAAGAGAAGCTGGCTTCAGTCGGCAAACTCGAAGAAGAGAAGCCAACCTGAAAGCTTCTCTCAACACGGCCAACAAGGAAGTCAGCCATCTGAAGAACGACAACATTGCTCTCAGTGACAAGGCTAGTGAACTGGTGGGGAAGAAGAATGATCTGGAAGCTTATCTGGGAGGGCTCGCCAAGAAGTTGTTCCTCATGCTTGAAGGTAACCTCTCTCACCCGACTGACTTGCTACGGTCGACTCGTCGCAGTACTGCTGGTTCATCTTTGGCTTGTGTGTACAGAATTCTGCCAAAATTTCGAGGAGGAGACTAGTCGAGTGGAGATAGGTTTGGATCCGATCAACTCCCCAGTGAAGGATGAAACTGCCATGAACGTGCTCCGACTGGAGTCTCGTGTCGCTGGAGTGGTCGACTATCTTGCTCCACTGAAAGTTGCAGCGTCGCGGAACGACACGACTCTCTGGCCGAGAGAGACGCTTCAACTTGACCTCGAGTCTCTGATGACTCGACTAAATGAGGTCCCAGGTCGAGTGCAAGAATGGAAGAAGTCCTCTGCCAGGTGTGGCGTTGATGTTGCTCTATCTCTGGTCCATGTTCACTGCAAGGACGCAGGAGAGGAAAAGCTGGCGTCCCTCAAGGTGGCTAATACTAAGAAGCATGACTTCCAATATTTCATGGAGACCTTCATTGCCACTGCCACTCGGATTGCAGATGGAATCGACCTGGACCAGTTCGTCGCGCCTTCCAGTCCTCCACCGGAGGAATAAAAAACTTCCATGCTTGACGCTTTAAATTTGCCTCGGAATGTCGAGTGATTTTTTAATTGATAAACTTTAACAGGCTTCCCGCCTGAGCACTTCTGGACCCGTAGGGTGTTATCTGAACTTAGCTTTGTCGTTGAATATGCTTGCGTTTGTGTTTGAGCGAACCTTGTTCTCCACTCGAAGTATATTTCAGTGCTTGGTATGTACTCTTGCAGGTTGGAGCATAGATTGCAGTCGACTTGCGCCCTTGCGGGTCGGGATGGAGTGCACATTGTATTTGTGCCGGAGCTTGAAGGAGAAGGTAGTAGTCGACCTGCACATCGTTGTCCTTGCAAAGCGCATGTTGTACTTGTGCCGGAGCTTGAAGGAGAAGGTAGCAGTCGACCTGCACCTCATCGTCCTTGCAGAGCACACATTGTATTTGTGCCATAGCTCGAAGGAGAAGGTAGCAGTCGACATGCACCTCATCGTCCTTGCATAGAGCATTTTGTATTTGTGCCGTAGCTCGAAGGAGGAGGTAGCAGTCGACCTGCACCTCATCATCCTTGCAGATCGAGATGAATTTCGTACTTAGGCGGGTGTTGGACTGTAGCTAAGCCTCCGAGTGAGAGGTTTGCTCTTCACTCGGTAGGAATTTAAATACTTAGTTGAGTATTGGACTGCAGCTAAGCCCCTGAGTGAGAGGTTTGCTCTACACTCGGCAGGATTTTAAACACTTAGGCGAGTACTGGACTGCAGCTAAACCCCCGAGTGAGAGGTTCTCTCTTCACTCGGTAGGATTTTAGACACTTAGGCGAGTACTGGACTGCAGCTAAGCCCCCGAGTGAGAGGTTCACTCTTCACTCGGTAGGATTTTAAACACTTAGGCGAGTACTAGACTGCAGCTAAGCCCCCGAGTGGGAGGTTTGCTCTTCACTCGGTAGGATTTTAAGCAGTGCACATTGTATTTGTGCCTTAGCTCTGAAGGAGAAGGTAACAGTCGACCTACACCTCATCGTCCTTGCGGATCGGGATGAATTTCATACTTAGGCGAGTACTGGACTGCGGCTAAGCCCCCGAGTGGGAGGCAGACTCTCCACTCGACAGGATTTTTCAAACTTAGGCGAGCACTGGGCTGCAGCTAAGCCTCCGAGTGGGAGGCAGACTCTCCACTCGGTAGGATTTCTCAAACTTAGGCGAGCAAAGGGCTGCAGCTAAGCCTCTGAGTGATAGGCAGACTCTCCACTCGGTAGGATTTCTCAAACTTAGGTGAGCACTGAGCTGCAGCTAAGCCTCCGAGTGGGAGGCAGACTCTCCACTCGGTAGGATTTCAAATACTTAGGTGAACACTGGGCTGCAGCTAAGCCTCCGAGTGGGAGGCAGACTCTCCACTCGGTAGGATTTCTCAAACTTAGGCGAGCACTGGGCTGCAGTTAAGCCTCCAAGTGGGAGGAAGACTCTCCACTCGGTAGGATTTCTCAAACTTAGGCGAGCACTAAGTTGCAGCTAAGCCTCCCAGTGGGAGGTAGACTCTCCACTCGGTAGGATTTCAAATACTTAGGCGAGCACTGGGCTGCAGCTAAGCCTCCGAGTGGGAGGCAGACTCTCCACTCGGTAGGATTTCTCAAACTTAGGCGAGCACTGAGCTGCAGCTAAGCCTCCAAGTGGGAGGTAGATTCTCCACTCGATAGGATTTCAAATACTTAGGCGAAGCGGGTTCACAGCTAAGCCTCTGAGTGAAAGGCTTGCTTGTCACTCGGTAGGAAATCTTTTTTACAAACTTAGGCGAAACGGATTCGCAGCTAAGCCACCCACTGGGGGATTTCTTACATAAACAAAAGCAACAACAATCAATGGAGAAAATTAAAACACTTTTGTCTTTGATAAACAAACTACAGGAGTACTTTTATTACATCTCATTCGAGTGAGTACTTAAGAGTAAAAGGGGCGGAGCAGATCCGCATTCCAAGCTCGTGCCTCATCAATCTGGCGACCAACATTGTACATACGGTACGCTCCGTTGTGCATAACTTTGGTGATGATGAAGGGGCCTTCCCAAGTAGGGGCAAGTTTGCATGGCTTATGTTGATCCACTCGGAGGACCAAATCTCCCTCTTGGAAGGCTCGACTCTTCATGTTTCTGGCATGGAATCGATGCAAGTCCTGCTGATAGATGGTCGATCAGATCAAGGCCATCTCTCTTTCTTCTTCAAGAAGGTCAACTGCGTCCTGCCATGCTTGTTCTTCTTCATCTTCAGAGTAGAGCTCGACTCGGGGTGCATTGTGAAGCAGGTCACTCGGCAGAACTGCTTCTGCTCCATAGACTAGAAAGAATGGAGTTCTCCCAGTCGACCGATTGGGAGTAGTCCTTAGTCCTCAAAGGACTGATGGAAGTTCGTCTACCCACGCGCCTGCTGCGTGTTTGAGATCGCGCATCAACCGCGGTTTCAGTCCTTTGAGAATTAGGCCATTTGCTCTTTCTGCTTGTCCATTCGTCTGGGGGTGAGCAACGGAGGCGTAGTCGACTCATGTGCCTTGAGAAGCACAAAAGGCTTTGAATTGGTCGGAATCGAAGTTTGACCCATTATCGGTGATGATGCTATGCGGAACTCCATATCTGAATATCAATTCTCTGATGAAGCTGATCGCAGTGCTGGCATCGAGACTCTTGATGGGTTTTGCTTCGATCCACTTAGTGACCTTGTCGACTGCCACCAGTACATGGGTGAAGCCGCTCCTGCGAGTCCTTAGTGGTCCAACCATATCTAATCCCCAGACAGCGAAGGGCCAGGTGAGTGGAATGGTATTCAAGGCTGAGGCGGGTTTGTGCAACAGATTGGAGTAGAACTGGCATCCTTCACACTTATCGACTATCTCTTTTGCCATTTCATTTGCTCTGGGCCAGTAAAAACCCGCTCGGTATGCTTTAGCCATGATGGTCCGGGAGGATGCATGGTGTCCACAGGTCCCCAAGTGGATATCGTCAAGAATTATCCGACCCTCTTCCGGCGTTATGCATTTCTGGCTGGCTCCAGTTGCGCTTTCTCTGTACAACTGTCCCTTCATCACAGTAAAGGCTTTGGATCGACGGATGATCTGTCGAGCCTCTTCTTCATTCTCTGGGAGATCTTTCCTTAGGATATATGCAATGTATGGCACCGTCCAGTCGGGAGTGATAACCAAGACTTCCATGACCAGGTCGACCACGGCTGGGATTTCGACTTCAGTCGGATTCGTGGCACTTTTCGGCTGCGGAGCTTCCTCGGTGAAAGGATCCTCTTGAACTGATGGTGCATGGATATGTTCCAAAAAGACACCACTGGGAATGGCTTCTCTCTTGGAACCTATCTTTGCCAAGTCATCAGCCGCTTGTTTTTTCAATCGGGGTATATGATGAAGCTCTAACCCCTCGAATTTCTTCTCTAGCTTTCTTACTGCATTATAGTAACTAGTCATGGCTAGGCTTCTGACGTCCCACTCCTTCATCACTTGGTTTACTACCAAATCTGAGTCATCGTAGACCATGAGGCGACGGACGCCGAGTGAAATGGCCATATGCAACCCATACAAAAG
The DNA here is from genome assembly GCF_018294505.1 of Triticum aestivum. NCBI lineage: Eukaryota > Viridiplantae > Streptophyta > Magnoliopsida > Poales > Poaceae > Triticum > Triticum aestivum. The sequence goes on from NC_057798.1 coordinate 561,708,648, forward strand.
TCCTTCATATTCTGCTTCGTTGTTGGAGGAATCAAAGTGAATCTAGAGTACATATTTGAGCTTGTCTCCTCGAGGGGAAACCAACACTACCCCAGCACCAGAACCGTTCAGCATCTTAGAGACATCAAAGAACATGGTCCAGTGCTCCGAGTGTACTTGAGTCGGCAGTTGCTGTTCGGTCCACTCGGCGAGGAAATCTGCTATTGCTTGGGACTTGATAGCTTTCTTTGCCTCAAATCTGATATCTAGGGGAAGGAGTTCAATCGCCCATTTTGCCACTCGACCAGTTGCATCTCTATTGTGCAGAATCTCTGACAATGGGGCGTCGCTGATGACTGTAATGGTATGGTCAGAGAAGTAATGAGCAACTTTCTTCGTGGTCATATAAATCCCATATACAAGGTTCTGATAGTGAGGGTATCTTTGCTTTGATGGGGTCAGAACTTCAGAAATATAATATACTAGGCGCTGAACTTTGAAGGCTTTTCCTTCTTCTTCCCGCTCGACCGTAAGTACTGTACTGACGACTTGTCCTATGGCTGCAATGTAAAGCAGCAAAGGCTCTTTGCTGATCGGAGCAGCAAGTACCGGCTGGGTGGAAAGCCGGGCTTTTAGCTCTGCAAACGCTGCATCAGCTTCAGGAGTCCACTCGAGCTTGTTTGACTTCTTCATAAGTCGGTAAAGGGGCAATGCCTTTTCACTACGACGAGAGATGAATCTACTTAAAGCGGCCAAGCAACCAGTAAGCTTCTGAACATCGTGCACACGCACAGGTCATTTCATTCAGAGTATAGTGCCCACTTTCTCTAGATTTGTGTCGATCCCTCGTTCAGAAACGAGAAAACCGAGTAATTTTCCGCCAGGAACTCCGAATGTGCAGTTTGATGGATTAAGATTGATATCGTACCTCCTGAGGTTGACAAATGTTTCAGCGAGGTCAGTCAGCAGGTCGGAACCTTTTCGTGACTTGACCACAATGTCATCCATATATGCTTCCACATTCCGACTGATTTGAGTGAGCAAACACTTCTGAATCATCCTCATGAACGTGGCTCCGGCATTCTTGAGGCCGAATGTCATGGTGACATAACATAAGCACCCGAATGGGGTGATGAAAGCTGTTTTGATCTCATCGGGTCCATATAGACGGATCTGATGGTACCCGGAATAGGCGTCTAAGAAAGACAATCGCTCACATCCCGCAGTCGAGTCGACTATTCGGTCGATGCGGGGGAGAGGAAAATGATCTTTCGGGCAGGCCCGATTGATATGTTTAAAGTCAATGCACATGCGAAGTGACTTGTCCTTCTTGGGGGCCATGACAACATTGGCGAGCCACTCGGAGTGGTAAATTTCTCGGATGAACTCTGCTGCTAAGAGCCGAGCCACCTCTTCGCCAATGGCCTTCCTTTTCTAGATGGTGGACCGTCGCAGATGTTCTTTGACAGGTTTTGCCTTTGAGTCGACCCGTAGACGGTGCTCCGCCAGTCCCCTGGGAACACCCGACATGGCAGAAGGTTTCCATGCGAAGATGTCCCAGTTCTCACGGAGGAACTGGATGAGCGCTTCTTCCTATTTGGGGTCGAGCGTTGTGGAGATATTAGTCGGAGCAGCATTGGGATCGGTCGGGTGGATGTGAACCGGTTTCGTCTCACCAGACGACTGAAAAGCTGACTCCGTAGTGGGCTTCTTAGCTCGCAACAAATCACTCGGGTCTGCATTTTTCTGATGTTCCTGCCACTCTTCTGCTACCATCTGAGCATCGGTGATTTTTGAGCCCTTCTGAAAGCACTCTTCCGCCTTCTTGCGATTGCCAGTAACAGTGATCACACCCTTAGGGCCAAGCATCTTCAATTTGAGGTACACGTAACACGATCGAGCCATAAAATGTGCATAAGCTGGCCTGCCCAAAATAGCATGATAGGCACTCTGGAAATCCACGACTTCAAATGTCAACTTTTCTTTGCGGAAATTCTTGGAATCACAAAAAACCACGTCGAGAGCAATCTGGCCGAGTGACGCGGCCTTCTTGCCAGGAATAACTCCATAGAAACTCATGTTGCTTGTACTGAGTCTGGACATCAGAATGCCCATCCCTTTCAGTGTCTCCGCGTACAGTATATTCAAACTACTGCCGCCATCCATCAAGACCTTAGTCAGTCGAGTGTCTTCGATGACTGGATCGACCACCAGAGCTTTCCTCCCAGGGGTGGCTATGTGCGTTGGGTGATCTGACTGGTCGAATGTGATGGCCGTTTGAGACCACTTCAGATAATTGGGTGTCACCGGAGCAACCATATTCACCTCTTGGTTTATAACTTTCAGTCGACTTTTTCTTTCAACGTCAGCAAAAATCATCAGGGTGGAATTGACCAGGGGATATCCATCATCACTATCTTCTTTGTCATCAACTTTGTCCGACTCTTTTTCCTTGTCCTTGGGCTGCTTCCCCTGGAGCTGCTGGATCAAGAGCCGACACTGCCGAGTGGTATGCTTCGGGTAAATGAAATTACCTTCCTCATCTTTCTTTGTGTGGATGTGACACGGCAAATCCATCACGTCATTTCCTTCTTTATCCTTCACTTTCTTGGGGTTCCAAGGCCCCTTGGGCTTCCCTTTAAACTTTCCCCGAGTCACGGCTAAGGCTTCTCCAGGAGCAGCTGCCTCGACTTTCCGTTTCAGCTTCCGACTGGAGTTCCCTCCTCCGGTTTCGTGGGTGACTGACTTGTGCTTGCCACTCCGGAGCCGATCCTCTTCTTCACCATTGGCATACTTGGTGGCTATCTCCATCATTCTACTCAGAGACATGTCTCCGGTTCGACCGAATTTCAGGTTCAGCTCTCTGTACTTAACGCCTTCCTTGAAGGCACACACTGCCTGGTGATCAGACACATTCTCTACCATGTGATGCAACATGATCCATCTCTGGATGTAATCTCTCAATGTCTCATTCGGCTTCTGTATGCAAGTTTGCAGCTATGTCAGTCCTGCTGGTCGCTTGCAAGTTCCTTCAAACGTTCTGACAAACACTCGGGAAAGGTCTTCCCAAGTGTAAATGATGTTGGGTGCTAACTGGTTCAGCCATGCTCTGGCCGAGCCCTCCAACATAAGAGGCAGATGCTTCATGGCCACCTCATCATTGCCGCTGCCGATCTGAACAGCCACTCGGTAGTCCTCAAGCCAAGTATCAGGCTTGGACTCACCAGTGAACTTACTGACTCTAGTCGCCAACCTGAAGTTGGGAGGAATCACCACGGCCCTGATGGCTCTGCTAAAATACTTTGGTCCTGAGACAAGCACTCTGCTGCTGGTGGGCACATCCTTGTCATTACCTTCTCGGTGAGCTCTATTCCTGTCGACCAGACCTTGAACGATAATGGATCTCGCATCAAAGCCTGGTTCCCTAGGGTCGACTAGAATTCTTCGCCCAACACTGTGCTGGCGCCTATCATCCTGCTGTCGAGGCACGTACGATCCACCCCTTGGGGGAGGGGTGGGCACTCGACGTCGATCATCGAGATCGAATCGGTGATCATACTGCTCACGGTTCTTGTGCTGATCGTGCCGGTCTCCACGTCCCTCACGCCTCGGGGGCGATCTGGGGCTGTGAGCCGACTAGACTGTATTCGCAGCCACGGATCTGCTGTGAATCCTGTTCCGCGACTGTGATATAGCTGAATTTTGATCTCCTGCTGCCCGGAGCAAATCTCTGATCTGCATTAAGCCTCTGCCAGCCTCTGACTGGGAAGGCTGAATCGACTCTGCTATACGGGCTGCAGCTGCTAAATTCTGAATCGGAGTTCGATATACCTGAGTCGGTTGTGGAAAGAGTTGACGTCGACTGGAATCTGGAACCCGTTGCCGAGCACGCTCGTCGAGTGCTCGCTGAAGGTTCTCTAGTCGTGTGCGCTCAGCCAAGTTAGCCAAGCACGCGTCTTCCAAGGAACGAGCCTCGGGAGTTTCTCCAACGATAGGAGTATGTAGCACATCCATGTTTCGGCGGCAAAGTTCTTCCCTTTGTAGAGAATCGAGGGGCTTGGGGAGATATTCCTCATGGGCGTGCGACGGATCGCTTCCGCCGTCAGCTCCCTCGGCGCTGGGAAAGCCGGGGGGACCGTGTGGTCCATTGACCATCAGGACCTCAGTCGCTGGATCACTGCTGTCGCACTCGGATGCAGTCTCTGCGGAGCCAGTCGAACAGGCCGTAGAGAGATTCGTTGGGCTCGATTGCCGCGACTTGGGCGGTGGTGGACTGGCGAGCCACCGCGTGCCTCACCCACCGCTGAAGCCTTGACCGACCGGAGCGCTTGCGCCGGTGGGAAGCAGGGAGGGAGGATGACACAAAACCGGTCGATACTAGGTCGACGGTTGCCGCAGGAGGACGCCGCGGACGCACGCGCGAAAGTGTGTCGCTCCATGGACTGGGAGCGTGTCGACGTCGAGCGGAGCCTCCTGAAGCCAGGCAGAGTCGTCGGCAACGAACGTTAGCGCGCCGAGACGGATCTCGTGGCCCTCAACCAAAACTCCGCCTGAAACCATGATGAAGGAGATTGGAAAAAATCGGAACTTCTCCAATAAGTCGCTAAGACACCTTCCCCACGGTGGGTGCCAACTGTCGTGGTTCTAAGTCTGACAGTAGTGTAGGGGGGTACTGATGGAGAGGCGAGATCTTAGCTATGGAGTAGTTGTATACGCAAGAGTTTTACGAGTTCAGGCCCTTCTCAGACGAAGTAACAGCCCTACGTCTCGAAGCCCGGAGGCGGTCGACTGGATTATATGCGTATGAGTTACAAGGGTGCGAACCCTTTATACTGATGAGGGGGGTGGCTTATATAGAGTTCACCAGACCCCTCCAGCCCTCAGTTATGCAGGGTTTAAAGTACATTAAGACAGGGGGTTACTGGTAACGCCCACATAAAGTACTATGAAGACCATAAAGGCTACTTAATGACAGACCGTTTCATGCAGAGTGACTTTAGATCTCCTGGCTGTCGAGTGATTGGCTTCACGGTCGAGTGTCCTTGAGTCCGTCGAGTGGAACACTTCTGAGTTGATTGACAGGTGATTTCTTCTAAAGATGCCCTTGCGTGGGGTAGTTTGGACAGGTCCATGACCCTACCCTAGGTACATAGCTTCATCAGCGCGCCCCCTGGCTTGTAGACCCCTTAGGAGTATCCCAACCCTAATTTTGCATTATAAATTCCAAAATATTCCCAAAAATCATAAGTGTCCACAAAAATACTTTTCCGACACCGCAAGCCTCTGATCGTGAGATTCCATCTTGGGGCCTTTTCCGGTGATCAGCTGGAGGGGGATTCGATCACAGAGGGCCTCTACATCAACCTCGCTGCCCTACCGATGATGTGTGAGTAGTTTACCATAGACCTACAGGTCCATAACTAGTAGCTAGATGGCTTCTTCTCTCTCTTTGATCTTCAATACCATGTTCTCCTTGATGTTCTTGGAGTTCTATCCGATGTAATGTTCTTTTGCGGTGTGTTTGTTGAGATCTGATGAATTGTGGATTTATGATCAGATTATCTATGAATATTATTTGAGTCTCCTCTGAATTCTTACATGCATGATTTGATAGCTTTGTATTTATCTCCGATTTATTGATTTGGTTTGGCCAACTAGATTAATCTATCTTGCAATGGTAGAGGTGCTTTGTGATGGGTTCAATCTTGCGGTGTCCTCTCCCAGTGACAGAAGGGGCAGCGAGGCACATATTGTATTGTTGCCATTAAGGGTAAAAATATGCAGAATTGTTTCGGTCACGATGTGTGCAGTAATAGTAGTAGATGCAGAATCATTTTGGTCTACTTTTCACGAATGTGATGCCTATATTCTTGATCATTTCCTTAGATATCGTCATAACTATACACTTTTCTATCAATTGCTCAACAGTAATTTGTTTACCCATCGTATGCTTTATTCAAGAGAGAATCCTCTAGTGAAACCTACGGCCCCCGGGTCTATTTTCCATTATGTATTTTCAGATCTGTAAAACAAAAAACCCAAAAATACCTTGCTGAATTTTATTTACTTTCTTTTCTTTTATATCTATCTCTATCAGATCTTATCCTTGCAAGTGATCGTGGAGGGATCTACAGCCCCTTTATCAGCTTGGGTGCAAGTGTTTGACTGTTTGAGCAGGTGCATATATTGGAGACTTGCTTGTACCTCCTACTAGATTGATACCTTGGTTCTCAACTAAGGGAAATACTTATCTCTACTTTGCAGCACCACCCGCGTGTGTGTATGTGTGAGGGAGGCAGTGCATGCATGCATGCACCTCTTCTCTTCATACATGAACCCCATGGCTCCACCTAGTGGGTGTGTTAGAGAGAGAGGAAGATGGTGTGTATGTCATGACTCTATACATATGTTTATGTCAAAGAGAGTGTCGGCGTTCTGGATTTGGGGGTATCCAGCCCTGCCTGCCTGCGGCCTACCACGTGGCTCCATTGATGGACTGGTACAGCCCAGCTTCGACATCAACGGCTCAAGACCCTTGCAAGGGGCCAAGCCTCGCGAGGCGGATGACGCCAAGACCCCCAAGGAGATCGGCCTCCCCAGGATGGCTCCCGAGGGGCGGAGAGTCATATGCAAGGTTAACCTCACGAGGCTCAGCTGACGTGAGCCATGACGACCAAGGCCAGGCGGGCGCCAGGCGGGTGTAGAGCGTAGGTTTCCTCTTTGGTGCCAAGGAGGCAAGCCACAGTTGCAGAGTCCCGAGGAATCAGCCAAAGGTTTCCATTCTAGTGCAACAAGACCAAGACCAAGAGGACGGCAGGACGGAGGTCATCACCAAGCCCACCGCAGCGTCACGACCAGAGGCTTTTCACAGGTGAGGACTATTTTTGTCAGGATAAGTTGTACTGCTTGTCCCCTTTCAAATCCGGTCGTTGTGGGATCCCTTCCCGCCAACATTTGGGAAGAGGACCAAGGCCACTATAAATAGGACTTAGCCACCACCATAGAGGGGCATCTGATTCCGATCTGATTCACCCTCACCCAACCACTTCACAAGCTCTCTCGAGCTCAAGAACACCTCACCTCCTGAGGCCAGTTCATCCACTGTACTAGTTCATCCTCAGCCCTCCGAGGCAATCCACCAAAACGCTGGAGTAGGGTATTACACCGCAAGGTGGCCCGAACCAGGATAAACTGTTGTGTCCCTTTGTCTCTTCGAGCTCAATGCGCTAGGCTTAGGAGAATCGCGAGTAGGCAGGCTGGGTTGGTTGAGATCTCCGCACGCACCCCAGAGTTTGAACTCTCAAGGGTTTGCAGAACCCGTAATCTGACAATTGGCGCGCCAGGTAGGGGTGCGTTGGATCTTCTCTTCCGCCGATCAATCCACCGCCACTCCGACACCTCCATGGCCGACGCCCCAAGGGTGCATGTCGAGCACTGGGTGGTTCAGGCCTCCACGACGATGCCCGCCAATGAGGAGGATCGCCACTCCGCCCTGCTCGCGGCCCGCACTCCACCGGGAGCAGCCGACCGTGGGGGGCGCGAGGCGCAACCTTCCTCACTGGCGTCGCGCCGCCGCGCGATCTGCAAACTACGCTGCAGCAACCGCACCACACATGCGCAGGGAATATGCAAACATGGAGGTTGCGGTCATCGTGGCTAGAGAGCTCCTGAGGTGCAGGCTGCTGGAAAGAGGACGCGACACCCTGCTAGAACGGGTCGCCGAACTAATGGATGCGGCGTGTAGGGGCGCAACGCCATTCTGCACCCTGCCCACGTCGCAGGCAATGGTAGGGGCCCGCGCCCATCCCCGACACAACCGCACGCCCCCTCCCAGGGCCCCCGAAGAGCTTCTCGACGCCGACCAGCTTCGCGGAGTAGCACGCACCCCTCTGAACGTGCCACCTCAGCATGGAGCTGCTCCACCAGGGGCTGCACTGGAGCGCTGGTCATTAGGTGGCAGGACCAGAGGGCGACTGAAGGAGGCGGGAACGTGAGGTAGTCGGGCGGTGTTTCTGGTGCAGCCAGCCCGGAAGCCTATGTCTCCGTCGCGATGGATCCAAGGCACGCGCTGGGAGATGGGCCCAACCGAACCCCATGCCAGGCTGGGCGCTGGACATACACGAAGCCGAGCTCTCCTTTGAGCTGCCGCCGAGCCCTGCCAACATCTCCAACGGCGACAACCTTTGGGTACTGCTAATGTCGCAGGGGAATGCTTATGCCGACCATGGATCACAGGTCAGCCAGGGTGCGGGTACCCCTAGGACCCTCAGGACGGCGGATCCCACGCAGGAGCGTGAAGGACACTAGGAGCAGTGCGGGGGAAGCCCAGCAGTAGGGCCTTCCTCACGCTGCGTGGAGCAGGGCCCTGCCTGGAGGTAGGTTCCCCACTAGGGAAGGCGCCGGCGAGCCCTTTTCCCGGCGGGGGGCCTATGGTCGCCGAGGACACTGCCAGCGTCCCCCTTGCCCCTTGATCTTGTCCTGGTTTCCGGTCTCCCCAATGGTGGTTGGGGGTGGCCCATGGCGGGGTCCTCGTCGGGCGACATGAAGCAAGGCTCCAGCCTCTGAAGGTCTCTGCTCGTGACACTCTCACTTAATAATGAGTGGGGCTGGGTATGCCCCGGAGTCTCCTGAGTGCTGCTCTCGAGCATCACAGGGGGTCCCACCCACGTCCAAGTGGAAGCACCATGCGCCGTGCTGGTCGTCGACACTATCCCCAATGACTATGCCCAGCCAGTGGAAGCACTTAGCTCTGCGCTGGTGAGAAGACTTGAAGACTAGCTAGGCGCCGGACGTGGCCATTTGCTTTTTCCTCCTTTTGTACTTGTTCGCCGCCTTTTTGGAGCAGCTTTGTTCTCGTGCGTTTATAAAAATGGGGGGAGTTTTCTCGTCTTGTGTTGCTCTCTTGCCTTCTGTTCTTGCATTTTTCTGAAACTCGTGGCTACCGCCCTTCCCTCAAGAGCCTCGCAAGTGGGGGCTGGGTGCAGTGTGCATGCTGGGATTGATCGTTTTCCCCGGGGGGGCTTAAGGGTGCGGCCGCTACGCGCGCCCACCTTGCCGCAATCTGGCAGCAGTTCCTCACGAAGCACTCTAGGACAGGCTGCAGGCCCCTTTTGAGGCTCAGGACCTCACGAGCCTGCGGCAGGCTGACCTCAAGAGAAGGAGTGCCGCTGTTACCGCCAGGGCTCACTCGAGACCTTTAGAACCAAAGATAAGTCTTAACAATACCCCGCTGGGGGGCTTGCAGCCCTGTTGGGTCATGCTCCGGGTGCTACTTCAAAAATGTTCCATAATCTCATACATCATAAGGGCCCCCCGCCTTTTCAAAATCCTCTCACGAGGATGCACTCAAGTTTTGTCATACAGGTCAAAGCAAAGGAACACAAGTCTAGCTGGGTGCGCCTTCTTCATCACCTCCGTCCGTGCTGCTAGAGTCATGGCGATAATCCGCCTCATCGTCACTCCCTGTGCCGTCTTCTTCGGCTGCAATCACGGACGTGTCATCCTCCGGAGCAAATTCTGCTACCAGGGCATCCATGTGGTCGTCCACCCACCCGGCCAGATTATCCCGAATAACCGTGGGCACGGGGGCTAGCACAGCATTGAGGTCAAAGTGAGGATCGCGGTTGAGAAGGTGGTTGAAGACACGTGAAGACATGCGCCCAAGAAGAAGACGGCTCCTCTCCGCTACAAGCTCGCGAGTCCTCGTGGCCCGGTCCTCCAGGCGGGTCACGATGTTGGTGAACAAGCTGAGGTGGCTAGCATAATCATCCTCGCGGGTTGGGAGTGCTCTCATCGCAGATGGTTCCCAAGGCGCGGTTAGCTCGGACCCTGAGGTCCTGGAGCATCGGTGCGTGCTCGCGCTGTAGTGTCCAGCGGCGATTCGCCTCATTAGCAGTCTTCTCTACCAAGGATGCGGTATCCTTGATCTTTTGTCGAAGACATGACAGTTCGGTGCGGGCAGATGCCAGGGCAGATTTGGAAGGAATCAGGGCTTCCTGAGAAGCCCTCTCATGCTGCTCCGCAGATTGCAGCTTCGCCTTCAGGATGGACGTCCTACCTTCAAGCTCGGCCTTAAGAAGCTCCAGATCCAGGTGGTGCCCCTCAGCCAAGTCAGCACGCGCCTTCTGCACCCTCTCCTACACCTCCAGCTCGACCTGGGCTTCCCGGGCGGTGACAGTGTCCTTAGTCGCGGCAGCCTGGCGCTTTCTCACCTCCAGCCTCTCCAACGCCATGTTGTGCTCCACAGCCTCCAACATCATGTCTTCATGGCGCCTCAAGAGCTCCACCTCGGCAAAGGCCACCTCGTCTAGTGAGGATCCCAGAAGGACCCGGCGCTCCTCGATTTCCCGCTCGAGGGCCGCGTTTGAAGAAAGGAGCTCCCGTTCTCACTCCTCAGCGGCCTCATGACAGCGGTTGGCGGCCTCAGCCTCCTCCATGGCGCGGGCACAAGCCTCGCGAGAAGTCGCGAGCGAGGCCGCCGCAAGCGCCTCAACCTCGATGCGCTGAAGCCTCCCGAGGTTAATGGCAACCTTCAGCTGCTGCCACTCATGTGCTAGGCGGCGGCCTTCCGCCTCAAGCGTGGTGTCGACATTGGCGAGCTCCCCGCTGAGCTGGATCATTGCACGCATTGCCTCACCAAAGAGCTCGAAGTGCACGGCGCTACACCCACGAGCAAGTGCAAGCGCATCACCAAGGCCCTCTTCGGCCTCGAAGGCTGCCAAGGAGGTGTTGGGTGCCCCGCCTGCTGCTGACCGGGGGCTGGCCGACGCAGCCCCGCAACCTGAAGATGAAGGTTGCCCGAGGGGCGCCCCCTGCCAGTAGCAACAAGAGGAAGGATCGCTAGTGCGTTCCTCATCTCACAAGCTGAGTCGCGGAGAGAAGGAGCAGGGAGCTCGAGTCCAAGGGCCCCTTGCGGCGTCGCGGCAGCCGGAGTCGGCTCCACGCCTTGCACGGGACTAGGGCGCCGGGCGCTGTGTGCTGGCTTCAAGCTGGGATCCTTGGAGGCACTCGCCTCCCGAGGTTTCGCCTTCGCGGAAGCCCTGCAAGGCCCTGGTTAGAAGAAAACGTGTCGCACTGAGGATCAAGAGAAAATGTACTTATTCATCGACGGCCACATATCTCCTCAGCTTCAGCGGCCGACGGGTGCCATCGCTGCAGCACGGAGACCTCTTCCTCTTCAGGAGCGATTCAAGTCTCAGGCGGGGCCGACCGGACGCCAACAAACGATCCTTAGGAGGAGGAGCACTCGGCGGGGCCATCGGGGCAGAGACCCCAGGGCCAGGGGTGCCCGATGGGATCTTCTGGCCTACGGCTCCGGAGCCATCGGTGGGCTCCTCGCCGTCAGCAGCAACTTTAGAGCAATCGCCCTAGGCGTCAGGGGCCTCCACCTCCAGAGCTTGGGGTCGCGTTAGCCCTGCGGCAACCCCCTTCAGGGTTTCAGGATCCCCGACCTCTTGGGCCACCATCGGTACCGAGCCTCCGGAGGAGCCCTCAACAGCTACTGGCCGCGAGCTCTCCCCTGCTTCCACACTTGGGGCGCACACGGCAGGGTCGAGTAGAAGGGGAGACATGAAGACGGGATTCTCATGGGGGCCCTCAAGGCCCCCCAGAAGCAACCCCCACTCATCGAATAAAGGCATCTGCCCCGCGAAGGCCGCCTTGTTCGAGCACTGGTAGAGAAGGCAGCCGCCCCCCGGGAGGTCAGCAGGCTTAGGGTCACCTGTCAGGAGTTTGAGCACCATGCTCAAGGTCCCAGCAGCCAGTGACGACCTCTACAGCCTCATGGGATCGTCGGCGCCCGCAAGGTCCGACATTGGGCAAGAATGGCGCTGAAGGGGAGCGACGCACTGCCTGACGAATTGCTTCACCACCATTGGCACCGTCACCTCCAGCTCTTGCAACCTCGCCAACCTCATCAAGACGAAAGCAAGGCGCCGGTCGGAGAGCTTCTCGTGGCCCCAGCCGGAGCTAGGCAAGGCTGGCGCCCAGGGGTCTAGAGCAGGGGGTTGAATGCGCCGGCATCCACGAGCAGCCACTGCTTACGGAATCCCTTCGCAGCAGGCGAGAGCTCGAAGTCGATTCCCAAACCGGCGATTGCGGCCACAACTTCGAAGGTCGCGCACCCGGAGCATTGGCAAGCATCGACCAACCAGAGCAAGAAGAAATGGCAAAACAGGGCCACGAAAGGGGTAATGCCGACCATGGCCTCACAATGGAAGGCGAAGACAGCAAGGAGGATAACAGAGTGGGTTTCCAGATGCAGCAGATGGATTTGGTCATGCGAGATTACAGCGTTGAAGAAGGGAGAGAAAGGGGGAATCAGACCCGTAAGGAGAGCATGGAGATAGATGGGGATCTCGGTGGCCCTCATCCCACTCACACGCCAAGACGCAGGACGGGCGACCGTCGCCTTCCACTCGTTGGAATCGACCGCAAGGGCATGGCGGACCTTGTCCAACCCTTCCTGGTTGATCACCATCAACTGCTCAAGAGCTGGCTCCAAGGCCGGCGGAGGCTCGGTCGGGCGCATGGCTTCCCCTTCTTCTTCCTCGGATGGGGGGGCATGACGAGCGCCAAAAAGGGGCGACGCGCCGGTGCCAGATCTATGCACGGAGCGGCAAGGTTGGAAAGGAAGAAACGAGGGCCGAGCGCGACAATCTGCAAAGGGCGAGCTGCTCTGACAACGAGCGATGACTAGGCTTGGCGGATATCAAGGCAGCATGGGGAAATGGAGACGCCCACGTCCCATCAATCGCCACGTGTCATCAAGGCCGTTGGCGGTTAGGGCCCGTGGCGCTCCACATTTTCCCTTTAGCTTCACCTTAAAGCTAAGTCCGAGCGCTCCTTGGGCCCGGGGGCTACTGTCGGCGTTCTGGATATGGGGGTATCCAGTCCTGCCTGCCTGCGGCCCACCATGTGGTTACGTTGACGGCCTGGTATGACCCAGCTTCGACATCGACAGCTCAAGACCCTCGCGAGGGGCCAAGCCTCGCGAGGCAGACGACGCCAATACCCCCAAGGGGATCGGCCTCCCCAGGCTGGCTCCCGAAGGGTAGAGAGTTCTATGCAAAGTTAACCTCATGAGGATCAACTGACGTGAGCCATGACAACCAAGGCCAGGTGGGCGCCAGGCAGGCGCCAGGCGGGCGCAGAGCGCAGGTTTCCTCTTCAGTGCAAAGGAGGCAAGCCAGAGGTGTAGAGTCCCAAGGAATTAGCCAAAGGTTTCCATTCTGGTGCAACAAGACCAAGACCACCAGGACAGCATGACGGAGGTCATCACCGAGCCCACCGCAGCGTCACGACCAGAGGCTTTTCGCAGGCGAAGACTACTTTTGTCAGGATAAGTTGTACTGCTGGTCCCCTTTCAAATCCGGCTGTTGTGGGATCCCTTCCCGCCAACATTTGGGAAGAGGACCAAGGCCACTATAAATAGGACTTAGCCACCACCATAGAGAGGCATCTGATTCCGATCTAATTCACCCTCACCCAACCACTTCACCAGCTCTCTCAAGCTCAAGAACACCTCACCTCCTGAGGTCAGTTCATCCACTATACTAGTTCATCCTCAGCCCTCCGAGGCAATCCACCAAAACGCTGGAGTAGGGTATTACACCGCAAGGTGGCCCTAACCAGGATAAACTGTTGTGTCCCTTTGTCTCTTCGAGCTTGACGCGCTAGGCTTAAGAGAATCGCAAGTAGGCAGGCTGGGTAGGTTGAGATCTTCGCACGCACCCGAGAGTTCGAACCTCTCAATGGTTTGCGGAACCCGTAATCCGACAGAGAGGGCTGAATACATAGTATATGTATGTGGAGGGGGCTATATACAATAAGAGAGGGGGAGGGATCATTTACGCAACATATTGATAGACACGGATAGACGGAAGAACTTTACGAGCATACAAGCGCTAGGAAAGAGGGGGTGCATGTTGGAAGTGAAGGAAATATGCCCTAGAGGCAATAATAAAGTTGTTATTTATATTTACTTATATCATGATAAATGTATATTATTCATGGTAGAGTTGTATTAACCAGAAACTTACTACATGTGTGAATACATAGACAAAACATATTGTCCCTAGTATGCCTCTACTTGACAAGCTCGTTAATCAAAGATGGTTATGTTTCCTAACCATGGACATGTGTTTTCATTTGATAAACGGGACCTCATCAATAGAGAATGATGTGATGGACAAGACCCATCCGTTAGCTTAGCATTATGATAGTTACAGTTTTATTGCTACTGCTTTCTTCATGACTTATACATGTTCCTCTGACTATGAGATTATGCAACTCCCGAATACCGGAGGAACACCTTCTGTGCTATCAAACGTCACAACGTAACTGGGTGATTATAAAGATGCTCTACAGTTATCTCTGAAGGTGTCTGTTGGGTTGACATAGATCAAGATTAGGATTTGGCACTCCGTGTATCGGAGAGGTATCTCTCGGCCCTCTCGGTAATGCTCATCACTATAAGCCTTGCAAGAAATGTGACTAATGAGTTAGTTGCGGGATGAAGCATTGCGAACAAGTAAAGAGACTTGCTGGCAATGAGATTGAACTAGGTATGATGATACCTACGATCGAGTCTCGGGCAAGTAACATACCAATTACAACGGGAACAACGTATGTTGCTATGTGGTAATAGTTGTGGGCGATAATAGTCATACTGCTTACCACCAACGTCTTACTTTGATTCGGCGGTATTGTTGGATGAAGCGGCCCAGACCAACATTACATGACCATGTTCATGAGACTAGTTCTACCTACGTGCTTTGCACACAGGTGGCTGGCGGGTGTCTGTTTATCCAAGTTTAGTTGAATCGAGTTTGACTACGGCCGGTCCTTGTTGAAGGTTAAAACATCACACTTGACGAAAAATCATTCTGGTTTTGATGCGTAGGTAAGAATGGTTCTTGCTAGAAGCCCGTAGCAGCCACGTAAAACTTGCAACAACAAAGTAGAGGACGTCTAACTTGTTTTTGTAGGGCTTGTTGTGATGTGATATGATCAAGACATGGTGTGATATAAATTGTTGTATGAGATGATCATGTTTTGTAACAGAGTTATCGGCAACTGGAAGGATCCATATGATTGTCGCTTTATTGTATTAAATGCAATCGCCATGAAATTGCTTTACTTTATCACTAGGCGGTAGCGATAGTCGTAGTAGCAATAGTTGGCGAGACGACAACGATGCTACAATGGAGATCATGACGGTGCTTCGATGATGGACAGATGGAGATCAAAGGCACAAGATGATGATGGCCATATCATGTCACATATTTTGATTGCATGTGATCTTTATCTTTTATGCATCTTATTTTGCTTAGTATGGCGGTAGCATTATAAGATGATCCTTCACTAAATTTCAAGCTATAAGTGTTCTCCCTGAGTATGCACCGTTTCTACAGTTTGTCGTGCTGAGACGCCACGTGATGATCGGGTGTGATAAGCTCTACGTTCACATACAATAGGTGCAAGCCAGTTTTGCACGTGCAGAATACTCTGGTTAAATTTGACGAGCCTAGCATATGCAGATATGGCCTCGGAACACTGAGACTGAAAGGTCGAATGTGAATCATATAGTAGATATGATCAACACAAAGATGTTCACCATTGAAAACTACTCCATCTCACGTGATGATCAGACATGGTTTAGTTGATTTGGATCACGTGATCATTTAGATGACTAGAGAGATGTCTATCTAAGTGGGAGTTCTTAAGTAATATGATTAATTGAACTTTAGTTTGCCATGAACTTAGTCCTGATAGTTTTTGCATGTCTATGTTGTTGTAGATCAATTGCCCATGCTACTGTTCCCTTGAATTTTTATGTGTTCCTTGAGAAAGCTAAGTTCAAAGATATGGTAGCAATTACACAGACTGGGTCTGTAACTTGAGGATTATCCTCATTGCCGCACAGAATAATTATGTCCTTGAAGCACCGCTAGGTGTACCACCTGCGCCAGCAACTGCAGACATTGTGAATGCCCGGCAGTCGCGTGTTCAAGACTACTCGATAGTTCAGTGTGCCATGCTTTACGGCTTAGAATTGGGACTTCAAAGATGTTTTGAACGTCATGGAGCATATGAGATGTTCCAAGAGTTGAAGTTAATATTTCAAGCAAATGCCCGAGTTGAGAGATATGAAGTCTCCAACAAGTTCTGTAGCTGCAAAATGGAGGAGAATAATTCTGTCAGTGAACACATACTCAGAATGTCTGGGTACCATAACCACTTCACTCAACTGGGAGTTAATCTTCCTAATGATAGTGTCATTGACAGAGTTCTTCAATCACTATTACCAAGCTATAAAGGCTTCGTGATGAACTATAATATGCAAGGGATGACGAAAACGATTCCCGAGCTCTTCGCAATGCTAATGGCTATGGAGGTAGAAATCAAGAAGGAGCATCAAGGGTTGATGGTTAACAAAACCACTAGTTTCAAGAAAAAGGGTAAAGGGAAGAAGGGGAACTTCAAGAAGAATAGCAAGCAAGTTGCTACTCCTGGGAAGAAGCCCAAGTCTGGACCTAAGCCTGATACTGAGTGCTTCTACTACAAAGGGACTGGTCACTAGAAGCGGAACTGCCCCAAGTATTTGGCGGATAAGAAGGATGGCAAAGTTAAAGGTATATTTGATATACATGTTATTGATGTGTACCTTACTAATGCTCGTAGTAGCGCGTAGGTATTCGACACTAGTTCTGTTGCTCATATTTGCAACTCGAAACAGGGGCTACGGATTAAACGAAGATTAGCTAAGGACGAGGTGACGATGCGCGTCGGAAATGGTTCCAAGGTTGATGTGATCGCCGTCAGCATGCTACCTCTACATCTACCTTCAGGATTAGTTATAGACCTGAATAATTGTTATTTGGTGCCAACGTTGAGCATAAACATTATATTTGGATCTTGTTTGATGCGAGACGTTTATTCATTTAAATCAGAGAATAATGGTTGTTCTATTTATATGAGTAATATCTTTTATGGTCATGCACCCTTGTTGAGTGGTCTATTTTTGTTGAATCTCGATCGTGGTGATACACATGTTCATAATATAGAAGCCAAAATCTGCAAAGTTGATAATGATAGTCCAACTTATTTGTGGCACTTTCGTTTAGGTCATATTGGTGTAAAGCGCATGAAGAAACTGCATGCTGATGGGCTTTTGGAATCACTTGATTATGAATCACTTGGTGCTTGCGAACCATGCCTCATGGGCAAGATGACTAAAACTCCATTGTCCGGAACAATGGAACGAGCTAATGACTTATTGGAAATAATGCATACCAATGTATGCGGTCCAATGAGTGTTGACGCTCGTGGCGGGTATCGTTATTTTTTGACCTTCATAGATGATTTGAGCAGATATGGGTATATCTACTTAACATAAGTCTGAAACGTTTGAAAAGTTCAAAGAATTTTAAAGTGAAGTGGAAAATCATCGTAACAAGAAAAATAAAGTTTCTACAGTCTGATCGTGGAGGCGAATATTTGAGCTACGAGTTTGGTCTTCATTTGAAACAATGTGGAATTGTTTCGCAACTCACGCCACCTGGAACACCATAGCGTAATGGTGTGCCCGAATGGCATAACCGTTCTTTATTGGATATGGTGCGATCTATGATGTCTCTTACTGGTTTATCGCTATCGTTTTGGGGTTATGCTTTAGAGACGGCTGCATTCACGTTAAATAGGGCACCATCGAAATCCGTTGAGATGACACCATATGAACTGTGGTTTCGCAAGAAACCCAAGTTGTCAATTCTTAAACTTTGGGTCTGCGATGCTTATGTGAAAAAGATTCAACCTGATAAGCTCGAACCCAAATCGGAGAAGTGCATCTTCATAGGATACCCAAAGGAAACTGTTGGGTACACCTTCTATCACAGATCCGAAGGCAATATATTTGTTGCTAAGAATGGATCCTTTCTAGAGAAGGAGTTTCTCTCGAAAGAAGTGAGTGGGAGGAAAGTAGAACTTGATGAGGTAATTGTACCTTTTCCCGAATTGGTAAGTAGTTCATCACAGAAATCAGTTCCAGTGATTCCTACACCAATCGGTGAGGAAGCTAATGATGATGATCATGAAACTTCAGATCAAGTTACTACGGAACCTCGCAGGTCATCTAGAGTGCAGTCCGCACGAGAGTGGTACGGTAATCCTATTCTGGAAGTCATGTTACTAGACCATGATGAACCTACGAACTATGAGGAAGCGATGATTAGCCAGATTCCACGAAATGGCTTGAGGCCATGAAATCTGAGATGGGAACCATGTATGGGAACAAAGTGTGGACTTTGGTGGACTTGCCCGATGATTGGCAAGCCATAGAAAATAAATGGATCTTCAAGAAGAAGACCGACGCTGACGGTAATATTACTGTCTACAAAGCTCGACTTGTTGCGGAAGGTTTTTGACAAGTTTAAGGAGTTGACTACGATGAGACCTTCTCACCCGTAGCGATGCTTAAGTCTGTCCGAATCATGTTAGAAATTGCCGCATTTTATGATTATGAAATTTGGCAAATGGATGTCAAAACTGCATTCCTTAATGGATTTCTTAAAGAAGAGTTGTATATGATGCAACCAGAAGGTTTTGTCGGTCCAAGGGGTGCTAACAAAGTGTGCAAGCTCCAGCGATCCATTTATGGACTGGTGCAAGCCTCTCAGAGTTGGAATAAAAGCTTTGATAGTGTGATCAAAGCATATGGTTTTATATAGACTTTTGGAGAAGCATGTATTTACAAGAAAGTGAGTGGGAGCTCTGTAGCATTTCTAATATTATATGTGGATGACATATTGTTGATTGGAAATAATACATAATTTTTGCATAGCACAAAAGGATACTTGAATAAGAATTTTTCAATGAAAGACCTCAGTGAAGCTGCTTACATATTAGGCATCTAGATCTATAGAGATAGATCAGGACACTTAATTGGACTTTCCCAAAGCACATAACTTGATAAAGTTTTGAAGAAGTTCAAAATGGATCAGTTAAAGAAAGGGTTCTTGCCTGTGTTACAAGGTGTGAAGTTGAGTCAGACTCAATGCCCGACCACTGCAGAAGATAGAGAGAAAATGAAAGTCATTCGCTATGCTTCAGCCATAGGTTCTATCATGTATGCAATGTTGTGTACCAAACCTAGTGTGTGCCTTGCTATAAGTAAAGCAGGGAGGTACCAAGGCAATCCAGGAGTGGAGCACTGGAGAGCGGTCAAGAACAACCTGAAATACCTGAAAACGACTAAGGATATGTTTCTCGTTTATGGAGGTGACAAAGAGCTTATCATAAATGGTTAGGTTGATGCAAGCTTTGACACTGATCCGGATGACTCTAAGTCGCAATCCAGATATGTATTTATATTGAATGGTGGAGCTGTCAGTTGGTGCAGTTCCAAGCAGAGCATCGTGGCGGGATATGCGTGTGAAGCGGAGTACATAGCTGCTTCAGAAGCATCAAATGAAGGAGTCTGGATGAAGGAGTCCATATCCGATCTAGGTGTAATACCTAGTGCATCAGGTCCAATGAAAATCTTTTGTGACAATACTGGAGCAATTGCCTTGGCAAAGGAATCCTGATTTCACAAGAGAACCAAACACATCAAGAGATGCTTCAATTCCATCCGGCATCAAGTCGCGGAGGGAGACATAGAGATTTGCAAAATACATACGGATCTGAATGTTGCAGACTCTTGACTAAGCCTCTTCCACGAGCAAAACATGATAAGCACCAAGACACCATGGGTGTTAGAATCATTACTTTGTAATCTAGATTATTGACTCTAGTGCAAGTGGGAGGCTGAAGGAAATATGCCTTAGATGCAATAATAAAGTTGTTATTTACATTTCCTTATATCATGATAAATTTTTATTATTCATGCTAGAATTGTATTAACCAGAAACTTAGTACATGTGTGAATACATAGACAAAACATAGTGTCCCTAGTATGCCTCTACTTGACTAGCTCGGTAATCAAAGATGGTTATGTTTCCTAACCATGGGCATGTGTTATCATTTGATAAACAAGATCACATCATTAGAGAATGATGTGATGGACAAGACCCATCCGTTAGCTTAGCATTATGATCTTTACAGTTTTATTGCTATTCCTTTCTTCATGACTTATACATGTTCCTCTGACCATGAGATTATGCAACTCTTGAATACCGGAGGAACACCTTGTGTGCTATCAAACATCACAACATAACTGGGTGATTATAAAGATTCTCTACAAGTGTCTCCAAAGGTGTTTGTTGGGTTGGCATAGATCAAGATTAGAATTTATCACTCCGTGTATCAGAGAGGTATCTCTCGGCCCTCTCGGTAATGCTCATCACTATAAGCCTTACAAGCAATGTGACTAATGATTTAGTTGCGGGATGAAGCATTACAGAACGAGTAAAGAGACTTACGGGCAACGAGATTGAACTAGGTATGCTGATACCGATGATCGAATCTCGGGCAAGTAACATACCGATGACAAAGGGAACAATGTATGTTGTTGTGCGGTTTGACCGATAAAGTTCTTCGTAGAATATGTAGGAACCAATATGAGCATCCAGGTTCCGCTATTGGTTATTTACTGGAGATATGTATCGGTCATGTATACATAGTTCTCGAACCCATAGGGTCCCCACGCTTAACGTTCGATGACGATTTGTATTATGAGTTATGTGATTTTATGACTGAAGTTTGTTCAGAGTCCCGGATGAGATCACGGACATGACGAGGAGTCTCTAAATGGTCGAGAGTTAAAGATTAATATATCGGAAGGTTATATTCGGACACCGGAATGGTTCCGGAGTGATTCGGGGTTTTTTTTGAGTATCGGGAGGTTACCAAAACCCCCCGAGGAAGTAGTGGGCCTTCATGGGCCTTAGTTGAAAGGAGAGGAGGGCCGAAAGGGTGCCCCCCCCGCCCTGGCAAGTCCGAATTGGACTAGGGAGGGGGCAGCGCCCCCCCCCCCTCTTTCCTTCTCCCTCTCTTCCTCCTTCCCTCTCTCCCCCTGTTGGAAAATGAAGGGGTGTGCAACTAGGATTGGCAATCCTAATTGGACTCCCCCTATGGTGCGCCCCTCCTGGCCACCGGCCTCCTCCTCTCCCTCCTTTATATACGTGGCCAGGGGGCACCCAAAAGCACAACAGACAATCTCTTAGCCGTGTGCGATGCCCCCCTCCATAGATTAACACCTCGGTCATATCGTCATAGTGCTTAGGCAAAGCCCTGCGCCGGTAACTTCATCATCACCATTGCCACGACATCTGCTGACAGAACTCTCCCTCGTCCTCAACTAGATCAAGAGCATGACGTACGGCATCGTGCTTAATATGTGCTTAACACGGAGGTGCCGTACGTTTGGTACTTGGATTGGTTGGATCGTGAAGACGTTCGACTACATCAACCGCGTTACTAAACGCTTATGCTTTCGGTCTAAAAGGGTACATGGACACACTCTCCCGTATCGTTGCTATGCATCTCCTAGATAGATCTTGTGTGATCGTAGGATCTTTTTGGAATTACTACGTTCCCCAACAGTAAGATGATGCGAGAGGCCAACTAGGTGAAGACAAGGAAGGAGTACAATTGCGAGATCGATAATTAAAGAGAGGGGAAAATAACATGTGTGGGCTAGAAAAAGCGGAAGGCATGGATGATGACACGAGGAGGGGCAATTAATGTGTATGGTAGGCAGTCCTGTGTAGAGAGGATGTGGTTTGGTCATGTGTGCATGGGTAAATAGGGGGAGACTTAACTAGATATATATAGATCGTACATTTTGTGTGGGGAAATAGAGAGAGACCTGGCAACACATAGAGGGAAATCGATTGGTGCACATGCATGCATGTGTCAAAGATAAAGACACCTGGAGTGACGAAGAGAGGGGGAGGTGTGTGTGTGGTGGGGGGAGGTGGTGCAGCTAGCTTGTGACACCGTACGAGTGCAAGATGGATAACAACAAAGGGGGCGACAGTGCCGCATGCCTCAGAGTTAGGGCGGGAGGGACTATGTGTGTACATGTTTGTGTGTCGTTGGCAGGCCTAGCTAGCTAGAGGGTATATCGATCAGTGTGTGCTAGAAAGACGGAGACGTAGGGAGATCGTGGGAGACCAACCTAAAGAACAAGAACATGTGTGCGTGATGTAGAGGATGCAGAGTGGTGGGGAGTGCGTGCATATAGGCATGCACGATAGGAAAGTTATTGGTATCCATGAAGGGAGGAGTGTGTGTGTGTGTGTGTGTGTGTGTGTGTGTGTGTGTGTGTGTGCGTGTAAAAACCTCACAGAGATGATAATCAGTATAAAACTGGATTCAAATATTTGAATAAGAGCTCATGATGTTTATAACTCATGCATGCATGAATATAATGCAAATATGCCTCGTGTGGAATTAAACGTGATATATACTATATTCACATCGAACAAAGCCAAATCGATTTGAATTTGCAAAACCGGTGGCAGGCATCATCTGACCACATTGCATCCGTGCATGGACATAACTATTCGAATTTGAGACAATGCGTGGCTTTCAAAGCTAATATCTAAATGTTGTGTTTGTGGGCAGGGGATGCATTGTTGTGTGTGTTAAACACGTTATACATATGAAAACAGGGTTTAGATTATTCTGAACATCTCGCTACCTAGACCAATGTATTGTGATTTGAATTCAACATAAAATGGATACACATATTTGAATTGGAGATCGTATGGTACATATAGTTCATATTTAAATATGATTACTACTATATGCATGTTTTCTGTTATCAAGATAATATTTAAATGATGGTATAAGTTGACAATAATCGTATTCAAATAGGGTAAATTGATTCAAATTTAGTCCACATGTTAGATGACAAGATGTATTCAAAGGGTGGAGTAAAATGTTCATATAAACGGAAGATCAAAATGTGGGACTACATCCATTATAAACTGCAAGATCACCTAACGGTATATTCGAACTCAACATAACATGGATTCAAAAATTGAAATTCGAGATCCTGGCATTTGTAATCATATAAAACGAGACATGACTCTTTAGTGGGAGTTGAGTTGGTTTTTGTTATTGTTGAGGGAAGTGTGAATTGATTTGGCACTGTACAGGCTAATCTTGTTCTCCCGAATTTTTCTAGATTTTTCTTGTAGTTTTTCAATGGCATTCGTAGCAATATAGTAAAAGGGGACATGACTCTCTTGTGTCTTGTATGAATTGTATTTTTTTATTGTACAAGTTAAGTTTGTTCTATGGAACATGGAATCTGCGCCTTGTTATCTGGAAATTTTCAAGCTAGAGTATCTCTTGTCTCTTCTGCTGTGAAACTCCCGCCTCTTCAACCCGTGTCACGCCTTGTTATCCTGAAATTTCGACGCACGCAAAAACTCCCTCCTCACCTGAAATCGGTTGCATAGCCCAGACATGCAAAATGCCCCTTCTACCCCTCAGCCGGAATTGCCGCCTCAACATCGCGTAGTCAAAACCGGTGGGGGTACATTCGTAACTTACCCCATATTTCGGACAAGCGCGCCCATAAGCCTTGGCTCCCCTACCTTCCCCTTCATTCCCCCCATTGGTACACCGAGACCGCTAAAACCCGCAAAACCCCGTTCTCCTCCGTCGGCCTCCCAACCGCCGCTCAGTCGGAGCCTCTTCCCCAACAACGTCCATAGCAACAGCTCGACATCCCTCATCCACCACACTAGATGAGGATCTGTCGGTGTTCTCGTCGTCCCGCTGGTTCAGCCGCCCCGTCATCCACCTCCAAGGAGCTGCCCCGATGTTTGCCTCGTCTATCGCACCACGTCCATCCCTACAGCATCATCTTCACCTGTCCGACCGGAACTTCAACATCCTAACCAATTCCTCCGATGAAGCTGAGGCCTACTCGGCGCCACCAAGGAGGTTCTGCACTAACCGCTGCATTTTATCTTTTATTAGATCTCATGGGGTTGCCGTTGCTCAATACCGAGCATCCATCACGGGTCTTCATCGATGGCACCGTCGCCGGCCACTTCCTCCATGGCATCTCTCCCCCATGTCGTTGCTTCCTTGGCAGGTGACTTCCACACCTTCACTAGCTGCTGCTGCTCCGGTTCTCGCTCACACTGCTGATGTTGCTGCTCCGGCTCTCGCTCGCACTACGGCTCTACTCTTTATGTCGATCGCGCTACTGCTCTGCTCTTGCTTTCGTTCGTGCTACTGCTTTGCTCTGCTCTTGCTATCAGTCGCGCTGCTGCTCTACTCCTACTTTCATTTGTCCTACTGCTCTGCTATGCTCTTGCTAGCGGTCGCGCTGCTGCTCCGCTCTTTCTCTCGTTCGTGTTGTTGCTCTGCTCTGATCTACTCTGCTCTTGCTCTCGCTCGCACTGCTACTGCTGCTACACGACCTGCGGTAGCTACAGAAGTTGCTTATTTAGCACTCGCTTGCGATGTTGTTGCATGAGCTGCTCTCTGCTTGTGTGTTCCCTACTCGAGCGGCTGCTGATTTAGATCATTGCTTCTCTGCTACCAGTGCTCGAACGACTTAAACTTCTATTGCAGTGCTCCTCTACTAGTTCAATAAGTTTCATCAGTAAAATTCAGTTTTGATAGTAAAATTCAGTTTCGACTGTAAAGTTCAGTTTCTATAGTTAAGTTCAGAGTCAACAGTATTTACAACATCTATTAGAGTGGCCACGGCATGGATGATGCATTTTAAATCTAGCACTTTTTGGTGATGTATTTTACATCATCTATTGCAAATGCTATTAGAATCCCACTTCAGATTAACGTTGTCTGTCTTGTCCTGCTTCAGCCTCCCTATCGTACACCTCACCGGAGCTGCTCCAACAACGGAACCGTCCATCACAGCATAGCACTACCCTCAGTGCCGTCTCCAGAGGCATCAGATCTTGTTCCCCACCTCTGACGGTCACACCAGCATCACCATCCTCCACGTCTGACCCAATGATGCTGAGGTCGACAAGGCTACGCCAAAGAGGTTGTACACTTGTTGCATCACTCTTTTACTCTACATTCATGTCGATCCCTCAGGGATTTTCTGGTTCAAAGCAGTTGGAAATCTACAAAGAAATTAATCATGGTCACAAAGTTAACAGGGAGAAAACTAAATGCTCTTTTGAACCACAAATTAAATTGGTTTAGCAAGGTATCCATTATATGATATTCATGTGGACCTAATAAGCTGACAAAAAATTTCGAGGGCAGGCTTCGGCCTGTTGAAGACTGCCTACTAGAATCACCACTGGTTTAAAGAAAAAATGAAGGAAAACATAGGAATTGGAAACTATCCTATGGTACTACTATTGATGCATTTGGTTAGAAGGAATGGAGCAAAGTAAAACTTGAGGATTTTTTTCCTTTGGTGTCTCTTTCAAAGAAAAATTGTAGGAATTTTAATATCCACTTGGACGTCCTTTCCAAATTAATATGCATGAAGAACAGGACTAAGTGCATTACTGGCGTAATAAGATTATTATTTTACAATTTCATGTGGTTTGACTTTAATTTGACCATGTTTCTCCATTCCTGTGTTCTTCCAATTCATGTGAACCAAACACCCAGGTTGACAGAAATCCTGTGTTTGCAAATGCTCTATTTTGCATGTGCATTCCTATCCTATTCATGTGTTTTTCCTGTCCCTGCATTTTTAGAATCCTCCAATTCTAAGGAGCCCTTATAGATTTACTTCATTTTCAGATAGGAGACAAAGAAAACCGTGTGTCTTTTGTCCCGCTCCTGCCATGCTGTCATCCACCCCACCTGAGGTGCACCATTGACGGAAGCGTCCACCATAGCAGAGATCCCCCTGCAGACCTTCTTTTTCCGCCTCAGGTCATCATCCTCATTGCTGGCAGCCACGCCAACTGCATTACCGTCATCGACCGAGCAGATGAACCTGAGGACCACATAGTTCCTGAAGAGAGGTCACACTCTTTCGTGTCTTCTTACATTATACATTGATTATTATTACCTGCTTGTTTATCATCCTGTTCACCTCTTAGGCCTGAGTCAGGTCCAAACTAGTGTTCAAACTTGAGTTTTAAAATGCCCATGGGGCACATATCGAGGCATTAACAAATATTATCTCTGTCTACTATCTGGTTCCTCTCGGGTCTTCTATGTTGTTCATGTTGGGTGGGTAACAAATAGTAGAGGATCCATTGTCTATCTTTTTAAACTGAAGCTATCATCTGCCTGCTATCATTAGTTTTGGATCTATCCACTCGTTTTCTACCATCAGTCTTGATTTCTGCATGCACCCCTTAGGCCTTACATAATCTAACTATGTTTTTTTTAATTATGCATGCCAGTTATTGTATACAATCGTACTGAAAATGTAGAGAAAAAGAGAAGACCGTTGTGTGGGAATATAATGTCATGCAGACACCGCTCCATGGTGGGTGTAGTGGGGGGCCCCTCCCCCATTCCAGATTGTATTCCAGAGGAAGGAAACTAATCAAAGGGGGATTCAGAGCGAGCCGACCACTCTTATTTACCGCCTGAGGTGTTTTCTCTAACCTGGCATGATGATGGCGGTCATATCATGCATAGCGCCTCGCATTGCTTACTTTATACATCTTATATGTCATTAGCTTAGTTTAGATTTGCTTTGTGTGAATGCCACCTGTTTGGTTTCTATATCATATATGTGAATTGTGCAATGCCATCTTGTCTAGATAGGCATCATATACGTGAATCATGCAATGTCATCCTATTTAGCCAGCAATCGTATATGTGAATTGTATTGTGCCATACTATTTTCTCCATCATGTATTCCATTTGTCAACAATGTTTGTACATACATCTACTCTTCCTCTGCATCAGCCATTTGAGTCGGTGATGGGAAAATCAGGAGTGAAAACAAGGCCTTCTGAGCCCTTAGATGACCCTTTACGGTGGATGCCACGTGTCGGTTACCCTTGACGAAAACACTTCCATGACCCGCGATTTATCGTCATGGAAGTGGTGATGTCTACTACGCAACTTTATCCTTATAGACGTTGTTGGGCCTCCAAGTGTAGAGTTTTGTAGGACAATAGCAAATTTCCCTCAAGTGGATGACCTAAGGTTTATCAATCCGTGGTAGGTGCAGGATGAAGATGGTCTCTCTGAAACAACCCTGCAACCAAATAACAAAGAGTATATTGTGTCCCCAACACACCCAATACAATGGTAAATTGTATAGGTGCACTATGGTGAAGAGATGGTGATACAAGCGTAATATGGATAGTAGATATAGGTTTTTGTAATCTGAAAATATAAAAATAGCAAGGTAACTAGTAATAAAAGTGAGCGAAAACTGTATTGCAATGCTTCAAAACAAGGCCCAGGGTTCATACTTTCACTAGTGCAAGTTCTCTCAACAATGATAACATAATTGGATCATATAACAATCCCTCAACGTGCAACAAAGAGTCACTCCAAAGTCACTAATGACGGAGAACAAACCAAGAGATTATTGTAGGGTACGAAACTGTGACAGCCTGGTTTTTGCCCTCTCCTCTTTGCTTGATTTTCAGTTGAGTTGGTTTTGAATTTGGAGTTTTGAATCATTTCATTTGGACTTAACCACTTGGGTACCCCTTGATTTTCACCCAAGTGTTCCCTCTCCTCCTCACAACCATCATTTCACCCCTGGCCCAACCCAAAAATATTGGTTGGAATATTTTTCTTTAATGAAAAATATTCATTTTGACCTCCAAAACCCTAGCTAACCCTTTGAGCTCCAAAGCAACCCTAATGTTTCTTGCCCCAAAAATCCTGAGAAAAATCCAAATTATTCTTTGGACCCTAGGGCACCTTTCTGAGCAAAAATATTTCACCTCTCTTTGGAATATTTTGGCTACAGAAAATAAAGTCATTTCTGGACAGAAATGGTAGTTTCTACAGCAACTACCTTTTTACTAGCTCCATTGTAGCTGGTTTTTCCTGTGCCCATTTACCTTAGTAAGTGTAAAGCTAAACCCCAAAGCTCAGCCCTTGACTCTCAGTGGTTTGACCACAGTAACTCTCCAAAGTTACTGACCATTAACTTGTCAGCAGCACAAAGTTATTTCTACTTCACCTGGATCTTAGCCAAATCGTGGTAACAGCTCAGTTAACTAAGGACTACACGCGAGACATCTTTGTTAGTGCATAGGGTGGCCTGATCTCATGGTTCATGCGGTGACCGCGTTCGTCAGAGCGTGCTGGCATGCCAAACACGCGCTCTACTTGCCGCCAGACGCTCTGTTGAGCGCGTGCTCGCTACCCAGCTAGCCAGAGCATGCCACATCTCGCCACCATCCTCGTATCCACCTCCATAACTCCCCCCTGACGCTCGCCGATGCCGAAGCTCGCCGCAGCGAGCACGTGCACGGTCCGTCCAACAGCACATTGCGCGGCGCAATGTGCTCGTCGCTTCCCCCTCGCTCTTGTGCTCGTCCAAGCCCACACACAGTTCATGCATGACCTCCATCAACTTCTCCCCCTCTCTCTGGCGCCGTTCGTCACCGGGCGCCGTGGACAGGTGTCCTGCGGCCGAGCCCGAGCCCTCCTTGTCGCCCGCCTATAAAAGCAGCCACCCCCAGCCTCTTGGAGCACTCGTAGCCACTCCAACACCCTCCTAGCACTAGTAGAAATCACAGCCGGGCCGGGCAGGCCACGGGCTGCCGTCCAGAAGCCGAGCTCGTCGGCGATCCCCTCTGGATCGTTCCCGTAACTCCGGTCCCTCCCAAGCCAAGGCGACCCCGACAGGGCCTCTGCCTCTCCTTCGTGAAGCCAACCCACCCCACTGGGGCCCCTGGAGCCGCCCCAAGCCGCCATTGTCTTCATCTCCGGCAACCTCCGCCCTCTGGCTCTGCTGGAGAGGTCGATTCCGACGCCGTCCGGTCACCGCTAGCTACGCTACGGGTACGGGCAGGTGCGCAAACATCTCCTCCGTCGATCCCTCCCTCTCATTTGACTCCAAGAAGTCCCATCGCCGGCGTGTGCTCCGGTGAAGCGCCGCCTCCCTCTGTTTCCCTCTCCCCTCCCTCTGTCCTAACTAGCGGGGCCTGCTAGTCAGCCACTCATTATGCGCGTGAAGCGGTATGAGTGGTGGCGCCCCGAAAGTTTACGCTTTCGACATCACCCCGCCCCCTGTTTATTTATTTCAAATTCATTTAAATTCCACAAACCTTCAAACAGCCACAACTTTTTACCTGGATGTCCAAATGCATTGATTCTTTTGGCATTGTGTTCTTTGACCAAAAATCTAATAGCACGCAAGAGATGGGATTTTTCCTTGCTGTCTAGACTTTTTGGTAATTTTCAGAAGGTTTCTTGATGTTTTATTTTTGTGGTTTTGATTATTTTCAGAAGAGCCAGCTTGTCTTGAGGATCACTAGGAGCTTTGTGAACCTCATCAGCACTAAGGCAAGCCACAGCAACATTTTCATAGTGCCACTTCAATATTTGTGATTTTTCTACTTGAACTCATTATTATTCATGCATTTAAATTATTTATATGATATTTATATTCTGTCAAAATGCTTGTGATGTTAAAATGCTAGATTTACAGAAAGTTTGAAGTAAAACTTGTTGATAAGCTAAGAAGAAATTAGTGATGAGTAAAGATAAATGACAAGGTCATGGAGTTTAATAATTAGTTTAATTATTATTCTTGCATGATGAAAAATGATGATATTGTTAGAAATGATCCTGGAATAAGTGAGGTTTGATCTTAACCAGAGAAGTATCTTGAGTTGATAATGGCTCCGTGGGAGCGTGGTTGATTTAGTTATTTTTATGGTTATGTGATGCATGGGTAGTGTGCATAGCATGGCATTGTGACACCGGTTGTTTTCATTTTAAGTTGAACCTAATAAATAACTCAACTTGAATATGTTGTTGACCGGGTCATGGTGCCGCTAAAACGAGTCTTTCCCAGTGCAACAACATTTGCCTGTATGGGACGGCCTTAATGCATTTCATTGTCGTGCCTCTGGTCGGTGCCTCCATTTAGGGAAGGTTATGGGCGTGTTGTACCCTAGCCCGGTAGGCAAGCATAACCTTGTGAGCCCGTTGTTAAGTTAAGTTTTGGTACCGGGTCCCAGCGTGTATCGTGGCCACGACGGTGGTCGAGGTGTCTGGAGGTAGACACGGGGCCACCCAGGACTAGCCTAATGGGGACTGAGTCGGAATGGTTGGGAGAGTGTCATGACAATGAAATGGTTTTGTCGGAATGTCGTTGGTCCACCCGAATGGGAGTGCGAGGCCATGTGTTCCGTAGTGTGGGTACAGTGTACTAACCTCTGCAGAGTGTTTTAATCTATCGATAGCCGAGTCCACAGTTATGGACACACTCGAAAGTAGGGTACACCATGGGTTAACACTTCATAAAATTTGCACACTAAGTTTGTACTGAGGATGGCAGTGATGCCATCGTGTTGAGCTGGACCATGAGTTGGTCAGGTGGTGATCGCCCTAAGGATCACGGGCCATGAGTTTGTTGGGTTGTGGTCCCCGTAAGGATCACAAATGTGTTTTAGCGATTATTATGTTTGTGGTCTGGAGATGATCATGTCCGGTAAGCAAGTCCGGGGAACGAGTACCTGTTGAGCATAGTCACATCATGTTGAATATATGGTTGCATTGTCGATTAAATGGTTAAATATCATGATATCGTTTTTCATTATGTTTATGCTTGTTGTGAGCTTGCAAGTACATTCAATGTACTAACCTGGTGTGTCATCCCAGATTTGAGGAAAGTCTCGTTGGGAAGGAGTGCTGTCTGAGTCTAGGCCGTGTCCACATCGGTGTCCCTGTGCTATGGAGTCCCGCTACGATGTTGTTCCGCTGCCGAGTAGTTGTCATGATCGAGGCCCCTTTATGTTCACTAAATAATGTACATATTGTTCAGCCACACCGTGTGTGCCGCTTGGCCTCGCTAACTATTGTAATATAAACTATGCTCCACTAGCATGAATAAAACGGTTGTTTTTCTGTACCAAGATGTTGTATGTTGCCAGAAGGCAAGGTATCTGGGCTGGCAATGCAAGGTAAACTGGTCGCTCTGAGCCAGGGTGCCACAGAAACCACCTCAAAGTTATTCTTTCCGGTCAATCCATTGGGCTATTCCTATAATTGTCACAAACAACCCTAGAGTTTGTAGTAAAACAACACCTTAAGACACACATCAACCAAAACCCTAACGTCACCTAGATACTCCAATGTCACCACAAGTATTTGCGGGTATGATTATACGATATGCATCACACAATCTCAGATTCATCTATTCAACCAACACAAAGAACTTCAAAGAGTGCCCCAAAATTTCTACCAGATAGCCAAGACGAAAACGTGTGCCAACCCCTATGCATAAGTTCACAAGGTCACATAACCCGCAAGTTGATCACCAAAACATAAATCAAGTGGATCACGTGAATATCTCATTGTCACCACAGATAAGCACATGCAAGACATACATCAAGTGTTCTCAAATCCTTAAAGACTCAATCCGATAAGATAAGTTCAAAGGGAAAAATCAATCCATTACAAGAGGTAGAGGGGGAGAAACATCATAAGATCCAACTATAATAGCAAAGCTCGCGGTACATCAAGATCGTGCCAAATCAAGAACACGAGAGAGATAGAGATTAAGCACATAGCTATTGGTGCATACCGTCAGCCCCGAGGGTGAACTACTCCCTCCTCTTCATGGAGAGTGCCTGGGTGATGAAGATGGCCACCGGTGATGGATGCCCCTCCGGCAGGGTGCCAGAACAGGGTCTCGATTGGTTTTTGGTGGCTACATAGGCTTGCGGAGGCAGAACTCCTGATCTTGGTTCTGTTCTAGAAGTTTACATATTTATAGGGATTTTTGGCATCAGTTTCATGTTAGGGGGTCCCCGAGTCAGCCACAAGGTAGGGGGCACCCCTGGGGGGTAGGGCGTGCCCTCCACCCTCGTGCTTGGCTCGGGGCTCTTCTGGCCCAACTCTTGTGATTCGGGGGCTTCTTCTAGTCCATAAAAAATCTCCATAAATTTTCAGGTCAATTGGACTCCGTTTGGTATTTCCTTTTCTGCAATACTCAAAAACAAGGAAAAAACAGAAACTGGCACTGGGCTCTAGGTTAATAGGTTAGTCCCAAAAATCATATAAAATAGCATGTAATTGCATATAAAACATCAAAAACAGATAATATAATAGCATGGAACAATCAAAAATTATAGATATGTTGGAGACGTATCAAGCATCCCCAAGCTTAATTCCTGCTCGTCCTCGAGTAGGTAAATGATAAAAACAGAATTTTTGATGTGGAATGCTACCTAACATATTTATAAATGTAATCTTATTTATTGTGGCAAGAATATTCAGATCCATAAGATTCAAAACAAAAGTTTAAAATTGACATAAGAACAATAATACTTCAAGCATACTAATAATGCAATTATGTCTTCTCAAAATAACATGGCCAAAGAAAGCTTATCCCTACAAAATCATATAGTCTATCTATGCTCCATATTCATCACACAAAATACTCAAATCATGCACAACCCTGATGACAATCCAAGCAATTCTTCCATACTTTTGATGTTCTCAAACTTTTTCAACTTTCACGCAATACATGAGTGTGAGCCATGGATATAGCACTATGGTGGAAGAGAATATGGTGGTTGTGGAGAAGACAAAAAGAAGGAGATAGTCTCACATCAACTAGGCGTATCAACGGGCTATGGAGATGCCCATCAATAGATATCAATGTGAGTGAGTAGGGATTGCCATGCAATGGATACACTAGAGCTATAAGTTTATGAAAGATCAAAAAGAAACTAAGTGGGTGTGCATCCAACTTGCTTGCTCATGAAGACATAGGGAATTTGAGGAAGCCCATTGTTGGAATATACAAGCCAAGTTCTATAATGAAAAATTCCCACTAGTATATGAAAGTGACAAAATAGGAGACTCTCTATCATGAAGATCATGGCGCTACTTTGAAACACAAGTTTGGAAAAGGATAGTAACATTGTCCCTTCTCTCTTTTTCTCTTTTTTTTTCTTTTTTTCCTTTTTATTTCTTTCTTTTCCTTTTTTTTCTTGTCCTTTTTTTCTTTGGCTTCTTTGGCCTCTTTTTTTTATTTCCTCACATGGGACAATGCTCTAATAATGATGATCATCACACTTCTATTTACTTACAACTCAAAAAATTACAACTCGGTACTTAGAACAAAAATATGACTCTATGTGAATGCCTCTGGCGGTGTACCGGGATGTGCAATGAATCAAGAATGACATGTATGAAAGAATTGTGAACGGTGGCTTTGCCACAATTATGATGTTAACTACATGATCATGCAAAGCAATATGACAATGATGAAGCATGTCATAATAAACGGAATGGTGGAAAATTGCATGGCAATATATCTAGGAATGGCTATGGAAATGCCATAATAGGTAGGTATGGTGGCTGTTTTGAGGAAGGTATATGGTGGGTGTATGGTTCCGGCGAAGGTTGCGCGGCACTAGAGAGGATAGCAATGGTGGAAGGGTGAGAGTGCGTATAATCAACATTAGTCATAAAGAACTCACATACTTATTGCAAAAATCTATTAGTCATCGAAACAAAGTACTACACGCATGCTCCTAGGGGGATAGATTGGTAGGAAAATACTATCACTCATCCCCGACCGCCACTCATAAGGAAGACAATCAATAAATACTTCAAGCTCCAATTTTGTTACATAACGGTTCACCATACCTGCATGCTATGGGACTCACAAACCTTAACACAAGTATTTATCAAATTCAAAACTTCTCACTAGCACGACTCTAATATCGCCATCTTTATATCTCAAAACAATCATAAGGAATCAAACTTCTCATAGTATCCAATGCACTTTATATGAAAGTTTTTATTATATCCCTCTTGGATGCCCATCATATTAGGACTAAATTCATAACCTAAGCAAATTACCATGCTGTTTTAGACTCTCAAAATAATATAAGTGATGCACATGAGAGTTCAACAATTTCTTCAGAATAAAACCACCGCCGTGCTCTAAAAAGATATAAGTGAAGCACTGGAGCAAATGACAAACTACTCCAAAAGATATAAGTGAAGATCAATGAGTAGTCGAATAATTATGTAACTATGTGAAGACTCTCTAACATTTAAGAATTTCAGATCCTGGGATTTTATTCAAGAAGCTATCAAAACAAAATAAATTACATTGCAAGGATAGCATATATCATGTGAAGAACCAATAACTTAGACTCAACCAAAACTGACCGATAGTTGTCGAAGAAGAAAGGTGGGATGCCAACCGGGGCATACCCAAGCTTAGATGCTTGAGAATTCTTGAAATATTAATTAGGGATGCCTTGGGAATCCCCAAGCTTGAGCTTTTGTGTCTCCTTAATTCCTTTTATATCACGGTTTCCCTAAATCTTAAAAACCTCATCCACACAAAACTCAACAAGAACTCGTGAGATAAGTTAGTATAAATCAAGGCAATAACTTTAGCATTCTCTACTGTAGCAAATCACTAAAATTATTATTTTATATTGCCTAATAAATTCCTCTGCATATTTAACACTCCGATCCTCAAATAGAATCATTAAACAAGCAAACATATGCAAACAATGCAAACATAACAGCAATCTGTCTAAACAGGACAGTTTATAAAGAATGCAAGATGAATCATACTTCCCTAACTCCAAAAATTCTGAAAAATTACCACATTGTAGAAAATTTATTGTTACTCATCGTGTCAAAATTTCAAGATTTTATCATGTTTTGAATATTCACCAATATTCAAAAAATATCAGCAAACTTTCTGTTTTCGAAACAGCAACGTATAGACTTGGAAAATAAGCATGGTAAAGGCTACACTTGACCCTTTATTGAACTAAAAGATATAAAACATGTCTCTGAATAACAGCAAGCAAATATAAACAAAAGAAAATTATGCTCCAAGCAAAACACATATCATGTGGCGGATAAAAATATAGCCTCAAG
Organism: Triticum aestivum; assembly: GCF_018294505.1. Lineage (NCBI taxonomy): Eukaryota > Viridiplantae > Streptophyta > Magnoliopsida > Poales > Poaceae > Triticum > Triticum aestivum. The sequence continues at coordinate 561,743,607 of NC_057798.1, forward strand.
TAAATTTACCAATGAACGAAGACGAAAGAGGGGATGCCATCCGGTGCATCCCCAAGCAAAGTTGCTTGGTTGTACTTGAATATTACCTTGGGGTTCCTTGGGCATCCCCAAGCTTAGGATCTTGCCACTCCTTATTCCGTAGTCCATTGAAACTTCACCCAAAACTTGAAAACTTCACAACACAGAACTCAACAGAAAATCTTATGAGCTCCATTAGTATAAGAAAATAAATCACCACTTAGGTACTATTGTTAACTCATTCTAAATTAATATGGGTGTTATATATACTGTATTGCAACTTATCCATGGTTCATACTCTCCAATACTACTCATAGATTCATCAAAATAAGCAAACAAGACATAAAAACAGAATCTGTCAAAAACAGAACAGTCTGTAGTAATCGGAAACTTTCCATACTTCTGTAACTCCAAAAATTCTGAAAAATTAGGAAAATCTAGTCAATTTGTATATAAATCTTGTGTAAAAAATTCATATCAAAATCACGTTCCAGTGAATTTTCAAATTTCCTGGACTGAGCGCAAAAGTTTCTGTTTTTGCACAGAATCAAGTTAACTATCACCATAGACCATCCCAAAGGTCTTACTTGGCACTTTATTGAAACAAAAGCTATAAAACATGATTAATACAGTAGCCTAATCATGTGGACACACAAAAACAGTAGGGGTAAATATTGGGTTGTCTCCCTGTTAAGCGCTTTTCTTGAATGCCTTTCTAGCTAGGCATGATGATGTCAATGATGCTCACATAAAAGATAAGAATTAAAACATAAAGAGAGCATCGTGAAGAATATGACTAACGCATTTAAGTCTAACCCACTTCCTATGCATAGGAATTTTGTGAGCAAACAACTTATGGGAACAAGAATCAACTAGCATAGGAAGGTAAAACAAGCAAAACTTCGAGATTTTCAACACATAGAGAGGAAACTTGATATTATTGCAATTCCTACAAGCATATATTCCTCCCTCATAATAATTTTCAGTAGAATCATGAATGAATTTAACAATATAACTATCACATAAAGTACTCTTTTCATGATGCATAAGCATCGAATTTTTATTACTCTCCGCATAAGCAAATTTATTCTCCTTCATAATAGTGGGAGCAAACTCAACAAAATAACTATCATGTGAGGCATAATCCAATTGAAAATTAAAATCATGATGACAAGTTTCATGGTTATCATTATTCTTTATGGCATACATGTCATCACAATAATCATCGTAGATAGCAACTTTGTTCTCATAATCAATTGGAACCTCTTTCGAAATAGTGGATTCATCACTAAATAAAGTCATGACCTCTCCAAATCCACTTTCATAATTATCACAATAAGATTCAACACCCTCCAAAATAGTGGGATCATTACTTCCTAAAGTTTACACTCATCCAAACCTACTTTCATCAATATAATCATCATAAATAGGAGGCATGCTTTCATCTCATCAAACCTTGGGGGACTAAAAATATCATATTCATCAAACATAGCATCCCCAAGCTTGTAGCTTTGCATATCATTAGCATCATGGATATTCAAGGAATTCATACTAACAACATTGCAATCATGCTCATCATACAAAGATTTCATGCCAAACATTTTATTGCATTCCTCCTCTAGCAATTGAGCACAATTATCAGAATTCTTATTTTCATGAAAGATATTAAAAAGATGTAGCATATGAGGCAACCTCAATTCAGTTATTTTGTAGTATTCTATTATAAACTAAACTAGTGATAAAACAAGAAACTAAAAGATTTGATTGCAAGATCTAAAGATATACCTTCAAGCACTAACCTCCCCGACAACGGCACCAGAAAAGAGCTTGATGTCTACTGTGCAACTTTATCCTTGTAGACATTGTTGGGCCTCCAAGTGCAGAGTTTTGTAGGGCAGTAGAAAATTTCCCTCAAGTGGATGACATAAGGTTTAGCAATCCATGGGAGGCGTAGGATGAAGATGGTCTATCTCAATCAACCCTACAACCAAATAACAAAGAGTCTATTGTGTCCCCAACACGCGCAATACAATGGTGAACTGTATAGGTGCACTAGCTCGGCAAAGCGATGGTGATACAAGCGTAATATGGATAGTAGATATACGTTTTTAAAAACAACAAGGTAACTAGTAATGCAAGTGAGTGAAAACGGTATTGCAATGCTTCGAAACAAGGACTAGGGTTCATACTTTCACTAGTGCAAGTTCTCTTAACAATGATAACAAAATGGATCATATAACTATCCCTCAACATGCAACAAAGAGTCACTCCAAAGTCACTAATGGCAGAGAACAAACAAAGAGATTATTGTAGGGTACAAAACCACCTCAAAGTTATTCTTTTTGATCAATCCATTGGGCTATTCCTATAAGTGTCACAAACAGCCCTAGAGTTCGTAGTAAAACAACACCTTAAGACACACATCAACCAAAACCCTAATGTCACCTAGATACTCTAATGTCACCACAAGTATTGACGGGTATGATTATATGATATGCATCACACAATCTCAGATTCATCTATTGAACCAACACAAAGAACTTCAAAGAGTGCCCCAAAGTTTCTACCGGAGAGTCAAGACAAAAATGTGTGCCAACCCCTATGCATAAGTTCACAAGGTCACAGAACCCGCAAGTTGATCACCAAAACATACATCAAGTGGATCACGTGAATATCCCAATGTCACCACAGATAAGCACATGCAAGACATACATCAAGTGTTCTCAAATTCTTAAAGACTCAATCCGATAAGATAACTTCAAAGGGAAAACTCAATCAATTACAAGAGATAGAGGGGAAGAGACATCATAAGAACCAACTATAATAGCAAAGCTCGCGGTACATCAAGATCGTGCCAAATCAAGAGCACAAGAGAGAGAGAGAGAGATTAAACACATAGCTACTCGTACATACGCTCAGCCCCGAGGGTGAACTACTCCCTCCTCATCATGGAGAGCGACGGGATGATGAAGATGGCCACCGGTGATGGATTCCCCCTCCGGCAAGGTGCCGGAACAGGGTCCCAATTGGTTTTTGGTGGCTACAAAGGCTTGCGGCGGCAGAACTCCCGATCTTGGTTTTATTTTGGAAGTTTCTGTATTTATAGGAATTTTTGGCGTCAGTTTCACGTCAGGGGGGTCCCCGAGTCAGCCACGAGGTAGGGGGCGCCCCCGGGGGGTAGGGTGCGCCCTCCACCCCCGTGGTTGGCTCGGGACTCTTTTGGCCCAACTCTTTTGCTTCGGGGGCTTCTTCTGGTCCATAAAAAATCTCCGTAAATTTTTAGGTCAATTGGACTCCGTTTGGTACTTTTTTCTGCAATACTCAAAAACAAGGAAAAAAACAAAAACTGGCACTGGGCTCTAGGTTAATAGGTTAGTCCCAAAAATCATATAAAATAGCATATAAATGCATATAAAACATCCAAAATAGATAATATAATAGCATGGAACAAACAAAAATTATAGATACGTTGGTGATGTATCAAGTGGTCACTTCCGTGATGATAATTTAAGTATTGTGACAAAACACTTCTATGACAGCACATGTATGACTATCTTGATTCTGTCATAAAATCGTCTTGGATGTACATGAATGACCGAAAACATAACCTACTATGACAAACATGTACCATCATGTAAGTGGTTTTTTTGTAGTGATGGCAAGCCGCGCGGGAGTGACAGCACTCAGTGTTCTGATCTAAACGCGTCGAGAACTCATATTGCTCCACCTCTATAGGGGCATTCTGGCAGCCAGTTTGGGCGTCCACGGTGACTAGCTCCAGATCATTCCCAGCATCAACCTCCAAGTCTTCCTTATCACCATCTTCTCATCCTCGCCAACAAAATTAATCGCTAGATTCATGTTTTCCTGAGCAGGATGAGATATGATCTCCACCCCCCCCTGATAGCCCTTGTCTTGTGCATCCTCTTATGTGATAATATGTAACCCTCGCTGGTAGCTCTCCTCTTCTTCATCCGCCTCATCATCGCCATCCCCCTCCTCCATCACCTCGTCAACGACCTGGATATACGCAAATTCACCGGCCCTTCCACCTATGGATTCGGCGACGAGAGGCGGGAGTGGTGCTCATACCAGCGGGCTCTATCGGCAATATGGAGACTCCATCGCCTCTGCCATTGCCCACAAGAGAATCTCAATTGGGACTGCCCCCTTGCTTTTAGGAAGTAACCGCTTCTGCTCGTCTATCATCACTTCCAATGCCAGGCCTAGAGAGTGCATCATGAGAGATTTTGCGCTCGGAAACCAGGAGCATATCTCCTTGCACTTGGCCAGCAAAATCTCTTCCCAGCACAAAACAAATACATCGCTCTCTTCCAACTTTGACCTACTTGCCATCAATCAAACACCAATTGCAAATCACATAATTAAAAATGAATTCAATTATTCAAATCAAATTCACCACAAAAAATTCTAAAATGGGCTCCATTCAACAAAACCTATTTTCTAGGGTTTTATATTTCAAAACTAGCTGCCACTAGTACCACTGGCAGGAATCCAATCCTAAATAGACCTCCACACTGATTGCTAACTGAAGTAACTCAACGCATGACAATTCAATCACTCAATAGCCCATTCAATCAACTTATAACTGAATCCTAATTGCTAGGGTTTGGATTAGAAACATACCGGTCGGCCAACAATCTCCAATGGTTCCAGCATATGGGAGGAAGGGCTTCCTGCTAGAACAACGAAGTTGTGACATTAGAGCTCGGGCAGACGGTCGGAGTAGCTGACGAGGCTGCGGATTGGGCGCCCGGGGCGGTGAGGGGGCATGGCGGCAGCGACATGGGGCTGGATGGGGGATGTGGTGGCTCACTCTCGATCGGGCTGATTTTGGCAAAAGAAAGTGATAGGTCAACACGCCAGGTCCCACTAGTCATAAGCTGTGAAAACCATGGCCCACCTGTCATATGTGGCCCACCTGTCCTACCGGCCCACCTGTCCTAATATCTCCGTCCCCACACATTAGTAACTGAGCAGGTAACGATCAACTGCTTTGTCCAGACGGCAAGGCTCCATTTGGATCTTTGTGAGCACGAGCCGGGTGGTGGAGGGAAAAATTGAGCAAAAGTTAGAGAGTTGGGAAAAACTGTGCACAACTAAGGAAGGAGGGGCACAGAAGTAGAAATCCCTTAAAACAAGCACACTATGCAATAGAAAACAGAATATGTCTAAAATGGAACAATCTGTAATGATCTGAACAAAAACTATACTTCTTTAACTCCAAAAAAATCTGAATAATTAGGATAACATGGGAAATTTTTATATCATCATGTTTTAAAATTTCACAATTTTATCACGTTCCAGTGAATTGTACCAATTCCATCACTGGGCGCGAAATTTTATGCTTTTTCACAGAATCAAGTCAACTATCAACCAAATCATCCCAAACGCTTTACTTGGCACAAACACTAATTAAAACATAAAAACACAATCATTACAGTAGCAATAATTGTGTCAACACACACGAATAGAAAGTAAATTCAAAAAATTAAGGTAACTATTGGGTTGCCTGCTAACAAGCGCTATTTTTATGCCCCTAGCTAGGCATAATGCATTGTTTCAACTTTCAAGTATTGTCATCGTTAGTTTCTAATTCCTTTCTGATCAAGTCTTCAAAATCTTTCTCATTAATTCCCTACTTTCATACTCTACTTTTCTTATAGGGGAACTTAAATAGTTGAAGGGGCTTTGTTTGGTGACTTTAACATTCATAACTTCAAACTCCGAATCATCACCATAAATATCCTCATATGAAACATGGACTTCATCATCAATAAGCTCTCTAGCAGTATTTTTAAACCATTCTTCACTAAATCCCTCATCAATTCCCTTATTAATCAATTCAAATTTATCACAAGTGTTGTGATACAAAGTCTTAATTAATTTAGCATAAGGGACTTTCCTCCTAATATTTTCACCATAGGCAAAGTAATCATTGGATTCCAACCTAAGTATGGTGTCCTTATCATGAAGGATTTCTTCTATTGGAGGATGCCCAAAATCAATTTTATAGAAGGCAAATATATCCCTAGTTTCTCGGATTATATAGTCAAATTAATGCATAAGGATAATGGTGGCGATCTTTTTAGCCTTTGGAGTATGAATGTTAGGAAGTTTATAGAATATATTTTGTAAGGCAGGATGAAATATGCAAAATTTTCTTTCTAATTTAACCACAACCATAGCAATAGCATCCAAATAGCAATTGGTTTTATCAAGAATAGATCCTTTAATTATTGGTATGACTCCCGTGCAGTTAAAGAATTCTTGAATGACATTCTTTCTGATTATATATCCGCTGCCCACACGATAAGTTTTAGTTTTAAAATTTGTGGGAGCTTTACTTTCCGGAGGATCATGATTAGGGTCAAACGATTTAGGCTTTTCCTCACGAGACTCACTAGTACTATCTAAACTTGCGCTTTCAATGATAACTTTCTAAAACTCAGACATGATAGCAACTTCAAGCAAGCAAACAAGCAAACTAACAAAGTAAAATATTTTTGTGTTTTTGATATTTTTGTAACGAGACTAATAAAATAAAATAAAGCAATAAAAAGTAGAGCAAGTAAATGATAATTTGAGTGTAGGTACTTGTAGGTTATAGATGATGTCTCCCCGACAACAGCGCCAGAAATTCTTTTAGCTACTTGTGAGTTGCATTGGGATTTTCCCCGAAGAGGAAGGGTGAAGCAATATAGTAGCTAATAATTATTTCCCTCAGTAAGAACCAAGGTTATCGAACCAATAGGAGAATCATAACAAGCCTAGTGAACAACACCTTCACACACAAGAGAAAATACTTGCACCCAACGCGGGCAAGAGGCTTGTCAATCCCCTTGAAATCGTTACTTGCAAGGATTAAATCTGGTAGTTGTAGATAGATAAATTGCAAAACAAAACAAAAGTAAATTAATTGCAGCAAGCTATTTTTGGTTTTTGTAGTATGATAAAAGTAGACCCAGGGGCCATAGTTTTACTAGGTGCTTCTCTCTTGAAACATAGCTTACGGTGGGTGAACAAATTACTGTAGGGCAATTGATAGAAAACAAATAGTTATGATGTTATTCATGACAATTATCATGTATATATGCATTGCGTGCGTGACAGCTAGACCGAAATGACTCTACATCTACTACTATTACTCCACCAATCAACTATTATCCAGCATGCATCTATGGTATTAAGTTCATAACAAACAGGGTAATGCATGAATCAAGATGACATAATGTACACAGAATAAACTCAAGCAATATGAAGCCTACATCGGATAGAACTCCATGGAGATCGTGGAGAACTCTTTATTGAAGATCAAAGAGAGAGAACAAGCCATCTAGCTACTAGCTATGGACTCATATGTCTGTGGTAAACTACTCACACATCATTGGAGGGCAGCAAGGATGATGTAGAAGCCCTCTTGATCACCGGCAGAGTACCAGAAAAGGCCTCTAGATGGGATCATGGAAGAACAGAAGCTTGCGGTAGTGGAAAAAGTGTTTCGGGTGGCTCTTTGTTGGTTCAGGATTATGGGAATTTATGGAGTGGGAATTAGGTCAATCGGAGCTCTATGGGTCCCACAAGCTCAAGCGGGGCGCGTGGTGAGCTTGTGGCTCTCCGGTAGCTCCCCTATCTCCTCTCTAGTCTCCTAGGGTCCCTTTTGGTCCAGAAAAAATCATCATAAAGTATTATCATGTTTGGACTTCGTTTGGCATTGATTTCCTGGAAAATCCAAAACATGTAGAAAATAGGAACTCACATTGGGCACTAAGTTAATAGGTTAGTTCCCAAAAATGATATAAAATTGCATATAAAGTATCTAAAATTGATAATATAATAGCATGAAACAATCAAAAACTATAGATATGTTGGAGACATATCATGCCTCTCCTATCAGGCTCTTGTGACCCAATTATCCTTCCACTACTTTGGCCTTTTAAGGCCCGTTGATATTAAATTAAATATAAAAGCCTTTTAAGAATTACTAGAGCCTTTTATTATTAATTTAACATTATCGTAAACATTTTCCACCTATATATTATTTATCGAGAATACCCGGTATTACCCGATAAACACTAAAACCCTTCCGGTGACCCCAGAATGCTTCCGGTTCCTCTCGAAATTATTTTGAGTATTAATTAAATAATTTCACAAATAAATCCTTGATACTCACATCCTACTAAGACTAAGCAGATCTTGATTACCTTAAGCTTGTGACCCCATAGGTTGGTAAAACATAGACATGAATGAAACCCCTTCGTTCAATGACCAATAGCAAAACCATGGACATCCATGATTCCTATGATTAAATGAATGACAATCGAGTGTACCTTCAGTTATCATATGATGTTCCCTTTGCTTCGCGATACTTTACAAAATTCAAGATGCATCGGTATTCTCTGAAGTCATCACCATGCTCACTATACCGAACTCCTCGTTACCGGTTTTGTTCTTCTTTCGGGTTGACGTATTCCGATGTTGCCATGACATAGTCGCCTATGTCTGGCCAGATGATGATGGATGCTGTCACACCGAGAGGGACCTAAGAATATCTCTCCATCATCAGAGGAGCAAATCCCACTCTCGAGCTATCTAGTCTCTTGTAAAACTTTCCGATGAACATGTAAGTTATCGTTATGATCACCTACTTACCGATGACCTATGAGCAACGCCAAAGTCCACCATTTGATTTGAAGTGACTACGATTCTCTCAAGGTCTAGGGAACTAGAAACACATGTTAACACTCTGTTTTATGACAGTTTATTTCAGACAATATTATCTCAAAGTATAACAAACAAGTTTGGGTCGATTCAATATGATTGTTCTTCTAACGTCTACTCTCAATGTTCTTTTAGGACTATCATTACACTTAACGATATCCTAGGATCTGAAAAACATGATAAAAAACAACACTTGAGCTAGTCTTAGAGGCAAGACCAGGAACCTATTCTTTACAAGTTATCATTCCACATGTGCATATGAGTTTTCCACTTAATCGCATATTCCAGGACCATAGTAGTTATATCATGAAATATAAACTCTTAATTATGAACACGGAAATATAATAATAGAATATTATTGCCTCCAAGGCACATTTCCAACAGATAGTACTTGGAGTCCGTCAAACCGTTGATGAACGATCCCGCGAACCACCCTCAAATGATCCTTTGAACTGAAGGCCGAAAGCATGGCCTCTCTATAGTTTGCGAGCGTGCAGTCTTCACTATCCGGCAGTGCATCGCCGTCCAGAACTAATCGCCGCCAAAGAATCAGAGGAGATGATTAGAGTCGCCAGAGGCTTCTAATTATGTGCATTAGAAGAACTAGAACTAACTTTAATTATCTCAATTAGAACTAGTAGTATTGGGCTAGAGGAGGCACCTAAAACTGGTATGTAGAAAAGGGCCAATACCTCCAGTATATATAGGTTAGAGGGGAGAGAGGGGCTGCCACCTAGAAGGGAAAGCCCCTCCTTGGGGAGCCGGCCAAGGGGGGAGGAGTTGGACTCCTCCCCCACTCCAATTCGTACCCCCACAAGGAACGTGCGGGGGGAGGGCACCTCCACTTGGGCCTTCATGGCCCAAGTTGCCTTCCACCGATAGGACTTTTAAGGCCCATTGATATTTAATTAATTATAAAATCCTTCGACAATTACTAGGGACTTCTATTATTAATTTAAAATCACCGGAAATATTTTCCACCTATATATTATTTATCGGGAATACCCAGTATTACCCGATAAACTCCGAACCCCTTCTGGTGACTCTGAAACGCTTCTGGTTCCTCCAGGATCTCTTTTGAATATTAATGAAACTATTTCACCAATAAATCCTCGATACTATCGCCTACTAATACTCAGCAGATTGTGACTACGTTAAGTTTGTGACCCTGTAGATTCGGTAAATCATAGACATGAACGAAACCCCTTTGTTCAATGACCGATAGCAAAACCATGGACACTACAAAAAAAGACACATCCGTGACATTTTGGGCCGAACAAAAAAAATTATGTCATACTTATGACACTTCTATGATGATAATTGTGACAAAACCCGATATCATCATAGATATGGTGGGCTGCTACTTCTATGACAAAAAATCGTGACAGAAAATGGGCTTTTCATCCTGGGCGGGCCGGAGATGCAGCTGCATGACATTCTTTGGGACGTCCATGACGGAAAAAACCATGGTAGAAGCGAGGGCGAGGAAAATTTCGGGGAGTTCCCGGTTACGGTGGGTGGTCGGCGGCCGAGTGATGCGTGTTTCTCTCATACACGTACGCGCGTGTGTGCGAGGCGTTGGGCTCTAACTGAACCCGAGCGAGGCGTCGCCTAACTGAACCCGAGCGATTGCACTGTAGGCTACGCGATACTGAACCCGGGCGATCAAGCGATTCCTTCGCTACTACTACTAACTGAAGCCGATCGATGCTGCCTCTGGATGAATAGTGAGCATTGCAGGGGGGTTTGGATGAACAGTGAGCATTGCAGGCGGGGGTTGGATGAACAGTGAGCAGTGGGAGTGGATGAACAAGACCCGTGGCGTTGCCTCTGGATGAACAGGACCCCGATTGATCGAGCCGGTTGGGGCTGGATGAACAGGACCCCGTGGAGGGCTGGATGAACAGGACGACCCCGTGGAGGGCAGGATGAATAGTAGATGGTGGAGGGGTGGATGAACAGTAGCCCGTGGAGGGGTGGTTGAACAGGAGCCCGTGGAGAGGGGCGGTTGAACAGTAGCCGGTGGAGTAGCGCGCGATAGAGGCTGGATGAACAGGAGCCCGTGGAAGAACAATCGCAGGTGGAGGCTGGAGGAGGTCAATGGTGGATGAACAGTTTCCCGTGGAGGCTGGAGGAGGTCAACGGTGGAGATGAACAGTATCCCGTGGAGTCCCGTTTTGCGGTACACCACACCCCTCCCGATGAACAGGACCCCCGTTTCAACCATAGCGGTCCAACACAAGTCCGTTTCGTCCATTTTGCGGTATGCCACACCCCTCCCGATCAACAGGACCCCCGTTTCGACCATAGGAGGTCTGTTTCCTCCGTTTTGTGGTACGCCAGACCCCTCCCGATGAACAGGATCCCGTTTCGAACGTGGCCGGTCGAACACAAGGCCGTTTCCTTCGTTCTGCGGTACGCTAGGCCTCGTTTCCATCACATGTTCTGTCCAAGCCGGTTGGCTCCCACACGTTTCGTTGCCTCCCGATGAACACAACGCATTCCGTTGCCTCCCCATGAACACGACGATGACGTTGTTTCTCCGTTCTGACCCAGCCATGTACACGAGCCCTGGTCGTATGTATATATGCGCGAGTAGGCGTTCGAGACCCCGCCTGTATATACGTACGTGGCCGTATTTTCTTTCTAGCACCCTGGCCGATGTACGTACGTGTACATGCTACATGCGCGACTCTAGTACGACACGTGCGCGCCTCTACATTGACCAGTATATATGTACGTACATGTTCGCGACCAGAATGACAACGCTACGTATGCTTCGACCAGGTGGGTCTCGACTGTCAGGCACTTCCTTGCGTGCGAAGATGTAGCTGGTGGGTCCCAGCAGTCAGGGGGGCAAATCGTTTTTTTTTTCTCGGACGCACTTCCTTGCATGCGAAGATGTAGCTGGTGGGTCCCAACAGTCAGGGGGGAAACGTTTTTTTCGCGAAATAAGGTGGCCCATCCGGTGGGTCCCTGCTGACAGGTGGAGGAATAATTATTTTTCGCGTATAATAAGGAGGCACTTCCTTGCGGCCGCTGTAGACCCAGCTGTCAGCCTCTCCATGTACAGTACTCTTTCGATGGAAGTTGGTCGTTGACCACGTTGACCACGCCGCGCCGAGAGCACCAGGGCGGTGGACGATGGCGAGGCCTAGGAAGGGGACGACGCGAAGCCGGGGAAGACGCAGCAGTGGAAGCCCGCGCAGAGAGGAGTACGAGGGTTCACTGGTTTGGCTGCGGTGTGAGGCTGTCGTCGCTGCAGAACAACAGGGGGTGTGGGTGAGTAGAGGGATGGCCTGGCCAGGGGTGGGAGTAGTACGGGCCGGTGAGGCCTCCGCGGCATCACAGCCGGCAACGGGAGGCAGGAGCACGTGGCACGACCGGTGTTGCTTTCGGCGGCTGGAGCAAGAAGACCAGAGGTTGAAGAAGCACTACGGCCGTTGGTTGGACACTGTACGGTCACTGCAGCTAGAATCTTTTATATTGACTAAGTTGACAAAGCCCTTGGTACGCGTCAACTTAGTAGGCCCACGGCTCGGATTTGGTAGAGAACATATAACCCATTTGCGATTTGTAAGAATGTACAGCCCATTCTTTAATCCTAATGGAATTTACTACAGCCCATTTACAGTTTGTTAAAAGTATAGCCCAACTTCTAGCTAGGACAATGATTAATAATTTCAAACAACCGCTCAAAACAGAATTCAAAAAAATTCCCACATTTTGATTGGATCCGAAATATTTTTATCCGAAATTTCTAGTCAGGTTAAATATAATTTCAAAATAAAGTTGTATTACGTTAAAATCCAACGAAATATTGGCGCGCAAAAAGTAATGAAATTAAAAAAAATTCAAATTCCATAAATAATATAGTTTTTAAACTAATTACGCGTTTGGTGCATAGTTACTGCCCAGTTAATATAATTACATCCCATTTATTATTTCTTAAATTCTATTTTCTTGTTAAGCCTAATGCATACCTCCTAGGAAAGTTTGCAGCCAAGCGGGGCGGAGAATAAAACAAGTTGACCCGGATATTGTGTACAACTGTCGGCCCAGTTGCATTGCTGATGTTGAAAAAAAGCCTTTGTTGTACAGTACAACCTAAACATGGCTACTCAGCCCACATTCAGCAATGCCAGAAAGGCCCAAACAAGGCTTCTGTACAACTTTTTGAAGTCACTGAGCTCAATTAACAACTTAAGTAAAAAAGTTAAATTAAAGTGGAACCTAATTAAAAGCTGTCATGAGCAAATAAATAATTCAACGGGTCCCACTTGTGTGTGTGTGCGTGTGTGTGTGTGTGTGAGAGAGAGAGAGAGACCCATCGGTCGATGCTCGTTAATACATCTTTCAGCCATATGCATTGCTGATGCTCAGTAAAAACTTATATAGTTGACACAATCATATAGAACATCATAGCACATTGAACTTGCATACAAACATTTCACGCAGGAGGCACAATCAGGATGGAAGCAGTGGATCGCTACGGGTAGGGATATGTTGAAACCAATGAAGTCGTACATAACGGTTCATCGTCTTTATCAATGATGGGGAAATATCTTAAATGCTGTGCAAAGAAAACAGACAGACAACACAATAAGTTCTGCTAGCACATTAATTATCAATGAAAGGTTCGTTCTATCTTATTCAATCTCACCCGTGGTTCCATCATACCAATTCATGTGGTGGCCCGTTGCATGGCCGATCCCAATGTTGGACAAAGGTTCTACAAGAACGGTGTCACCGTTGTAAATGTTGTGCAAAATGATGTTGGTACCCTCCCATACATATGCAAGCCAATCTCCACTCGCACCGAGCCTAACCTGTGAAACAATTGGCAGGGGGAGAATTAGGGAATGGACATGGAAGTAGTCTTTAGAATGCATTTACTACGTGATCAAACTCATCTTACCTGCTCATCGGAGGAAATTCGAGTGCCCCTCAACGTCGGCATCTCGAGCGGCGTCAACTTGCAACTACGGCCACGCCGCGTTGGAGAGACCCCCAACGAAACATCCTCATGCGTTCCACGGAACATCAAGGTGCATTTGTATGAGTAGTTTATCTAGTGAGAGAAAAGGATGAATGAGGGAAGGCCTCTAGAGATAGAGATAGACACTACTACTACCAATGTGCTGGCCCGTGCGTTGCAATGGATCCAAAGTAGTACTGTAGAATAATACTTGGTCACATGCTTGAAATATAAACACTCTAGTTTTGATATACACTGTCAGCAGACATGACAGCTTGTCCATGGAAGTTGAACCACGGCGACCATCAGGTTTCATGTTTCTACCACTGACACACCCACACGCGATTCCCACGACGCCGCTCCAACCCACGGCACGATGTCCCCCGACATGGACATGGATCCTCTGACGTGGCTATCACTTCCTTGCCCTGCCTTTCCTACGCTAATAGGTGGGACCCACACCCGACGGTCCCACATGTAAGTGACAGAAGGTAGGGTTGTTCGCATCAGGGGATCCTCATCCCCCAACGTGCGCCTCATCCCTCTCGGCCCCACCTTTCCTCTGCCTTTGTGTGCATGACATGCGGGCCAGCTGAACTGCGGCGACCATCAACTTTCGACCATAGACACACCCGATTGGACGCGGTTTGCCTGCTCCACTGTTGTGCTCCGATCCGTACTCCCGCACCATCGAATTTTCATCCAGCGGCTATGACACATTTCGTCCCGGGCATCAATCCTCAGCTAGAGTACTTCTGTACTATAGGTAGTACCCGCCGGTCTGGCCATCTACGCCTCGTAACGCCCCGACGCCCAGCTGTGGCACCCTCGCCGGGGCCACGCCACCACCTGCCGGTTCATCTCGAATGAGTGAGTCGCAAACCACACGACCACCATGAGAATGACATGTGGGCCAGCCGCATTTAAGGTCTGCATGTCATTGACTCATAGGTCCCGTCGGCCCCGAGAGGGAAATGTAACTCCTGTGGCAGGCCTTGTGGTGCTCCCGCAGTATGAGCTCATGCCAAAACCAGAATTTGTTTCTTACTATACTACCAACTAGTACTAGTAAGGTACACATGCATTGCACGCATGAGATTCTGGTGGTTTGTGCATTATGCTTCTACATGTGGAGTTTTGTAGATTCTACATATGGCAAAATCTGGTGGAATGTAGATCATATCCAACGGCAAGTAGTGCTCGGATTTGCCATCTTTGTACGTCGGATTGGCTTCATCCAACGACCAACTTTCAAAGTTGTTCACACACTATATATGGGTATAGATATATTGGCTAAGGTTGACACGCCTAAGCTTAGGCGTGCCACAATATCTTAGGCATGTGTTTGGTTCATTGCTACACTTGTGGCTTGCCACACTTTTCTAGCTACATGGTCCACATGTCATAGACTCAACTTCTTGCCAAATCTTGCCACACTTGTGGTGCCCATTTTGTTAGCCACATTTTTTGCGGCAGACACAGGGGTTGTTTGGTTTTAGGCCTAGCAATGCCACACTTTATCATACAACGTTGCCAAACTTGCCTAAGGTTAGGCGTTGTTTGGTTAGTAGGGCTGTTCGAATTGTGACTATCTTTGCCATATATTGCCACATGATTTTTGCCACACTTGCCTTAGTTGAGTTGCTTTGTTAGCCACACTTTGGCTTGCCTAAGGGAATCTTGCCACACAGTTATTAGGGCATGTTTGATTTGTGACTAACTTTGCCAAAGATTGCCACACCTAAAGTTAGGCAAGTTTGACCAACTTAGGTGAGTGTTTGGTTCAAACCACATCTTAGGCAAGCCTCACTTGGGCCCCACATGGCATACACATAAAAAATGTGGCAAGATTCCCTTAGGCTTGACAACTTGTGGCTCTCATTTTGATGAACTAACCTTAGATAAGCTTGGCAAAAATGTGTGGAAAAGTGTGGCAATTCTAGGCCTAGAACCAAACAGCCCCTTTGTGTCTATGACATGTGGGGCTCACTTCTCAGAAAAAAAAATATTTGCCTTAGGTGTGGCTAGAACCAAACACCTACCTGACTTGGTCAAACTTGCCTAAGGTTAGGTGTACCAAAGTGTGGCAAGGTGTGGCTAGGAACCAAACAGCCACTAAGATTGCTAAAGTTGCCACACGTAGGGTTAGGCAAGTTTGACTAACTTAGGTGAGTGTTTGGTTCAAGCCACACCTTAGGCAAGCCACACTAAGGCCCCACATGACATACACACAAAAAATGTGGCAAGATTCCCTTAGGCTTGCCAACTTGTGGCTCTCATTTTGAAGAACTAATAACTTTGCCTAAGCTTAGTTGTGGCAAAGTTAGTCATGAATTAAGTTCAACCATGGAGTCTTCTAGATTATACATGTGGCAGAATCTGGTGGATGATATCCAACGGCCAGTAGTGCTCGGATTTGCCATCTTTGTACCATCGGATTGGCTTCATCCAAAGACCAACTTTCAAAGTTTTTCACACACTATATAGGGGGTATAGATATAGATGTGTCGGTCCGTTGCAATGGATCCAAAGTATATCTATTTAGTGGAGTGCACTTTAAACACATTATCTATTTATTTTTCTCTAACCTTTCTTAGCCAAGCAACCAAGCCACATAAGCTTCATGGGTGCCCCCACATCATATTATTCATACTACGTTGACTGAGAAAAAGATAAATCACCCAAAATAAGATCTTCCCATTTTTTGTTCCTGCAATGTTGTGCCGTGCACGTACCTACTAGTTGTATAGTGGTAGTACTAGTAATATAGTATTAGGAGTACAAACTTGGTACTAGTAGGAGTAGTACTAGTATGGAGTGCTCCTACTCTATCAACGAGCCCCATCTAACACCAAATTTCTTGGCTTCCGTGCTACAGCTAGATCTTCCCCTCGTTTCTGTTTTCCAACCCGGCGGCGAGCGGGGTGCGGTTTGCCAATAGTCGGTTTGATCAATGGCGGTCCGACATGAAAGTGAAAATGCTAGGCAACACGCCTTCCCTAAGCTATGTGTCGTGTCGGACGGGAGGTGGAGTACTCCCGATTCCCGGGCGTGTGGGGGTGCGACGCGAACGCAGCAGGCCTTTTCCTTTTACTAGCAATGTGTCTGTGCGTTGCGACGGATCAAAAGTAGTAGAATAGTACTTGTTCACAAACTTGAAAGAAATCACTCTTGTTTTGATATACTCCTAATATATTACTCCCTCCGTACCTAAATATTTATATATTTTTAGAGATTTCAAATGGACTATCACATACGGATTATATAGACATATTTTGAAGTGTAGATTCACTCATTTTGCTCCGTATGTAGTCACTTATTGAAATCTCTAGAAAGACAAATATTTAGGAATGGAGGGAGTACTTTTCACTCAAAATATATTTCTCGGGTTGTTTTGATGAGGTGGGGGAGGGATGTGGTTGCTTTCAATATAATAAGGGGTCTTCTGCAAATTGGAGCAAAGAAGTGGGTATTGTTCCAAAAATGCCACAACTTACCTCACAGTCGTTAGATGCAGATCTAATGGTCAGAAACAATGGATAACAGACACACCACCATCACCAACTGAGTCTTTTATAAGGACTAGCAAGATGCCCATGCATTGCATGGAACATCAAATGTGGGAGAAAAGGATGAACGAGGGAAGGCCTTATTTGCAAATGTGGAGAGGGGTGTGGGTATCTTTTTGAAAAATTGCCATGGTTTCCTTCCTATCCGTTAGATATAAATCGGACGGCCTATATTGCAGGATCGCAGGCACACCATCATCACCAACTCTGTTTTTTATAAGAGTAGAGAAAAAAGTAGGAGTAGAGAAACATGGATAAATTGTAACATTTGGTTCCGCTCCTTGGCACGATCGATCGATAGAAATAACGATTGGAAACACTAGGGAGGGGCTATTTCCACTAGATAAGCAGGGTACATAGTACTAGGTTGGTGCATCGTCGGTTTGGTCACACGCGGTCAGTCATGTTCTAGTGTTTCTAGCAAGATGCCCGCGCGTTGCACGAAGTTTATGGAAAAGGTAAGCACAACTTATAAATTGACGGATGGAGTACTAGTTACAGTGATGCATATAATTAAGCAAAGGGATCGCACATGTCGGTATTGACTGGAACGAGAATGCAACAACACAATAAGAATTAAGGCCACGATGATGCGATCGCAGTGGTGGTTATAGAAGGCAAGAAGAAAGATGGATCCATGAACGTACGACCTCCTCCTCCTCAACTTAGTGCGCCGGGCCACCGACCGGTGGCTAAGAAGCGACGAATTTTGTGGCGAGGTCGAGGTGCTTCTCAGCAAAGGCATCCAAGGCTTCCAGCCGGTTGAGGAAGGCCAACGTTGCAGCGTCCTCACTGACCTTGTAGATGCATATGTACACGATTTGCTCGTACACGTGGATGTGTAGGTCGACGAATTCTTGCAGGGTGAGGCGCCTCGCGGCGAGCGTGACATCCAGGTGGACATTCTTCGTGGCGTCGGCGGGCAGTCGCAGGGCCACCAGTGCTTGAAAGAGGTTCTGGCCATGGAGGCCGATTAGGGTGGCAGGCAATGAGGAGCCCGGGCGCGCGGGCTGGAGGAGTACGGCCATGTCATCCGCGAGCTTCTTGAGGACGTTGAAGTTATTGTTGGTGGAAACAATCATCTGGTCCAACTGAGAGTCGTATTTGGCGTCGACGGCGGCCATCCACCAGCCGGTCTCCAACACCGTCTGGAGACGATCCTCGGCGCCATGCCGCAGGCCGGCGTCGTGGACCATCTGGCACAGCCGCTGGCCGCTCACGTGCATCGCCTCCATGGGTCTAGAGTGAGCTCTTTTGCACTTAGTGTAGGTGCTTAGGCAAATGCTTAGGTGCGTACGATGTGGTATATGCATTGGAATGGAGGGGCGCCTTTATATGAGGGCAATGAGGGCAAACTGCATTGCATTCACATCGTGCAGCCTCCTTTTCACGGACCTCCTCCCATTACTTCCCTCATGCATTAATTAAAGGAGGATGCATTGGCCGTTCAACATTTTAGGAACCGCTACTCCCTCCATTGTCTGCATTAAAGCTGTATCGGGAACTGCGCCTCCCACTGTCAAATCGAATACTCCCTCCATCTAGGTGAGTAAGTCATCTTACAAAAACCAAATAGTAAACACATAGGCGCGGTGCATTAACTCTCACGTTATTTCTTATTTTTTGACATAAATAGAGGAATCAACCAATAAGAAATGTGGGGCTTGTATGCTTTTAATGACTTGAGACTATCAAACATGACATGCAGTGGTCAGTTCATTGCACGCAATGATATTAATAATGCTTAGTATCATACTACCTCCATCCTGGTTTATTAGTCCCCATTGTAATTTGTGATAAATTTTGACCAAAGATTTAACTGATAAAATGTTAGTGCATGTAAACAAAAGTTATATTGTTGGATTCGTATTTGAACATAGTTTTCAATGATATAATTTTTGATGGCATGCATGAACATTTCATTAGTTAAATTTATGGTCAAAATTTGACACAGATTACAATGGGGACCAATAAACAAGGCAGGGCTTTTCCTGCGCGGTAGGTGGGGCAGTTCCGCCTAGTCGGTTCGACAGAGACGCGAGAAGATGAGGGAGTAGGCTGTTGCAAATGTAGGGCTATGTGATTTGACAGCGAGTTACTGTTGGACAGGTGGGGCCCTGTGATTTGACTTGCCATTATCATTTTAACTGCGGCGCTACGACCGGCGTGAGTCTCCCGATTCCTGACCACCTCCATACAGGTGCCTCTCCCAATGCTCCACCATATAGTTGAGGCTGGCTCTTGCATGAGAGCCCACTTCTCCACTTTTTCCTTGCCTCTTTCCTCCACATATTAAAATATGCCATGTAAAGCAGGATTATAGCCCACTATTGTACTCCCTCCGTCCGAAAATACGTGTCATCAAAATGGATAAAAATGAATGTATCTAGAACTAAAATACGTCTAGATACATCTTCTTTTATCCATTTTGATGACAAGTATTTCCGGACGAAGGGAGTAGTACTTACTTGCTCCTACAAGTGCTAAGCTTGCCACATAGGCATAAAGTCTGATGTGGCAAGTTTGGTGACACAAGGAAGAAACGGTGCTAAGCGCGTGTACCTAGGTGAAAAGACAATTTTGAGTCTATAGCTAATTAAATGAAGCAAACTTAGCAACAAAAAAACTAATAAGCACACCATTTCATTGGAAGAGGTCACTCCTTGGCAAATGAAATACATACTACTCCCTTTGTCCCATAATATAAGAACATTTTTGGCACTACACTTGTGTAAAAACATTCTTATATTGTGGGACGGAGGGAGTACGAAGAAAGAGATAGAGAGAAGTAAAAAAGCACTTATAGCCAATCTTATAGCTAACCTTGTTGTAGTATGAGTGACTAAGTGATGACATGCCAACATCAGACAGCCTAACGCACCGTGTTAAATCTCCAAGGCGCGATCGCGCGAGCGACGCGACGGTCATGGTAGGCGTGACCATGATACCGGCTGCTGGCATCACGCCATGCAACCGTTCGATCTCAGATCCAAGGGCTCTCGGAAGCCCGTATCATGGGAGAATGGAAAGCCACTACCCTGCCGTTCGCACGCTGGCAGTCTGCTCCTACTCGTCCCCGCACGTCCTTTAATATTACGGCAGTTCACTCCTAGTCGTCCCGTCCTTTCACATTATGGTAGTTCCACTAATCCTAACCCTCCTTCCAAATCCATGGCGTCCCAAATCTCCATGATCGGCGGTGAGTACAAGGTTAGAACTATCACCGGTGATGAGTTCGACATCATCTACACCCGTTCTTCTGCGACGGTGAAAGGATGCCTTTCTCGCTTCAAACGCATGTTCGAAAACTCACATGATGAGTGGGTCGCTGGGCTAGATGTTGAGTACACCATGTACAAAAGTGGAGTATATACATTTTTAAAAGGCTAGAGGGCGGGGCAGTCTAGCTTGGTCGGTTTCGTGAGAGGCGATGGCCTTTGCGATTTGACGGCTCATTACTGCTGTCAAATAGAATAGTACTGTGTCGTCCGCTGCACGCCCAGCTGAACACGCCTCCTCACCTCCATCAAACCCCTCCATTAAACCCGCATGCAAACCGAGAAACCTACTCTGGCCACACGTACATTCATGAGTGGGCCGGAATTAAACGCAACACGGGCCGAGCTCCTCCCATCCGCCCTTAGTTTAAACGAGGCCAGACGCCGGCCAAGCTCCTACCGTCCGCCCTCTATTTACATGAGGCCAGACAGACAGCAGGCAAGAATCGCACCCCTCCGCCGCTCCCCCATCTCCTCCTTCACCATTTTATCCACTCTTCCAATGGCTTCCGAGGAGCCATTCTCCGGCATATTACCCGACTGGGTAGCCCACCGAGCCCTCCAGATATGGGCGAGGCCGCTCGGCGCTTCAACAATCTCACTTGGACCGACGGAGCCAGTTGCCGCCCGAAGCAGGTGCGTGGTTCAGCAACTCGCCATTCCAGTTCAACTCGATGAGGAGTGGCGAGTTGCTCCACACCGGCATGGCGGCGAATACGCTGGTACGGGCTTCGTCACTGCCGCGTCGTACCGCACCACCAGTGTCTGCGGTGAGCCCACCTTTCGTGTCTGTGGGCGCGCCTCCCGTGCCTGCGGCCACGCCTCCCATGCCTGCGGCAGCGCCATGCAGGCAGAGACAAAAGATGGGTGCGTGGAGAGCGACGAGTCGGTGGCCAGCTTCTTCGTTCCGCCGCCATCATTGAGGAGAAGTGGAACACGGGAGGCCGCCGCCACTTGGGTCCATTGAAGGCCACCGCCGAGGCGGCGACTGCGCCTTCAGGTGGTTTCTTTGCTGCTTCATCTCTTTCGAGGACATTCGTCAACCCCGCAAGTGTCTACCAGACATGAGGAAGGCAAGGGATCCGCGGGCGGCCATTTAGATTATGTACTCCCCCTCCAGCTGGCAGGAAATATTTGTTCTAAGAATGGATAAATTGTATGTACCTATAACTAAAATAAGTCTAGATACATCCATTTCTAGTACAAGTATTTCCGGATGGAGGGAGTATTAATTATACCAAGGGAGCCGGATTGGCACCGCTTAGTTCATGTAAATGTAATGAAATCCATCATGTTTATATGAAGATCCGGCTTTTTTATACGAAATCCTTCATGCTTATATGAAATTGGTCCGTGTTTGCATGAATTTCATCTGGTTGGTTAGAGTTGTGAAAATGTATGCCGCTGGCGTTTGATGTCGTCCTCCGTGGAAGGAAGCGGGAGGAAATTTGCCAGCTGCCGTTGGAGATGCTCTTATGCTGGAAATAATAGAGTGACATCCAATCCATTTTAGTTAATTGCATGTATGATTGTCCCTCTATAACAAGTTAATTGCATGTACAGTGTACATGTGACTTGCAGGGTGGCTACAGCTTCGTACAGAAAGTTAAAAAGAAACAAGCCCATCCTTAATCTTGTATTCTAAGTACTCTGTGGGTTCCACTATCAGTACAGTAGCGAAAGAAGTATATATTAAATAAGTAATATATAATATAAAAAACTAAAGTTAAAAGACAGAATTCGAACTCATGTCATCGCGTTGCGAGCATCCAGTGCTAACCAGTCCAGCACATTTTTGTTGTAGACCATGCTGGACATATATCTCCATGTCTACTCTTATACTCCATTCGTTCCTAAATATTTGTCTTTTTCAGATTTCAAATGGACTACCACATACGGATGTGCATGTAGACATATTTTAGAGTGTAGATTTACTCATTTTGCTCTGTATGTCTTTTTAGGAAGGGGTCCGATTTCTCCTTGATTTATTTATGAGGTATCCAGATGGCACTGCACCGCCAAGAAAAGAGGTAACATCAAAATTATGGACTACTTTTTTGAGTATGTTGGTAAGGTCCGGTCATAGTCACTTGTTGAAATCTCTAAAAAAGACAAATACTCCCTCCGTCCAGAAATACTTGTCATCAAAATGGATAAAAAGAAATGTATCTAGACGTATTTTAGTTTTAGATACATCTCTTTTTATCCATTTTGATGACAAGTATTTTCGGATGGAGGGAGTATTTAGGAACGGAGGGAGTAGAAAACAGAGTTGGTGATGATGGTGTGCGTGTCATCCTGCAATATAGGACGTCGGATTTATATCTAACAGATAGGAAAGAACTATGGCAATTTTGCCAAAATATACCCACACGCCTCTCCACGTTCACAAGTAAGGCCTTCCCTCATTCATCCTTTTCTCTCACAAGATAAACTACTCATACAAATGCATCTTGATGTTCCGTGCAACGCACGGGTAGCTAGCTAGTTTCTTTTAAAATAGTTGATGCGATAATTGAGTTGAAGTGATATATTTTATGTCTGCCCCGAATGATTTCAGATTCACTAGTAGTAACAAAGAAAAGCTTGCCTTGTTAATTAACAGAAAACAGGGTGAAAACTATCACATGAGGCCGGTAAAAACAAGGCACACTGGGTTTAGCATCATCGTCACTACAGTTGTGCGTGCACGATAAGTCTACATATCGAGGGGGAGCCCCAGCGGGGCACCGAGACACAATGTTTGTGAGAGAAACCAATTGACAGATTATGATCATATCGAGTTGTCACCCTTCTGCTGTCATTGTTGGGGGGGAGCGAGAGAAAGACGTATCGAGAGTGTGCGCGGTAGGCACAGAGGCACAACTAGCGAGTGTGTGTGTATGTGTGTGTGTTTGAAAGAGGAGTAGATATATTATTATCAAGATTGAGGTGCCACCCTACTCCTTCGGTGTCGGGTAGTGTGTGTGTGTGTGCGTGTATGTTTGAGAGAGAAGTCAGTCGATAGATTAGTATCAAGATCGAGGTGTCACCCTACTCCATCGATGTCGGGTAGTGTGTGGGTGTGGGTGTGTTTGAGAGAGAAGCCAGTCGATAGATTAGTATCAAGATCGAGGTGTCACCCTAATCCTTCGGTGTTGGGAAGTGTGGGTGTGTGGGTGTGTGGGAGGGTGAGTTGACACTCACATATCTCTACTTCTTATAAAAAAATAGAGTTGGTGATGATGGTGTTCCTGCCATCCTGCAATATAGGCCATCCGATTTATATCCGACGGGCAGGAAGGAAACTATGGAAATTTTGCAAAAAGATACCCACACCCCTCTCCGCATTTGCAAACAAGGCATTCCCTCGTTCATCCTTTTCTCCCACAAGATAAACTACTCATACAAATGCATCTTAATGTTCCATGCAACGCATGGGCATCTTGCTAGTAGGGAGAAGGAGTTTGTGTGACACATATCTAGCTATATTAAGGGATAGGTAGATAGAATTTGTGCAAGGCATACTTAAAGCATCACGAAGATAAACAAACGGTGTGCATGCAAGTGCCGGAAAAAATGAAGCGAGAAACTATGCGCGCGCGCGCGCGCGCGTGTGTGTGTGTGTGTGTGTGTGTGTGTGTGAGAGAGAGAGAGAGAGAGAGAGAGAGAAATCTCAAAACAAAAGGTGCTCTGTTGCAATCCCATTGTATGTATTCATATGGTTCCGTTACTCGAGTTAACCTTAGGCATATGTGTGAGAGACATGATTATACTTTGAGACATTAGTGGTTGTGGGTGGGCGGAATTAAAGGGGTGGGCGTGTAAGACAGAGAGAGCGTGTGTGTTTCTGTGTGAGAGACTTATAGGACGGGGTAGAAAGACGAATTTAACCTTGACGGAGGAAGAGAAATACACGAAGTGCACGTGTGTGATTCCGATGCCCACAGGGAAATGAGATATGTATTCGTGTGAGAGAGATTGCACAATTCATTCACGTATCACTATCTAGCGATCGTGGACGTGCATCGTTTGAACATAAGTCAATATCTACTTCGTATCGTGGCCAAAGGTACAATATCGATTCGACGCTATAAAGATTGGAACTCACATATCACTTTTTTTTCTATTTAAATAAACCTTTTCAGTTGTACATGCCAAAGTTACAGTGATGTTTCTTCAAACAACCAATGTAGCTATCATGTACATGCACCATTGTTACTCTTGCATTCAAATTCATTAGTCTTGGATGATTTAAGTTTCTATTTTGAAGTAATATATGTAATATTCATATATGAATTCAATGGGTACGCAATTTATGAAATGGAGGCTATGTAATTATATGAGGTAACACTTTTAAGTAGCGGACTACAATATCCATTTCTTTTTGTGCGCCTCTACACTAACACGTCAATGCATTACGTTTAAAGTAAATAACCAATGGCACTAAATTATCTATTTACACGAGAAATACATAGGTTGAGCGTTTGATCCTTTTTTTGTGAACGCGCCACTACACTCGTACGATTGGCCGCGCCCGTGTGAACGTCCAAGTTATCGGCGCATCATCCTGAGTTATTGTCTTTTTTCTGGGGTGGACTTCACACCATTTATTAACTGCTGATGCATGGCCCATGTACACAGTCTAGCATGAGCTTCCCGCTAGCACGGTCCAAAATTAGTTGAAACTGGATACGAACAATCCCGCGGGCGGCAAAATCTCCCGTCTCCTTCTAAAATTTCCACCACCTTAGTCTTTAGCATGCGAAATTCCCCTTTTATCCTTGGTGCACGGAGACCAACAGTTACAATACCGCCCTCATCTACATAATAGGTCGGGGCTGCTTTGGTAACTTCCGGTTCCCCCCACTACACGGCACCCCCATTTCCTCTCCCCTCCCGCAAAAACGACTAACTCCACAGCACCAGAGCATCTTACATCACGCCATCCGTACTTCATCGCCCTTTCTCCCCTCCCCTCTCGAAACCCTAGACTGCTCATCCACCGGCGTACCATAGCCCATTCACTGCCAGCGGCGTCCACCTCACCGGATCTGCTTGTGCGGCCGCATCTACCCCTCCCACCTCCCCTAGAAACAAGTAGACTGCTCATCCACCACTGTACCACAGCCCATTCAGTGCCAGCCTTGTCCATGGCGCCGGATCTGCTTCGCTGGTACTCTCGTCAACCGCCGTGCATCTGCAGCGGCTCATTCATACTCCACACCGGAGACGCTTCATCCACACCTCCCGGAGCCGCCCCACCGACGCCCCCGTCAACGACCTCTGATCCTCTTCGCTGACACCTTCCTCAACCCTACCGGAGCCGCTTCGCCGACACCATCGTCAACCCTACCGGAGTAGCTTCGCCTATACCATTCTCAACCCTACTGGGGCCGCTTTGCCAACTCACAAGTCCACGGCCTCAGATCCGCTTCCTCGCACCCTCATCCAACCTACCGGAGCATCTTCTGACGCCCCGTCAACGGCCGCAGATCCGCATCATCGACACCATCCTTAACCCAACCACCGAAGCAGCTTCTGACGCCCCGTCCATGGCTGCAGATCTGCATCGTCGACACCATCCAAAACCCAACCACCGGAGCAGCTTCACCTACGCCCTCGTCCACGGCCACAAATCTGCTTCGCACATACCGTAGTCCACCCTACCGGAGCCGCTCCACAAACACCCTACTCGATAGTTCTAGATCTCCTTGCCGGACCCTGACAGCCAGCGCAGCATCATCACCCTTGACGTTTCTAACCTAATTCCCACCGTCTGGAGAGATGCGAAGCACCCGCCACGGCCTAGGTACTTGTCACCTTTAAACCCGTCCAACATCACCTGCCCGATGTACTTCAAATATACTAACCGGTCGCTGTTACCTGTTATGCTGCTGGCAAAAACTACAAGGACGATGTTTCTTCTAGATCTAACAGCTTGGCCAACCAAGATCCTGGTCTGAGGCATTGCTATGATCTTGTAAGTGCGTCTCTCTCTCTCTTGTATTGTTCTGTGTCTGCCAGCGTGCTTTGCTAGGATTTTCGACCAGTAATCCCTTTGTGCAGACAATGATTTCTACTACTGGCTGCTAAATTAGATATGTAGATGTCATACATGATACTACCTCGTACCTCCGTTCCTAAATATAAGTCTTTCAAGAGATTCCACTATAGGCTACATACGGAGCAAAATGAGTGAATCTACACTCGAAAATGCATCTATATACATCTGTATGTGGTCCATACTAGAATCTCTACAAAGACCTATATTTAGGAACAGAGGCAGTACATTACACAAAATCGTAGGTGGAATGTAGGAATTCCAGTGCACTACATTAGGCTCCCTTAGAGTGCCTGCTAGTCCAGCACACAGAGTCATGGCTAGTTTATGCTATGCACACAATCGTTAATTGGTGGTTTAAATATGCGCAAGGGATATGCAATGTAGTATCATGTAGAGATGTCTGAAATTAGCCGTGTCAACTTGCAGATAGGGTTACACAATGAAAAAGTACAAGATGTATGTGGCAATTTCATGGAACATCGCAAAAAAAGGAGAGGCCGCGGTGAGCCTATACAGTGTGCTATGGTACGTCACTCCTCCATTGCAATCATCGTGACATGTTATTTGTATGTCATTTCTATTAGCCAAGTTTCTTAGGGACAGTTATTACAAGTTATCCTAAGAAAATAAGCACCTGTGAATATAAGCTCCATGTAATAATCCAACCAGTTCTTTTCATTGCATTTTCAACTTATCTTTGGTATGATCAGTGGAAAGTCTAGATTGCATTATACTTTTTCATTTTGCTGCCCATATGAAAATTAATTTGACTTCCAAACATCACAAATTAAACCCATTGCAGTAATTAATATGATAGGAAAACAGACCATCACTATTTGCTCAAAATGCAAATACAAAGATACCATCTACTTGGCACAATCTACTTTGGTCAATGTTTTCCATAGAGATCCCATTGCCTAATTTAAACGAAGAACGCATGACCCACATTTAAATGAAGAACAATTATTTATTGAAATTCGATGGTCCAAGTGGCTGGTTATTATCATATAGCAGCACCACCTGAAAGCATCATATAGCAGCTAGGGAGATTTGCCCCTACCCGCCGGCCATGTAGCCTAGCTGGACATAGCATCATCGAGGACCAGGCCAGATGGGACCAGTGGCGACGGCTCGCTAGAGGAACCCTAGTGCTGCAAACAGGGGATCGAGGTAGAGGGAAAGGGGAGAGGAGATGCAAGCGGGCAGGGCAATGAACGCTTGTGTGTTTGTTTTTACTTGAGGGTCAGGTGTGACTCGGGCGTCAGCAGTTGCATTTGGAGTGTAATATAGACAGACAACAGAGTCATTTCACTATTCCCCTTCCCTTCAATTTTTAGTGAGGTTCTACCCGAAACACCCCCTCCAAAGCGAAATTAGTTAAGCCCAAGCCCATAACTCAAAAATGACTTCTTTACATCTTTTATGGCTTATTTTGACAATAAGACCTGAAAAGGCGGAATCGAATTGGCCCTTAACCTGCAATTCAATTGTGCGTGCAACGACGAATCACTCCTTCCTGATATAGTGTACATTTAGGTATCATCATACATGGCATAACCTAATACATGTGCATTCCATTGTAGAATCTGGAATATGCAATGTTTATGTTAGTTCATACGTTGCACATGATGTTTAAATGCCCCTTAAATCTGGTCAGTCAAGTGATGGTCTTTAAGCCTCCTTCTTTGCTTCTTTTCTTGATATGTAAGACTTGCTCACACATCTGTTCAATTGCTTGTTTGCATCAGCCAGCCATACTAGGACTGATTGCTTTGATTACTTGTTGTTCTTGACCTAACACTCTAACAGAGCTTGTCAACGATTTAAACACTAAGGGCTGCTGTAGTGGGGCCTTGTCTAACTCATAGGTGACATAAAGGTTTGGTTGTACACTAAAGTAGGCTCTCCAAGAGTACCTGGAGATCCAGTTCGAAGGTATGCCTAGTTTTTACATAGTGCAGACATAGTAAATGCTCATTTCATTGTGTGCAAGTGCAAGAGATGCAACATGTTTCATTATGTGGTGTTGTTTTGTTATAATCTCATCCTTTTGTGTTCACAGACTGGAAAGTATACATATTTATCTTCCAAGGAGACGAGTAACTAGTTTGTGTCACCTTGCAAAGGGGGTGCAATGAAGATAAGATTGAGGATTTCCAAGTACAAGATGTTAGGAAGGAGCCTTGCAAGAGAAGTAGGAGCTGCTCTGAGCCTCTTCAACCTGTTAAGGTAAGTCACTGTATGCAACCCAACAGTTCAATTCCTTGTTGGTTTCAGGCATAGTTAATTTGCTCTTTTCAATTGCTTTATTTGTCCTCAGTTAATGCGATGCCCAAAGAATCATGTCTGATGTTGGGTACTTGTATAACTATTAGTTGACATAATTAAAGGCCTTACCATTTAATTACTCTGCCGAAATGTGCCTAAAGCTTTGAAGTCTATTAACCAACTATTATTGCATGAGGCTCACAATCTAGTTTATACTAGGCTAATGATTGCATAGTTTTGCTTGTTGTAGTATGTTTGTATGAAACCCTCTGTTGTTCATTATGCTCCATATGACTTTAATTGAGCTACAGAATGGCCAACTGCTTGCTTACTTATACGCAATGTGTTGTCTAAATTTGTAACTTGTCTATGTTTTGGATTGGGCCCCAACATCATGCTCCTCTGGAGAGCTAAGAGAGATTTCTGTATGCAGGTTGCACAGACTATCTTTTTTATAATTTTTAAAATATCACCTGCTTATGCTTCGTGGTGTGTAACATTATTGTTAGTCCTGTTTTGCCATGTAGTACAAAATAGTGTCTTGCTCGCTTCACTGTTGTAACTATATTTTTGCCCTAGTCATGTGTACTTACAGAAACATTTCAGGATGAAGTGACATCAACACAAAGATCTACGAGCAGTGCAGCATGGCCGTTACCAAATGATTATGGATTGGAATTGGAATGTGCTGATGTTCTCGAGCATCAACTAGAGGTGGAAAGACAACATGTACATGATTGTCAACGTACAATCAACAAGTTGAGACTGGACATGCAGGTACTAGATGCACGAGTCAAAAAAATGAAACAAGACACTGAGGTAACCACGAAGGAATTAGAGATTTTGCAGACTGAAATTTGTGCTATCTGAATCCGACCAATCCTATTTTTTGAAGAGATTATAGTTCAAATGGAGTTAAGTTGGTGTGGCGTCCATGATGTATGAGTTGTATTTGCCCAGTGTAATTTGCTGTTTGTGTATGCTTTATTATCATCTGTGTCAAACCATAATGCCCAGTCGGTATAATCGGTTGTAATTTGTTTATTGTATAGTGTAGGATTATTCTACGTTTCTATGCCTTGGTCTCTTTGTTGTATAGTGTATGTTTTTTAGAGGTGATAGTATAGAGTAGGATAATTCTTTGAATATGCTATATCATTCAAATGGGGGCCAACTCGCCCAAACATTTTAGTGACCATGGCCCTCCACGGCCGTACGATCCATGGGCCATGTACGGGCTGTCGGATCCATGGGCCTTCAATGGGTCGTCGGATCCATGGGCCTTCAATGGGTCGTCAGATCCATTGGCCTTCAATGGGTCGTCGTATCCATTGGCCTTCGATGGGCCGTCGGATCCATGGGCCTTCAATGGGCCGTTGGATCCATGGGACTTTAATGGGCCGCCGAATCCATGGGCCTTGTACGGGCCGACTCATTTATGGGCCTTGTACGGGCCTTCAGTGGGCCGTAGATGGGCTAGAGTGGAAATCATACGTTTATGGGTTGACCATAACGAGCCGTTAATAGGTCGTATTTGTTGATGCTATGAAAATGGCCCAACAGATTAACGGTCCACAAACGGGCCGACTGTAACGACGGGCTGAATTTGGCCCACAAGCAGAAAATGACAGTAACGGGTCGTAAGTAAACGAATGCTGGAAATGAGCCCAAGAATAAATGAGATCTGAGAAGGCCGAAAGATAACATGGGCTAGAAACGGCCCAACGGAATAACGGGCCGTTATTGGGTATAACGTGATACATTGTTCATTACGGGCCAGTTTCACCACGGGCCGTTAATGGGTGTAAAGTGATACATTGTTCATTACGGGCCAGTTTCACCACGGGTCGTTAATGGGCTAAGAGTTACAAAGGGCCTCATATGGGTCGAAAGACGTCATGGGCCATACATGGGCCAGAAGTGAAAACGGGCTGGAATCATATTGGATGGCCCAGATGACGCTACTGGGCCCAATTCGGATAGGGTGTAACAGACCTTGGGTTAGCGGTTTGTAAATGGGCTATATGCGAACAGGCCGTTAACAGGCTTTCCATGGGCCGGCCCGCCACCTTTTGACCAAGTCAAACGGGTCGGCCTTTTCACAGGAATGGGCCTCTGTTGGGTCGTGCCACGTGTCGACGTATCATAGGCGCCTTCTGTCCAATGAGTGGATGACATCTGTCCCAACGATGAGCCGACACGTGTTCCCTCCAGCCAATCAGAATTTTACACATGGAAATTTCCCATTGGTCCGGACTGTTAACAGGTTATCGGATCCAAAACCCGACCCGATAGCTTAACGGTGTTCCGTTATGGTGGATGCCATGTGTCGGTCACCCTTGACGAAAGCACTTCTGTGACGCGCGATTTATCGTCATGGAAGTGGACACTTCCGTGATGATAATTTTGGTAATGTCATGGAACACTTCTACGACAGCACAGGTATGACTATCTTGATTCTGTCATAAAATCGTCATGGATGTACATGCATGACAAAAAACACGACCTACTGTGACAAACACGTATCATCAAGGAAGTGTTTTTTCTTGTAGTGGGATGTCCATATCGATCCCTGTGATTACACGAATAAAATTCGAGTGAACCTTTGGTTATCATGTGATGTTCCCTTTGCTTGATACTTTACAAAACGTGAGGTGAGATATATCGGTATCCTCTTGAGTCATACACATGCCCACTATATCGATCTCCTGGTTACCGGTTTTGTTCTTCTTTCCCGCTGATGTGTTTCGGCATCCTTGTGACGTTGTCACCTATGTCTGGCCAAACAATGATGGATGCCGTCACACCGAGAGGGCTCGGTCGTCGGAGATGTTCTTTTAGGACTATGGTTACACTTAACGATATCCTAAGATCCGGAAAACGTGATCACCAACAACACTTGAGATAGTCTTTGAGGCGAGACTAGGAATCTTATTTTACCATTTATCATTCCACACATGCATATGAGTTGTCCACTGAATCTCATATTGTAGGATCATAGGACTTGTAACATAGAATATAAACTCTTAATTATGAACATAGGAATATAATAATACAACATTATTGGCTCTAGGGCATATTTCCAACACAGGTCCACTTTGCGTGATGCAGCCCCCAAGTTTGGCGAAAGAGAGATCGGTTTACTACTTCCCCTAAGTCTATCCCAACAGGTTCATTTTTCACTCAGCTCATGAATTTCGCCTCAAAGATCTCTTTGATGCAGCCTCTGAGCTGACTTTTGAGATGTCCGCTTTGGATGCAACCTCCTTGTCTAGCGATACGTCTCCAATGTATCTACTTTTCCAAATGCTTTTGCTCTTGTTTTGGACTCTAATTTGCATGATTTGAATGGAACTAACGCTCTTTTCAGTGGAACTACCTTTGTGTTGTTGTTTTTTGCAGAAATAAAAGTTCTCGAATTGGATGAAACTTGGTGGAGATTTTTTTATTGAATATATTAAAAATACTGGAAGAAATACCTGCCAGAGGAGGGCACCACCTGCCCACAAGGAAGCCCCCCCCCTCCCCAGGGTGCACCCTGCTGCCTTGTGGGGGCCTTCGGCCTCCGTCTGACCTTATTCCAGTCCTATAAATTCCGTCTTTCAAAGAAAAAAATCAGAGAGAAAGTTTCTCTAGGGAATCGTTGCATGGAAAACAAAAGAATTCCTACAGATTCACCCAAGATCAATATAGGATATGCTAGCAATGAGAGGGACAGCTTTTACATACCCTTGTAGACTGAAAGCAGAAGCGTTCAACTAACGTGGTTGTTGTAGTCCAACTCTTCATGATCCAATCTGATCTAGCACCGCACAAATGGCACCTTCGAGTTATGCACACGTACGGCTCGGTGACCTCTCCTACTTATTGATCCAACAAACGAGGGGGGGAGGTAGATGGGATCTAGCCCAACATGACATTGTGGTGGTGGTGGTTGAACTGCAGCAGGGCTATGCCAAGCGCAAACGAAGTGGAGGAAGGAGTAGCGGGAGGGAGAGACGGCTAGGGATGGATGGGCTGCTACCCCCTGTGCCTCCCCCTATATGTAGGTGTGAGGGTGCTAGGAGGCTTTCTCCCCAAGCCTCTAGGGTCGTTGGCCAAGGGGGGGGGGAGGAAATCCCCTCCTTTCCTTCCCCACCAATCACGATCCTCCCTTTTTAGGGATCTTGGTCTTATCCCTTCGGGATATGATCATATTCCTTTTAGGAAGGATCTTGGTGCACCTAGACCAGGCATGTGGAGCCTTTCCCCACTACCCACGTCCATGTGGGTCCCTCCATGCAAGTGCGCCCCACTCTGAAACCTTCTAGAACCTTTCCGATACAATACCGAAAAATCCTAACATTTTCTGGAACCCTGAAAAGCACTTTCCATATATGAAACTTTACCTCCGAACTACTCTGAAGCTCCTTGTGATGTCCTAGGTCCCATCCGAGACTCTGAACTACCTTCGGTCTCATCATTATGAATATCCCAATACTACCCTAGTGTTACTGAATGGTAAGTGTGTTACCCAACATGTTCGAGAACATGGAGACATGACCGAGACACCTCTCCGATCAATAATCAATAGCGGGATCTGGATGCCCATAATGACTCCCACATATTTAACAAATATCTTTATCAGTTTGAACCATGATGTCAAGGATTCAGATAATCCTGTATACACTTCCCTTTATCTCACGATATTTTTCTTGCCCGAGATTCGATTGTCGGTATCGCCATACCTATTCAATCTCGTTACCGACAAGTCTCTTTACTCGTTCCGTAATACAATATTCCTGTGACTAAACATATTAGTCACATGCTTGCAAGCTACTTAGGATGTCGTATTACCAAGAGGACCTAGAGATATCTCTCCGTCACATTGAGTGACAAATACATGTCTCGATCCATGCAACTCAACAAATACTTTCTGAGGTACCCGAAGAGCACCTTTATGATCACCCAGTTACGAAGTAACGTTTGATGCCCACAAAGTATTCTTCCGGTATTAGGGAGTGGCATGGTCTCATGGTTTAGGGAACAGATACTTGACACTGCGAAATTTGTAGCAATTAAATTAAGTGGCACGATCAGATGCTAAGCTTATGATCACTACATTATCAAGGGCCTAAAAGAGAGCATTGTGGGATTAGTTCGTCTATAATGGGTAGTTGGAGTGACAGAAATTATCAAACCCTAAGATTATGAACTATTGCATAAGGGGTCGTTGGATCCCTAAAGCTTAATGCTATGGTTAGAGGCTACCATAATTACTCTTCTTGTATTTACGGATGCTCGCGTAGAGGGTATACGCATAAGTATGTATGTTGTTCACATTAATATAGGTTCCACCACACAATAATTCTTAAGGCAAATAAAGTTAAATCATTAGAACTAGATAAAAACAACATGGTGAAATCCCCGCGCATCCTCGAGAGCGATTTGGTCCTTATAATTAATACATAGCACAGGTAAGGATTGGGCCACTTGCTGCACCATTGCACTTTTATTACAAATTACGTTCTTGCAATTATTCTGGTGATTAAAGTAGTCATCAAACAATCTTTGCAACTTTAATAATAATTCCTTACTTGTTTTCATAAACCAAATCTTTCCGCTTCTCATTGGATTCGACACTCTTACTTATCGAAGAGGTCTACAATAGATCCCCACATTGGTGGGTAATCAACAGCAGGTGGATCCGATGTGAAGGGCTCCAGACCTAGCGCGGTATGTGAGTTGGTGACTGGCGGCGGCGTGGTGGTCACCCAACAGGTTGTGGCCCGTCCTAGCGGCAAAGTTGCGGGCCCGCGCAGCGGCAGCAGCCATGGCTACCGGCGTCTCCCTCATCTCTGACAACAGAGGGCGACTCTCCTCCATGCAGAAGGTGCCAAGTCAACGACTTCCTTGCTCGCCTCCAGATGGCACTGCTCTGGCGGTTTGCTAGGTTACACACTAGGCCTGGAGAAATCCTTTCAAAGCGGCAACTGTTGTAGACGACGATGATGCTTGTGGGTGTCGTATCCTCCTTGGAGGCGTCATTTTGCCCATGTCCATGCCCTGTTCGGGTACCGGTCAAAACCTTAGGTCGGCTCTCTGGCCAAGCAACAATGCCCCCAGGGTTGTCCCTTCCTTGAAGGTGTTGCATGGGTGCTCAACGAGCCTATGAAAGTTGATATTAAAGGTGGTGACATCGTCAACTCTTCGCCGGGGTTTTGGGCAATTTGTGATTCGGTGATGGTTACTGTTGTGAGCATGCGCTCTCGGGGCGCAACATATGCCATCATCAGAACCTCTTGGATGGCATCTTCTTTGAGTCTGGTTGATTCATGTTGTTCACTTGCTGATTCTCTTAATTTCAATCGACTGTTGCTGCACTATGGGCAGAGGGTGCGTTGACCCAGCTTGAGCTGAAGTCAAGGTAGTGTTGTCTTCGTGTCCGCTGTTTGTTGTCATGCAGTCCTTGATCGCAAGTTGTTTTATCGTTGTAGTCGTGGTATTGGCACTGTGTGTTGTTCGCCGAAAGGCGTCGTATCAGCTGCTTGACGCCTACTGGTGCACCTTTTCGTGGTGTATACTTGAAAAAAAAAGAAATAACATTCACACGGAGGGTGTCTTCTCTGAGTACTCCAAATGAACACGCATGTCCATAAGAAGAGAGAAACGCGAACAAGCAGGAATTCTGACCTCAGTACAAGTCCACCATTCGAAGAATCCAAACACATTTGTCACGAGCCCTTCAATTTCAACCAACCAGGGCAAACAACCACGCAAACAAAACAGGAAAGAAAAGATAGAAACAGCACACGACAGCAGGAGTGAAGCGGCGACCAAGAGGGGTCCAAAACCCTCTCAATCGGCTTCCGCATCGGATTACCAGCAGCATACGCTCTCTCTCCCTTTTGGAGAGGACGGCTGCTCCGCACCCAGATCACTCACCTCCTGATCCAAAACTACTCACACCACACCACTAGCTTGCGACTAGGTGATCATCAGACCACTTAAGCTGCAACAAAACACAATCCACCTACGTCCAATTCCAAAGAGAACGCCATGTGGGCCTGCTGCCTTCGCTCCATCCCGGGCAGATAAAATGTGGCCCGGCCCCTCCGCCTTTGGTGAAAGATCGGACATCAGAGAGAGGCGTCGAAGTTGAGGCGGGAGGAGTAGGTGCCCTTGGGCGCCCAGTTCCTGGGAATGACGTCGCGGGCCGTGAGCGTCTTGGGGGCGGACAGCGTCGTCAGCCTCACGGAGAACGGGCCGGCTGTGGGGCCCCCATACAGGCACCACGTGGCGCCCCACACGTGCTTCATGTCCAGCCACTTCGCCGAGTTCGCCTGCAGCCACGCACCACGTGAACAAAGCATACACATCATAAGCACTTACCAACACTGATAAATCTCATAGATAGATACACATAGGCACAGAGCACAACGACCACTAGCAGAGCCTTTTTTTAGAAACACCACTAGCAAAGCCTGAAGCTAGCTTTGAAACGTTAGAGTTTTTAGAAAGAAATCAATACCGCCCTTCTACATTCTAAAATTAATTTAAGATGAAGCCAAACTTTGGGTCACGGCAGGAGCTACGCACCTGAGCATTATCATGCCGCGAGAGTAGTTATTGTTTTCATTTTGTTGATGGACGGGCTATGTTGTGGAACCACTATTATGTACTCTAAAACTCTCCTCCTTTATTAATGAATGAGGCAAGTCTTTTGGCTCCGTTTTAAAAAAAACATCATCGCAAACACTGGGCCTGGGCTCCAGAATATTGGATGCCACAAGTCCACGAGGCCGCCGCGCAAAGCCGACGCACGGTCAAGGGCGTGCCGCGGAGCGCAGGATGGGGTGTCAAGCTAAAACAACCACGAGATCAGATGAAAGCTTTAGCGGGTGCAAGCAAGAGCCAGTGGCAGAGCCGCATGCCCGGCCTCTTTGGTCTTTACTCCTACTTGACAGTGTGCGAGACAAAGGTAAAGCGGCAGCATCATTGGACAAGCGCAGGGCAGTGAAGTTTCGGGAACAGGGTTCGTGTTTCATCTTTCGGTGCTGCCGCCTACATTGACCCTGTTTGGATACTCTAAGACTAGCCATAGTGAGAGTAACTTCAGCAGTAACATCAAGTCCAACTCAGCAAATTTGCTTATGTGGCAGTGAGTTAATGAGGAGAGAGATAGTTACAGTAACTTAGCTAGTTACTGTAACATCACATGTCCCAATGCAATATGAGTCTATAACCTAATAAATGGAGCTTTGCATGTTACCACACTTATGTTACTACCCAATATGAAGGTAGTAACATAGTTTAGGGATATGTGTATGTTACTCACCATTGTGGCTAGTCTAACTCAGTTAGAGGTTAGAGTTAGATTCTAACCCTGAACTAACTCTAAACTAACTCTAATCAAAGAGTTGTTTGGATGGTAGGGTTAGATTGAAAATAAATACTCTTTCTCAATCATTTGACTACTCTAGATCCTATTTCCTATCGGATTTGGTGTGACCGGCTCTTGTGTGGCCTTCTCCCGCTCACAATTGACATAAACACATTCGTAGTATTTTGAGTGAAGCTACACATGGCCAGCATCTCTGTTTTTGTTTCATCCAAAACTCTGCAGCACTAGAAACAAATTAATTTGCAACCATGGTTGCATCCACTTTCTTTTTCATAACAAAATCATTTAGAAGGCAGGAAAGATATTCACACAAACATTTGGTATATTTGTCAGAGTTGTTTGCGGCACCAACCAAGTGCTAATATATTTCGCAAGCAGACAATTGTCTGGGAAGAAACACATAAGCTAAAAGCGTCTCAAAGCGGCCAAACCACAAACCAAATAACAATTTGCAGCTAACACGAACAATCCATGTGAACACGTAACTAAAATAATCGGATTAATCATACTCTAGGTGTCACAACGAGAGCATAATCATGCTAGGAAAAGTGAGGAGCAGAAGGGAAAGAAAAAGCAAGGCAAATAATATCCCACGATCATGGGTACTACAACCTAGTACTACCACCACTGTTCGTCTCCTAGTATGTGAGGGTGAACGGCTGCCGGAGGAGGGTGAGCGGCTACCGGAGGAGGGCGAGCGGTGGCCGGTGAGGAGGGAGCGGCGCGAGCGGCGACCGGAGGAGGGCGAGCGGTGGCCGGTGATGAGGGAGCAGCGCGAGCAGCGGCCGGAGGAGGGCGAGCGGGGCCGCAGGAGGGCGCTCCCGGGGTTCAGGCGGCGCGGCGCGGCGCTTGCGCGAGCGGCGCGATGGGGAGGAGTCGTGCGAGGTGGGTGGGGAGAAGGGATCTGGTGCGGGAGGGCGAGTTTTTTACTATTTTTTCAGTGAGCCTATAAAAACTAACCCAAATAAGCTCCTCTAGTGTGGGCTAGTTTTTTGGGTGGGTTAGATCCAACTAAACCAAACTAACCCATCTTGTTTGGATCCTTTTGGGTTATTTGAGACCCAACTAACTAAAACTAACTTTAATTTGAGGATCCAAACAGGGCCATTGGATACTTTACATTTGTCCAATAAAAGCATCGGATACTTTGTATGCTCCAAATGGGAATCATATGGCGAAATGCAATCATATAGGGTATCTTCACTCAAGTGTTTGACTATACAGTGTGACATTGTGCGGCAGACAATGCAAGAAAGTAGCGGCATGCTTTCTTGGCTGATTTCCATTGTCGATCAGTAATACAGTATTTGCGAAGCTTAGCTATCTGCTACGTTTGGTTTCACTTGCTGTAATACTGCTCTATTACTAGTCTGTGTGAAAAGTTTCATTCTAGAACCTCAGGTTGTTGTACAAAGGACACGAAATGGGCCTAAATGCCTAGCCAACGACAGTGCAAATGCTAGCTAGCCAGCAGAGGCAGGAGGGCAAAAGCAGGCAACAGTGGAGTATGTCTCCGACCACATCAAAGTGGGAGGACGAACTCACATGCACGCATTTTCGCGAAGGAAAGGAAAGAATATGCGCCGGGTCCTCTTGCACATTTGCACCCACGTAAAGCAGGGGCGCACCCTGCTGCCTTGTGTGGCCCTTCGATTTCGGACTTTTTTACTGTTTTGACCCATTAATAAAAGTTTAGCACGATTTGACTTTTTTTGATACTTTTTTTGAATCTGACCCATTTTGAGACGTCAGCAACTGTGGCGTTTTGGTTACACCGGAGACTCCGCAGTCTCTGGCGTCTAGCACCCTGGCCCACCTCATGCTACCATGCAACGTAACAGAGGGTAGACGCCACAAACGTCGGCGTTTTGCTAGCATGCATGCATGCATGAACGTATACATATAAGAAGAAGCAATGAAGTCGCCGTGCAGTGTTGCTTAAGCCTTTCTGTAGGTCCCAGCAGTGCCTAGTGCTAGTGCAATCCATGCGTATGACGTGCGTGATTTTCTGCCGGAGTCAACCATGTCTAGCACCATTGTGTACATATACATGCATATGTACATCTTGGTCCGACGGAAATCTTTTGGTAAGGCTCCAAACCAATGTGTTAAAGCATCTAAAGTCGGATCTATCCTGTTCGCCCCTAAACGCACAACTAGGGCTAAAACGTATCAGCCGGTGTCAGGCCCTCGAGGTGCATGACCTCGGCCTCACCGAACGGCTGGTTGCACAACTCCGGGTTGGCGACGGAACCACTGCAATGGCGCCTCAGCCCCACATCATCGGGCTTCGAGTTAAAGGTCAGCGCCAGAATGTGTCATGACCTGGAGGCGGAGGTGTGATGTGCTTGTTGTGCACTGCAGAAGGCACAACAGCCATCGCGGTCGAGGCTGAGGGTCACGGAGGCGGAGGCGCACGCCGACTTGGATAGCAACGAAGAAGCCCCCCATGCCCTCATCCTCAAGAAGCGGCAGAGGAGAACTGCCCCCCCCCCCTCTCCCCCCCTCCCCCCCAAAGAAGAGGAGGAGGCGGGCGATGGATCGGGCAGCTTCGACAGTGAGCATATCCGGCTCGATGTGTATTATGTCTTTGACCGCTACTTTCGCAACAAAGATGACAAGGGAAAGGGCGGGCATGGGTGAACTTCTTTCATGCTCTAGTGTTTGCTTCATGAGAGTGAATTGAATAGATTCAATTCACATTATAAGAGTAAAAATTCCACAGGTCCTTTCCGCTCTATCAGATGATGGGGGGTAAGGACCCGCTAAGCTCCTACTTTTTCATGTTTACAATCTGGTCGTTGCTGACCCATACCACATAGTTCCAGGCTTCTAGCAACTATGAAAGCTGCAAAAAATACTTCTAGAAAGTACAATTTCAATATTGCCCATACGTAATCCTTTATATAGACATTGAGGCGGACGGACACTAAGATGGAATAATCCAGCTAATATACCCAATGTACCCTAGCAATATGATGTCAAGCTATTCC
The DNA here is from genome assembly GCF_018294505.1 of Triticum aestivum. NCBI lineage: Eukaryota > Viridiplantae > Streptophyta > Magnoliopsida > Poales > Poaceae > Triticum > Triticum aestivum. The sequence continues at coordinate 561,783,882 of NC_057798.1, forward strand.
CCCCGAAACAAAAGGATCACACTGGATTTACAACTTGTACTTTTCTAGTTAGTCCATAAGGATCGGATACTCATATCTCAGGACCATAGAAACTAGTTACAGTCACTCACTCCCCGACCCCCGACCTCTCTCCCCCGAGGCGGCGGCGTTGCGCCGCCCCCAGGGAGTCCCCGTCCACACCGCCCTCAGCCCTCCCCCTCCATCGCCTCCCACTACTGTCGCCGTCGCTGATGACGCCGCGGGGCGAAGCCCTGTGGTGAGGTGGTGCCTTCTCTCGCGTCGACGACGGCGGGCCTCTACGGCATGGAGCAGCGGGGTCTCGCCGGTGGGCATGTGATGATGGACGGTCGCAGGATGGCGGCGTTGTCTGGCGTCGTGGGCAGCTAGACCGGGCAAGGTACATGCAGCAATACCTCACTCAAGATGGATTGGTGGCAGGTGGCTGCGACGGCCTTATACCCGGCAGGCGTCCTGGTTGAGGAGTGCGCCCGACTGGTGGGTGCCCCATACCCGGCAGGCATCCTGGTTGGGACCTCAGGTCTTAGATGTTAGGTTTGGCTGCGGGGTCTGTTTGGTATTAGGCCCAGACTATCAGCATCCCTACATTACCTGGATAGGAGTAGCGACAGATGTTGCCTAGACGGTGGCTTTAGTCTTACTGTTGTATGACTTTGTAAGATCTTGTGTGAATAATTAATAAAGTGGCGGCATGCATAGTCCAGATGCAGAGGCCGGGGTCCTCCTCCATTTCTAAAAAAAATACAAACTAGTTACTTCATGCCCCAAAGTCAAACCATGAAAAGCAAGATTCCGAATAAGAAAACATTAACATGTCAATTGTTGATAGTTCGATGGCATGTATGCTGAACTAACCGTATATTATGGTCAACATCATAGTCAACATCGAGATGTAGTACGTAGTTCAAGTTTATTTTGCATGACATTGTATGGATTTAAGGATTTGTAAATGAGGTACCTGGTTGTGAATCTAGACATTTGAGGTATGACCGGTCACTGTGCGCATACGCGCTCGGACACGTCTGTGAGCGTTTAGGGACTGAATTACTACCTTCGTCCTGGTTTATTGGTCCTTGCGTATGTTGTGCTAAATTTTAACCATGTATTTAACTAACAAAATGTCACAAAAATTTATACCGTTGGATACGTATTTAAACATAGCTTTCAATGATATTATTTTTTGTCACATGCAACAACACTTTATTGGTTAAATCTAAGATCAAAGTTTGGCATAAAATATAAAAAGGACCAATAAATCGGAGGTAGGTCTGACTGTTGATGCTTTTACACATAGGTTTGAAGTCTCTCCAGAAGGTTTTTGTCGGATCAAGATGTAGATACACATGTATATATATGCATACGAGTACATACACAACATGATGCTAGACATTGGTTGGCTCGGATAGGAAAGCACGGCCATCAAACACATCGATTGCACTAGCATTAGACATGCCTTTTGTTGTGGGGTAGCACTAGGCATTGCCGTGGCCTCCAGAAAGGCTCAGGGACACTGCATGGCGACTTCCTTGCTTTGATCTTCTCGTTCGTATGTGTGTGTACAAGCATAAGCATGCATGCTATTTAAACTTTCGGAGCTAAACGCCAAGGTTTGTGGCGTCTACCTATTGCTTTCTTGCAAGGTGGGCCAGGGCCAGACGCCCGAGCCCGCGGCGTCTTCAGTGTAATCAAAACGCCACGGTTGCTGACGTTTTGAAATGGGTTAGATCCGAAAAAAGTCTCAAAACAGGGTCAAATCGTGCTAAACTTTCGTTAATGGGTCAAAACAGTAGAAAAGTCCTCGATCTCTGTCTAACCTAATTCCAGTCCTATAAGTTCCGTCTTTCAAAGAAAAATCAGAGAGAAAGTTTCTGTAGGGAATCGTTGCATGGAAAACAAAAGAATTCCTACAAATTCACCCAAGATCAATATAGGAGATGCTATCAATGAGAGGGAGAGTTTCTACATACCCTTGTAGACTGAAAGCAGAAACGTTCAACTAACGTGGTTGTTGTTGTCGTACTCTTCACGATCCAATTTGATCTAGTGTCGCACGAACGGCACCTTCGAGTTATGCACACGTACGGCTCGGTGACGTCTCCTACTTATTGATCCAACAAACGAGGGGGGGGGGGTAGATGGGATCTAGCCCAGCATGACGGCGTGGTGACGATGGTTATGGTGGAACTCCAACAAGGCTTCGCCAAGAGCAAACGAAGTGGAGGGAGAAGTAGCGGGAGGGAGAGACGGCTAGGGATGGATGGGCCGCTACCCCCTGCGCCTCCCCTCTATATGTAGGCGTGAGAGTGCCGGGAGGCTTGCTCCCCAAGCCTCTAGGGTCGTTGGCCAAGAGGGGGGGGGAGGAAATCCCCTCCTTTCCTTCCCCACCAATCACGATCCTCCCTTTTTAGGGATCTTGGTCTTATCCTTTGGGATATGATCATATTCTTTTTAGGAGGGATCTTGGGGCACCTAGACCAGGGGTGTGTAGCCTTGCCTCACTACCCACGTCCATGTGGGCCCCCCCATGCAATTGCGCCCCACTCTGAAACCTTCTAGAACCTTTCCGATACAATACCGAAAAGTCCTAATATTTTCCGGAACCCTGAAAACCACTTTCCATATATGAAACTTTACCCCTGAACTATTCCTAAGCTCCTTGTGATGTCCTAGGTCCCATCCGAGACTCTAAACTACCTTCAGTCTCACCATTATGAATATCCCGATACTACCCTAACATTACCGAACATTAAGTGTGTTACCCAACGTGTCCGAGAACATGCAGACATGACCGAGACACCTCTCCGATCAATAATCAATAGCGGGATCTGGATGCCTATAATGACTCCCACATATTGAACAAAGATCTTTATCAGTTTGAACCACAATGTCAAGGATTCAGATAATCCCGTATAAAATTCCCTTTGTCTCACGATATTTTCCTTTCCTGAGATTCGATCGCCGGTATCGCCATACCTAGTTCAATCTCGTTACCGTCAAGTCTCTTTACTCATTCTGTAATACAATATCCCTATGACTAAACATATTAGTCACATGCTTGCAAGCTACTTAGGATGTCGTATTGCCAAGAGGACCCAGAGATATCTCTCCGTCACATGGACAAATCCCTGTCTTGATCCATGCAACCCAACAAATACTTTCCGAGATACCTGAAGAGCACCTTTATGATCACCCAGTTATGAAGTGACGTTTGATGCCCAAAAGTATTCTTCCGGTATTAGGGAGTGGCATGATCTCATGGTCTAAGGAACAGATACTTGACATTGCAAAAGTTGAAGCAATTAAATTAAGTGGGATGATCAGATGCTAAGCTTATGATCACTACATTATTAAGGGCCTAAAAGAGGCATTGTGGGATTAGTTCATCTATAATGGGTGGTTGGAGTGACAGAAATTATCAAACCCTAAGATTATGAACTATTGCATAAGGAGTTGTTGGATCCCTAAAGCTTAATGTTATGGTTAGATGCTATCATAATTACTCTTCTTGTATTTACGGATGCTTGCATAGAGGGTATACGCATAAGTATGTATGTTGTTCACATTAATATAGGTTCCACCACACAATAGTTCTTAAGGCAAAGAGAGTTAAATCAATGGAACTAGATGAAAACAACTTAGTGAAATCCCCGCGCATCCTCGAGAGCGATTTGTTCCTTATAATTAATACAACCCACTTTTCCTTAGCACAGGTAAGAATTGGGACATTTGCTGCACCATTACACTTTTGTTACAAATTACATTCTTGCAATTATTCTAGTGATTAAAGTAGTCATCAGACAATCTTTGCAACTTTAATAATAATTCCTTACTTGTTTTCATAAACCAAATCTTTCCGCTTCTCATTGGGTTCGACACTCTTACTTATCGAAGAGGTCTACAATAAATCCCCACACTGGTGGGTAATCAACGGCATGTGGATTCGGTGTGACGGGCTCCCGACCTAGCGCGGTACGTGAGTTGGTGACTGGCGGCGGCGCGGTAGCCACCCAACTGGTTGTGGCCGGTCCTAGCGGCAAAGTTGTGGGCCGGCGCAGCGGCAGCGGCCATGGCCACCAGCGTCTCCCACGTCTCCGACAACGGAGGGCGACTCTCCTCCACGCAGTAGGTGCCAAGTCGACGGCTTCCTCGCTCGCCTCCAGATGACACTGCTCTGGCGGTTTGCTAGGTTACACACTAGGCCTGGAGAAATCCATTCAAAGCGGCAATTGTTATAGACGACGATGATGCTTGTGGGTGTCGTATCCTCCTTGGAGGCATCATTTGCCCATGTTCATGCCCTGCTCGGGTACCGGTCAAAACCTTAGGTCGGGTCTCTGGCCAAGCAACAACGCCCCCCAGGGTTGTCCTTTCCTTGAAGGTTGCATGGGTGCTCAACGAGCCTATGAAAGTTGATATTGGAGGTGGTGGCGTCTTCAACTCTTCGGCGGGGTTTTGGGCAAATTGTCTCGGTGATGGTTACCATTGTGGGCATGGCCTCTCCGGGCGCAACGTACACCATCATCAGAACCTCTTGGGTGGCATCTTCTTTGAGTCCGGTTGGTTCCTGCTGTTCACTTGCTGATTCCTTTAGTAAAGTTAAAATTATTTAGCTCATTCAATCATTTTAATATTATTTAGCTTATTCTCTCAATTTCAATCGACCGTTGCTGCACTACGGGCGGAGGGTGCGTTGACCCAGCTTGAGTTGAAGTCAGGATAGTGCTGTCTTCGTGTCCGCTGTTGGTTGTCACGCAGTCCTTGATCTCCGAGTGTTGCCTTCTCGCCATTTGTGGCTTGAGGTTCAGCTACGCAAGTTGTCTTTTCGCTGTAGTCGTCGGTATCAGCTGCTTGACGCTTACTTGTGCACCTTTTTGTGGTGCATACTTGAAAAAAAGAACTGGAGAGGTGAACATTCACACGGAAGGTGTCTTCTCTGAGTAGTCCAAACAAACACGCATGTCCATAAGAAGAGAGAAACGCGAAAAAGCAGGAATTCTGATCTCGATACAAGTCCACCATTTGAAGAAGTGAAACACATTTGTCACGAGCCCTTCAATTCAACTAACCAAGGCAAAACAAACATGCAAACAAAACAGAAAATAAAAGATAAAAACAGCACACGACAGCAGGAGTGAAGCGGCAACCAAGAGGGGTCCAAAACCCTCCCAATCGGCTTCGGCATCGGATTCCCAGCAGCATACGCTCTCTCTCCTTTTTGGAGAGGATGGCTGCTTCGCACCCAGATCACTCACCTCCTGATCCAAAACTACTCACACCGCGCCACTAGCTTACGACTAGGCGATCATCAGACCAGTTTAAGCTGCAACAAAACACAATCTACGTACGTCCAACTCCAACAGAGCGCCATGTGGGCCTGCCTTCGCTCCATCCCGGGCCGATAAAACGTGGCCCGGCCCTCCGCCATCCGTGGTGGTAAGATCGAGATCAGAGAGAGGCCTCGAAGTTGAGGCGGGAGGAGTAGGTGCCCTTGGGCGCCCAGTTTCTGGGGATGACGTCGCGGGCCGTGAGCGTCTTGGGGGCGGACAGCGTCGTCAGCCTCACGGAGAACGGGCCGGCCGTGGGGCCCCCGTAGAGGCACCACGTGGCGCCCCACACGTGCTTCATGTCCAGCCACTTCGCCGAGTTCGCCTGCAGCCACGCACCACGTGAACAAAAGCACACACATCATAAGCACTAGCGAACACTGATAAATCTCATAGATACACAGAGCACAACGACCACTAGCAGAGCCTGAAGCTAGCTTTACAGCGCAACATCGTCGCAAACGCTGGGCCTGGGCTCCAGAATCTTTGGATGCCAAGTCCACGAGGCCGGGCAAAGCAAACGCACGGTCAAGGGCGTGCCGCGGTGCGCAGGATGGGGTGTCAGGCTAAAACAACCACGAGATGAAAGCATTAGCAGGTGCAAGAGCAAGTGGCAGAGCCGCATGCCCGGCCTCTTTGGTCTTCAGTCCTACTAGGAGTACTTGACAGCGAGCGAGACCTGAGGTAAAGCGGCAGCATCATTAGGCAAGCGCAGGGCAGTGGAGTTCCGGGACAGGGTTCACGCTTCATCTTTCGGTGCTGCCACCTACATTGGATACTTTACATTTGTCCCAAAAAAAGAGCATCGGATACTTTGTATGCTCCAAATGGGAATCATATGGCGAAATGCAATCATGTAGGGTGTCTTCAGTCAAGGATTTGACAGTGTGACATTGTGCGGTAGACAATGCAAGAAAGTAGCGGCATGCTTTCTTGGCTGATTTCCAGTGTCGTCTCTTGGCAGTTCATTGGCATGTTTACAAAGCTTAGTTTCGGGCAATAATACAGCATTTGCGAAGCTTAGATATCTGCTACGTGTGGTTTCACTTGCTGTAATACTGCTCTATTACTAGTCTGTGAAAAGTTTCATTCTAGAACCTCAGGGTTGTTGTACAAAGGACACGACATGGGCCTAAATGCCTAGCCAACGACAGTACAAATGCTAGCTAGCGAGCAGAGGCACGAGGGCAAAAGCAGGCAACAGTGCAATATGTCTCCGACCACATCAAAGTGGGAGGACGAACTCACATGCACGCATTTTCCCAAAGGAAAGAATATGCGCCGGGTCCTCTTGCACATTTGCACTCACATAAAGCACTTGTCCAATGCAACCCACCCAACTTGTTCCCACCACCAAAGGCAATGCAAGGCTCAAAAGATAACTCGATTTACCCCCATTCGCTTTGTCAATTCTTCAGAAAAAAAGGCGATGCACCAAAGTAAAATAGCTTGACAAGAAGAAAATGGGTACCTGCTTTAGCTGCATGGACCCGATGTCGCCCTCGCCGTCCTCGAACTCGACGAGCAGCGAGAGCCAGAAGCTCGTCGACCCCTCGTTCACATGGAACGCGATGTTCTTCCCGCCGTACTTGCACGCCGTCCTGATGCACACACACACGCTGCCCCGGTCAGTTTCTTCTTAAAGAAAGGAAAAGAAACACCAAATCTCAAGGATGTACACACATGCAGTGCGGCAATGGATTACATAGGTAGAGACGACAGCTTTTCCATGGTCAGATAGGTTAACGAACGGAGCTGGAAGAATTGACCAGGAATCTTGACAAGAGGTTAGATGCCACGGGACAGGTATCCATCTGCACCTCTGCCCGAGTTGCATGCGCAGAGGCATGACTAACTCAGCAGCAGCAGATAGATCCAAGTTAAGACAGCTGTAAGCTGCGAGCCCGTTAGAGTTAAAGGCCCTGGATAATTTAATTCCCACTGCGCTTCAAGATACGACGGCCAAATTCACAGATCCACAGTAGTAGCAGTTAGCTGCCCTGTTTCGACAACGGTCCACTGACTGACCCATCTAACTAGTTTTTTTTAGTCTGCTAATAGCTTCAGGAGTGAGAGTTTTTGTCCTTGAGCTACTTGTCCACTGTGGCATGCGCCCAAGCTGATTAGTTTAACCAGTTGCTACTACTAACAGTCTGAGAATGCACTAAAAAAGACATGAAGAAGTGTACGTGCTGCTCGCTCACCTTCGGTAGATCACCTTGAGCTGCCCACGGTCGCGCAGGTGTGCCCCGGCGCCGGCGATGGCCATCCTGCTGAAGGCGGCGCCGCTGAGGTCGAAGTGCGTGTTGCCGCCGCCGCAGGGGCCGCCGCCGGGGCACTCGTCGGTGACGATGACGGTGACGGCGCGGCGCGAGCAGATGCCGTGGTCGAGGCACCTGACCTTGTAGCAGGCGCCGCACCCCTCGCCGCCCTTGAACAGCACCGGGCTCACCGACCCCACCCGTGCCTTCATCGGCACCACGTCCACCAGCGTCCCGTACCCGCACGCTCCCCCTGAAGAAGAAAAGAACGTCCATCGCCATTAGAACCGGATCAACCGACCTCCGTCCGGCGGGAACTGAGATGATAATCTACTGCGATACAGTTACTGCGGTGCTCTGACTTCAGAGTGTAAATGCGGCTAACAGCCAGAGTACGATGGATCACTGGGTTACGGACGCAGCATCAAAGTTACCAGGGGTGTCGGTGGAGCGCGTGAACGGAGGCGCAGAGAGCATTTATCGCCAAGATTTTAGCCATATGGTACTGCCCCAGCAGAGCAAAGAAGTTATTGGGAAGCCTGGCACGGTCGTCTTCGCCGGTCGCCTCCCCGAAAGCCCGGCGGCACGAATCGTAAAGCCACGGAGTTCCTCTGCGCTTGACTCGTGTAGGGCGGTCCAGTGGGGGCCCACGGAAATTCCCTGCCGGATCTCACGGGATATGCAGACGTCCCGCCAGAAATGTCGCAACGGGAAGAGCTAATCAATCCTTCTTCTTTTTTTTTTTACCAAAACAATACTCCTTCTATGTCAACAGAGGGTAAAAAAACCTAGGCCTTCTGATGCCAGGGTAAAAAAATAGCTCTGGTGCGAATAGGACGGCTCACATAGCAATAATTTTTGTACAGCAGATATGTGTACCAGGCGTACTGTATTTTGGGAGTAACAATCCTAGTCATGAAGCCGGTAAAGAAAAGAAAGGCAGATGAGCTCTGCTTCGCCCAGGTACTGATGCTGCAACCCACCACTGCCCAGGCACTAATCTTAACCCGCTAGTAGAACAAGAGTAACAGACGCCGGAGTAATCAAGGGACTGTAACAATGCGGAGCTAGCTTATCTCTACGACGGTCAGCGGAGGCGAGTTGAGAGCTTTTACCGGTGCTGCCGTCGCCCTCGGCGTCGCCGTACCACGTCGCGGTGGCCGGCCGCCACTCCACGTCGACCGCCGCCTTGTCCTTGCTTTTTCCCTTCGACGCCGACTTCCCGTCGTCGAACAAGAATGTGGCGGAGACGGCGGGGGACGCGAGAAGCAGAATGCAGAGCGCGAAGGGGGCGGCGGCGGCGCGCGAGGAAGCCATTGGGGGCAACAGGTTCCTTTCCCCTCCTTTCCTTGCGGTACTAGAGGCGGGCTCTGCGGCTGCTTGGACGTGAGTGTTGGTAGCCTCCTCCTTTTGGGGCCTCGCCCTCTCTTTTATGGCTTCGAGAAATCCCGAGTCCCGATGGTCAGAGAGGCTTCCTTGCCGGGCTGGCTGCTCTGCACAAATGGCAACGCGGGACGGGCAGGGGAGTGGGCACTTGGGCGTGTAGTACCAGGGTGGTGAATCGTGCTACTGCTGAGACCACCACTCTCTACGTGCGGGTGACCAGTGTGTTGATGGGATGTGGGAGCCTTCATTGCCTGTGATGGGTGGCCATGACTTTTGCAACGAGAGAGATAGACTGAGAGAGATCTGAAAAGGATAGAGAATTTATATTTGTTCATGGCTAAGCCGTAATGAGCTCGTTGAGAGAGAAACAAAATGAAGCATGGACACGCTTTTCACCGTACCCTTTTGTCGCCCTCCGCCTGGCCTGGCCATCGCACCGAGTGCGGGTGCGGATCCAGCTTTGGCGGGCGAGGAGAGATCACGCAAGCGCCGTTGCGCAGACGGCAGGCCGTTGGTCGTGATCGTCTCGCCGTGCGGTCGGTTGGTGAGTTGGCTTGGCCGTTGCCGTTTTGCGCCGGCAGGAAGCACAGAGCGCACGAGCAGAAACACTGTTTCAGAAGAGCAGATCTCACAAACAGCATATCGATCACCCCTAAAAAAAGCATATCGATCAATAATGCCGCGTGTGCCGGATTAGAGTACTCAACTTGTTCGTTGGTGTCAGAAACGATTCGCGTGAGGTGCCGATGGAGCCACCGTACAGTCCGGCCAGTTAACGCATATCGCATTCCCGTTTCCCGGTTCAGTTTTCTTCTTCTTCCTCGCTTCGTTCATTCACGGTCACACTCACAGCGTCCGCAATCAGTCGAAGAATAACGCATCAGCTTCTCATTTTCGTTCCGTTCGACGCTCCCGAACGAGCAGGGCCAAATACGTCCTCGAATTTCTTTTGTGCGTAGACGCGTAGTTGGGCTTGTCATTTTTCTGGTCAGGCTTTACAAAGCCGGTTCTCAAACCCGGATGCCCGAGCAGGTTTAGCACGAACAGCCGACAGCTCGCCACCGCCGGTGTCAAACCGCGGATTAGTGCACCACGGCAGCATCACCGCGGAGCAGACGTACCCTGCGTCGTTCGTGGATTTGCCAGCGTTCCTGCGTCCGCAGATCGACATTCGACAGTGTGTCTAGCCGGCCGTCGCCGACTGACTATGCGAAAGGAACTGCCGTCGGTATGCTCCCGTGCATTGCAACGGGGTTACATTAATTTTAAGAGTTCAATATTACGACATTGATGACCTTTTTTATCATTAAATCCTTACACACACACTCTCCTCTCTTCCTCTTCCTCACTCTCTCTCCCTCTCTCTCTAACACACACACATAGCCTATTTTTCCCGCCAATAAGACTTACTCAATTGGCACGGGCTTTTTAAAAACTTACTTATTGCGTATATAAACATAATGCATGTCAAATTTCAGATGTGTAGAAAAATTGAATTTCACTTTAATTGTAATGTATTTAGATAAAAAAATGTAATTCAATGACCTATACTGACTCATCTAATGCACAAAATAAAAGAAGGTAGTTTAAGAATATACAACAGTTTTGCACTGCATCACAAACGATAGATAACACCTGAAAGCATTTTTATACAGGTGTTATCTACTCCCTCCATTCCTAAATATAAGTCTTTTTCGAGATTCTAACGCAGACTACATACAGAGCAAATAGTTTAACATGTCATATATTTGTAGTGTTAAATAATTCAAACAAAGGGCAAACAAGCCATCACGTTTGACCACATAGATTAAAATATCTGAACCATAAATTTCACATATTAACAGATGAGATTTAAAAATGTAGCGTTACTTATAAATATTACCATGTATAAATAGTTTAACATGTCACATATCATTCTGAAAAAATTACAGATAGATCAATGCCTTTCTATTAAAAAACTTAGCTGCGTAATACGACAACCACAAGGTTTTCGGTAACCATCTTATGGTAGACTAAAAAAAGAATCCAAATAAAAAAAGAAGACCCTAAGGAAGAGTCCAATCAAAACACATGTGATTATGTTCAATACTAAAAGGAGAAGTCGGACTCCTGCTTCTTTCTTATAACTTACTCAGCTCTTTAAAAGAAAACTTTGTGTATTTAGATTGGAAAATAGATTTGTAGTATACATATAAATAAAAGCTTGGCAAAGATCAATTGATCTACATTATAATGGTTGAGATCTAAAGTCTAATAATAGTTATGTACCATGTAATTTTTTGGAAGTTAAAAACAAATAATTTAGTTTTGGTTCTTCGTCTTCTGGGCAAAGGCCGTGACGCAAGACCCTTAGGTTCTTGTTGCTAGTCCAAACCTTCTCCTCCCTGAGCCAAGCAAAGGAAGCAAGCAAAGGAACCGAGCAATGCAGCGTTGAGCTACACAGGAAGAGCAAGTCAGGGGAGAAAATCCAAACCAGATCAAAGCACAAAATCAGTAAATAAGCCATCCATCTCACTGGTCCTGTCTACAAAAGCAATTTTCCTCATATCCCAGGTTGGCAACCAATTTGTTCCACATACCAACACGAACCTCGAGCCAGAGCCTAAGATACTAACGTAAGATCTGTGAAATCTCTACTCCTAATGTCTCAGTTGGTAGGTCACGTTTCGGGTTTTATTTTCGTCCCACCTTACCCGGTCTTTTTTGGTACTTCTTTGGTGCTTGCTCCCACCTCCCGCTGACCCGCCACGAACCGACAAAACCACGTACCGAGTCCTCCACCAGCCCCCGCGCTCTTAGGGTCGTAACCACCGATCGCGCCCGAGACAAGCGACGAAAAAAAAATCTACGTAAATTAACCAACGATAAAAAAACCTACGAAAAATAACCAGCGAAAAAAAACCCGCACGTACGAGCGACGTCACATGCCCTCGAGCGAGAACGACTCGCACGCTAGACTCCCTGCCCTCGTTCGTCGTCGCCTTCATCCCTTCGCCGCCGCCGCTCATCCCTTCGCCGCCGCCCTCGGTCTCACATCAAAGGCGCCCCACTAGCACAACGAACCCGCCGCCCTTCTGGAGCCGAAAGCCGATCCATATATCCCCATCTGGACGCGCACGTCCGCCTTCTTGGATCCATCGCGTGGATCCGCCGCCGCCGTCGCCGCGGGACCCCTCGGATGCCTCCACCTTCGTGGATCCATTGCTGTCGTCGCGGATCCACCTCTTCCTCCTTCGTTGCTGCCCCTCCGCCCCACCTGCCGGCATCGACCTCATCCTGCACGCCTACCTGGTCGGGGCCCCTGACTCGTCGTCCGCCACCTGGTCGTGTGTGTCTTGTCTCTTGGGACGCCGCTCCGACCCGATCCGGCGAGGAGGCAGCCTCCGTCTGCGGCAACGAGGGCGGCGGCCGGCTGCGCGAGAGGTTGATGCCTTTGTTTCTGTTTCGCGCTGCAGGTCGTCTTCACGGAGCTCTGCAACATGCTGGATCCCGGGAAGCCGGCCTTCACCCCCAAGAAGGGCAAGCCCAGCGTCGTCATGTTCGTTGGATTGCAGGGTGAGTCTCATTGACTAACCTCAGTTACTTGCTCTGTTTTTTGTTCTATGCATATATATGTACCACTCTGTGTGTAGTATTTCTAGACCATCTACAATAAACTTGATGTTTAAGCACATGTGATGCGCTCATAGGTGTCATGGGAACTGTATGTTTCATGTTTATCCAAATTGTCGTGATAGCCAAGCAAAATTGAATGGTCCAAACCTTGTTGAATTGATGTAAATTTAGGTTATCATTGCGTGTAGAATTGCGGTTAGGGTCATCAGTTGCCTTTCACCAATAGAAGCTGAACTTGTTAAGTTTATTGCTGTAATCTTATCCTCTATCTATGTGCTTTACTTCGTTAATTGTGATGGCAAGCAACTATAGCAGTCGGTATTGTACACACGGGAGCTCTCAGTTCTGTATTGGGATGGATGGCAAGGTAGATACATTGTTTTGTCGATCTGATTGTGCCTCCATGACGGCATCGTGATGCCCACCGCCGAAGGCGCTGCGTCGCGACCAAAGGGGCACCCGGCCACGGCCGGGGACTCACTGCAGTTGAAGCACGCCATCTCGCCACCATGTATGTTGTGTGTTCTTGTGCTGCAGGTCCTTGGGGTTGGGTGTTCTTGTCGCCACCATGTTCATGCAGGCACGAATTGGACTGAGAAATGCTAACAGAGGAGGAGAATACCATGCAAGTATGTATGTGCCAAAATTGATAGATTTAACTCTAGGTATTGCATTATTTTGCTGCAATGTAGTAGTACTCTTTAAAGAATTTGTAGGAGATAGCAAAAGGACTAGGTGAAGGATCCATTGATTTAAAAACACGTGGAAAGAATTCAGTTTTGTAAATATTGTATATACCCTTCCCCTGAAAAGTTTGACGTTGTTACTTGAGAAAAAGGAAACTGCCCACAGATCAAATCCTTTGATACATTGATTACTTTTTAGTTATGCAAAGTTTAAACTTCAGTCATGCTTTATTGGTCGTTTTCCCCAATAAATATCTACCAACTGCAGGTCCTTGGGGTTGGGTGCGGCAACTCGCGGCTCGAAGACAATCTTTTGTGGTGGGGCGTCGCCGCCGCTGGCGGCACCTGCATAGACCGTCTCGCTGGGAACGAAGAGATGCTCCCCTGATTTTTTTTTGAAATGATGCTCCCCTGATTTGGAGCTGTAGAAAGGAGGTGGTTGCAGACACAAAGTGGGGACACACAACTCCCAGTCATAATATTCTTTATCTTGGCTCGTTGTTTGGGGATGGACGCATCAATTTGATCGCGCTCTCCTCCATGCCAAACGGATCCTTGGTTCGGAGGTGCGCGGCGCCGACGATGACAACCTTTCTATCGATGCAAGGGCAGCAGGAGCTCATGACGCTGTTGATGCCACCACCATGCACGGGGTTGATGCAAGGCGGGACAAGTATGTATACCAGGCAAAGTACTCAATCTGTTTGGCATTTAGCTTTTTGATTCTGTTTTTAGTGAGCTTTTTGATTCAGATTATTTGTTTACCTGATGCCTTCACTCTAGGTAATCTGTTTGTCTGACATTTTGCTTTTTGATTCAGTGCGATCACTAATGGGGAGAACATAAAACTTCAATTGAGGGCACTGTGATTCTCTAGCTACATGTATCATGTAAGTGACGTCTTTCCATGAATCTTCTATTCATTATATAACCTCTCAGGCCCTTAGAAAAGTATCTCTGTTAACTCGATTTATTTCTGTTGATTCTTATAGAGCTTCTGCAGGAGGGCGTCACCTGCGGCATCACTTGCATCGACCTCTCACCGATCACCATCCCGAGGATGCACGACAGACTGGCGGAGCAGGGCACCAGTGATTGTTTCACCAATTTGCTCGACTCATAGTTCCCTTCCTCTCTCCACGCAACGTTGCCCATTGTTGCTAAGTTGTTAATTCATCAGGCCCATTATTGCGGCTACATAGTCTGTTCATCTTGCCTGCCTTCTTAGGAGAAACCAATTTACTGAAGGTAACTATTCTTTATTTACATTTTATTTGTTTCTTCCTCCTACTTGTATGATTTGCGTCGGAAATATTCTGACTACTTGCATGAATTTTAGACCCTACTTGCACAGTTGCTTGCATTTTGTGTTGAGAAACATCTGCTACTTAAATGTACATAATACTTGCAAGTTCTATTTGTTGACTGTGCCATGATAACTTTAGGCCTTTAGTTGTACAAAACTGCCAAAGTAGGTGACAACCACCTGCAGCTCAATCCTTGTTTAACTCGACAGACAAGCTAAAGTAAATGCAGAGCCAAGATAAATTGTTGTAAGCCTTTTACTGACTAGGAACGAGGGGTTGTAGGAAGGAACACTGCACTATGAGTATGCCCTTTGTTAGCTCTTTGCCCTTTTCTGTAACACTAGCCTATAGAAGGATGAATGGTGTCAAGCTCCGGGAAACAAGTAGGATTATCTCAGTAGTAAGCAGTCAGCACCACTATCTGAGATTGCACATTTACGACCATGGTGGCACACAGAAAAGGAAGGTTGGTCTGATGGCTGCTATGGCAGGGGCTGCTGCACCGGCTCGGGACGGTGGATTTGGAGCGATGCACTCAGATCTGACCCTGACAACCATGTTGTTTCTATGTCGCATGAGTTGCTGTAGCTAGTCGTCGCATGAGGGCTATGCCGGCTGACGGCAGGGGGGGTGACCTACACAATGTGCTTGGCTCTGATGGCCTGGGTATCATTGCATGACCAGATTTGCAAGCAAGCTCACTGATAGGAGATCAGGGACTCGAGCGAAAGCTCCGTGACCTTCTTAGAGGCATAGTCGTAGACATCTTCCTATCCTTTCATGTGCTTGGGCTCTCCGGGTGAGAACCTAAACTCCAGTTTTCTGGAGTGGGTGGCGGTGGCGTTTACGTCGTAACCATCTTCGGAGGCGTTGCCTTGGAGGGCCAGCCTTTGGATGTCGTGTGGGGCTCTTTCGTTTTCAAGGGCGGTGTATGTCGGGGCTGCGGCTCCGGGATCTTCTATTAAGTGTCGAGGCTGCGGCCTCGGGCAGTACTACGACAACAGCTCCAAGAGGTAGGGCTGCTTGTCGGCATGGCTTGGGTGAGGACCTTGAAGTGCGGAAGCAGCAAGGTTGTCAGCTCCGTCAATGTGCCCCAGTCGGGACTGTTGGACGACATGTTGGGGCAGCGGCCCAGGATGTGGTGCAGCGTTCGTGGTCTATGTGCGGTTGGCCTGAGCAGCGTGAGCTGCGGGTAGCTGTATCGTTCGGCGTTAGTGCTCGAGGGACAGTGGTGGGGGTAGCGGCACCGGAAGGTGGTGCGGCGTTCGTGGTCTATGTGCGGCTGTCATGAGCAGCGTGGGCTATAGTTAGTTGTATCATGCGGCGTTGCTGCTTGAGGAAGAGCGGTGGCATGTCGGGGTTGTGGCGCGGGATCCGTTCGTTCGAGTTCCTTCTCTTTTGTTTTATCCTTTGTAATCTAATTTCTGCCTAACTACGGGCTAGAAAAGCTGTTGCATGATTAGGAGTAGAGATTTGTTTTCTGGAACTTGCTTTTAATCAGGATGGGTTATAGGCAATTACAGATTGATGACCTGCATTGCTGCTCATTACTGAAAACAAGTAGATTACCTTGCAAGCATCCAAGAATTCAAAAGCATGGAGGAAATTACCTACAAGCAGTATACAGAGAGACTGATTCTATAATATTCTTTTTGTTGTAGACGGAAGAGAAAGCAATATGAAGTTTCTGAGGCAGGTAATGTTCCTTGCATCCTTAGCTTAGTTTGATCCAATTTTATAGTGACATTGGAGGCCATGGATTCGTAGTCCTAATGCATTGTACTAAAATAAATAAATCCTCAACCATGTTTTTCAGTATGTTGAATTATGTGAGGATAGTTTTTAGTTTATGCGCATGTCTATGAACTTTGGTCTAAGTCTAGGTAGGTCACACTTTGATTGGATATTTGACATGTCAGAAGACACTTGTTTGAAAAATAATACTAGCCAGTCACACCTGTTTGACATAAATAATATGAAATATCTTCAATAGCTACTCCTTCAGGGAATCCTTTGCTTCTGGTATAGTCTCATATTCAACCTTCTGAACTGACATCAAACACATCCTCTGAACTACCAGACTGAATGGTGATTTTGTAGGTAAACTAATTTTAAGAAAAGTAGATTAGTTGCAACAAATATTTTAGTCTTTCACCCATATTCTCTTGTTTTCTGCAACTATTCCAAGATAGGTCCCATACTTTCCATTGCAATGCACATCAATTTCATTTGGAAACATACCATGGTCCAATTGTTTGTTTTCTTTACCAGTTTTGCATGGCCATTGTGTACAACCATGTTATCTGTTGCTTGATGAAACAAGAATATGATGTTTATGATTACAGACGAGTGAGTCATATCTCATGATGAGCCATTTCGCCTTCCTTTATGTAGTGTAAATTTAACCATTGACATATCACTCGGAGAAACATTTTTAGCTGGGAGAAGGAAGAGAAGAAGGGTGCTTGAATGGTAAAAAAGAAGTCGTCAATGCAACCCGTTGCAACTCACAGGTGTTCTACTGATGCAGAGGTACCTTTCCTTGCTTGGGAGTTATATGTGGTTCTGTTTGCTAAATCTGTTTTAGGTTTAGACTGATCTTGCATGCTTAGCTTTTTAGTGTATAACCAGTTTGTAGGTCCTACTATTTGATCACCGGATGCAACGGATGGGTGCCGGATGGCGTCTTTGGCGTTTCGTTGAGGTACGACCAAACTACACTGCAGTTCGGTCTAGCCAAAGTTATGCATGCTGTTTATCTCTACTTTGCGTGTGAATGTCCCTGAAACATGGTTTTGTTTGACTCTAGGTTCAGGACAATAAACATGATAACTCAATCACTGTTATCAGAACAAGGTATGCACACTGATGGCGATGAACCCAGTGACGGCGAGCGCGGGGGGCACGAGCACCAGGCTGAACAGCACAACGAGAGGCATCACAGTGCGACACCGACGAGGCTATCTACCAGGACGAGGCCGGAGAGGCCCGGCAGCATGCTGCCAACACTATTGTATGAATATGATCAAGTGGTGTGTTGTGGGTGCAGTTTGCCTGTATCCTTTTTTTATTTGTCAGGTTTTTGTCTTCCTGGCTGGATTGTGTCACTTCCATTTAATCAAAAGAGTTTTAATTGTTCTCCGAAGACACATCTCACTCACTGTAATTAGGAACTAACTGTTGTTTGCCTCAAACATATACATGATCTATTGACTCCTACCAAAATTTCAGAACTACCCATGCAGAAAAAAAACATCTATCGACTCTTAGCAACATCGACTAGCTTATTGGCATGGCAAAGGCTCTAATTTTCCATATATTGGAATCTTTTACCGCTTCAATGATAAAGGTGCAGATTTATCCTTTCCCCTTGTTTGATCTACTCTATTTACCTTTATTTATTAGTGGTGATGGTCTGCCGAAGTGTTGTGACTTATGAGATATAGCGGTTGAACTTCTGGTTGATCATACTGTAGTCAAAAATGAGAACAAGAAAGTTTTTTTGACAATCTGTTGTTTATCACGGCATGGGACACATGTATATAGAGTACATTTTGAAGCTAAATGAATGAACGATAATGAACTCTAGATTTCTTGAGTATAGATTAATTATCTAGATTTCTTGAGTAAAGATTAATGTGCGTAAACTTTGCACCTTTAGCTCTCTAAATAACACCAATGATGGTTAGCCTGATTTTTGGAGTTCTATTTGGAGCTTAGTAGGCTTGAACAAACTGAAGCTTATTAAGATGTTTTTTGGAATGTGCTTTGCTCTTGATGAGACAATTTTTTTGGTAGCAATGCACGCGCAGCCCTGAGCCCTGGATGTTAGGCCGCGGCATCCCCGGCGATGGCGCATTAGGACCTCACCAAAGGTAAAGATGATGTGGCATGCCATCTTGCCGCCGGTGAAGGAGAGGCACCTGTTAATGCAATGGAGTGTGGAGTGCGGGGAGGTTGCATGCCCTAGATATGCTGGTAGGGTTTAGAGGGTTGGATGGCGACGGAGGCGGCGACTTTTGATAGGGGGCGACGGGATAGTGCGTAACAACACTTGCTGATCATGGATGTCGGTGGCAAGTGGTTGGGCATGTAGAGGTGGGCGGGTTGATAGAGTGGATGAAGAAAAAGGTGGGCGGTGGGAGTAAGAAGAATAGTAGCACCAGCGGGTCGTCGGTGGTGGAGGAGAGGCCAGGGGTTGACGGACTCAAGTGCGGTGTGCGAGTGGTCATGGGCACCAGAGATGGTGGTTGGGTTTAGAGGGATGGATGGTATTGACGCCGGCGGAGGTGGCGACTCAAGCATGGGGCGGCGTTCGGTAACACTCACCGGCTATAGGGTGGCAGTGGCAATTGGTTAGGCACGAAGAGGTGGGCGGGTCAATAGGATGGACGAAGAAAAAAAGCAGAAGAGGGAGGAAGAAGAACCATTAGCAGAGATGGATCGTCGTTGGTAGAGATGGGCAGTGGATTAATCGATTTGAATGTAGGGTACGAGAGGTCTCGGGTGGCGGAGATGGTGGCAAGGGTTAAAGGGATGGTCGGCGCAACATCCTACAACATTTCATTTGCATACTCCTATCCCGAGCAATCATAGAAATAAAACAAATTTGTGGAACTATGTTAGAAATATCTATTTATGTGGAGAGATGAGGAAGAATGCAGCTCTCATGATATCATTTTCATCGTCAACATATTAGTAACATTGTGAGTATAAGAATGCTGGTTATCTGCATTGTCACCCGTAGCAATGCACGGGCACTCTACTAGTAATTAGAGGAAATGGACATTGTAGGTTTTAAATAATGCTAAATTGCATGGGTAACCTCAGGAGCGTGTATTATTTTTTCTTGATATTCCACAAAATTAAATTCGCCTGTTGTACTTCAAAATAGGTGTGTCCCTGAACTAAGAGATACAAAATAAGGCATCAATTTGAGAAATCCAAACGATGAGGATGAGCCATCTAGCATAACACACACACACACAGAGAGAGAGAGAGAGAAGAGAAGGAAAGCATGAAGGAAGAAAAGTGAATATAAATCACACGTCCAGTTATGTTTACTATACTGCAATAAATCATACATCCACATAAGACCCAAAAAAACCTACACTGTAAGCAACAATGCTAGATACAAAATAAAATAGATATACTGCATAATTTCTCATGTTTGAAGGTGCCACCTCCATTAGTAATGACAGATATGAACTTTACATGAATTAAACGGAATAATTGTTTATTTGCTTCACTTCAACCCATGTAGAAATAAAATGACTACTTCTTGTAATTAATCTAAATGGTTCCAATACATTAATATTCAAGGTTGACTACATGGGAAAGTTGTATTTGAAATACATCCATAAGGAAGTTGACTAAAAGGTGAACAATATACTAAAAAATATCATTAAAAGTTAAGACTTGCAGGTCAATACATATCATTAAAATCTCTAAGATTTATGTTATAACCTACTGGTAGATTTTGAGATTAAAGGGAGATTAAAAGCATATGCCCTTCTGTTTCAATACCAGTAAATTTCGATAATGGCTTACAATCCAGTCAGGATATACATGCATAGGAAGGCATCTACTTGCTGAACAAGATGTTGTCTGCAAGACTGCAATCAAAACATTGTGTTTCTCACTTAGTCTTTGCATATTACTAAAGAATATACAATCTGCAATCAAAATATTGTGTCTCAGCCTTTTGTAGGCAGCATCTAAGATTTTGTAAGCTCTGATAGTAAAAGACCAACGAGTGCCAGAGTTGGAACATAGAAGAATCTTACCTGGGCAAGATGTCATCAGGTTCTATCACAGTATCATGTTTGCAAGCGCCATGCGCTTCGCTGCCGTCCCCATCGTACCTGGAACCTGAGATGGTCATCGTTCTTGTTCTTCTTCTCTTTTTTTCCCTCTGGAAATACTAACCACATATCCTCCCTCTTCGGTGGTCTCGGGCCAACACCTTGAATCTGGAGGCGTCGCGGGAGCTCCTCCTGATGCCACAAACCCTCGCCGCCGACTGCCTCACACGGATGGCCGTCCTGTCCCGCATCCTGCCTTGTACCGCAACATCGACACCAGCACCACCGATCCCCGTTCCCGGCGCCACCCTGCCATCGCAAATTAAATAGGTACATAAATGCTTTCATGATGAGGTTTATTTGTCATGATAGGTATATGCACGTGCATTGCATCAGGCATTAATTTTTTTAAGCTACAGGGGAACATATGGGCACACATCATGATGCAAATCAAATAACAAAAAGGAGATTATGTTTTGGTTATGAAGCATAGAACTTCTGACAACTTTGTCCCGAGATATACTAAAGCCAAAGAATATCATAGAGGGAAATCAAATTATCTGAACGACATGATGTTATTTCACAAAATAAGTTAAATGTACATTTAAAATTTAAAATTTCCAATTGGTTATCTTTACATGTAAATAAAAAGGTGGGAGTCAATATTACAATACGCTTACCAAAAATGTTCCTCTACGAAAAATTATCATGAAGAATCACCTGCCAAGAATAAAAACTGAGAGCAAGTCTGCAAAATAACAAATTGTTAACAATATGTTCGGTAATATAAATCTCACTGTTCTTGCACACCCTTGAGACTTCAGAGCATATCATTTTTTTCTCTTCAGACTATACTCTCGTCTATGAACAGAAAAAGAAAATCATAGAAACTAAATTCAAGCCTGCAGAATAACACAAAGCATCACTAACAGTTCAGTACCATGTGAATGGAGACATACCATACCATCCTTTTTACCTTCTGACTGCACTTCTATTTGTGAGAATTCCAGTAAATAGATGGGCAATTTAGCAAAATACAACCATTGAAATATGGGAAGCCGTATAAACTGAATAATGTAGATAATATCACATGTGCATTATTGGCCTCTAAGATGGAACAAAACTGAATACTACCCAAAACAACACACAAATCTGACTGACACTTTTAAAATTTCATATCTCTCCTATACTACCTAATAAATTCAAGTTGTATACACCTTTTCCAATTGCACAAAAATTTAATTCAGCTTCTAAAGTCTGCAATAGCCCCATAATTCAAAACAGTCTGCAATACCCCCATTACTAACTCTAGTTCAGCAAATCCCTGAGGAAGAGTCATTGATGAGGATGGGCTAACTCCGCCATATACCATAACTATTCTCAACTACCATATCCAGAAAAAGTATTGTCAATTTGACAAGATACCAAAATTGAGTTACAAATAGAAATAACAAAAGTAAAATGTCAAGCATAAGTAGTCTATTCAGAGGAATCATTCCCAAAAGCAATTTTGAGCCGAACACCAGAGCACAGCAAGTTGTGACAACTCACATCCCAAATGATAGCAGATTTACTTAAACTGTCAGTGGCATCACAGTACAAACGTTAAAACCAGTAGCATCACACAGGAACACTGTACAGTCAGTTAATGCATGCATACCTGTCGGTAACCTTGCTGCCATCACCGGTCACACTCCTCTGTGTGTCCTTCATCGTCATCTTTCCTTCGACCTAATGCTTCGGCAACTCCAACAACACGTTGTTGCTCCAAGAAATCAGTGAACACCACAAAGAGGGGCGTACTTGGATCCTAAACTCCAAGCAAATAATTAATTAAGATTCCTTGCACACACACACAGACACACAGAGAGAGAGAGATCAGGGTATCCCAGGGTGAGGGATGAGATAATCTGACCTACGGAGCGCGGCGCCAGTTGTGTGTCGCCGACTTGCCACTGCCGCTGCAGAGATAACACGACCATCGCCGCAAGACGCAGAATCTGTCAGAGCTCGCTCGCTCGGAACCGGCGAGGAACGCCACCGCCAAGAACTTGGAGTTCAAGCCCCGCCGCTGGATCTCCTCCCGTGCCTCCTAGATCATCTCCACACCGTCCCCGGAACAGGATCCGACTCCTACTCGCCTCCTCAGCCGGATCTGGCCGGAGATCGCCGTCGCCGCGCCCGGCGGCGCGCAGCAGCGTGGCGGTGGGTGGCGGGGCATTGGAGGCGGCGCATTGGAGGTGGGGGGTGGCGCGCAGCAACGTGGTGGCGGGTGGCGGCGCACTGGAGGCGTGGGCGGGGTCGTGCGGGTGGGGTTTCATTTTTTATTTTCTCTCTTCGTTAGGAATGTAATGCGTACTTTATTAGTATGAAAGGAGATCCGTGTGAGAAATAAATTGGAGAGGGAGGTGATTTGTTTGGAAGGTGATCTTCTGTATATGGTATTATTTTTAATTCTTAATTATCAATTATTTACATGATTAAATTGAACACCTGCCAGATCAAGCACGAATATATGGTAACTAATCTGATGGGTTTATGTGGGTGGTGAAGCGAAAAGGCAGGTGGGAGGGAGACGAAATAAAACCAGCGAAATAAAACCAACGAAAGTGGTGAGACGAAAAAAAACCAGCGAAAAATAACCGGCAGAATATTCACCAACTGCTTTATTAGGAGTAGAGATAGTGGTGCGACACCACGTCACCATGGATCATAGCACCGGCCCCCATGATTCAATGGCACGACGAACTAGGTTCTGCTGAAGGACATGCGTGCATTCCGCCAGCCCTCCCGGAGCCTTTCCGTGTGAGCTTGTCAAAACCGATCGACCTTCACATGAAACGAATGTACTACGCACTTGTGTGAACACATGAGTATCTCTCCGGGCCGCCTGTGCCTCCAGGCTCCATCATCAGTACCACCTAGGTCTGGTCGTTCAGGATTACAACGAAAATCGCAGGGGCACGCAGGTGACACACCTTTTTTTTAGAGAAGGAGATTAAACCCCCGGACACACCTGTATCGCCGTTCATCTACGACGTGATTCAAAAGGTCATTTCGGTAGAAACTACCTGGAACACAGATGAAATTTCTGAAGCCTATCAATACGACACAATATACATGTTCATCTTCTACTAATACTTTGTCCAACCGTTTTTCTTCTACGTCCCTTCTCCTTGCTCCTGTACGTTTCTATCTACGTTGCGGAAGGGAATTGCACAAACCACCACTTATTGGGTCTAGTGTTGCACAAAACACCTACTATACAGGTTTGTTGCGAAAAACACCACATATTGATGTAATACATTGCCGATAGGTCTACTCTAGTGTTTAGATACGGCATAATTCCAGACAAATAGGTCCCGCTTGTACGGTCAATTTCAACAAGCCGATGCAAAAGAATGTGATTTTTGTTTGTTTTTTGTCTGTTTGGGTCAGTCGAGCAGACTCGTGTGTCCGGTTTTTGATTTGGGTCGGTCGGTGCGCCCACCTTGACCAAGACATTTGTCCGAGTGGTCTTAAAAAAATTAAACAGACACACAAAATATTTAAATTTAAAACATGCAGATTAATAAAATATAACTGCAAATTTAAAACATGCAAATTTAAAACATTTTGTCGGTGTGGCTGACGCACCGAGCCACACAGGTAGCGATGGCGAGGGCAATGGTGGAGGCAGTGCAGATAGACGCAAATCGCCGGCTGTTGGGGATATGACTACTGAGTTAAACCGCCCAGGAGGGGTCGGATTACCCTCATAAGGATTCCCGTACAAGAGCCCATGAAGATGAAAGTTATGCCGTTTCAACTATGAAGACTTAGAGGCCCAGAGCCCAGTGGCGGATTAGGGCCCATAGTAGTGAACCGCCATATATGCATAACTTGTGTTGTAAGTCAGGGAGAGGAGAAACCGAGCCGGACACTTGTATGAGCCGGCCTCGGGATTCTGTAGACCGGCCGGGCGTCAACCTGTGTATATATAGGGACGACCCGGCGGCGGTTCAGGGACAAGAAAAGATCAACTCGAGAACTAGGCAAAGCATATTTGCTCCCTGGTAATCGAGGCCACATCAAGAACACCACAACTGGATCGTAGGCTTTTACCTTCACCGCAAGGGGCCGAACTAGTATAAACTCCCTGTGTCCTTTGTCCGGTTTAACCCCTCTAAGCTAACTCGGTCGCGATGGCTCCACGACTAAGTCCTTTCACTAGGACATCTGACGTGATAATTCCACGACAGTTGGCGCCCACCGTGGGGCTATCGCACGATGGTTTCAAGTTCTTAGAGGGCAATTTCGAAGGGCTCAAGGGATACGCAGTGGGCAGGATGACTAAGAGTCGTCGCGGCAAGATGTACATCGACGAGCAGGCTGGGGCCCCGACGCCGGCTCAATCGAGTACGGGTACCAGGTCCCCTTCGGAGGAATTCATGTCTTCATCGGCAAGATCGGCGAACCGGGCCCTGAGCCGGACATCTGCACCGACCTCGTCGAGATGGCTCAGCGTGCGAGTCCTTCCCGGATTCAGCCCGCCATGAAGCGTGCGTTCGTAAGATGTATCCATGGGATCGAATCTGAATCGGTGTCCGAGGGTGAGACGACCGTTTATTCCGATGGCGAGTCATCCACCGGTGAGACCGAATCTTTGTATCAAGTTCAAGATGGCTTGTTCGAAGGGTATTCCGATGGCAGCAGTATTCTGGAATTTCTTGAACTGCCAAATCCGGTCGCAATCTTCATGGCCGATACACAGCCAGCGTTGCAAAACTCAACTACAGCGGCAATGGATTCCGGATCAGCAGCCGGGGCAGGAGGCCCCGCGCGCCGACCGGCTCAAGTTCTTTCCGGTTTGTTGGACGCCTGGACGAAGTTGTTGACCACAGCGGTTACCCCGGAGACTCAAGATCGGCATAATGCGGAGGTCACAAAGTTGCGGGGTCAGATAACTCAGGCTAAAGAAGACTTGGCGGCTGAGGAAACCAGGATGGCTGAAGAACGGGTCGCTTTGGATGACCAGTCACAGAGGATTCAGGCCGAAAATTATCGACTCTTGCTGGATCAGAATGCTTCAAATGACGTATTGAGGAGGAGACATCAGTCTCGCCTGCTGACGGATTACAGTGCGATGAATCTCTTCAGTACGCCAGGAGCAGGAACCAGCAACCCAGCAATGGTAAACCGGACTGCAGTACCAAGGACCGGAGCACTAGATCAGCCACAAGTGATGGGCCCACCTCGGCGAACAGATAACCCGCCGTAGTACACAACACCCCCGCCGCATTACCAAACACCCCCGCCGGGTCACTTCTCCACCCCTTTGGACAACATGATCACTGCAGCATCCCGATTGGCAACTATTCCGATAGAGGGTGAGTCGCCAGCGGCGGTTGAGACGCGACGGGCCAGGGATCTTCTTCAGACTGCTATGGTGCAGCAGCAGGCTTATTCATACAGCCGAGACAGGATTCACTCGACCCCTCTCCCGAGCAGGAGCTACAGCAGGCACATGGATGAGCCAGCTGTGTCAAGCAATGCATGGAACCGTGACGCCCCTCGAGGGCCTAATCCAGCGTGCGGTGGTGCAAATGCTCAGGACATGGTGGATAATGGCAGAGCATGAAGGAAGCCCGCATTAGCGGCACAGTACACGGTTCATCATCAATCCGCCCCGGTTTAGCCAGCGGCGTCAGTAGAGCGAGGTACCGGGCTTGCTTTCAACTCATAGGGAGTGTCGTGTCTCACTCCAGCTCTGCGCAGTGTACGGTTACCCAAGGATTTCAAGGGCCCGCAGAAGGTGCCTAATTACACCGCCGATTTACCACCGAGTCATGGGTTGAGAGCTACAAGATGGCTATGGAGATGCTGGAAGTGGATGAAGCGGCATGTGCAAAATACTTCACCATGATGTTGGAAGGAACGACTCGTACTTGGTTGAAGAGCCTGCCCGCTAACTCCATCGGGTCATGTGATCAATTGAAGGCCCGGTTTATAGCGAACTTCAAGGATACATGCAAACAACCCATGTCCATTGTGGATCTGGCTGCTTGTGTTCAAGGAGAGAACGAGTCAACAACGCATTGGGTGCGCCGGTTTCAGAAATCCTGCATTCATCAGACCGCATCATTGCTGATACAGCAATTGTAACATTGGAGGGGAATTACCGGTTTAAGTCGCTAAAGATGAAGTTGGGACGGCTCAAGCGCCACTGCAATGATATGGGCACACTCTGGCAGCTCTGGTTAAATATGCTGATTCGGATAATACCAAAGATCCCGATTCTGACGAACAGAAGCAGGAGAAGGGAAAGAAGAATGCCGGTTCAAAAGGACAGAATAACCAAACGAACCACGGGAACAATGGTAAGCATAAAGCGGATAATTCGGATTTTGTGGCTAACACCAATATGCAGGGCAATGCGCAGCGTCGTAAGGGTAAACTACCCCAGCGCGGTGGAGGCATGAATCTGGAGTGCCTGTTAAACCATCCCTGCCCAAAGCACGGGACAAAGGAGGTCCCGGCAATGCACCTCTGGAAGGATTGTTTCATTATGAAGGAGTTCAAAAACTCTGATCTCTTCCAGTATGATCAGGGTCCGTATGGCGGTTCAGGTCCAGGTTTTCACGGTGGCGGCGGTTCAAACTCTGGATTTCAGAATAATCAGGGCAACCAGAACAACCAAGGTGGTCACAACCAACAGAACAATCAGGGGAACCAGCAGCAATCAGGTTTTCAAAGTCATCCAAAGTAGTTGAATGGCGGCCAGTATCATGTTTTCACAACTAGCTTATGTAAGCGCGATCAGAAGCTTCACAAGAGGGCAGTTAATGTTGTTGAATCGGCAGTACCCCGTTACTTGTGTTGGTCCGAGCAGCCCATTGTGTGGAGCGGAGAGGATCATCCGCCCCGGGTTGATAATCCGGGTCATCTGGCTTTAGTGGTGGCACCTCAGGTGGGAGGTTATAAGTTCACCAAGGTACTCATGGATGGAGGGAGCAACATCAACATCCTGTATTATGAAACCTTCCGTCGCATGGGGTTGACGGATAAGAATCTTAAACCGTCGAACACTGTCTTTCACGGTGTAGTACCAGGTAAATCGGCATATCCGGTTGGCAAGATAGCTTTGGAGGTTGTGTTTGGTGATGAGCATGATTCCAGGTCAGAAACTTTGACCTTTGAAGTGGTGAAAATCCAGAGCCCATATCACGCCCTGTTTGGATGGCCGGCTTACGCAAAGTTCATGGCAAGGCCCTGTTATATTTATTTACAGCTCAAAATGCTGGGTCATAAGGGGACCATCACGGTACACGGGAGTTGTAAGATCGCTTTGGATTGTGAAGAGGGTGATGCGGCCTATGCTGAGTCGGTTTGTGCAACAGAAGAGTTGAAGTTCTACAAAAACAATATTGATCCGGCAGATATGACCCCTCTGAAGAAGCCCACCACAGAGCATGACCCGACCCTGAAGTTCAAACCGACGGATGAGACTAAACTTGTTGATTTTGTTCTTAGCGATTCATCTAAACAGTTTAGTATCAGCACTAATCTGGATCCGAAATAGGAAAGCGCGCTCATCGAGTTCATCTGTGAGAACCGGGACATCTTTGCATGGAAGCCTTCTGATATGCCAGGTGTACCGAGGGAACTCGCTGAGCACACTCTCGATATTGATCCCAAGTTTAAACCGGTCAAGCAGTTTCTTCGCCGCTTCAACAAAGAAAGACGCAAGGCCATTGGAGAGGAGGTAGCCCGGCTGTTGGCTGCTGGGTTTATCGTCAAAGTTTTTCATCCAGAGTGGCTGGCCAATCCGGTGCTAGTGCTTAAGAAGAATGGCACTTGGCGCATGTGTGTGGACTACACGAACTTGAACAAAGCTTGTCCGGCAGATCCTTTTGCTCTCCCGCGTATTGATCAGATCATTGATGCTACAACGGATTGTGAGCGTTTGAGTTTCTTGGATGCTTATTCTGGCTATTATCAGATCAAAATGGCAGTTAAGCACCAGGAGAAGACAGCCTTCATCACTCCCTTTGGAGCCTTCTGCTATGTCTCTATGCCCTTTGGGCTCAAGAGTGCCCAGGCGACTTATCAGCGATGTGTATAGAATTGTCTTCATACTCAGATTGGGCGCAATGTTCATGCCTATGTGGATGACATTGTGGTGAAATCCAGGAAGAAGGAGACATTGATAGATGACCTCAAGGAGACCTTTGACAATCTTCGAGTTTATAAGATGATGCTCAATCCGGACAAGTGCGTTTTTGGTGTTCCGGCAGGCAAGCTCTTAGGCTTTCTGGTGTCTAAGAGGGGCATTGAGGCTAATCCGGAAAAGATTAAAGTGATTACATCTTTGGCTAAACCGGCGTGTATCAATGATGTTCAGCGTCTGGCAGGTCGAATTGCAGCCCTGAGCCGGTTTATCAGCCGCTTGGGAGAGAAGGCGATCCCTCTGTATCAGATGTTGAAGAAAACAAACACTTTTGTCTGGAGTGACGCAGCTGATGCGGCGTTTGAGGACTTGAAGAGACAGTTGGCTGAACCGCCGGTCCTTGCTGCTCCGGTTGACAATGAGCCACTGTTATTATACGTGGCTGCTAATGACCGAGCTATCAGGGTGGCGATTTTGGTTGAGCGCAAGGAGGCTGGGAAGGAATATCCGGTTCAAAGACCGGTTTACTACATCAGTGAAGTACTCATCGAGTCAAAGCAAAGATATCCGCATTGGCAGAAGCTGGTGTATGGGGTTTTTATGGCAAGCCGGAAGCTTAAGCAATACTTTCAAGGCCATCCCATCACAGTGGTCAGTTCTGCTCCTTTGGGCGATATAATTCAGAACAGGGAGGCAACTGGCCGAGTTGCAAAGTGGGCTATTGAGCTTGGTCCACACGGGTTGGAGTATATGCCTCGGACAACCATCAAGTCTCAGGCGCTTGTTGACTTCATCAATGATTGGACGGAGTTGTAGGCATCGGAAGACAAACCGGATACCACATACTGGACTATCCACTTTGACAGGTCCAGGCAATTGGAGGGCTCGGGGGCTGGAG
This sequence comes from Triticum aestivum, assembly GCF_018294505.1. Taxonomy (NCBI): domain Eukaryota; kingdom Viridiplantae; phylum Streptophyta; class Magnoliopsida; order Poales; family Poaceae; genus Triticum; species Triticum aestivum. The sequence continues at coordinate 561,813,330 of NC_057798.1, forward strand.
TTGTCCTTACTTCCCCTCGAGGTGATAAAATTCGTTATGTTCTCCGCTTAATGTTTTCTTGTACTAACAATGCAGCTGAATACGAGGCCTTACTCCATGGTCTCCGTGTGGCTAAAGAGATGAACTTAAGCCGAGTACGATGCTTCAGAGACTCTGATCTGGTGGCTCAGCAAGTTTCTGGCACTTGGGACTCTAAGGATCCACTCATGGCGGCTTACAGACAAGAGGTGGATAATGTGGCGGGTCACTTCAAGGGTTATCAGGTTGAGCACATTGATCGACGCAAAAATGAAGCGGCAGATGCTCTAAGCCGGCTGGGGTCTCAACGTAAACCGGTACCACCCAATACCTTTCTGGATATCCTTCATAACCCGTCTGTTAAATTGCCTACAGAGGAGGATTTAGTTGTTCCTGACCCGAAGGCACAGTTGGTGGCTGCTTTACATGTAATTCCAGATTAGACGGTTCCATATTTGGCGTATATGAACCGCGGCGAGTTACCAGATGATGAAGTTCTAGCCAGACAAATAGTCCAGCGATCAAAAGTCCATGGTTATTCACAAAGGCGAGTTACACCACTGCAGTGTTTCACGCGTGTTCCAGCGTTGTGTTTCTCCTAAAGAGGGCCAAGAGATTTTGCGTGAGATCCATGAAGGCGATTGTGGTCACCACGCCAGTTCAAAATCCCTGGTTGCTAAAGCTTTTCGTCATGGTTTCTACTGGTTGACGGCTCATGCTGATGCTGAGGATCTGGTAAAGCGATGTGACGCTTGTCAGAAGTTTTCATGCCGAGCTCATGTTCCGGCTCAAGAGCTACGGATGATTCCAATCACTTGGCCATTTTCTACTTGGGGGCTTGATATGGTGGGACCTTTTAAGCGGTCCAAAGATAAGAAGACCCACCTGTTGGTGGCGGTTGACAAGTTCACTAAATGGGTTGAAGCAGAGCCCGTAAGCAAGTGTGACACAGCCACGACGGTTCAATTCATCAAGAAGGTGATCTTCTGCTTTGGTTTTCCACACAGCATCATCACGGATAATGGCACGAACCTTTCTAAAGGTGAGATGGAGGACTTCTGTCAAAGAGAGCATATCCGGCTTGATGTGTGATACGTCCATTTTGCATCATGCTTTTATATCAATATTTATTGCATTATGGGCTGCTATTACACAATATATCTCAGTACTTATGGCTATTCTCTCTTATTTTACAAGATTTACCATGAAGAGGGGGAATGCCGGCAGCTGGAATTCTGGCTGGAAAAGGAGCAAACGTTGGAAACCTATTCTGCACAACTCCAAAAGTCCTGAAACTCCACGAAACAACTTTTTGGATTAATAAGAATTTCTGAGCGAAAGAAATACACCAGGGGGCCCACACCCTGTCCAGGAGACAGGGGGCGCCCCCCTATAGGGCGCACCCCCTATCTCCTGGGCCCCCTGGTGGGCCTCCGGTGTCCATCTTCTGCTATATCATCGCTTTTACCCTGGAAAAAATCGTGGGCAAGCTTACGAGACGAAACTCCGCCGCCACGAGGCGGAACCTTGGCAGAACCAATCTAGGGCTCTGGCGGAGCTGTTGTGTCGGGGACACTTCCCTCCGGGAGGGGGAAATCATCACCAACGATCCTCTCATCGAGAGGGGGTCAATCTCCATCAACATCTTCACCAGCACCATCTCTTCTCAAACCCTAGTTCATCTCTTGTATCCAATCTTGTATCCAAAACCACAAATTGGTACCTGTGGGTTGCTAGTAGTGTTGATTACTCCTTGTAATTGATACTTATTGGTTTACTTGGTGGAAGATCATATGTTCAGATCCTTAATGCATATTATTACACCTCTGATTATGAACATGAATATGCTTTGTGAGTAGTTACATTTGTTCCTGAGGACATGGGTGAAGTCTTGCTATTAGTAGTCATGTGAATTTGGTATTCGTTTGATATTTTGATGAGATGTATGTTGTCTTCTCCTCTAGTGGTGTCATGTGAACGTCGACTACATGACACCTCACCATTATTGGGCCTAGAGGAGGGCATAGGGAAGTAATAAGTAGATGATGGGTTGCTAGAGTGACAGAAGCTTAAACCCTAGTTTATGCGTTGCTTCGTTAGGGGCTGATTTGGATCCACATGTTTCATGCTATGGTTAGGTTTACCTTAATACTTTTGTTGTAGTTGCGGATGCTTGCAATAGGGGTTAATCATAAGTGGGATGCTTGTCCAAGTAAGGGCAGTACCCAAGCACTGGTCCACCCACATATCAAATTATCAAAGTACCGAACGCGAATCATATGAGTATGATGAAAACTAGCTCAATGATAATTCCCAATGTGTCCTCGGGAGCTCCTTTATCATTATTAGAAGTTGTCCAGGCTTATCCTTTGCTACATAAAGGATTGGGCCACCTTTCTGCACCTTATTTACCTTGTTTACTTGTTGCTCGTTACTATTTATCTTATCACAAAACTATCTATCACCTACAATTTCAGTGCTTGCAGAAAACCTTACTGAAAACCGCTTATCATTTCCTTCTGCTCCTCGTTGGGTTTGACACTCTTACTTATCGAAAGGAATACGATAGATCCCCTACACTTGTGGGTCATCAAGACTCTTTCTGGCACCGTTGCCGAGGAGTGTAGCGCTTTTGGTGAGTGGAACTTGGTAAGGAAACATTTATATAGTGTGCTGAAATTTTCTGTTACTTGTCACTATGGAAACTAATCCTTTGAGGGGCTTGTTTGGGGTATCTTCACCCCAACCATAAGAGCAAAGAGTTTCTCCTCAACCTACTGAACTTTATGAAAATATTTACTTTGAGATTCTTCGGGTATGATAGAGAAACTGCTAGCTAATCCATTTGTAGGAGATGGAACATTGCATCCCGATTTACACCATATATCTTTGTGGATGAAGTTTGTGGATTACTTAAGCTTGCAGGTATTCCCGATGATGTTGTCAAAAGGAAGGTCTTCCCTTTATCTTTGAAGGGAGATGCATTGACATGGTATAGTTATGTGATGATATGAGATCTTGGAATTATAAGCGATTGAAGTTGGAATTTCACCAGAAGTTCTATCCTATGCGTCTTGTTCATCGTGATCGTAATTACATATATAATTTCTGGCCTCGCGAAGGATAAAGCATCGCTCAAGCTTGGGGGAGGGTTAAGTCAATGTTATATTCCTGCCCCAATCATGAGCTCTCTCGGGAAATGATTATTCAAAATTTTTATGCTCGACTTTCTCTTGATAATCGCAACCTGCTCGATACTTCCTATGCTGGTTCTTATATGCTGAAGACTATTGATTTCAAATGGGACTTATTGGAAAGAATTAAACGCAACTCTGAAGATTGGGGTTCCGACGATGGTAAGGAGTCAGGTATGACACCTAAGTTCGATTGTGTTAAATCTTTTATGGATACCGATGTTTTTCGTGGATTTAGCGCTAAGTATGGACTTGATTCTGAGATAGTAGCTTCCTTCTGTGAATCTTTTGCTACTCACGTTGATCTCCCTAAAGATAAGTGGTTTAAATATAATCCTCCTGTTGAAGTTAAAGTAGTTGCACCTATTACAGTCGAAGAAAAGACTATTACCTATAGTGATCCTATTGTTCCTACTGCTTATGTCGAAAAACCTCCTTTTCATGTTAGGATAAAGGATCATGCTAAAGCTTTGACTGTTGTTCGTAAGAGTAATACTAGGACTTATACACCTCCTGAGCAAATTAATTTTGAACCTAGTATTGCTATGGTTAAAGATCTCTTGGATGAGGACTTAGATGGGCATGTTATTTCTTTCTTAGGCGAGACTGCTAATATTGCTAGACCTGATACTAAGACACGCAGACCTGTCGTAGGCATGCCTGTTATTTCTGTCAAAATAGTAGATCATTGTTATCATGGCTTATGTGATATGGGTGCTAGTGCTAGTGCGATACCTTATGATCTTTATAAAGAAATTATGCACAACCTTGCACCCGTTGAATTAGAAGACATTGATGTTACTATTAATAAGCTTGCTAATAGGGATACCATTAAACCTATTGGGATTGTTAGAGATGTTGAAGTTTTGTGTGGGAAGGTTAAATACCCTGATGATTTCCTTGTTCTTGGTTCCCCACAAGATGATTTTTGTCCCATTATATTTTTGGACCCTTCTTGAATACTGCTAGTGCTAAGATTAATTGTGAAAATAATATTGTCACTGTTGGCATAGATGGTATGTCTCATGAGTTTAATTTCGCTAAGTTTAATAGACAACCTCGTGAAAGGGAACCACCTAGCAAGGATGAGATTATTGGTCTTGCTTCCATTGTTGTTCCTCCAACTGATCCGTTAGAACAATATTTGCTAGACCATGAAAATGATATGTTTATGAAGGAAAGGGAAGAAATAGATGAAGTGTTCCTTAAACAGGAACCTATGTTGAAACATAACCTTCCCGTTGAAATTCTTGGGGATGCCCCTCCACCCAAGGATGATCCCGTGTTTGAACTCAAACCATTACCTGATAATCTTAAGTATGCTTATCTTGATGAAAAAGAAATATATCCTGTTATTATTAGGGCTAACCTTTCAGAGAAAGAAGAAGAAAGATTATTGAAAACTCTGAAGAAGTGATAATCCCCAGGTGCAGGGAATCATCATAGCAATTCCCAAAGGTGGAAGTGATAAGTATGGAGTGTCGAACCCACAAGGAGCTAAAGGTAAGATCAATATTCTCTCAAGCCCTATCTGCCATGATACAACCCTACGTGCACCAAATGTTTGCTTCCAACTAGGAACAAGAAATAAAATTGTGTTGTCGGTACGTAGAGGATAACTTTGTATGATATCGGAGAGCTAAAACATAAAAGTAGGTGTTGTTATCATAAAGTTAGAATATAATACTAAATATTATAAATAGCGAGTGTGGAATAATGGTGGATCGGTGTGCGGAATTGTCCTGGGCAATTGTTAACAAGATCGATAATCACTATTGCAGTTTCATATGAGGGAGAGGCATAAGCTAACATACTTTCTCTTCTTGGATCATATGCACTTATGATTGGAACTCTAGCAAGCGTCCGCAACTACTAAAGATCATTAAGGTAAAACCCAACCATAGCATTAAAGCATCAAGTCCTCTTTATTTCCATACGCAACAACCTACTTACTCAGGTTTGTGTTTCAGTCACTCACGCAACCCACTATAAGCGAATCATGAACGTATTGCAACACCCTACAACGGGAATCCCTCACGCTTGCGTGACACGGAGGGCACCATAGGACAACATCAAAGTAAAACATACAACTCATACCAATCTAAATCATCAATCAACCCAAAGACAAAAGATATCTACTCAAAACATCATAGGATGGCAACACATCATTGAATCATAATATGTGGCATAAAGCACCATGTTCAAGTAGGGATTACAGCGGGGTGCGGGAGAGTGGACCGCATAAAAGAGATGAGGATGGTCATGATGATGGTGATGTTGATGAAGACGATCACCGTGGCGATGATTCCCCTCCCAATGGCACTCTGGTGCCACCAAGAGAGAGGAGGATAGGTTCTCCCCCTTGTGCTTCCTCCTCCATGGCTTTCCCCCTCTGGTGCTTGGCCTTCATGGTGATGATGGCCCCTCTAAGATCCTCCTCCATGGCCTCCGGTGATGATGGCCCCCTCCGGCAGGGTGCCGGAGAGGGCCTAGATTGATTTCTCGTGGCTACAGAGGCTTGCGGTGGCAGAACTTCCGATCTAGGTTATTTCCCGAAGGTTTCTGTATTTATAGGAATATTTGGCGTTGGTTTCACGTCAGGGGGTCTCCGGGCTGTCCACGAGATAGGGGCGCGCCCTAGGGGGGGCACTCTCGTGGGCAGCCCGGGACTCTTCTGGCCCAACTCCGATGCTCCGTGGTCTTCTTTTGGTCCATAAAAAATCCTCAAAAATTGGCACGTCAATTGGACTCCGTTTGGTATCCCTTTTCTGTAAAACACAAAAACAAGGAGAAAACAGAAACTGGCACTGGGCTCTAGGTTAATAGGTTAGTCCCAAAAATCATATAAAATGACATATAAATGCATATAAAACATCATAGATGGATAATATAATAGCATGAATACTTCATAAATTATAGATACGTTGGAGACGTATCAGCATCCCCAAGGTTAATTCCTGCTCGTCCTCGAGTAGGTAAATGATAAAAGAAATAATTTATTAAGTGTGAATGCTAGCAGGTGCACAAGTTTGATCAATGATAATTTCAGTCACCTTTTCTAGCATCAATATATGTCATAATAATAGCTTATCTCATAAAACTTTTCATGATCAAGTAACGATATATTCACAATGTCAAGTATGGTTCAGAAACTTCATTGAGAACTAACATACTATAATATCAGTCATTGAAGCAATTGCAATTTATCATAACATCATAAAGAGTCAAGAATAGAGCTTTTCAGCAAGTCCACATACTCAACTATCATATAGTCTTCTACAATTGCTAACACTCACGCAATACTTGTGGTTATGGAGTTTCAGCCGGACACTGAGAAAGATAGGGGCTTATTGTGTTGCCTCCCAACGTATTCACCTTTAGGTGATGTCAACAATAATAGCCCATGCTAACTTACATCCAATTGGATATATATATATATATCATGATCTTTCAAACATGAGGAGCTTGCCAAAGGATAAAATGAAAAGGGAAAGGTGAGGATCACCTTGACTCAAGCATAAAGTAAAAGCATAAAGTAAAAGATAGGCCCTTCGCAGAGGGAAGCAGAGGTTGTCATGCGCTTTTAGGGTTGGATACACAAAATCTTAATGCGAAAGAACGTCACTTTATATTGCCCCTTGTATGTGGACCTTTATTATGCAGTCCGTCACTTTTATTACTTCCACAACAAGATCGTACAAAGCTTATTTTCTCCACACTAATAAGTTATGCATATTTAAAGAGCAATTTTTATTGCTTGCACCGATGACAACTTACTTGAAGGATCTTACTCAATCCATAGGTAGGTATGGTGGACTCTCGTGGCAAAACTGGGTTTAAGTATATTTGGAAGCACAAGTAGTATCTCTACTTGGTGCAAGGAATTTGGGTAGCATGAGGGGGATAGGCAAGCTCAACATATTTGGAAGGTCAATGACAATATACTTTAACTGAGATGTGAGAAAACACAAATCATTATGTTGTCTTCCTTGTCCAACGTCAACTTTTTTAGCATGTCATACTTAATGAGTGCTCCCAATCATAAAAGATGTCCAAGATAATATATTTGTATGTGAACCTCTCTTTCCTTATTACTTCCTATTAATTGCAACAATGACCAAAACTACGTTTGCCAACTCTCAACAACCTTTATGCCTCATACTCTTTATATGTGAAGTCATTACTATGCATGTTATAAGCATATGAAAACATATAGAAATTTAGATTCATGACATTCAATTCATTCCCCCATTTACTCATAGGATAAACATGAAGAACTTGAGTAAATGACAAACTACTCCAAAAGATATGAGTGAAAGACACTGAGTAGTCAAATAATTAACTAGCCATGGGAGGGTTCCTTTTTTATTCAATAATAAGATCCAATGATTTTATTCAAACAGCAAGTAAAATTGAAAACACGCTCCAAGCAAAACACATATCATGTGACGAATAAAAATATAGCTCCGAGTAAGATGTATCGATAGTTTTGAAGACGAAAGAGGGGATGCCCTGGAAGCGTGGCGCTTGAGTCTGCCTTGGATATTACCTTGGGGTGCCTTGGGAATCCCCAAGCTTAGGGTCTTTCCACTCCTTATTTTCCTCATATCGATATCTAACCCATAACTTCAAAACTTCAATCACACAAAACTTAATGGAATTTTGTGAGATAGGTTAGTATGATAAAGAGTAAACCATGCACTTTGGTACTGTAAAAGACAAGTTTCATAATTGTTTTCACATAATTCCTACTGTACCATATCATTTCTACAATTTATATTGAGAAATATAAGCCATAGAAACTAGAAAACAAGCAAACTATGCAGTGAAAACAGAATCTGTCAGAAACAGAACAGTCTGTAATGATCTGAACAATAACCATACTTCTGATACTCAAAAAATTATGAAATAAATTGGTGGACGTGAGGAATTTTTCTATTAATCTTCTTAAAAAAGAATCAACTCAAAATCACTCTTCTGTAAAAAATGACAGCTAATCTCGTGAGCGCAAGGTTTCTGTTTTTTTTACAGCAAGATCACATTAACTCTCACCCAAGTCTTCCCAAAGGTCTTACTTGGCACTTTATTGAAACAAAAGCTATAAAACATGATTAATACAGTAGCTTAATCATGTATACACACAAAAACAGTAAGGATAAATATTGGGTTGTCTCCCAACAAGCGCTTTTCTTTAATGCCTTTTAGCTAGGCATGATGATTTCAATGATGCTCGCATAAAAGAAAAGAGTTGAAACACAAAGAGAGCATCATCAAGAATATGACTAGCACATTTAAATCTAACTCACTTCCTATTCCTAGTGATTTTGTGAGCACACAATTTATAGGAACAAAAGTCAACTAGCATAGGAAGGCGAAACAAGTATATCTTCAAAATTTTAAGCACATGGAGAGGAAACTTGATATTATTGCAACTCCTACAAGCACATATTCCTCCCTCATAATACTTTTCAGTAGAATTATGGATAGCAACTTTGTTCTCATACTCAATTGGAACCTCTTCCGAAATAGTGGAATGCTAACTAAAGTTGACACTCTTCCAAATCCACTTTCATAAATATCGTACGAAGATTCAACACCCTCCAAGATAGTGGGATCACTAATTCCTAAAGTTGACACTCTTCCAAACCCACTTTAAATTATAGTATTATTCATACTCCAAAATATATAAGTGAAGTTCCTGGAGCATTCTATAATTAATATAGACTAACCAACATCCAAGCTCCAAATATATAAGTGAAGCGTACGAAGCATTCTATAAAACCATACTCAAACGATTTAAGTGAAGCACAAAGAGCAATTCTATAAGATCATACCTAAAAGATATAAGTGAAGCACATGAAGTATTTATATAAATCAATGAAGATATATCTCATAATATCATGATTCTTAAAGAAAAATAAAAACACAAAGGACACAAATCATGTGATCAAGACAAAAACCGAGGTATACCGATATTTGTTGAAGAAGAAAGATGGGATGCCAACCGGGGCATCCCCAAGTTTAGATGCTTGAGTATCCTTTGAAATATTTACTTGGGGTGCCATCAGCATCCCCAAGCTTAAACTCTTGTCTCTCTTTATTCTTCTCACATCGGTAACTCCTCGTTCTTCAAACACTTCATTCACAAAAACTTAAACAAAAACTTGTGAGATCCGTTAGTGTAATAAAGCAAACTACCACTTTAAGGTACTGTAATTAACTCATTCTTTATTTGTATTGGTGTTAAACCTACTGTATTCCAACTTCTCTAAGGTTCATACCCTTACATACTAGCCATAGATAAATCAAAATAAGCAAACAACACACGAAAAACAGAATCTGTCAAGAACAGGACAGTCTGTAGTAATCTGGAAGTTTAGTAAACTTATGTAAATCCAAAAATTATGAAATAAATTTGCAAATTTGAAAAATTTGTACATAAGTAATGTGCAAAATTTTTCAGACCAATTTGAATTTCCAGTAAAAAATGTAAATTCATGCACTACAGCCAAAGTTTCTGTTTTTGTTCTGCACATAGTAAGCAAGCAATCTTATCACACTAAAACCAAAGCTTGGCACATTATTTTTATAATACAATGGATATATACAAGGGGATAATTATTTACAGAGAAACTCCCATGAAAAATTCTACATTGTTTCCGTGAGCATGAACACAAGTGCTCAAGGTCGACCCTCACTTCTTCAATGCATAACTTTCCAATCACTTCTCTTTTTGAAAAACTTTTTTAGGCATGAGAGGCAAGTAACTCTTTTTTGGAATTTTTGTTCTTAATTTTTTTGTATGTTTCACCCACAACTAAACAGTAGCAAAAAGGAAAAACAAAATCTACTTAGTGAAGAAAGCAAACAAGCACACACGAGAATATCAACCCCACGCTATTGCTCCCCGGCAACTGCGCCAGAAAAGAGCTTGATAATCCCCAAGTGCAGGTAATCATCATATCAATTCCCAAAGGTGGAAGTGATAAGTATGGAGTGTCGAACCCACAAGGAGCTAAAGGTAAGATCAATATTCTCTCAAGCCCTATCTGCCACTGATACGACCCTATGTGCACCGAACGTTTGCTTCCAACTAGGAGCAAGAAATAAAATTGTGTTGTCGGTACGTAGAGGATAACTTTGTATGATATCGGAGAGCTAAAACATAAAAGTAGGTGCTGTTATCATAAGTTAGAATATAATACTAAATATTATAAATAGCGAGTGTGGAATAATGGTGGATCGGTGTGCGGAATTGTCCTGGGCAATTGTTAACAAGACCGATAATCACTATTGCAGTTTCATATGAGGGAGAGGCATAAGCTAACATACTTTCTCTTCTTGGATCATATGCACTTATGATTGGAACTCTAGCAAGCGTCCGCAACTACTAAAGATCATTAAGGTAAAACCCAACCATAGCATTAAAGCATCAAGTCCTCTTTATTCCCATACGCAACAACCTACTTACTCGGGTTTGTGTTTCAGTCACTCACGCAACCCACTATAAGCGAATCATGAACGTATTGCAACACCCTACAATGGGAATCCCTCATGCTTGCGTGACACGAAGGGCACCATAGGACAACATCAAAGTAAAACATACAACTCATACCAATCTAAATCATCAATCAACCCAAAGACAAAATATATCTACTCAAAACATCATAGGATGGCAACACATCATTGAATCATAATATGTGGCATAAAGCACCATGTTCAAGTAGGGATTACAGCGGGGTGCGGGAGAGTGGACCGCGTAAAAGAGATGATGATGGTGATGTTGATGAAGACGACCACCGTGGCGATGATTCCCCTCCCGATGGCACTCCGGTGCCACCAAGAGAGAGGAGGAGAAGTTCTCCCCCTTGTGCTTCCTCCTCCATGGCTTTCCCCCTCTGGTCCTTGGCCTTCATGGTGATGATGGCCCCTCCGAATGGCCTACAGTGATGATGGCCCCCTCCAGCAGGGTGCCGGAGAGGGCCTAGATTGATTTCTCGTGGCTACAGAGGCTTGCGGCGGCGGAACTTCCGATCTAGGTTATTTCCCGAAGGTTTCTGTATTTATAGGAATATTTGGCATTGGTTTCACGTCAGGGGGGGTCTCCGAGCTGTCCACGAGATAGGGGGCGCGCCCTAGGGGGGGAGCCCCCACTCTTGTGGGCAGCCCGGGACTCTTCTGGCCCAACTCCGATGCTCCGTGGTCTTCTTTTGGTCCATAAAAAATCCTCAAAAATTGGCACGTCAATTGGACTCCGTTTGGTATCCCTTTTCTGTAAAACACAAAAACAAGGAGAAAACAGAAACTGGCAGTAGGCTCTAGGTTAATAGGTTAGTCCCAAAAATTATATAAAATGACATATAAATGCATATAAAACATCATAGATGGATAATATAATAGCATGAATACTTCATAAGTTATAGATACGTTGGAGACGTATCAAGAAGCACCGAGCCGCTATTGGATATACTCTGGATGATCTTAAGGGCCTTAGTCCCACATTATGTCAACACAAAATTACATTGGAGGATGATGCCAAACCAGTTAGAGATCCTCAAAGACGATTAAATCCCAAGATGATGGAAGTGGTAAGAAAGGAGATACTGAAACTCCTTGAGGCAGGTATTATTTATCCCATTGCTGATTGTGAATGGGTAAGCCCTGTCCATTGTGTCCCTAAAAAGGGAGGTATTACCGTTGTTCCTAATGATAAAGATGAATTGATCCCGCAAAGAATTATTACAGGTTATAGGATGGTAATTGATTTCCGTAAGTTAAATAAAGCTACCAAGAAAGATCATTACCTTTACCTTTTATTGATCAAATGCTAGAAAGGCTATCCAAACACACACATTTTTGCTTTCTAGATGGTTATTCTGGTTTCTCTCAGATACCTGTGTCAGCAAAGGATCAATCTAAAACTACTTTTACTTGCCCTTTTGGTACTTTTGCTTATAGATGTATGCCTTTTGGTTTATGTAATGCACCTGCTACCTTTCAAAGATGCATGATGGCTATATTCTCTGATTTTTGTGAAAAGATTTGCGAGGTATTCATGGATGACTTCTTCGTCTATGGATCCTCTTTTGATGATTGTTTGAGCAACCTTGATCGAGTTTTGCAGAGATGTGAAGACACTAGTCTCATCCTGAATTGTGAAAAGTGTCACTTTATGGTTAATGAAGGTATTATCTTGGGGCACAAGATCTCCGAGAGAGGTATTGAAGTTGATAAAGCGAAAGTTGATGCTATTGAAAAGATGCCATGTCCCAAGGACATAAAAGGTATAAGAAGTTTCCTTGGTCATGCCGGTTTTTATAGGAGGTTCATTAAGGACTTTTCTAAAGTCTCTAGGCCTCTGACTAATTTATTGCAAAAAGATATTCCCTTTGTCTTTGATGATGATTGTGTAGAAGCATTTGAAATACTTAAGAAAGCTTTGATCACTGCACCTATTGTTCAACCACCTAATTGGAATTTACCTTTTGAAATTATGTGCGATGCTAGTGATTATGCTGTAGGTGCTGTTTTAGGGCAAAGAGTTGATAAGAAATTGAACGTTATCCAGTATGCTAGTAAGACTCTTGATACTGCCAGAGAAATTATGCTACTACTGAAAAAGAGTTCTTAGCAGTTGTGTTTGCATGTGATAAGTTCAGACCTTATATTGTTGATTCCAAAGTTACTATTCACACTTATCATGCTGCTATTAAATATCTTATGGAAAAGAAAGATGCTAAGCCTAGACTCATTAGATGGGTCCTCTTGCTCCAAGAATTTGACTTGCATATTATTGATAGAAAGGGAGCTGAGAACCCCATTGCAGATAACTTGTCTAGGTTAGAGAATGTTCTTGATGACTCACGGCCTATTAATGATAGCTTTCCTGATGAACAATTAGCGGTCATCAATGCTTCTTGTACTGCTCCTTGGTATGCTGATTATGCTAATTACATTGTTGCTAAATATTTACTGCCTAGTTTCACATACCAGCAAAAGAAAAAGTTCTTTTATGATTTAAGACATTACTTCTGGGATGATCCACACCTTTATAAAGAAGGAGTAGATGGTGTTATTACACGTTGTGTGCCTGAGCATGAACATGAACAGATTCTAGGTAAGTGTCACTCTGAATCTTATGGAGGACGCCACGCTGGAGATAGAACTGCACACATGGTACTACAATCTGGTTTTTATTGGCCTACTCTCTTCAAAGATGCTTGTAAGTTTGTCTTATCTTGTGATGAATGTCAATGAATAGGTAACATTAGTAGACGTCAAGAAATGCCTATGAATTATTCTCTTGTTATTGAACCATTTGATGTTTGGGGCTTTGATTATATGGGACCTTTTCCTGCCTCTAATGGTTATACACATATTTTAGTTGCTGTTGATTACACTACTAAGTGGGTAGAAGCTATTCCAACTAGTAGCGCTGATCATAACACTTCTATTAAAATGTTTAAAGAAGTTATTTTTCCGAGGTTTGGAGTCCCTAGATATCTTATGACTGATGGTGGTTCACATTTTATTCATGGTGCTTTCCGTAAGATGCTTGCTAAGTATGATGTCAATCATAGAATAGCATCTCCTTATCATCCGCAGTCTAGTGGTCAAGTAGAGTTGAGCAATAGAGAGCTCAAATTAATTTTGCAAAAGACTGTGAATAGATCTAGAAAGAATTGGTCCAAAAAACTTGATGATGCATTATGGGCCTATAGAACTGCATACAAAAATCCTATGGGTATGTCTCCATATAAGATAGTTTATGGAAAAGCGTGTCATTTGCCTCTTGAACTTGAACATAAAGCATATTGGGCTATTAAAGATCTCAATTATGACTTCAAGCTTGCCGGTGAGAAGAGGTTATTTGATATTAGCTCACTTGATGAATGGAGAACCCAAGCCTATGAGAATGCCAAGCTTTTCAAAGAAAAAGTCAAACACTGGCATGATAAGAGGATACAAAAGCATGAGTTTAATGTAGGTGATTATGTGTTATTATTCAACTCTCGTTTAAGAATTTTTGCAGGAAAACTTCTCTCAAAATGGGAAGGTCCCTACGTTATCGAGGAGGTCTATCATTCTGGTGCCATAAAAATTAACAACTTCGAAGGCACAAGTCCGAGGGTGGTAAACGGTCAAAGAATTAAACACTATATTTCAGGTAATCCTATCAATGTTGAAACTAATATTATTGAAACCGTAACCCCTGAGGAATACATAAGGGACACTTTCCAGAACGTTCCAGGCTCCAAAAAGGAATAGGTATGTGGTAAGCTAAGTAAACCGACTTCAAAACAACTCCAATGGCAAATTTTATCAGTTTTGGATTATTTAAGAATTTTAGGAAGAAAGAAGTAGTCCGAAAGGGACACGAGGCTCCCACGAGAGTGGAGGGCCCCCCTGTAGGGCGCGCCCCCTGTCTCATGGGCACCTCGTGTCTCCTGGACTCCGTTTTCTTGCACGCTACGTATTTTGGTCGGTAAAAATTCATTATATATACTCCCGAAGGTTTTGACCACCGTATCACGCAAATATTCTCTGTTTTCATTTTGAGCTGCTTCCGTTGCAGATTTAGAGCACCATGACTTCACCCTCCTCCAACAATGAAGGCAAGGATGCTTGGCTTTTGAAGATAGAGCTGAAGAGAGAAGAACCAGAAGAGATCAACAAGGATGAAGGGATCATGGAAGCCATGGAGGTTCAAGCTCCGGCGGTGAAGGAAGAAGATATCCTTCAACCTTTACCTAACCTCTTTACTCCAACAGAGATTGAAGCTTTCAAGATGATTGAGTTAGCTCGCATACAGAACAAGTATCTCACACAGGAGAATATTCTGTTGAAGGATCATATTGCTGGGCTTAAGGGCATTGTCCGCAAGTTGGAGGAACTTTTGCGCTCAATGTGCGATTATCCACCGTCATCAACAACTCCTACTTCATCACCTCCGAGGACATAATCACATGGGTACGGGCACTCCCCTTGGCAACTGCCAAGCTTGGGGGAGGTGTCCCGGTATCGTATCACCATCACACTCCTATCTTTACCGCTTTATTTAGTTCGATCCTTTTAGTAGTATCTTGATCTAAAAGTTTTGATATCAAGTAGTTTGAGTTTTGCTTTGTGATCTCTTTATGTAATCGAGTTTGTTAGCTATTTATAATAAAGATTAGTGTTGAGTCAAGGGCTTTGCTATGTGCTATGATCTTGAGAAAGTAGAAAGAATAAAAGAGTTCATATTGATCTTATGGATAGTGATAACTTCACACATAGAAAATATGAGGCATAAAAAATTGTTGGGAGTTGATGAACGTAGCCTTGGTCATCGTTGCAATTAATAGGAAGTGATAAGGAAAGAGGGGTTCACATATAAATACACTATCTTGGACATCTTTTATGATTGTGAGCACTCATTAAGTATGACATGCTAAAAGAGTTGACGATGGACAAGGAAGACAATGTAATGGTTTATGTTTTCTCACATCTCAGTTAAAGTATGTTGTCATTGACCTTCCGAACATGTTGAGCTTGCCTTTCCCCCTCATGCTAGCCAAATTCCCAGCACCAAGTAGAGATACTACTTGTGCTTCCAAATACCCTTAAACCCAGTTTTGTCATGAGAGTCCACCATATCTACCTATGGATTGAGTAAGATCCTTCAAGTAAGTTGTCATCGGAGCAAGAAATAAAAATTTCTCCCTAAATATGCATGACTTATTAGTGCGGAGAAAATAAGCTTTATACGATCTTGTTATGGAAGCAATAAAAGCGACAGACTGCATAATAAAGGTCCATACACAAGTGACATATAAAGTGACATTCTTTCGTACTAAGATTTTGTGTATCCAACCCTAAAAGCACATGACAACCTCTGCTTCCCTCTGCGAAGGGCCTATCTTTTACTTCATGTTCTTTCTTTATGTTGTTTTTATTTTGTGCTTGACTCAAGGTGATCTCCACCTTTCCCTTTTTCATTTTATCCTTTGGCAAGCTCTTCGTGTTTGAAAGATCATGATATACATATCCAATTGGATGTTCGTTAGCATGGGCTATTATTGTTGACATCACCTAAAGGTGAATACGTTGGGAGGCAACACAATAAGCCCCTATGTTTCTCAGTGTCCGCCTGAAACTCCATAACCACAAGTATTGCGTGAGTGTTAACAATTGTAGAAGACTATATGATAGTTGAGTATGTGGACTTGTTGAAAAGCTCTATTGTTGACTCTTTCTGATGTTATGATAAATTGTGATTGCTTCAATGACTGAGATTATAGTTTGTTAGTTCTTAATGAAGTTTGTGAACCATACTTGATATTGTGAATTGATTGTTACTTGAGCATAGGAAATTATATAATGGAATCTTTATATGTTACTGTTATAAGAATGATCATGATGCCCTCATGTCCGTATTTTATTTTTATCGACACCTCTATCTCTAAACATGTGGACATATTTTTCGATTTTGCCTCTTGAGGACAAGCGAGGTCTAAGCTTGGGGGAGTTGATACGTCCATTTTTCATCATGCTTTTATATCAATATTTATTGCATTATGGGCTGATATTACACAATATATCTCAGTACTTATGGCTATTCTCTCTTATTTTACAAGGTTTACCATGAAGAGGGGGAATGCCGGTAGCTGGAATTCTAGCTGGAAAAGGAGCAAACGTTGGAAACCTATTCCGCACAACTCCAAAAGTCCTGAAACTCCACGAAACAACCTTTTGGAATTAATAAAAATTTCTGAGCGAAAGAAATACACCAGGGGGCCCACACCCTGTCCAGGAGACAGGGGGCGCCCCCCCCTATAGGGCGCGCCCCTATCTCCTGGGCCCCCTGGTGGGCCTCCGGTGTCCATCTTCTGCTATATCATCGCTTTTACCCTGGAAAAAATCATGGGCAAGCTTACGAGACGAAACTCCGCCGCCATGAGGCGGAACCAATCTAGGGCTATGGCGGAGCTGTTGTGCCGGGGACACTTCCGTCCGGGAGGGGGAAATCATCACCAACGATCCTCTCATCGAGAGGGGGTCAATCTCCATCAACATCTTCACCAGCACCATCTCTTCTCAAACCCTAGTTCATCTCTTGTATCCAATCTTGTATCCAAAACCACAAATTGGTACCTGTGGGTTGCTAGTAGTGTTGATTACTCCTTGTAGTTGATACTTATTGGTTTACTTGGTGGAAGATCATATGTTCAGATCCTTAATGCATATTATTACACCTCTGATTATGAACATGAATATGCTTTGTGAGTAGTTACGTTTGTTCCTGAGGACATGGGTGAAGTCTTGCTATTAGTAGTCATGTGAATTTGGTATTCGTTCGATATTTTGATGAGATGTATGTTGTCTTCTCCTCTAGTGGTGTCATGTGAACGTCGACTACATGACACTTCACCATTATTGGGCCTAGAGGAGGGCATAGGGAAGTAATAAGTAGATGATGGGTTGCTAGAGTGACAGAAGCTTAAACCCTAGCTTATGCATTGCTTCGTTAGGGGCTGATTTGGATCCACATGTTTCATGCTATGGTTAGGTTTACCTTAATACTTTTGTTGTAGTTGCGGATGCTTGCAATAGGGGTTAATCATAAGTGGGATGCTTGTCCAAGTAAGGGCAGTACCCAAGCACCGGTCCACCCGCATATCAAATTATCAAAGTACCGAACGCGAATCATATGAGCATGATGAAAACTAGCTCGAGATATGTGTCCTCGGGAGCTCCTTTATCATTATTAGAAGTTGTCTAGGCTTATCCTTTGCTACATAAAGGATTGGGCCACCTTGTTGCACCTTATTTACCTTGTTTACTTGTTGCTTGTTACTATTTATCTTATCACAAAACTATCTATCACCTTCAATTTCAGTGCTTGCAGAAAACCTTACTGAAAACTGCTTATCATTTCCTTCTGCTCCTTGTTGGGTTCGACACTCTTACTTATCGAAAGGACTACGATAGATCCCCAACACTTGTGGGTCATCAATGTGTCATCACTGGCACACCCCCAGTACACGAACAAGCTGAGAGAGCAAATCAGGAAATCTTAAAGGGCATCAAGCCCCGGCTTATGGTTCCTTTGAAGAGGACGCCGGGTTGTTGGGTGGAAGAATTACCTTCTGTGTTATGGAGCATAAACACCACCCCCAATCGATCAACATGTTATACACCTTTCTTCATGGTTTACAGGGCAGAGGCGGTACTCCCAAGTGATATTCGTCATGACTCGCCCCGGGTTGCCAATTATGTTGAAGCGGACAACGAGCAAGCACGCCAGGAAGCGTTGGACCTGTTGGATGAAAAACAGGACATGGCTTTGGCTCGTTCGGCGGTTTATCAGCAAGACCTGCGACATTATCACAGCTGCCGGGTCAAGACAAGAACCTTTCAAGAAGGCGACTTGTTGCTTCGGCTCATCCAGGATCAGACCGATATGCACAAGTTATCCCCACCTTGGGACGGACCCTTTGTGGTCAGCAAGAATCTGCACAACGGATCATACTACCTCATTGATGTTTGAGAGCATGCAGACTCACGCAAATCTGAGGAGGAGACCCGGCAGCCGTGGAACATAGCTCTCCTTCGGCCCTACTACACTTGAGCCATAGGCTCCTTTTATGTACATATTTTGACAATGTATATATTATGATCAATATAATAAACTTGCATCCTTGCTATAAGCAGGTCCTCTGCCGTTTTCCCCAAATATCTTTTGATTACATGGGGGCTTCAGCTGACAAAGCGGAGTTCTGCCTTTTCAACCGGCTATCACGCCACAATACAACTTGGGAGCTTCACACCCAAGGGGCCAAAGAGAGTCTGGATGCTATGC
This sequence comes from Triticum aestivum, assembly GCF_018294505.1. NCBI lineage: Eukaryota > Viridiplantae > Streptophyta > Magnoliopsida > Poales > Poaceae > Triticum > Triticum aestivum. The sequence continues at coordinate 561,832,383 of NC_057798.1, forward strand.
ACAACTCAAACATAGGCACCCATTGAGCACAGCTCACAAAGTTACCTGGGGGCTCTTTGTGCAATGCAACAAAGAGTTTGAAAGGACCCTTGTAATATGCTATCAAGCACGACTTGGAAGCCTGGTGTATTCACCTAAAACCCCGGGTTAACCTGCCTTTATCAAGTAAGCCACTCCTATCTAGGTAATCCTGGCATGACCCGCCGAACGTTTGACAAGTCAATCTTATACAGACCCTGAACTTGTCAAAGTTAAAAGGATGATTGTTAGTTGGAGGCCCATCTTGAAAGGCTTTGCAAAATGGTTAATCCAGTGGCCTGGCAGCCCATGAAAAGCCTCAAATTTGGGCCTGGCAGCCCTTGAAAAGCCTCGACTACACAGTTTTTATTTGCCTTTGTCCAAGAGTTTTTCTTTTGATGAAATTCTATGTTGAACCGTTGTTTATTGACCCGGCATGGCTATCAGTCATCATAATAACCCGGTGTTTGTTAACCCGGCTTGGCTTTCAGCTACAAATTGTCAGACCATACTCATTATTAAACCGGTGTTTTATAACCTGGTGTAGCTTTGACTGCATGTCGCCAGAATGATCATCCGGTGTTCATCACAACCCGGTACGACTTATTATATACACCAGCACTGCATGGTGGGAGTTATCAATACTCAAGATTTGGGTCCTCACCCTTACTACAATCAAGTTGGTAAGCCAACAACGTGATTTAATATCACAGGTATGATCTATTTCATATTTTGATATTTTCACAGCCTTGGTTTGTTGGGGAACGTAGCAAAAATTCAAAATTTTCCTAAGAGTCACCAAGATCTATCTATGGAGAAACCAGCAACGAGAGAGAGGGGAGTGCATCTACATACCCTTGTAGATCGCTAAGCGGAAGCGTTCAAGAGAACGGGGTTGAAGGAGTCATACTCATCGTGATCCAAATCACCGGAGATCCTAGTGCCGAACGGATGGCACCTCCGCGTTCAACACACGTGCAGCCCGATGATGTCTCCCATGCCTTGATCCAGCAAGGAGAGAGGGAGAGGTTGAGGAAGACTCCATCCAGCAGCAGCACAACGGCGTGGTGGTGATGGAGGAGCGTGGTAATCCAGCAGGGCTTCGCCAAGCACCGCGAGAGACAAGGAGAAAGAGAGGTAGGGCTGCGCCAGGGAGAGGTGGAAACTCTTGTGTATGGCAGCCCCAAAACCTCAAGTATATATAGGGGAGAGGGAGGGGGCTGCGCCCCCCCTAGGGTTCCCACCCCAAGGGGTGCGGCTGCCCCCAAAACCCATCTAGGGTGGCGGCCAAGGGGGGAGAGGGGGAAACTTGCCCCCCAAGCAAGGTGGAGGCGCCCCCTCCCCAAACCCTGGGCGCCTTGGGCCCTTGTGGGGGGTGCACCAGCCCACCTGGGACTGGTACCCTCCCACACTTGGCCCATGCAGCCCTCTGGGGCCGGTGGCCCCATTTGGTGGACCCCCAGGATCCTCCCGGTGATCCCGGTACGTTACCGATAACACCCGAAACTTTTCCGGTGACCAAAACAGGACTTCCCATATATAAATCTTTACCTCCGAACCATTCCGGAACTCCTCGTGACATCCGGGATCTCATCCGGGAGTCTGAACAACATTCGGTAACCACGTATATCTATTCCCTATAACCCTAGCGTCATCGAACCTTAAGTGTGTAGACCCTACGAGTTCGGGAACCATGCAGACATGACCGAGACGTTCTCCGGCCAATAACCAACAGCGGGATTTGGATACCCATGTTGGCTCCCATATGTTCCACGATGATATCATCGGATGAACCATGATGTCGAGGATTCAATCAATCCCGTATTCAATTCCCTTTGTCTAGCAGTATTGTACTTGCCCGAGATTCGATCGTCGGTATGCCGATACCTTGTTCAATCTCGTTACCGGCAAGTCTCTTTACTCGTTCCGTAACACATCATCCCGTGATAAACCCCTTGGTCACATTGTGCACATTATGATGATGTCCTACCGAGTGGGCCCAGAGATACCTCTCTGTTACACGGAGTGACAAATCCCAGTCTCGATTCGTGCCAACCCAACAGACACTTTCGGATATACCCGTAGTGCACCTTTATAGCCACCCAGTTACGTTGCGACGTTTGGTACACCCAAAGCATTCCTACAGTATCCGGGAGTTGCACAATCTCATGGTCTAAGGAAATTATACTTGACATTAGAAAAGCTTTAGCATACGAACTACACGATCTTTGTGCTAGGCTTAGGATTGGGTCTTGTCCATCACATCATTCTCCTAATGATGTGATCCCGTTATCAACGACATCCAATGTCCATGGTCAGGAAACCGTAACCATCTATTGATCAACGAGCTAGTCAACTAGAGGCTTACTAGGGACATGGTGTTGTCTATGTATCCACACATGTATCTGAGTTTCCTATCAATACAATTATAGCATGGATAATAAACGATTATCATGAACAAGGAAATATAATAATAATAACTAATTTATTATTGCCTCTAGGGCATATTTCCAACAATCTCCCACTTGCACTAGAGTCAATAATCTAGTTCACATCGCCATGTGATTAACACTGATAGGTCACATCTCCATGTGACCAACATTCAAAGAGTTTACTAGTGTCACTAAACTAGTTCACATCACCATGTGATTAAGACTCAATGAGTTCTGGGTTTGATCATGTTTTGCTTGTGAGAGAGGTTTTAGTCAACGGGTCTGCAACATTCAGATCCGTACGTATTTCGCAATTCTCTATGTCATATTGTACATGCTGCTTCCACGCTCCACTTGGAGCTATTCCAAATGGTTGCTCCACTATACGTATCCGGTTTGCTTCTCAGAGTCATTCGGATAGGTGTTAAAGCTTGCATCGACGTAACCCTTTACGCCAAACTCTTTATCACCTCCATAATCGAGAAACATGTCCTTATTTACTCCAAGGACAATTTTTGACCGCTGTCCAATGATCCGTTCCTGGATCATTCTTGTACCCCTTGATTGACTCATGGCAAGGCACACTTCCGGTGCGGTACACAACATAGCATACTATAGAGCCTACGTCTGAAGCATAGGGGACGACCTTCGTCCTTTCTCTCTCTTCTGCCGTGATCGAGCTTTAACTCTTCACTTCATACCTTACAACTCAAGCAAGAACTCCTTCTTTGACTGATCCATCTTGAACACCTTCAAGATCATGACAAGGTATGTGCTCATTTGAAAGTACCATTTAGCAGTTTTTGATCTATCCTCATAGATCTTGATGCTCAATGTTCAAGCAGCTTAATTCAGGTTTTCTATTGAAAAACACTTTTCAAATAATCCTATATGCTTTCCAGAAATTCTACATCATTTCGGATCAACAATATGTCATTCACATATACTTATCAGAAATTCTATAGTGCTCCCACTCACTTATTTGGAAATACAAGTTTCTCATAAACTTTGTATTAACCCAAAATCTTTGATCATCTCATCAAAGCGTACATTCCAACTCCGAGATGCTTACTCCAGTCCTTAGAAGGATTGCTGGAGCTATGCACACTTGTTAGCATCTTTCAGGATTGACAAAACCTTCTGGTTGTATCACATACAACCTTTCCTCAAGAATATCGTCGAGCAAACAATGTTTTTGACATCCTATCTGCAAGATTTCATAAATCATGCAGTAATTGCTAATATAATTCCAACAGACTCTTAGCATCGCTACGAGTGAGAAAGTCTCATCATAGTCAACTCCTTGATCTTGTCGAAAGACATCTTAGCGACAAGTAGAGCTTTCTTAATGCTGATACTTACCATCATTGTCCGTGTTCCTTTTAAAATCCATCTGTACCCAACAGCCTTACGACCATCAAATATTTCTTCCAAAGTCATGGATCCTCTCTCGGATTTTATGGCCTCGAGCCATTCATCGGAATCTGGGCCCACCATCGCTTCTTCATAGCTCATAGGTTCATTGTTGTCTAGCAACATGACCTACAAGACAGGATTACGTACCAATCTGAAGCAATACGCATCCTTGTCGACCTACGATGTTTGGTAGTGACTTGATCCGAAGTTTCATGATCTCTATCATAAGCTTCTACTTCAATTGGTGTAGGTGCCACAGGAACAACTTCCTGTGCCCTGCTACACACTAGTTGAAGTGATGGTTCAACAACCTCATCAAGTCTCCATCATCCTCCCAATCAATTCTTTTGAGAGAAACTTTTCCTCGAGAAAGGACCCGATTCTAGAAACAATCACTTTTGCTTCTGGATCTGAATTAGGAGGTATACCCAACCATTTTGGGTATCCTATGAAGATGCATTTATCCGTTTTGGGTCCGAGCTTATCACGATGAATCTTTTTCACATAAGCGTCGCAGCCCCAAACTTTCAAGAAACGACAGCTTAGGTTTCTCTAAACCATAGTTCTCACGGTGTCATCTCAACGGAATTACGTGGTGCCCTATTAAAGTGAGTGCGGTTGTCTCTAATGCCTAACCCATGAACGATAGTGGTAATTCGATAAGAGACATCATGGTATGCACCATATCCAATAGGGTGCAACTATGATGTTCGGACACACCATCACACTATGGTGTTCTAGGCGGTATTAATTGTGAAACAATTTCCACAATGTCTTAATTGCGTGCCAAAGCTCGTAACTCAGATACTCATCTCTATGATCATATCATAGACATTTTATCCTCTTGTCACAATGATCGTCAACTTCACTCTGAAATTACTTGAACCATTTAACAATTCAGACTTGTGTTTCATCCAGTAAATATACTCAACATCTACTCGAATCATCTGTGAAGTAAGAACATAACGATATTCACTGCATGCCTCAGCACTCATTGGACTGCACACATCAAAATGTGTTACTTCCAACAAGTTGCTATCTTGTTCCATCTTACTGAAAACGAGGCTTTTCAGTCATCTTGCCCATGTGGTATGATTTGCATATCTCAAGTGATTCAAAATCAAGTGAGTCCAAACGATCCATCTGCATGGAGTTTCTTCATGCGTATACACCAATAGACATGGTTCGCATGTCTCAAACTTTTCAAAAACGAGTGAGTCCAAAGATCCATCAACATGGAGCATCTTCATGTGTTTTATACCAATATGACTTACATGGCAGTGCCACAAGTAAGTGGTACTATCATTACTATCATATAACTTTTGGCATGAAAATGCGTATCACTACGATCGAGATTCAATAAACCATTCTTTTAGGTGAAAGACCATTGAAGGTATTATTCAAATAAATAGAGTAACCATTATTCTCCTTAAATGAATAACCGTATTGCGATAGACATAATCCAATCATGTCTATGCTCAACGCAAACACGAAATGACAATTATTTAGGTTTAATACTAATCTTGATGGTAGAGGGAGCGTGCGATGTTTGATCACATCAACCTTGGAAACACTTCCAACACATATCGTCAGCTCACCTTTAGCTAGTCTCCGTTTATTCCGTAGCTTTTATTTCGAGTTACTAACACCTAGCAACTGAACCAGTATCTCAATACCCTGGTGCTACTAGGAGTACTAGTAAAGTACACATTGTTTCAATGTATATCCAATATACTTCTGTCGACCTTGCCTGCCTTCTTATCTACTAAGTATCTAGGGTGGTTCTGCTTCAGTGTCCGTTCCTCTCATTACAGAAGCACTTAGTCTCGGGTTTGGGTTCAACCCTGGGTTTCTTCACTGGAGCAGCAACTGATTTGTCGTTTCATGAAGTACCCCTTCTTGCCCTTGCCCTTCTTGAAACTAGTGGTTTCACTAACCATCAACAATTGGTGCTCCTTCTTGATTTCTACTTTCGTGGTGTCAAACATCACGAATATTTCAAGGATCATCATATCTATCCCTGATATGTTATAGTTCATCACGAAGCTCTAGTAGCTTGGTGGCAATGACTTTGGAGAAACATCACTATCTCATCTGGAAGATTAACTCCCACTCAATTCAAGTGATTGTTGTACTCAGACAATCTGAGCACAAGCTCAACGATTGAGCTTTTCTCCCTTAGTTCGTAGGCTAAGAAACTCGTCGGAGGTCTTATTCCTCTTGACGTGGGCATGAGCCTGAAATCCCAATTTCAGCCCTCGAAACATCTCATATGTTTCACGACATTTCGAAATCGTCTTCGGTGCCTCAATTCTAAACCATTTAACATTACTGAACTATCACATAGTTATCAAAACGTGTATGTTAGATGTTCACAACATCCACAGACGACGTTCGAGGTTCAGCACACCGAGCGGTGCATCAAGGACATAAGCCTTCTACGCAGCAATGAGGACAATCCTCAGTTTACGAACCCAGTCCGCATAATTGCTACTATCAACTTTCAACTAAATTTTCTCTAGGAACATATCTAAAACAGTAGAACTAAAGCGTGAGCCACGACATAATTTGCAAAAACCTTTTGACTATGTTCAGGATAATTAAGTGCATCTAATGAACTCCCACTCAGATAGACATCCCTCTAGTCATCTAAGTGATTACATGATCCGAGTCAACTAGGCCATGTCCGATCATCACGTGAGACGGACTAGTCATCATCGGTGAACATCTTCATGTTGATCGTATCTACCATACGACTCATGCTCGACCTTTCGGTCTCTTGTGTTCTGAGGTCATGTCTGTACATGCTAGGCTCGTCAAGTTAACCTAAGTGTTTCGCGTGTGTAAATCTGGCTTACACCCATTGTATGTGAACGTTAGAATCTATCACACCCGATCATCACGTGGTGCTTCGAAACGACAAACTTTCGCAACGGTGCACAGTTAGGGGAAACACTTTCTTGAAATTTTAATGAGGGATCATCTTATTTACTACCGTCGTTCTAAGCAAATAAGATGCATAAACATGATAAACATCACATGTAATCAAATAGTGACATGATATGGCCAATATCATTTTGCTCCTTTTGATCTCCATCTTCGGGGCTCCATGATCATCATCGTCACCGGCATGACACCATGATCTCCATCATCGTGTCTCCATGAAGTTGTCTCACCAACTTATTACTTCTACTACTATGGCTACCGGTTAGCAATAAAGTAAAGTAATTACATGGCGTTGTTCAATGACACGCGGGTCATACAATAAATTAAGACAACTCCTATGGCTCCTGCCGGTTGTCATACTCATCGACATGCAAGTCGTGATTCCTATTACAAGAACATGATCTATCTCATACATCACATATCATTCATCACATTCTTCTTGACCATATCACATCACATAGCATACGCTGCAAAAACAAGTTAGACGTCCTCTAATTGTTGTTTGCATGTTTTACGTGGCTGCTATGGGTTTCTAGCAAGAATGTTTCTTACCTACGCAAAAGCCACAACGTGATATGCCAATTACTATTTACCCTTCATAAGGACCCTTTTCATCGAATTCGGTCCGACTAAAGTGGGAGAGACTCGCACCCGCTAGCCACCTTATGCAACAAGTGCATGTCAATCGGTGGAACCTGTCTCACATAAGTGTACGTGTAAGGTCGGTCCAGGCCGCTTCATCCCACAATACCGTCGAAACAAGATTGGACTAGTAACGGTAAGCATATTGAACAAAATCAACGCCCACAACTACTTTGTGTTCTACTCGTGCATAGAATCTACGCATTAAACCTGGCTCTGATACCACTGTTGGGGAATGTAGCAGAAATTCAAAATTTTCCTACGAGTCACCAAGATCTATCTATGGAGAAACCAGCAAAGAGAGAGGGGGAGTGCATCTACATACCCTTGTAGATCGCTAAGCGGAAGCGTTCAAGAGAACAGGGTTGAAGGAGTTGTACTCGTCGTGATCCAAATCATCGGAGATCCTAGTGTCGAACGGACGACACCTCCGCGTTCAACACACGTGCAGCCCGGTGACGTCTCCCATGCCTTGATCCAGCAAGGAGAGAGGGAGAGGTTGAGGAAGACTCCATCCAGCAGCAGCACAACGGCGTGGTGGTGATGGAGGAGCGTGGTAATCCAGCAGGGCTTCGCCAAGCACCGCGAGAGACAAGGAGAAAGAGAGGTAGGGCTGCGCCAGGGAGAGGTGGAAACTCTTGTGTATGGCAGCCCCAAAACCTCAAGTATATATAGGAGAGAGGGAGGGGGCTGCGCCCCCCTAGGGTTCCCACCCCAAGGGGTGCGGCTGCCCCCAAAACCCATCTAGGGTGGCGGCCCAGGGGGGGAGAGGGGGAAACTTGCCCCCCCCCCCAAGCAAGTTGGAGGCGCCCCCTCCCCAACCCCTAGGCGCCTTGGGCCCTTGTGGGGGGTGCACCAGCCCACCTGGGGCTGGTCCCCTCCCACACTTGGTCCATGCAGCCCTCTGGGGCCGGTGGCCCCACTTGGTGGACCCCCGGGATCCTCCCGGTGATCCCGGTACATTACCGATAACACCCGAAACTTTTCCGGTGACCAAAACAAGACTTCCCATATATAAATCTTTACCTCCGGACCATTCCAGAACTCCTCATGATGTCCGGGATCTCGTCCGCGACTCCGAACAACATTCGGTAGCCATGTATATCTATTCCCTATAACCCTAGCGTCATCGAACCTTAAGTGTGTAGACCCTACGGGTTCGGGAACCATGCAGACATGACCGAGACGTTCTCCGGCCAATAACCAACAGCGGGATCTGGATACCCATGTTTCAGGAAACCATAACCATCTATTGATCAATGAGATAGTCAACTAGAGGCTTACTAGGGAAATGGTGTTGTCTATGTATCCACACATGTATCTGAGTTTCCTATCAATACAAGTATAGCATGGATAATAAACGATTATCATGAACAAGGAAATATAATAATAATAACTAATTTATTATTGCCTCTAGGGCATATTTCCAACATGGTTATCAACCAGGCTTTATATTGGGCATTATGACCCGTCCGGCGATAAACCGCCATGACAGCTCTTTTTATGCAGACACAAGGATTGCATGAAATTATCAAGATATATAAGCAAGCACAACAAATATCATGGCGGATCAAACAACGTCATGTAGTAGTGCACGATGGCAGCAGATCAAAGTATTTCAACTGGCCTATTACAAGGCGCTTTGAGGCCCAAAATAATGATTGTTTGTGGCACAGAACACAGTCTGTGGAAATCAAGCCGGTTTCCGGATTAAGACTCGTCACCAGGTTGACGTGAGGTTGATGGACCTTCTGGCGTCGGTTCAACCTCCTCCTCCCCACCTAGTGGCTGGAAGTCAATGGTGGCCCAGTCAATCTGGGTCAAAGCTTGGAAGATAGCTTCTTCACTTATAAGATTGGATGGTTCAACGTCAGGGGCATAGGTGTGCTTACGGATTGGCGGGACAAGATTCTACACTTCTTTAATAGTGGCATCAACCCGTTTGTTGTCTGCATCATAGAAGGACCGATGAGCAGGCAAGTTAACCTCTTCAGCCAATTGGCTTGCCAGCGGGCGCATCTCCTTTGTCAGGGCTTTGAGGGCTTCATTATCAAATGTTGACCCGTCTTCTTGTTCACCAGGATAGCCCTTTGCGATATCTACCGGATCAAGATCAGCGATCCAAGATTTGGCCCGAGTCAGTGTTGATAAAGCGCTAGCCCGGGCAGCAGATCGCTTTACCTCCTCTATCTAGGCAGGTGTCATCGATAACTTGGCCAATGTATCCTTGATCAAAGTTGGTGCCGGTTTATTGTATGAGGCCGCATAGATGACTCGTTGTGCACCAGTATACAGTTGCTCTATCAACGTATATGTTGCCTTCAACTTCATCCGCATATTCGAGCCTAGATGAGCAACACGACTGCGTGCAACGGTTTAAGAATTTGAGGTTAAACCGGCAGTTTCAAATATTTTTAAGAGAGGTTCTTACAAAGTACTTACCAAATATTGCGGAAGTCATAGCATTCACTTGATGCTTTAGCCCAGTTAGCTCTTCTGCCACCGGTTTAAGAGCTGCTTCGGCATCTTCAGCCCGCTTTAATAGAGCAGCCTTCTTGGTTTCCCAGCTCGTCTGTTCATTCTTGAAGCCATCTTTCAATTGCTCCATGGCTGTCAAAGCGCCTTTCAGTTCCTCCTTGGACTTGGAGGTTTCTGCTTGCCGGGACTTAATATTTTCTTGAAGATCGGCAATCTGGGAATCTTTATTGCTCAAGTCAGCCTGTAACAGACAGATGATAAGTTGTTCATATCTTCTTCAATGTCCCAAGCACATAACAAGTTTTACACTTGGCACTTGGGGCTAATGTGGATTGCTTCTTAACTGGTATTTTAAAGTCCCAAGGCTCAATACAAGTATTGAACTTGGCACTTGGGGGCTAATGCCTAATTGATCAGACAAATCAAAGGTGAAGGAAGTCAACAAGGACAAACTTTGAACAGGAAGTCCCGGTTCATCTTGAAGAGGTAAACCGGGCCCTTGAGGATACACATTTGAAGTCTTTTTATCCAAAGTTCCGGTTCATCTGGAAGAGATAAACCAGCCCTTGGGGGCTACAGTGGAGTTGATATACAATATAAAGAAAAGCTATAAAGGGTTTTGAATGGAAGATACCTCATAGCGTTCCTTCATCAAATTGACTAAACCAGCCTCATAGTCACGGCTTGAATATAGGCGGTTTAGGTATCCAGAGTGAAGTTCTTGAGCGTTGGGATGAGCATAGCTTGACAGATCAGTCTTCCATTTGCCTTTCTCCACAGCAGCAAATTCCTCTTTGGCATTGTGTTTTGACAAAGCAACAGGGTTGCCAGGCGAAATATGGCCAAACCCGGTAATCACAACATCGTCAGTTGTTTTACTGGGGCTAGCTGGTTTATCTGAGGCTTTGGCTGGGCTTGGCGGACCAGCGGCAGGACTTGGAGGATTAACAATTGGGCTTGGCGGATCAGCATGAGGACTGGCCGGGTTAACTTCCGGCGGATCAACATAAGTGCCCTGTCCTTGTGGTACAGGATCATCCCTAGCAATATCAGCATCTCCACCAGTACCTTCTGGGGTCCTCTCCGGTTCAAATTCCTCAGTGGGAGCATTCGTTTTTGCCTTTTTGCTAAGTCGGGCCTTGGCGCTGTAAATAGCAAACAGAGGTTAATATGGTAAACCGGTGCAAGAAAGCAAAGCTAAAAATATCACTCACCCAGGGACGGTCTTGAGAGGAGCCATTTGTGTGGTTGATGAGTCGGCCAAAGATGAGTTGGAAGTTACATGATAATTCGAATCAGACAGATTAAGTGGGTATCGGAAGCAACCCGCCAAAGGATAAGATTTATTAGAATAACAAGGGACCTCTGGACGACGCTTTTGAGTTGGGGTGTCTGGTAAACTGGAGGAAGTGACTATTGGCCACTGTGCCGGGTTGTGCGACGACTTTCATGTTGTTGTGTCTTCGAAGAAAATTGTGGATCCAAATGAGCAAGAGGATGTGAGTGTTTTACTTTCCGGACAACGCGTCAAAGTATTTGTATTGGTACATGATCTGAATCGGAGGAAAGGGAGATTACCTCTACATGGTCAGCACGGCTGGCTTCCGCATCATCCTGATAAAGATCATTGTCAATAAGATGCATGAAAAGTGAACCAAGTGAATCAAGTTCTACCTCTGCATCTGAGTCTTCAACACCCTCGGCCGGATCAGGGGACTCGGCGGTTCTCTTCTTGGCAGATTTCTTGACGGCCTTGGACTTAGCCCGAGGTGCTCTCACCGGTTTGTCTACTGGTTTGGCCGGTTTATCCTGCGACTTTATTTTCCAGAACGAATCTTTATCCTGCAAAGATAAAAAGAAGGCTATTAGAAAGTGTTAAAACAAGGATGGATTAAAAGTAGAAAGACAAAATCTTACTGCTGGCGGTTTGTTGGAAGCATAAAAAGGACGCAGCCCGGTCTTGCTGCACTTTGTTACCGGTTCATCCAACATCTTTTTCACAGCCTCAGTGACCTCATCTTCAGTCAACTGTATTTCAGTGTGCCGTTGAGGATCTTTGACATCCCCAGTATATTCATGCATCAATCTGGTGCAGCGTCTTAAGGGAAAGATACCCCATGAAACCCAGCAACGGACAAAATCAATGCCGGTTAAACCATTGGCCATAAAGGCCCAGAGCTTAGCTAGCTGTGGTACATATGTTTGTCATTCTCTGGCGGTAAGCCGTTGAGGTAGTGGATGCTCATTGCTGAGCCAGTGAGCCCGATAACCCGGCAGAGGATTTTCATCAGCAAGGGCAGTGTTCCGGCAGTAGAACCACGTCTGATTCCAATCCTTGGGGTGGCTATGATGTTTTACATGAGGGAAGTTAACTTCTTTTCTTTTCTGAATCGACACCCCGCCAAGTTCAGTGTTGGGGCCGTCGGTGAATTCAGTCCGGTGGTTCAAGTGGAAGAAGTCTCTGAAAAGTTCAACAGATGGTTCTTCTTGCAGATAAACTTCACAAAATACTTGAAAGTTGCAAATATTGGACACAGAGTGTGGCCCAATATCTTGAGGGTGGAGCTGGAAACTAGCAAGAATATCACGGAAAAACTTTGATCCGGGAGGGCTGAATCCTCTGTCCAGATGTTGTATAAACACGACAACTTCTCCTTCTTGAGGTTTAGGAGGATTCTCAGGTCTTTGGACTCTCCAATGAATGATTTCCTTCTTGGCTAAAGCGCCAGTCAGGACATATCTAGTAAGCTGCTCTTCTTTAATCCGGGAGGGGACCCAATTACAAGAAGAGAACTATTTGGCCATTTTTGCTGACAAGCTGTAAAGGAAGTTTAAATGCCGGTTCATGGTTCAAGGATGATATGAGTAAACCGGTGTCAAACCGGAGGATTTGATCAAAGCATATGTACATGTTAAACTGGAGGCTTATGTTCAGGTAAAGATGGCGGTTTAAGTGAGGGCTAATGGTACCTGCCGGATTATCATTTTCTAAAGGTTAAACCACCGACAGTGGAAGAAACAGATCTGAAATTTGCTAAGTGCTACGCAAACAGGTTTCACAACATGGAATTTTAATTCTGGATCTAGCATAGTTCAGGGAAAGGAAAAATATCAAAGCCCTAAAATGGCGACAACGGAACAGAAAGGATCCAGATGGGATCTATTCGTAGTCAAAAGGATACTATGGTGAGGAGAAATAAACTATAGCTTCGGCCGCAGAAGAAAAAGGTCAAGTTGATCTAGATTCGATGAGACAGTAAGGGAGAAACAATGAGCACAGACGAACACTGATGAACACAGATGAGCACCGAAACCCTAATTCAGATCTAGGGTTGAGGGAAGGAGGCTTACAGGATTCACAGGAGTGGCAGAGAAGAGCCATAGATCTCTGGTACGTTCAGGTTGATGCAGCGGCCAGGGATGATGCAGCACTTGAAGGACGACAGCGGTGGCGGAGCTGTCGAGCTTGAGCCTCCAGAGGAAGAAGAAGAAGCACGGAAGGGGAAAAGGGAAGGACCCTTGGGCCTATTTATAAGGCAAATGGATAAGCAGCCAAGCATGGGAATCAAGGAGCCCGAAGCGGTAAATGGGGCACAACTGTTGCCTCAATCTTCGGAGATCAATTAAATAAAACAAATCTTTATGAGTTTTTTTACGCAGATGACATCATGGCGGTTTAAGGTGATTCCAGAAGATGATGTCACGGCGGTTTACATGGACAACATAAAGATGTTCATATCAGAAATTTTCTAAGTTGAAGATTGACATGAACAAGTTCAAATCAACCTGGGGCCTAATGTTGGGGATATTACTACTGAGTTAAACTGCCCAGGAGGGTCCGGATTACACTCACAAGGATTCCCGTACAAGATCCCATGAAGATGAAGGTTATGGCGTTGCAACTATGAAGACTTAGAGGCCCAGAGCCAAACGGGCCCATAGTAGTGAACCGCCATAGATGCATAACTTGTGTTGCAAGTCAGGGAAAGGAGAAACCGAGCCGGACACTTGTATGAGCCGGCCTCGGGATTCTGTAGACCGGCCGGGCGTCAACCTGTGTATTTATAGGGACGACCCGGCGGTGGTTCAGGGACAAGAAAAGATCAACTCGAGAACTAGGCAAAGCATATTTGCTCCCTGGTAATCGAGACCACATCAAGAACACCACAATTGGATCGTAGGCTTTTACCTTCACCGCAAGGGGCCGAACCAGTATAAACTCCCTGTGTCCTTTGTCTAGTTTAACCTTTCTAAGCTAACCCGGTCGCGATGGCTCCACGACTAAGTCCTTTCACTAGGACATCTGATGTGATAATTCCACGAGACCAGCCGCGAAGAGCTGGATCGCCTCCTCCAGACCAGGCGCGTGAGACTAGTAATATTATTTTGTGATGGTTGTAGTAGAAAACAGGGCTTTGGTTGAGGCATGTGTAAGGGCATTAATCCTAGTTCACTCACGAACCGGGACCAAAGGGGGGCATCAGTCCTGGTTTGTGAGGCCAGGGCGCCGGCCGGGCCTGAGGACCATTGGTCCCGGTTCGTCTGACCCCTTTAGTCTGGGTTCCAGACACGAACCGGGACCAATGGTCCTCGCTCCTAGGCCACCACCATTAGTCCCGGTTGGTGGTTGGAAGCGGGACCAAAGGTTGTCCTTTAGACCTGGTTTGAGCCACAAATCGGGACTAAAGAAAGGCCTATATATACCCCTGCCCCTGCCCGCCAATAGAGCTAGTGCTCTGTTTTTTTGGCCGGCCATAGGAGGGGTTTGTGGTGCTCTAGCTCACCTCCTATTCACATGAGGTGTTCGATGAAATGCCCGAGCAACGCTTAAGCTTTCTCCTCTTGAAGCTCCTTGTCCAAACTTCATTTTCCTCAAGCTTTGTCTAGGTTCGGCGGTCCTTCATGTCCATCCCCGTCCTCACCGTCGTCGATCGCCCGCGCCGATCTCGTCGCCGGCACCACCGTGGTGAGCCTCTTGTTCTTATCTTCTTTCTAGAAGAAAAAAGTTCTTCCTTGTATGATTTAGATAGATACTTGTACAATTTTCTTACTTTTATTATTGTTTGTTATTATATATTGCGATGATTTCGGTATACGCCTCCGTCGGCGCTCGTCCTGTCTATGATTCGGATGTGGTATATATTATCTTTTATAAATATGTTTCATTTAGTGTTTATGACAATTATGTCGACCAATGTGACATAGATGTTTTTATCTGGGAGGTATGTGAACCGGAACCAACCAACCCTATTGTCGAGAGGTTAAATTTAGTTGAAAAAGAAAATAATTACTTGAAGAAAAAATTTAAAAGAATTGAGGAGGAGGAGATGATATTGGAGTTGCATGTTGCGGATGTCGTCGATGATCACAAGATCAAGATGGATGCAATGCACTTGAAGAACAAAAAGATTAGAAAATATGTCATTCATACTGAGTCTTGGTATCATTATGTCATTGGATCAATTGTTACCTTAGTTGCGATTATGATCGCATATGTTGTTGCATTAAAATGTTTTACATAGTTTCAATGTATGGTTTAATTTGATGCTCTAGAGAGCAATATGTTGTTCAATGAGAACTATGTATGAAGTTTATGTATTTATTTTTCAGTAATAACATTTGATCACTACTGTACTTTGGTTTTAATGTGATGATGAACTTCTATTAATGATGTGGCTTTGAATGGTGCATTTTGAAGTCAGCGAAAATTGATGGTGTGGTTTTGAATGGTGCATTTTGAACAAACAAGGTATGGAAATAAGTTCAAAAAATGAAATCCCTTTGTAACAGATGAGTTTTCGTCCAAACCCTGATACTTCGAAAGAGATTGTCCATTTTGTACACGAAGTGCATCCAGCTTTTGCCATAATCCTCCCAACTTTTTAGAACATCCTAATGATGATACCATGCCAACTTTCAACATTTTCAGAGTTCATTTGTAGTGCTTTTCAATTTCAGGGTCATTTAGCTCAAAAAAATCAGTAAATACATGAAAAATACCGAATGAAGTCAAAAAGGATTGGAAATTGATGATGTGACTTTGAATGGTGCATTTTCAGCACACAAAAAGTCTGGAGTTCAAATAAGCTCAAAAATGAAATCCCTTTGCAACAGATGAGTTTTCGTCTGAAACCCTGATACTTCGAAAGAGATTGTCCATTTTGTACACGAAGTGCATCCAGCTTTTGCCGTAACCCTCTCAACTATTTAGAACATGCTATGTGGGTGAAATGATGATACCATGCCAACTTTCAACCTTTTCAGAGTTCATTTGAAATGCTTTTCAATTTCAGGGTCATTTAGCTTAAAAAATTAGTAAATGCATGAAAAATACCAAATGAAGTCAGAAAGGGTTGAAAATTGATGATGTGGATTTGAATGGTGCATTTTGAACACACACAAAGTCTAGAGTTCAAATAAGTTTTCATTCCTTTGCAACAGATGAGTTTTCGTCTGAAACCCTCATACTTCGGAAGAGATTGTCCATTTTGTACACGAAGTGCATCCAACTTTTGTCGTAACCCTCTCAACTTTTTAAAACATGCTATGTGGGTGAAATGGTGATACCATGCCAACTTTCAACCTTTTCAGTGTTCATTTGAAGTGCTTTTCAATTTCAGGGTCGTTTAGCTTAAAAAATCAGTAAATGCATGAAAAATAGCAAATGAAGTCAGAAAAGGTTGAAAATTGATGATGTGGCTTTGAATGGTGCATTTTGAACACACACAAAGTCTGGAGTTCAAATAAGTTCGAAAAAATGAAATCCCTTTTGTAACAGATGAGTTTTCGTCTGAAACCCTAATACTTCGAAAGAGATTGTCCATTTTGTACACGAAGTGCATCCAACTTTTGCCGTAACCCTCTCAACTTTTTAGAACATGCTATGTGGGTGAAATTATGATACCATGCCAACTTTCAACCTTTTCAGAGTTCATTTGAAGTGCTTTTCAATTTCGGGGTCATTTAGCTCAAAGAATGAACTAGAGTGAACTACAAAACTTTTATGAAACTCTAATAGCAAAAAGAATGAACTAAAACTAATCAATTAAAATATTATGTCAAGATCAACTAAAACAAAACTATAATATTCTTCAATAGCAAAAAGAATCAACTAAAAAGCTTTTATAAAACTCCAATAGTAAAAAATTCAACTAAAAAGATTTTATAAACCTATATTATTTTTAAACCAAAATTATATAAAATTTATGGAACTAAAATTATGAAAGAATTTTTTGTTCAAAACATTAATAGCAAAAAGAATTTTCATAAAGATTTTTTTGTCAGAAACTTTAATACTAAAATAACAAAATCTGTTTTTGATTAAAACATACATTTAGAATAACCTAAAAATACCAAATTGAATATAATGATAAAACACCGTAATATTAAATAGCAGGAAAAAGAATCACTCAAAAATCTATTTTTATAGTAAAGTTATTCACAAACTAGTGATTCGCACAAATTTCAAAGAATTCAAATTTAAACTATTCAAATTTGAAAACTAATGGCACTAACAGAAAGTTTATAATTTTGTGACCTAAAAGCAAAAGGAATCACTGAAAAACTGTAAGTATTTAGTTGTAAGTAGAAACAAAAGAAATAAATAAAGCAAAAAACAAAACAAAAAACTAGAAAAATAAAAACAAATGCCGCCTACTAGGCCACCACGACCTGAATACGACTAGAAACCCAACTAGCTAGTTGGGCCAGGATTCAGGCCCGCAGTAGGCCCAGTAGGTCCACCGGTAGAGGAGTGTGAGATTAGGCCCGTAAGCCTGCACTCGAGAGGAGCTCGAGAGCGTTGGCGCAGCAACGCTTATAAACCACTCTTGAGTCCTCTTAGCTAGTGAGGTGGGACTAAACATTTGGACCCGGGCAGCACCACCCTCTCGTCCCAGTTGGTGGCACAAACCAGGACCAATACCCACCTTTGGTCCCGGTTCGTGCCACAAACCGGGACCAATGCACACCTATGGTCTCGGTTTGAGCCACCAACCGGGACCAAAGGTCTCTGCTTCCCACCCTTTTCGCTGCTAAAAACTGACCTTTGGTCCTAGTTGGTGTCAGGAACTGGGACTAAAGGTCTGCATTGGTCCCGGTTTGTGCCACGAACTGTGACTAAAGGATTTTCTATATAAGTGGCACTTAGAAATTTTCCCCATTCTCCTCCGATGCCAACGCCCCTGCGCCCCGACGCTGCCAGGCTGATCCTCGTCGCCATCACCGTCGGCGTGCCATGCCCGTCGCCACCCGCACCTCGTCGTTGATGCCTCCCGACCTCTTCGTCACCTCCCCGACGCCTCCCCGCGCCCTTGCTCTGCCCTGCGCCTCTGCCAACCCCGACCTCGCCGTCACCGCCCTCTCCTCATCACCGACGCCCCCCCAGTGAGCACACCGCCTTCCCCTATGCCCCTGCCCTGCCCCGCCGCCGCCGCCGCCGACGCCCGCTGCAATTTTTTTGTTCATATAATTTTTTAGTAAATGGATATGTACGCATTTTGTTTTTCTAAATATATGGATGTATGTTGATGTATGGATATATGCGCATATTTTTTCATATCTTTTTTGTTCATATATATGATGATTTTTTTTGTTCATAGATAATCATATATGATGTTTTTTTGTTCATGGATGATCATATGATGTTTTGAAAAGATTAGAATTTTCTTCCGAAGCAACGGTATATTTCTTCCATTTTATTGAAATTTGTGCTTTAGTCGATCACACAAAGTGCTTCCATGGCAATCGGCAATTACATTGATCTAGTTAGATTGTATGTATTTCAGTCGTCTGAAAATATTGCCTCCATCAAATTAAATTGTGACTTCGCTTCCAATGGATTTGTTATTTGCATCCAAAATGATGGAAATTTGCTTCCCAAGAATTCAGAACTTGCACCTAAAAAAGGAAGATATCCTTCCATACAAAAAAATGGTGCATATGATCATGATTTGCTTTCAAAGATATACACTTTGCTTCTAAATTGTTATCAGTAAATTGCTTCCATACGAACATATATTTGCTTCCATGACAAGGAAAAAAGAGTTATATTTTAAATTTCATGGGGATATATTTGCATATGATGTTTTTTTGTTCATAGATGACCATATGATGTTTTTTGTTCATATGTATGCATGAATGTGGATGGATGGATGGATGTATATATAGAAAATTATCATATGATGTTACTAAGTTACTATGTTAAAATGTTCATATATTGAAAATGAGTTGAAATGTTCATATATTAGGTTAATTATCTAGGTTAACTAGGTGAACTAGCTAGGTTAACTAACTAGGTTAACTAGCTAGGTTAATTAGGTTCATTAGGTTAACTAGGTTGGCTAGGTTAGAGCAAAAATTTAGTTTAGAGAAAAAATTTAGTTAGGGCAGTAGCTAGGTTTAACCAGGGCAGTAGGGTTTAGAGCATAGGGGTTTGGTTGGCTAGATTAACAATGCTTAATTTTTAGCAAGTGTTTAATAGAAATAGTTTATTTAGTAAGTGGTTAATATAACTAGTTTATTTATAGTAAGTGCTTAATAGAACTAGTTTATTTATAGTAAGTGCTTAACAGAACTAGTTTATTTATAGTAAGTGCTTAATAGAACTGGTTTATTTATAGTAAGTGGTTAATACATTTTGTTTATTTATAGGAAATGTCTAACAACGAAAGGGAATTCGTTGTGCAACTACTGCGAAGACGAGCGTGGCCTATGCGACAGGCCTCACCTAGTTGGTAGTAGGGGCTTCAACATCATGCTGGATGAGACCTTCGAAGTGGATACAGTAAGTCACAATGACAAGTCTTTTTTCGTAATTAAGCATGATTTCTGCTTCTTTTGCTTCAACTTATAATTTTAATTTTTTACAATTCTACTAGCGTATCCCCTGCCATGCAAGAATATATGTCTTGGATAAGATTGGTTTCAGTACTATGGAAAGTATGGAGGTAAAGAGAGTTCACTTGAGGACCGAGCATGGTTATACTTTTGCCGTAAAATTATACAATGCAGACACCTACTCCTATTTTGAATGCAAAAATTGGAGAGCACTATGCAAGGCTTATGCATTTGAGCCTAATATGCTTGTCACCTTTGATATTCGTCCGAAAGATGAAATTGAAGGTAATATCGACATCTGGGTCGATGTGCAGACGCCTCCACTTCTACCATTATGTGAGTTTCTCAACCATATTTATTAAGTAATTTATATTGTTTATTTGAAAATAGTCGACAACTAATTTCTATTGACAGCTTATTTCCATTCAAGCAAACATGTCCGACGCTTGGTAGACAGCACCTACTACTGTCCCGGGGCTGAACTAAACTGCGAGGAGATAAGTCATTATGTTTCATGGCTTGATGATCTTGATACTGTCAAGACATGTTATTTTCCTGAACTTCTAAATATTAGTACTAAAAACGAGCGACCACTAGTCTGCGTATTGTCACATCTATTTACGAAAGATGGTAAGATTTTTACTTTTTGTCCTCAATGCATCTTTTGCATACATTATTTTTAAGCTAAACTTCATTGCTAAGTATGTTACTACGATGTTCTTCAACAGGGACTCCTGATGAATGTTGTGCCTCATTGGATCGAGCCTGAAGGTCACATGACAATGGTTAGCTTACGACCAAGATATCCTGCATTGCACATGAGTGCATTCATGATTTCTCAAAGCAGGCAAGTCTTAATAGTCAAAGACAGGAGCAAAATTGTGAACGATCACAGCAGAGCAGTACTAGGGAGCAACAATCAGAAGTGCATCCTACAATTAGGAGACAGGTTCATCTGCATTCTCCAATATGATGAAGTAGGAGTGCTACACATGTTTTATGCTATTTTACCTGAGAGAGAGCAGCAGGAGTGATTAGCTAGCTAGAATGATATTGAAGATGATGATGTGCTACACTATGACTATGATGATTAAATAGCTAGTGTTGGTGGTAATGACTATGATGATTATTATTAGCTAGTGTTGGTGGTGATTAGATAGCTACATTATGACTATGATGATTAAATAGTGTTGCTAGTAATGACTATGCTAATTATTAGCTAGTGTTGTTGGTGATGATATGATGCAAGAGTTTTATATTAGTATGATGAGTTTTATATTAGTTATTATATCATTGGTGGAAGGATAACTGATTAGATTCATGTGGATGGATCAAAAGTGAGCAAAAGTCACTTCTCTCTATATGTATAGTAGCTAGCGTCGACCAAGCATGGAGAAAGAGAGGCCACTTCTCTCCATTAGCTAGCTAACACAATATGAAACCCCTAAATTAACCCTCCAAAACCCCTAAATCCCCCTCCTTTAAAAAAACCTAGCGCCTACGAGCTGTTGACACGTGGCAGCCTTTTGGTTCTGGTTGGTATTACCAACCGGGACTAAAGGTCCTCCTACCTGGGCACCCGCAGCGGCCACGTGGAGCCCCTTATGTCCCGGTCCATAAGCGAACTGGGACTAAAGGTTTTGGGCTTTAGTCCCGACCCTTTAGTCCCATTTCTAGAACCAGGACTAAAGGCCCTCTGGAACTGGGATTAATGGGCCGTTTTCTACTAGTGTGGCCATATGAAAACTAATTTGCTGTAGTGGCCACATAGCAACTACTTGGATGCTAAAATATAATGGCAACAATATCCATCATGTTTTTGGTGCTGGTGATCACATGGCGAACTTGTTTCATTCAAATTTTGGTTCAAAATTTAACAATTTCAGAAAATATGAAAAAATTGCAGTAAATTTCACATGTCTATAGTACCATTTTGGGAAAGTTTTACCCCATTTGGACCAATGGTTTGCTAGATGGTGGAAGTTTCAGTTAGCCCATACTATTTTTTGGTTCACATTTTGACATTTTCAGAAAAATGCGAAACAGTTCCAGTAAATACTACATGTTTCAATATTAATTTGGGAAATTTTCAGCTCAATTGGACCATAGATTTGGGAGATAATGACGGTCTAATATCACTACAGGAATCAGGCACTTTGCCGTCCGTCGGCCATGGCTGATGGCAAAGGTATGCCAGGCTGACGACAAAGACCTTTGCCATCAGCCAGCAGATGACAACAGGTCCGGCTGAATAGGCTACGGCAAAGGCCTCGTTGCCGTCTGCTGGCGGACAACAAAGATGCAAAGGGCTTTGCCGTCTGCTGACAGACGACAAAGAGTCTGGATGGCACACATGGCAGTTCAGGTTCGTTAAGTGGTTAACGGCGTGCTTTGCCATCAGCTGGCAGAAGGCAAAGGCCTTTGCATCATTGCCGTCAGCCAGCAGACGACAAAGATGCAAAGGCCTTTGCCATCTGTTGGCTAACGGCAAATCTGCCAAATAGGCCAGCCCAGTACACCCCATGTTGTACAGGTAGCTGCCACATGGCAGCTTTTTCGTGTGCTAGCAGACGGCAAAGACCTTTGTCGTCTGCCAGCAGACAGGAAAGTGGCTATATAGCCCCTGTTTTTCCTGTTTTTTCCTAAATTCATTCAATTTGACAGAATTTCACACACACACACACACACACACACACACATATATATATATATATATATATATATATACATTTTAAAATAATTTCAACTATCATACCAATAATCAGTTTCCAACAACATATACAAGTTTCCAACAACATGCAATGGTTTCCAACAACATTTCCATACATACATATCCAACAAGTTTGCAACAAGCTAATTTCCATAATAAAAAAGGAAGCACAAGCACAACTAAAAGTTTGCAACAAGTTTCCATCAATGCAAGCTTCCTCATCTCAAGCAATTTGCAAATTAGGAAAGATGAAAGTTAGAAGAAGAAGAAGACTAGCTAGAAGAAGAAGAAGAAGAAGAAGAAGAAGAAGAAGAAGAAGAAGAAGAAGAAGAAGAAGAAATCTTTTTCTTCTTCTTCTTCTTCCTTCTTCTTCTTCTTGTAACTAAGGTAGGTAAAAATACCATTTTTAGGTAAGATAGGTAAAAATGCTAAGTGTGTAGGTCATTTTAGAGCTAAGCTAGGTAAATAGGTCATTTTGGAGCTAACCTAGGTAGTTATGCTATTTTTGAGCTAACTAAGAATATTTATTCATTTTGGAGGACCAAATGGTAAGTGTAGGTTATTTTAGAGCTATCCTAGTTAAAATCGGTCATTTTGGAGCTAGGTAAGGTTATTTTGTCATTTTGGAGGAAAATAAACTAATTATATGATAGTTTGGAGCTAAACCATGGTTGTTATGCCATTTTTTTACCTAAGCTAATTATGTCATAAATGAACTAGGTAAGCTAAGTATAGATCATTATTTAGCTATCCTAGGTACTAATGACATTTTTCAGCTAACTAAGCATATTAAGTCATTTAGGAGGAAAAAAGGCTAAGTATAGGTCATTTTATACTATCCTAGGTAAAGTATGTCAGTTCAGAGCTTAGTAAGGTTATTATGTCATTTTTGAGGAAAATAAGCTAAGTATAGGTCATTTTGGAGCTAAACCAAGGTTAATATGCCATTTTTTACCTAAGTGCGCTAATTATGTCATAAATGAAGTAGATAAGCTAATTATAGATCATTATTGAGCTATCCTAGGTTGTTATGCCATTTTTTACCTAAGTGAGCTAATTATGTCATAAATGAACTAGCTAAGCTAGCTATAGATCATTATTGGGCTATCCTAGGCAGTTAAGCCATTTTCTAGCTAAGAAAGCATATCAAGTCATTTTGGAGGAAAAATGCTAAGTATAGGTCGTTTTATAGCTATCCTACATAGAATATGTCATTTTGGAGGTAAATAAGGTTATTCTGTCATTTTCGAGGAAAATAAGCTAAGTATAGGTCATTTCTTAAGCTAAGTATGTATTTGTTAAGCAAAACACTTGGGAAAACTTACCATCATCAGGGACGTGAAGGACCGGTCGGGGTTGCGCCACCGTGAGATGGAGAAGGATCGGTCGATCCTTTTTGGGAGGCATGCTGCACCAAAGATCATTTGCAATGTTTAGTTAGCATGATGCAACTGAAATGTGAATACTAGTAACTAATGACCATTCAAATGAAACTCACCGTGTCTGCTATACCAATCTGGGGCATCGGCGGAGGGGTCTGACCGGTTTTCTCGCACATGGACTGCACATTTTGTTTGCACGAGTCAGTCATATTAGTTAGTAATGAAACGAACATTACGTGCTTGATTTGGCTAGTATGCGGGAGAAACTTAACATGAGGAGCTCGTATAGGGCCCAGTTTTCTGGTTCCTCTCCACCTCCAACATATTAGCCGTCCTCTCCTCCAACTCCCTCTCCCTCTGCGCCGCATGCCTGGTTGCCTCCGCCAGAAGCTCCTGGGCCTAGCCTCGATGGCAAGCTCCATTGGCCGTGGTCGAGGCCTCATCTCAGGAAGAGACCTCGTCTGACTCTTCTTGATCTCCGGGAGACTTCTAGGACAACATATCAGTCCATCCCCAATGGCTACCGAGCCATGTCTCCTCCCATCACCAGATAGCATCACGAGCTCAGGATCAAAAGGACTCTGGCTCGGGTTGAAGTCCTCACCTTTCATCTTCTTCCCCCAGTCTCTGTACCTCACGAGCTTGTCGTGGGAGGAGATGTTGGTGAAGCTCTCTGGATGATTGAGGTCATCCTTCGAGAATGCCTTGGCCTTCTTGAATGGGGAACTATGGGCCATGGCATAGAGGTCGTACAGCGGCGACACCTCCTTCTTGTTGTGTCGCGCCTGAAAGAGAGGAACATGGTAAATTAGTAATTAAAGGGCTAAAGCTAGCATGAAAAATTAAATTGCATGAATTGTTAAGGGCTCGAACCACATACCCAGAGATCCCTGTACTCAAACAGGTTGGAGCTCCCTTGATGGTGCGGCACACCTTGCATCTGGGCACGCTTGTCCCTGGCCTTGTTGTGGACGGCTAGCCATTGGGGAGAGCACCACTCATCCACCAACCTCTCCCAACAGTCCATCTTATCCGCACACCATCTCGGGGGCACCTAAGTTAGACAAAGAGAAATTTCAGCGCTACGCCTATGAATCAAATCAAGGAAACTAAGTATAAGGCCTTAAGAAAAGGTAATTACCTTCATGTACTTGTCCTTACTCAAATACTTGACACGACACTTCTTCTTCTACCTCCTGATGTTAGTCGAGGCGTAGTAGTCTCGAATAGCCTGCACCCGAGCCTCATTCTGTAAGTTCTGAAGTATGCGCTTGCACTCGGCTTCGAGAACCATAGCTGCATCCGCCTCATGTTCCTCAAGACACATGTAGAAGGTCTACAATCAAACAAGACAACACTAATCATTAGTAAAATCACTAGGTACTGTTGATTTTTAATTCTGTAAAGGAGAAATTACCCAAAGCTGCCATCTCACAATGCCGGCCACCATCTCGCACACGACACCGTCGACCATCTCCCCCGGTGGGACTGGGGCAGCCTCGTACAGCTCCCAGGTCAGTGCTAGCTGTGGAAGCTCATCCTCACCAGGCAATGTGACCCACCCCAGGAAGTGGTGCCACCAAAGAGTAACAAGGTGCTGGTTGGGCCTGCGGACACCATCTGCGTGTATCCAACCCCTGCAGTATGACAAGGCCAATACATTAGATATTAATTTGAAGAAACATGAAGGCAAAAGGTTAAAAAAGAGTAAATGCAATTACTTCTTGATACGTCCATTTTGCATAATGTTTTCCTACTGTTATTTATATTGTTTTGTTGTATAATAATGCTTTTTGTAGTAATTCTAATGACTTTTCCCTCATAATATGCAAGGTATGCACCAAGGGGGAGAATTCCGGCATCTGGAAATCTGGACCTAAAAAAGCTACATCAAGCTGCCTATTCTGCACAACTCCAACTGAGCTGAAACTCCCCGAGGAATTTTAATGGAATATTTAATAAATATTGGAGCAAATAAGTACCAGAGGAGGGCCACCAGGTGGGCACAACCCACCTGGGTGCCCCAGGAGGCCCAAGCGCGCCCTGGTGGGTGTTGCCCTCCACGGCCCACCTCGGTGCCCATCTTCTGGTATATAAGACATTTTGACCTAAAAAAATCAGAGGAGGACATTCGTGACAAAGCTCCGCCGCCTCGAGGCAGAACTTGGACAGGAGCACTTTTGCCCTCCGATGGAGCGATTCCGCCGGGGAACTTCCCTCCCGGAGGGGGAAATCATCATCATCATCATCACCAACAACTCTCCCATCTTGGGGAGGGCTATCTTCATCAACATCTTCACAGCATCAACTCCTTTCAGACCCTAGTTCATCTCTTGTGTTCAATCTTTGTATCAAAACTATAGATTGGTGCTTGTGGGTGACTAGTAGTGTTCATTACATCTTGTAGTTGATTACTATATGGTTTATTTGGTGGAAGATTATATGTTCAGATCCACTATGCTATTTAATACCCCTATGATCTTGAGCATGTTTATCATTTGTGAGTAGTTACTTTCGTTCTTGAGGTCACGGGAGAAATCATGTTGCAACTAATCATGTAAACTTGATATGTGTTCGATATTTTGATGATATGTATGCATTCTCTTAATGGTGTCATGTGAACGTCGACTACATGCACTTCACCATATTGGGCCTAAGTGAATGCATTGTGGAGTAGTTATTAGATGGTGGGTTGCGAGAGTGACAGAAACTTAAACCCCAGTTTATGCGCTATTCCGTAAGGGACCGATTGGATCCAAAAGTTTAACGCTATGGTTAGAATTTATTCTTAATACTTTTCTCGTAGTTGCGGATGCTTGCGAGAGGGTTAATCATAAGTAGGAGGTTTCTTCAAGTAAGAACAACACCTAAGCACCGGTCCATCCACATATCAAATTATCAAAGTACCGAACACGAATTAAGCCAACATGATGAAAGTGACTAGATGAAATTCCCGTGTACCCTCAAGAACACTTTGCTTATCATAAGAAACCATTTTGGCCTATCCTTTTCGTCAAAAGTATTGGGATACCTTGCTTCACTTTTGCTACTACTTTCATTACTTTCTCGTTACAAATTATCTTGCTATCAAACTACTCCTCTACTTACAATTTTAGCACTTGCAGACAATACCTTGGTTGAAACCACTTGTCATTTCCTTCTGCTCCTCGTTGGGTTCGACACTCTTACTTATCGAAAAGGCTACAATTGACCCATATACTCGTGGGTCATCAAGGCTATTTTCTGGCGCTGTTGCCGAGGAGTGAAGTGCTTTTGGTAAGTGGAAATTGGTAAGGAAACATTATTACTACGTGCTAAAATTTATTATCACTTTCTACTGTGGAAAACAATCCTTTGAGGGGTTTGTTCGGGGTATCTTCAGGTCGTCCGGAACCACAATTAGTTCCCCTCAACCTACTATGCCTACTGAAAATATTGAATATGAAATTCCTTCGGGTATGTTAGAACAACTTCTAGCTAATCCTTATGCAGGAGATGGAACCGAACATCCTGATATGCACTTGATATATGTGGATGAAATTTATGGATTATTTAAGCTTGCAGGTTTGCCCGGAGATGAAGCTAAGAAGAAGGTTTTCACTTTATCTTTGAAGGTAAAAGCATTGACATGGTACAGGCTATGCGATGATATTGGATCTTGGAACTGGAACCGCTTGAAATTGGAATTTCATTAGAAATTTTATCATATGCATCTAGTTCATCATGATCGGAATTATATATATAATTTTTGGCCTCGTGAAGGAGAAAGTATCTCTCTAGATTAGGGCAGGCTTAAGTCAATGTTATATTCATGCCCCAATCATGAGCTCTCAAGAGAAATTATTATTCAGAATTTTTATGCTCGGCTTTCTCGTAATGATCAATCCATGCTCGATACTTCTTGTACTGGTTCTTTTATGAAGAAGACTATTGAATTCCGGTGGGATCTTTTAGAAAGAATTAAACGCAACTCTGAAGATTGGGAACTCGACGAAGGTAAAGAGTCAGGTATTAAACCTAAGTTTGATTTTGTTAAATCCTTTATGAATACCGATGCTTTTCAAAAGTTTAGCACTAAATATGGAGTTGACTCTGAGATAGTAGCTTCCTTCTGTGAATCTTTTGCTACTCATGTTGATCTCCCTAAGGAGAAGTGCTTTAAATATCACACACCAATTAAAGAAGAAATTAAAGAACCGGTAAAAGCTAAAGAAGAAACTATCATTTACAATGTTGATCCAGTTATTCCCACTGCTTATATTGAAAAGCCACCTTTTCCTGTTAGGATGAAGGAACATGCTAAAGCTTCAACTGTGGTTAACAAAATTTATGTTAGAACACCCAAACCATTTGAACAAATCAAAGTTGAACCTAGTGTTTCTATTGTTAAAGATCTCTTAGTTGATAATATTCATGGGCATGTTATTTACTTCTGTGGTGAAGCTTCTAGAATTGCCAAACCTAAAGGAAAAGATAAACATAGACCAGCTGTTGGCATGCCTGTTGTCTCAGTTAAGATAGGAGATCACTGTTATCATGGGTTATGTGACCTAGGTGCTAGTGTGAGTGCTATTCCTTTCTCCTTATATCAAGAAATTAAAGATGAAATAGCGCCTGCTGAAATAGAAGGCATAGGTGTCACTATTAAACTTGCTAATAGAGATACTATATCACCAATTGGGATTCTTAGAGATGTTGAAGTCTTGTGTGGGAAAATAAAATACCCTAATGATTTTCTTGTTCTTAGCTCCCCACAAGATGATTTTTGTCCCATTATTTTTGGTAGACCTTTCTTGAACACCGTCAATGCTAAAATAGATTGTGAGAAACAAACTGTCAATGTTAGCTTTGGTGATGAATCTCATGAATTTATTTTTTCCAAGTTTAGTAAACAACCTCATAAGAAAGATTTGCCTAGTAAGGATGAAATTATTGGTCTTGATTCTATTGTTGTACCTCCTACTAATCCTTTGGAACAATATTTGCCAGACCATGAAAATGATTTGCATATGCGTGAAAGAAATGAAATAGATAAAATCTTTTTCGAACAACAACCTCTCCTTAAACACAATTTGCCTATTGAAACTCTAGGAGGCCCTCCTCCACCTAAAGGTGATCCTGTGTTTGATTTAAAACAATTGCCAAACACTCTGAAATATGCTTATCTTGATGAAAAGAAGATATATCCTATTATTATTAGTGCTAACCTTTCAGAACATGAAGAAGAAAGATTATTGAAAGTTCTAAGGAAGCACATGGCTGCTATTGGATATATTGTTGATGATCTTAAGGGCATTAGTCCCACTTTATGTCAGCACCAGATTAATATGGAACCTCATGCTAAACCCGTTGTTGATCACCAACGTCGGTTAAATCCAAAAATGAAAGAAGTGGTAAGAATGGAAATATTGAAACTTCTAGAAGCAGGTATAATCTATCTGTTGGGGAATGCGGTAATTTCAAAAAAAAATCCTACAATCACACAAGATCTATCTAGGTGATGCATAGCAACGAGAGGGGAGAGTGTATCCATGTACCCTCACATACCAAAAGCGGAAGCGTTTCAATAACACGGTTGATGTAGTCGAACGTCTTCGTGATCCAACCGATCCAAGTATCGAACGTACGGCACCTCCACGTTCAGCACACGTTCAGATTGATGACGTCCCTCATACTCTTGATACAGGTGAGGACGAGGGTGAGTTCCTCAGCACGACGGCGTGGCGACGGTGATGATGATGCTACTAGTGCAGGGCTTCGCCTAAGCTCTACGATAGTATGATCGAGGTGTGTAACTGTGGAGGGGGCACCACACATAGTTGGGAGAGAAACTTGTGCGTTCTAGGGTGCCCCCCTGCCCCCGTATATAAAGGAGCAAGGGGGAGGCCGGCCGGCCCTCCTAGGGTGCGCCCCACAAGGGGAGTCCTACTAGGACTACTAGTCCTAATAGGATTCCATCAAGAGGGAGAGAGGTGGAAGGAAGGAAAGGGAGAGGGAGAAGGAAAGGGGGGGTGCCGCTGTCGGTGTCAAAACCGGCGGATCTCGGGTAGGGGGTCCCGAACTGTGCGTCTAAGGCGGATGGTAACAGGAGGCGGGGGACACAATGTTTACCAAGGTTCGGCCCTCTCTATGGAGGTAATACCCTACTTCCTGCTTGACTGATCTTGATCAATATGAGTATTACAAGAGTTGATCTACCACGAGATCGTGATGGCTAAACCCTAGAAGCTAGCCTATGATTATGATTGTTCTTGTCCTACGGACTAGACCCTTCAGTTTATATAGACACCGGAGGGGGCTAGGGTTACACAAAGTCGGTTATAGACAAACGAATCTACATATCTGAATCACCAAGCTTACCTTCCATGCAAAGGAGAGTCCCATCCGGACACGGGAGGATATCTTCTATCTTGTATCTTCATAGCCCAACAGTCCGACATATGTATATAGTCCGGCTGTTCGAGGACCCCTTAATCTAGGACTCCCTCAGTATCAAGCGAAGTGCGGAGGTGCTTCGATAAACAAGCTTATCAATTCTCCTTGGCCAAAGGGATCCTTCACAGAATCTTCTGACCTATGGCAACGGGAGTGGTTTTACATCACTAAACCCCGCGGTAAGAAGTGGGCAGCTACGCCTGCGTTTAGATCTGGCCCTCCGACAAAGCTAGCATCGTGGATCAACATGGGGCTGGACTGGGGGTCTATTGATGAAGTGCGGATGCTACAAAGTTCCATTCGGAGCCTCATTGAGAAGGACACCGGTCTTATCAATGTAATCCAAGTAATTCTAGTCCGCCGGATCCTACCCTGTCAGCGACGCCCTCCCCGCATGTGGGAGTTCAATCCGGAAGGTCCACGGACTCTTCAACACTTCTCTGGTACAATGCTCAGAGAGATGTGGAAATTGTTCTTCAGCGCATGAAAATAGTGTCCGGATACTACAGAAGACATTGGTCTTGACTGCAATCCTCCAGATTCCCTGGTAAGCACTTAACTTCCGAACACAGTTTCGTTAAATTTCTTATAACAAGGTACTGATAAAACTCTTCTCGACCAGGGCTGGTTAAAGAAGGCGAAGAGGATTAGGTGTTCGGCTCCTCTCCCCAAAGATTCTATCCATCCGATGTTAACAAGGATGCTGGCTTCGGCACCATATCAAGTGCCAGCGGGGAAAGATAAGGAGGGGAGAGGAGAGGCCCAAGGTGGCCTCCCCTCTGGAGGCACACCACGCGATTTTTTTGGGGAGATCGAAACTTCCACTTTCGAAGGCGGAAGGGAAGGGCAAACTGACATCCCTTCTCCTCATGGGAAGAAGCGGGCCACCTCCGAAGACTTGAAGAGAGAAGCTTCTAAGCGGGGGAAGAAATCCCAGTCAGGGGGTGACGTTGACACGCAATCACTCCGTAGAGATAGGCCTTCAGCCAAATCGTAAGTGAACCAGGATGTTCTAAACATATCCCGTTCTTTCTTGGTTGTAGGGGTAACATTTGCAATATATGTTTGCAATCCGGTACGTAGTCCTCCTCAGCAGTCTTCCTCCTCGGGGGATCTTCTTCCGGAGATGATGGAGAGTGAGACGCCTCCACGGATCTCTCTGCCTGATAAGGCAGACGACGCCGAGGTGTCGTCCTAGAGGATCTTTCCCAATTAACGGGTGGCGTGAAGGGTAGCGAAGATCGGGCCCGAAGATAACACTTTGGCCGCCCAGGGTCTGGGGTGTGCGGCCCCTACAGGAACCAACAAAAAAGTCTCGGACTATCCAATGTCCGAGAAACGGTGCAACCTGTTCCGGATCCGGAGGCGCCGGATACATTGATGGACATATTGCAACATGCGTTCGTCACAGAGGAACATCGTACCTTGATGGGTACGGTGGTTGAAAGAGTCCAGTCCGCGAAAAGCGGATTGAATGAAGCCTTTACGAGCCTACTAATAGGTTTCGAGGTACGTAGTGTAATTTCATTTATGTTATAAATGCAAATTGCACCTGTGTATAGATAGTAGCCCCTGAGACTCTGGTTGACATCCCAAGGGAGGCAATCAAAGGATCAAAAATGTATGCCCAAGAAATGATCTGACTAATTGAAACACAGGTTGTTACATCCGTGGCAATTGCCCAAGCTACAGAGGTAGCATATCTGAAGCAGAAAGTTGATGTAGCAGATGATAACATCACGCTTATTAACAGGCGACTTGACGAGGCACAAGGTATGTCTTTGGGGCACTCAGTACATGCAAGTATTATGAAATGAGTGTGATACTGAGAATTTGTATATGCATAACTGCAGATAGTGCCTCCGCGGTTGAGACCCTTCAAGCTGAACTTTCCCGGGCCAAGGAGCAAGCCAGGATGAGTAATGCGGCTGCTAAAAAGGTAGCCGCTGAATTAAAGGCCGAGCAAACTGTTCGGCGTCAGTGCAAGGAGAGAATATCCACTATGGCACTTGAGCTGAAGGATGCCACTAGCCGATGCCAAGTTCTTGAGAAAGATAACAAACCCAAAGCGGCTGATCTTGACAAGGCCTTACAAGAGGCAAAGGAAGCTCGGTCTGAGTCTAGAGCAGCGTGGGAGGAGATCCGATAGGCTGGGGAGATCGCGGCTGGTAATCCCTTTTTATTGCAAACTAAGTTTGGCGATCCGAAGTATGCCCCGCTTAATCAACTATGGAGTTCCCCAAACGCCTTTTTGGACCTGCCAAAGAGTCCTGCCGATGCGAATCAGTTTTTCCACACGCAAGAAGGACATGCGACAGAAAATCTATTCTGGTCGCAATTTGACATGCCGAAGCATCCACTGTTGAACGAATAGATGGCACAGTGGGCCGAGCTCTACAAAATGTCTGGAACTGCCATGAAGGACGTCATAGCCCGGCTGTGGCCGAGTGAGCCAATTCCGAATAGTTATTTCAGTTTGGTGCGGTAACTTGTTAATGCAGTGTCGCGTATCAACGCTGTTAAGTGGTCAACATGCATAGAAGGTGCACGGATGGCCCTTGCTTGTGTCAAGACGTATTGGCCGAAGATGAAGGCCATCGATATTGCAGCGCAGAGTCCACCCGAAGGCAAGGATCCTAACATACTAGACCATTACTTTGAAAATTTCCTACAAGGTGCTCGCTTGATAGATGGTCAGTGCTCGAAAGATATTATTTTCGAGTGAAGTGTACTGAAATTGTAAAAACAATATTATGATATGTTTGAAGGCTATATTTTTATACTTCTGCCCGAAATGTTTTGGTGCCTCCTAATATATATATATATAATCTGAAAGTTTGCCAGTCGTCGGCTTCAGCCCCCTCGCGTATAACACGGGGGTGTTCGGAAAAGCACTTGATCACACTTAACCCAACGTCTTGGTCCGTTAAGGAGGTGTTAGTGCGGCGAACCAGGCAAACGGACTATAGGGCTTTAACACTTTCACTTAGCCATAGGAGTTTGACGATGGGTTTACGATATAGCCCCTGGTATGTCCGCGGTTATCCAAATACGGTGCATTTACATACGTGACCGGAAAGTCGGTCCTTCGTTAATGCGGAGGAATCGCGAAGATTCCGCTGATTAATCAAGTGGTTGACCAGCTCTCGCCTTATCATGACAGACATTTTTCGGCTTTCTCTACTGAGGTGCTCATCCAGATGAACCAGGACACAACCACAGTAGTTCTCCCTTTACTACCTTAGCCGATAGAGCGGAACGTAAGGTAGCAAGCACAGGAGCTGGGCAACCCAACTATTGACCAAAGACATGATTCGGAGCTGATGCATATAAGGCCAAACTCACGACGCCCAACACTCCCTAAGGTGTTCAGACTTTTCAACATATACCGGGCTGAATACAACCCCTTGTAATGGACCCTATTATCAAGGCACATGCGGAAATCTGACGTGGGAAAGAACGCAGGTGGTGAGAGAATAAAACTCCAAACAGTATGAATCAAGCTGCTTCTATAACATCCACTTTAGTATGGCGAGCCGTATATTTACAGGTAATGCCAATATCTTTCTTGGACATTTTACATGCCGGGAAAGTATAAAACAAAAAGAGATAAAAGAAGGTTTACACATGGTCTTAATCTAAAAAAGAAACCTTAATGCGAGGCCCTGCTGCACGTCTGCGCCTTTTTCTCTGTTGTGAAGTGTCCTTGAAGGGTATAGTGTGATGGTCATCTGCAAAAAAGGGGGAAAAACCAGGTAAAAGAAGCTGGTGAGCTGGTTCATTTTATTGAACCGTGAAATATAACTTCTGGAGTCCGAATAGGGTCGAGCCAAACTATGGACTTTTTGTGTGTAGTGTGCCCCCGGCGCCACCCAAGGAATTTTGAGTGTATATTTATGTATATGTGTGATGTGTGCTATCTCCTTATGGGGCGGTCGATGGGGCGTAGTTGCTAATTGAGCTCGGGTTTATCTGAGCTGCCGCACTGAGGTGTGCACTGGACATGTTTAGCTGTGTCTGCGGTCTTAATGACTGATAAGCTGCTTGACTTGACTAGGCTATTTTGTGCTTCGACTGCTAGAGCCGCCGAGCATTCTTCTGTACAAAAAGAGTGCTCTGTGTTTCCACTGACTGTGATCATGCCACGTGGTCCAAGCATTTTGAGTTTTAGATAAGCGTAATGCGGGACTGCATTAAAATGGGCGAAGGCCGTTCTTCCGAGTAGTGCATGATAGCCACTTCGGAACGGAGCTATGTCGAAAATTAACTCTTCGCTTCGAAAGTTAACCGGAGAGCCGAATACGACTTCCAATGTTAAGGAGCCCGTGCAGCGGGCTTCTACGCCCGGTATAACTCCTTTAAAGGTAGTGCTGCTACGGGCTAACCAGCTGTCCTCACCCGCACAAAAACGGGTCATGAGTATAGTTGGGGCTGCCATTGTCCTTGGCTTTTCCTGGCCGAGGTGTCTGGCTAGCCATTCGTCCCGGACACTATGTTTGAAGGCCGCTAGGGCTTTGGCGTGCGGACAGTCAACGATTTGGTTCTTAGTGAGAAACCGGTTCCAAAGCTTACGGGCTGATTCTCCGGGTTGTTGGATTATGTGACTTAAGTCGTCTGCATCCGGGGGCCGGACATAGGTCCCTGGAAATTGGCCCAAAAAGCATCCTCAAGTTTTCCCAGCTTCCGATGGAGTTTTCGGGGAGGCTTTTCAGCCAGTGCCGAGCTGGTCCTTTTAGCTTGAGGGGTAAGTATTTGATGGCGTGGAGATCATCTCCGCGAGCCATGTGGATGTGAAGAATGAAGTCTTCTATCCAAACCGCTGGTCCGTCGTTCCGTCATATGCCTCGATGTTTACGGGTTTAAACCCTTCTGGAAAATCGTGTTCCAGCACCTCGTCGGTGAAGCACAGGGGGTGTGCGGCACCCCTGTATTTGGCTATGTCGTGGCGTGGGTCCAATGGTTGTAATGTTCGGTATTGGTTCCTAACTGGTAAATGACTGGCATATTTGGTTTGATAATCGGTGTCCCGTGTAGGAGCATGTTCCCTGGATACATAGATGGACCTGGTTTTGCCATCCTTTTTATCCAGGTCCTCACGTAGATCGTGTTTCTGGTCCTGAGCCGCAACCTCCCTTCCTTTACGGGGAGGGGGTGCGGGCTTGTGTGCGGCATTGCCAGCTGCTCTATCTCGACCACGAGGTGGTCAGTCTGGCTTGTCGGCCATATTTTTTTCCGGCGGTATAGGCGCAACAGCCTCGTCGTCGAATTCGGCCAGTAGCTTACGTTTAGGATAGCTCTTTGTTTCGCAATTACCGCCATATTTTTCCTCAGCGTCTAGCACTTCAGTCCATCTGTCATTGAGCATATCCTGTGCAGCTTTAAGCCGCTGCTTCTGCTTCTTCAAGCTCCTTGCAGTGGCAATAATCCTTTGATGGAGGCGTTCTCGTTCTAATGGTTCTTACGGGACGATGAATTCGTCTTCGCCCAAGCTGATCTCCTCTTCGGAGACATGTTGATAGTTGCTATCCTCGGCATCGCTATGGTCAGACAACATCCCCGGACTGTGTTCGCCGTCCTCTCGCACGTTCTGCTCCAATGCTGGGTCTGCGGGGTCCTCGGCTTGGTCCGGGTTATCATCATCGTTCGTGACAATGTTGTTGTTTTTCCTTTTGCCGAATCGAGGTCGGTGCTTATGATGCCGATCCTTGGGAGGTTCATAGACAGGCATACCATTATCATCGTCGGCGTCCTTCTCTTTAGGTGTGTCCACCATATATATATATATATCGTACGAGGATGTGGTTGTCCAAAGCCCTGTAGGCCGTGGTTCATGTTCCTCTCTGGCATCGTCGTCCATACCATTGATGTCTTCGGAGTTAAAATCAAGCATGTTGGTTAAGTCATCGACAGTGGCTATCAAGTGGGTGGTGGGCGGGAAACGAAGTTCTTTGTCGTCCGCTTCCCACTCGAGCCGGATATAGTTTGGCCAAGAGTCTCCTGACAAGGAGAGGGATTTCAATGAGTTTAACATATCACCTAGAGGTGAGTGCTGGAAGATGTTCGTGGAGCTGAACTCCAAGATCGGCGCCCAGTCGGGTTCGATGGACGCGGATGCATGCAGTCTGGAACCTATGGTCGGAGACGAGCCCAAGGTTCCGGTGACACAAGCCCAGCTCGATGTTGGGTCTGTGTGCGGCTCGAGCGCCGCTGAGTCCGCGGCTTCCATGGCGGGGTTAAGCTTCCCGTCTTCAAACGACGCGGTCTGCTCCAGATCTAGGGCCAGAGCGGTTACAGGCGCTATCTCTTGAGCGCGGTCAGATGACAGATTTAAGTCATGTTCATCATGGTGGCAAGGGACAACCGTCATGGGCTCGAATCTGTCGAAGATCAAGTCTACACGGATATCGGGCACAAAATTAAGGCTTCCAAATCTAACCTGATGGCCAGGGGCGTAGCTATCGATCTGCTTTAGATGGCCAAGCGAGTTGGCCCGCAGTGCGAAGCTGCCGAATATGAAGATCTGTCCGGGGAGGAGGATCTCCCCCTGGACTGCGTTGTTTAGATGATTGATGGAGCACCAAGCCTTCTGGTGATGACACAGTGGAACTCTCAATGAAAGCACCAATGTCGGTGTCAAAACCAGCGGATCTCGGGTAGGTGGTCCCGAACTGTGCGTCTAAGGCAGATGGTAACAGGAGGCGGGGGACA
The DNA here is from genome assembly GCF_018294505.1 of Triticum aestivum. Taxonomy (NCBI): domain Eukaryota; kingdom Viridiplantae; phylum Streptophyta; class Magnoliopsida; order Poales; family Poaceae; genus Triticum; species Triticum aestivum. Next base: position 561,869,387 of record NC_057798.1, read on the forward strand.
CAATCTTTACCCAGGTTCGGGCCCTCTCTATGGAGGTTATACCCTACTTCATGCTTGATTGATCATGATGAATATGAGTATTACAAGGGTTGATCTACCACGAGATCGTGATGGTTAAACCCTAGAAGCTAGCCTATGATTATGTTTGTTCTTGTCCTACGGAATAAACCCTCCGGTTTATATAGACACCGGAGGGGGCTAGGGTTACACAAAGTCGGTTACAGAGAAAGGAATCTACATATATGAATCGCCAAGCTTGCCTTCCACGCATAGGAGAGTCCCATCCGGACACGGGAAGAAGTCTTCTATCTTGTATCTTCATAGCCCAATAGTCCGGCATATGTATATAGTCCAGCTGTCCGAGGACCCCTTAATCTAGGACTCCCTCAGCCGCCCCCTTCCCTAGTCCAATTCAGACCTAAGGGGGAGGAAGCGCGCGGCCTGCCCTGGCCGCTCCTCTCTCTCTCCCCCACTAAGGCCCAATAAGGCGCATTAGTTCCCACGGGGGTTCCGGTAACCCTCTGGCACTCCGGTTTTATCCAAAACTTTTCCGGAACACTTCTAGTGTCCGAATATAGCCGTCCAATATATAAATCTTTATGTCTCGACCATTTCGAGACTCCTCGTCATGTCCGTGATCTCATCCGGGACTCCGAACAAACTTTGGTCATCAAAAACATATAACTCATAATACATATCGTCATCGAACGTTAAGCGTGCGGACCACGGGTTCGAGAACTATGTAGACATGACCGAGGCACATCTCCGGTCAATAACCAACAGCAGAACCTGGATGCTCATATTGGCTCCTACATATTCTATGAAGTTCTTTATCGGTCAAACCGCATAACAACATACGTTGTTCCCTTTGTCATCGGTATGTTACTTGCGCGAGATTCGATCGTCGGTATCATCATACCTAGTTCAATCTCATTACTAGCAAGTCTCTTTACTCATTTCGCAATACTTCATCTTGCAACTAATTCATTTATCATAATGCTTGCAAGGCTTATAGTGATGAGTATTACCGAGAGGGCCCAGAGATACCTCTTTGAAACACGGAGTGTCAAATCCTAATCTCCATCTATGCCAACCCAACAAACACCTTTGGAGACACCTATAGAGCATCTTTAGAATCACCCATTTACGTTGTGATGTTTGGTAGCACACAAAGTATTCCTCTGGTATTCGGGAGTTGCATAATCTCATAGTCTAAGGAACATGTATAAGTCATGAAGAAAGCAGTAGCAATGAAACTGTAACGATCATAATGTTAAGCTAACGAATGGGTCTCGTCCATCACATCATTACCCTAATGATGTGATCCCGTTCATAAAATGACAACACATGTCTATGGTTAGGAAACATAACCATCTTTGATAAATGAGCTAGTCAAGTAGAGGCATACTAGGGACACTTATGTTTTCTCTATGTATTCACACATGTACTAAGTTTCCGGTTAATACAATTCTAGCATGAATAATAAACATTTATCATGAAATAAGGAAATAAATAATAACTTTATTATTGCCTCTAGGGCATATTTCCTTCATTCTCCCACTTGCACTAGAGTCAATAATCTAGATCACATCACCGTGTGATTTAACACCAATAGTTCACATCACCATGTGATAGTTCACATTGCCATGTGACTAATACCCAAAAGGTTTTACTAGAGTCTACAATCTAGTTCACATCGCTATGTAATTAACACACAAAGAGTACTAAGGTGTGATCATGTTTTGCTTGTGAGAGAAGCTTAGTCAATGGGTCTGTCACATTCAGAGTTGTATGTACTTTGCAAATTTTCTATGTCTGCAATGCTCTGCATGGAGCTACTCTAGCTAATTGCTCCCACTTTCAATATGTATCCATATTGAGACTCAGAGTCATCTGGATCGGTGTAAAAGCTTGCATCGGCATAACTCTTTACAACGAACTCTTTATTACCTCCATAACCGAGAAATATGTCCTTAGTCTTCTAAGAATAATTTTGACCGCTATCAAGTGATCCACTCCTGGATCAATATCGTACCCCCTTGTCAAACTCATGGCAAGGTACACAATAGGTTTGATACACAGCATAGCATACTTTGTAGAACCTATGGCTGAGGCATAGTGAATGACTTTCATTCTCTTTCTATTTTCTGCCATGGTCGTGTTTTGAGTCTTACTCAACTTTACACCTTGCAATACAGGCAAGAACTCCTTCTTTGATTGTTCCATTTTTGAACTACTTCAAAAATCTTGTCAAGGTATGTACTCATTGAAAAATCTTATCAAGCGTCTTGATCTGTCTCTATAGATCTTGATGCCCAATATGTAAGCAGCTTCGCCGAGGTCTTTCTTCGAAAAACTCCTTTCAAATACTCCTTTATGCTTTCTAGAAAATTCTACATCATTTCCGATCAACAATATGTCATTCACATATACTTATCAAAAAGGTTGTACTACTCCCACTCACTTTCTTGTAAATAAAGACTTCACCGCAAGTTTGTATAAAACTATATGCTTTGATCAATTCATCAAAGTGTATATTCCAAATTCGAGATGCTTGCACCAGTCCATAGATGGATCGCTGGAGCTTGCACACTTTGTTAGCACCTTTAGGATTGACAAAACCTTCTTGTTGTATCATATACAACTCTTCTTTAAGAAATCCATTAAGGAATGCAGTTTTAACATCCATTTGCCAGATTTCATCAAATGTGGCAATTGCTAACATGATTCAGACAGACTTTAAGCATCGATAAGAGTGAGAAAATCTCATCGTAGTCAACATCTTGAACTTGTCAAAAAACTTTGTTTGACAAGTTGAACTTTGTAGATAGTAACACTACTATCAGCGTCTGTCTTCCTCTTGAAGATCCATTTATTCTCAATGGCTTTGCCGATCATCGGGCAAGTCCACCAAAGTCCACACTTTGTTCTCATACATGGATTCTATCTCAGATTTCATGGCCTCAAGCCATCTGTCGGAATCTGGGCTCATCATCGCTTCCTCATAGTTCGTAGGTTCATCATGGTCTAGTAAATGACTTCTAGAACAGGATTACCGTACCACTCTAGTGCGGATCATACTCTGGTTGACCCGCATGGTTCGGTAGTAACTTGATATGAAGTTTCATGATCATTATCATTAACTTCCTCACTAATTGGTGTAGGCATCACTGGAACTGATTTCAGTGATGATCTACTTTCCAATTCGAGAGAAGGTACAATTACCTCATCAAGTTCTACTTTCCTCCCACTCACTTCTTTCAAGAGAAACTCCTTCTCTAGAAAGGATCCATTCTTAGCAACGAATATCTTGCCTTCGAATCTGTGATAAAAGGTGCACCCAGCAGTTTCCTTTGGGTATCCAATGAAGACGCATTTCTCCGATTTGGGTTTGAGCTTACCAGGTTGAAGCTTTTTCACATAAGCATTGCAGCCCCAAACTTCAAGAAACGACAGCTTAGGTTTCTTGCCAAACCTCAGTTCATAGGGTGTCGTCTCAACGGATTTAGATGGTGCCCTATTTAACGCGAATGCAACTGTCTCTAATGCATAACCCCAAAACAATAGTGTAAACCGGTAAGAGACATCATAGATCGCACCATATCTACTAAAGTGCGGTTACGATGTTCGAACACACCATTACGCTGTGGGTTTCCAGGTGGCACGAGTTGCGAAACCATTCCACATTGTTTCAAATGAAGACCAAACTCATAACTCAAATATTCACCTCCACGATCAGATCATAGAAACTCTATTTTCTTGTTTTGATGATTTTCTACTTCACTCTGAAATTCTTTGAACTTTTCAAATGTTTCAGACTTATGTTTCATTAAGTAGATATACCCATATCTACTCAAATCATCTGTGAAGGTCAAAAAATAATGATACCCGCCGCGAGCCTCAATACTCATTGGACCGCATACATCAGTATGTATTATTTCCAATAATTCAGTTGCTCGCTCCATTGTTCCGGAGAAGGAGTTTTAGTCATCTTTCCCATGAGGCATGGTTCGCAAGCATCAAGTGATTGCAAAACCCCATCATCATGGAATTTCTTCATGCGCTTTACACCAATATGACCTAAACGATAGTGCCACAAATAAGTTGCACTATCATTATTAACTTTGCATCTTTTGGCATCAATATTATTAATATGTGCATCATTACGATCGAGATTCAATAAACCATTCACATTGGGTGTATGACCATGGAAGGTTTTATTCATGTAAACAGAACAACAATTATTCTCTGACTTAAATGAATAATCGTATTGCAGTAAACATGACCAAATTATATTTATGCTCAACACAAACACCAAATAACAGTTAATTAGATTCAACACTAATCCCGAAGGTAAAGGGAGTGTGCGATGGTGATCAACCTTGGAACCACTTCCAACACACATTGTCACCTCGCCCTTAACTAGTGTCTGTTTATTTTGCAACTCCAGTTTCGAGTTACCACTCTTAGCAACTGAACTAGTATCAAATACCAAGGGGTTGCTATAAACACTAGTAAAGTACACATCAATAACATGTATATCAAATATACCTTTGTTCACTTTGCCATCCTTCTTATCTACCAAGTATCTAGGGGCATTTCCACTTCCAGTGACCATTTCCTTTGCAGTAGAAGCACTCAGTTTCAGGCTTGGGTCTAGCTTTGGGCTTCTTCATGGGAGTGGCAACTTGCTTGCCTTTCTTCTTGAAGTTCCCTTTCTTTCCCTTGCCCTTTTACTTGAAACTCATGGTCTTGTCAACCATCAACACTTGATGCTTTTCTTGATTTCTACCTTCGCCGATTTTAGCATCGCGAAGAGCTTGGGAATTGTTTTCGTTATCCCCCGCATATTATAGTTCATCACAAAGTTCTAGTAACTTGGTGATAGTGACTAGAGAATTCTGTCAATCGCTATCTTATCTGGAAGATTAACTCCCACTTCATTCAAGCGATTGTAGTACCCAAACATTCTGAGCATATGCTCACTAGCTGAGCTATTCTCCTCCATCTTGTAGGCAAAGTACTTTGTCAGAGGTCTCGTACCTCTTAACATGGGTATGAGTCTGAAATACCAATTTCAACTCTTAGAACATCTCATATGCTCCATGTCATTCAAAAAATTTTGAAGTCCCGGGTCTAAGCCGTAAAGCATGGTGCACTAAACTATCAAGTAGTCATCATACGGAGCTTGTCAAACATTCATAACGTCTGTATCTGCTCCTGCAATAGTTCTATCACCTAGCGGTGCATCAAGGACATAATACTTCTGTGCAGCAATGAGGATAATCCTCACATCACGTACCTAGTCCGCATCATTGCTACTAACATCTTTCAACTTAGTTTTCTCTAGGAACATATCATAAATAAAACGGGGACGCTATACGCGAGCTATTGAACTACAACATAGATATGCAAACACTATCAAGACTAAGTTCATGATAAATTAAAGTTCAAATTAATCATATTAATTAAGAACTCCCACTTATATAGACATCCCTCTAGTCATCTAAATGATCACGTGATCCATATAAACTAAACCATGTCCGATCATCACGTGAGATGGAGTAGTTTTCAATGGTGAACATCACTATGTTGGTCATATCTACTATATGATTCACGCTCGACCTTCGGTCTCAGTGTTCCGAGGCGATATCTACATATGCTAGGCTTGTCAAGTTTAACCCGAGTATTCTGCATGTGCAAAACTGGCTTGCACCCATTGTATGTGATCGTAGAGCTTATCACACCCGATCATCACGTGGTGTCTCGGCACGATGAACTGTAGCAACGGTGCATACTCAGGGAGAACACTTATACCTTGAAATTTAGTGAGGGATCATCTTATAATGCTACCGCCGTACTAAGAAAAATAAGATGCATAAAAGTTAAACATCACATGCAATCAAAATATGTGACATGATATGGCCATCATCATCTTGTGCCTTTGATCTCCATCTCCAAAGCACCATCATGATCTCATCGTCACCGGCTTGACACCTTGATCTCCATCGTAGCATCGTTGTCGTCTCGCCAACTATTTCTTCTACTACTATCGCTACTGCTTAGTGATAAAGTAAAGCAATTACATGGCGATTGCATTTCATACAATAAAGCGACAACCATAAGGCTCCTGCCAGTTGCCGATAACGGTTACAAAACATGATCATCTCATACAAAAATTTATATCTCATCATGTCTTGACCATATCACATCACAACATGCCTTGCAAAAACAAGTTAGACGCCCTCTACTTTGTTGTTGCAAGTTTTACGTGGCTGCTACAGGCTTAGCAAGAACCGTTCTTACCTATGCATCAAACCACAATGATTTTTCATCAAGTGTGCTGTTTTAACCTTCAACAAGGACCGGGCGTAGTCAAACTTGATTCAACTAAAGTTGGAGAAACAAACACCCACTAGCCATCTGTGTGCGAAGCACGTCGGTAGAACCAGTCTCATGAATGTGGTCATGTAATTTCGGTCTAGGCCACTTCATCCAACAATACCACTGAATCAAAGTAAGACATTGCTGGTAAGCAGTATGACTATTATCGCCCACAACTCTTTGTGTTCTACTGATGCATATAACATCTACGCATAGACCTGGCTCGGATACCACTGTTGGGGAATGTGGTAATTTCAAAAAAAAATCCTACGATCACGCAAGATATATCTAGGGGATGCATAGAAAGGAGAGGGGAGAGTGTGTCCATGTACCCTCGTAGACCGAAAGTGGAAGCGTTTCAATAACGCAGTTGATGTAATCTTTGCAATCCAACTGAACCAAGTACCAAACATACGACACCTCCGCGTTCAGCACACGTTCAACTCGATAACATCCCTCGTACTCTTGATCCAGTTGAGGACGAGGGTGAGTTCCATCAGCACGATGGTGAGGCGACGGTGATGATGATGCTACCGACGCAGGGCTTCGCCTAAGCTCTACGATGGTATGATTGAGGTATGTAACTGTGAAGGTGGAACCGCGCACGGTTGGGAGAGAAACTTGTGCGTTCTTGGGTGCCCCCTGCCCCCATATATAAAGGAGCAAGGGGGAGGCCGGCTGGCCCTCCTAGGGCGCGCCCCACAAGGGGAGTCCTACTAGGACTACTAGTCCTAGTAGGATTCCATCAAGAGGGAGAGAGGGGGAAGGAAGGAGAGGGAGAGGGAGAAGGAAAGGGGGCTGCCCCCCCCCCCCCTCCATAGTCCAATTCGGACCTAAGGGGGAGGGTGCGCGGGCCTGCCCTGTCCACTCCTCTCTCTCTCCACTAAGGCCCAATAAGGCCCATTAGTTCCCCCGGGGGTTCCGATAACCCTCCGGCATTCCGGTTTTATCCGAAACTTTTCCTGAACACTTCCGGTGTCCGGATATAGCCGTCCAATATATCAATCTTTATGTCTCAACCATTTCAATACTCCTCATCATGTTCGTGATCTCATCTGGGACTCCGAACAAACTTCGGTCTTCAAAAACATATAACTCATAATACATATCGTCATCGAACGTTAAGCGTGCGGACCCTACGGGTTCAAGAACTATGTAGACATGACCGAGACACATCTCCGGTCAATAACCAATAGCGGAACCTGGATGCTCATATTGGCTCCTACATATTCTACGCATATCTTTATCAGTCAAACCGCATACCAACATAAGTTGTTCCCTTTGTCATCGGTATGTTACTTGCCCGAGATTCGATCGCCGGTATCATCATACCTAGTTCAATCTCGTTACTAGCAAATCTCTTTACTCGTTCCATAATATTTCATCCGGCAACTAACTCATTATTCACAATGCTTGCAAGGCTTATAGTGATTAGTATTACCGAGAGGGCCCAGAGATACCTCTCTGAAACATTGAGTGAAAAATTCTAATCTCGATCTATGCCAACCCAACAAACACCTTCGGAGACACCTGTAGAGCATCTTTATAATCACCCATTTATGTTGTGACATTTGATATCACACAAAGTGTTCCTCCGGTATTCGGGAGTTGCATAATCTCACAGTCTGAGGAACATGTATAAGTCATGAAGAAAGCAGTAGCAATGAAACTGTAACGATCATAATGCTAAGCTAACGAATGGGTCTCGTCCATCACATTATTCTCCTAATGATGTGATCCCGTCATCAAATGACAACACATGTCTATGGTTAGGAAACATAACCATCTTTGATAAACGAGCTAGTCAAGTAGAGGCATACCAGGGACACTTATGTTTTGTCTATGTATTCACACATGTACTAAGATTCCGATTAATACAACTCTAGCATGAATAAGAAACATTTATTATAAAATAAGGAAATAAATAATTACTTTATTATTACCTCTAGGGCATATTTCCTTCAGTCTATCCTATAGCTGATAGTAGATGGGTAAGTCATGTTCATTGTATCCCTAAGAAAGGAGGTATTACTGTTGTTCCTAATGATAAGAATGAGCTTATTCCCCGAAGAATTGTCATGGGCTATAGAATGGTAATTGATTATAGAAAATAAATTAAGCTACTAGAAAAGACCATTACCCTCTGCCTTTTATTGATCAAATGTTAGAAAGATTATCCAAGCACACACATTTTTGCTTCGTTGATGGATATTTTGGCTTCTCACAAATACCTGTTTTATGATCTGATCAAGAAAAGACCACTTTTACTTGTCCTTTTGGAATATTTGCTTATAGACATATGCCTTTTGGTTTATGTAATGCACCTGCTACCTTTCAAAGATGTATGACTGCTATATTCTCTGATTTTTGTGAAAAGATTGTTGAGGTTTTCATGGATGACTTTTCTGTTTATGGGAAGTCTTTTGATGATCGTTTAAGCAATCTTGATCGAGTCTTGCAGAGATGTGAACAAACAAATATCATCTTGAATTGGGAGAAGTGCCACTTTATGGTTAACGAAGGTATTCTTTTGGGCCATAAAATTTCTGAAAAAGGCATTGATGTGGACAAAGCCAAGGTTGATGCAATTAAGAAAATGACATGCCCTAAAGATATCAAAGGTATTCGTAGTTTCCTTGGTCATGTTGGTTTCTATAGGAGGTTTATCAAAGACTTCTCTAAAATTTCTAGGCCTCTTACTAATCTTTTGCAAAAGGATATTCCCTTTGTGTTTGATGATGATTGTGTGGAAGCCTTGAAACACTAAAGAAAGCCTTAATTACTACACCTGTTGTTCAACCACCTGATTGGAACTTGACTTTTGAGATTATGTGTGATGCTAGTGATTATGTTGTTGGTGCTGTTCTAGGATCAAGAGTTGATAAGAAACTAAATGTTATTCATTATGCTAGTAAAACTCTAGACAGTGATCAACGAAACTATGCTACTATTGAAAAAGAATTCTTAGCAGTGGTGCTTGCTTGTGATAAATTCAGATCTTATATTGTTGATTCTAAAGTAATTGTTCACACCGATCATGCTGCTATAAAATATCTTATGGAAAATAAAGATGCTAAACCTAGACTCATTAGGTGGGTTCTTCTGCCACAAGAATTTGATTTGCATATCACTGATAGGAGAGGAGAAGAGAACCCCGTAGTTGATAACTTGTCTAGACTTGAAAATATTCTTGATGACCCACAACCTATTAATGATAGCTTCATGATGAACTACTAGCTGCAATAAATGTTTCTCATAGTACACCTTGGTATGCTGACTATGCTAATTATATTGTTGCTAAATACATACCACCTAGCTTCACATACCAACAAAAGAAAAAGTTCTTCTATGATTTAAGACATTACTTTTGGGATGACCCACATCTTTATAAAGAAGGAGTAGATGGTATTATTAGACGTTGTGTACCTGAGCATGAACAGGAACAAATCCTACGGAAATGTCACTCTGAAGCTTATGGAGGACATCATGCAGGAGAAAGAACCGCTCATAAAGTATTGCAGTCTGGTTTTTATTGGCCTACTCTCTTCAAAGATGCCCGTAAGTTTGTCTCATCATGTGATGAATGCCAAAGAATAGGTAATATCGGTAAGCGTCAAGAAATGCTTATGAATTATTCACTTGCTGTTGAACCATTTGATGTTTGGGGATTTGACTTCATGGGACCTTTTCCTTCCTCTAATGGGTATACACATATTTTGGTTGATGTTGATTATGTCACTAAATGGGTAGAAGCTATTCCAACTAGTAGTGATGATCACAATACCTCTATTAAAATACTTAAGGAAGTTATTTTTTCCAAGGTTTGGAGTCCCTAGATATTTAGTGACTGATGGTGGTTCACACTTTATTCATGGTGCTTTCCGTAAAATGCTTGCTAAGTATGATGTTAACTATATAATTGTGTCACCTTATCATCCTCAGTCTAGTGGTCAAGTTGAACTTAGCAATAGAGAAATAAAACTAATCTTACAAAAGACTGTCAACAGGTCCAGGAAGAATTGGTCTAAGAAATTAGATGATGCACTTTGGGCTTATAGAACGGCTTATAAAAATCCTATGGGTATGTCTCCGTATAAAAAGGTTTATGGAAAAGCTTGTCATTTACCTCTTGAGTTAGAACACAAAGCATTTTGGGCAATAAAAGAACTCAATTATGATTTCAAACTTGCTGGGGAAAAGAGGTTATTTGATATTAGCTCATTAGATGAATGGAGAACCCAAGCTTATGAAAATGCTAAGTTATTCAAAGAAAAAGTTAAAAGATGGCATGACAAAAGAATTCAAAAGTGTGAGTTCAAAGTCAGAGAATATGTTCTTTTGTACACCTCTTGTTTCAGTTTCTTTGCAGGAAAACTCCTCTCCAAATGGGAAGGACCCTATGTCATCGAGGAGGTCTATCGATCCGGAGTTATCAAAATAAATAATGCCGAAGGGAGTAACCTGATGGTTGTCAATGGGCAACAAATAAAATACTATAACTCAGGTACACCCATTAATGTTGAAAGCAATGTTATCCAAACTTTGACACCGGAAGAACACATAAAGGAAACCTTCCGAAACCCTCCAGAATAAGAAAAAAAGGGAGGTACGTGATACGGTAAGTAAACGGACTCCGAAAAATCCAGAAATATTTTTTTTAGTTTTGGAATATTTAGAAAATTAGGAAAATAAGAAACTTCCAGGAAAGTGACCCTGGTGGGCACTATACACCAGGGCGCACCAGGCAAAATATTTTTTGTTAGTTTTGTAACATTTAGAAAATTAGGAAAATAAGAAACTTCCAGGAAAGTGACCCTGGTGGGCACGATACACCACGGCGCGCTAGGCATGCCTGGCGCGCCTAGGTGGGTTGTGCCCACCTCGGGTACTTTCTGGACTCCGTTTTTCGTCCATTCTGCTTGCTCCCCAAGATAAAAAATCTATATATACCTCCCGAACCTGTTAACCTCCGTATCACGGAGAAATCTCATGTTTTTATTTCTTGCTGTTTTCTGTCAGATCTGTTGAGCCAGGCATCATGTCTTCTCCCTCCTCCAACACTAAAGAAGGCAAAGCTTGGTTGCTTCAGGTAGAATCTGGAGGAGAGGAATTTGAGGAGATCGCTATGGAGGAAGATGAGGGGGACTCATTCGGAATTCACCCTCTGGCTTTTGAGAGAGGGACCCTGGCTAGTATCTCCACTCATCCTATCCCCCACCAAGCCATGAGGTTCCTAGACCATCAAGAGGGCCCAAGAGATCCAGAAGATTCCCTACAACAAGGCCTCTACACAGGTTACATCAAAATAATTTTCACAATTTGATTCATAATTATGGATTCGAAAACACTCCTCATGTGCATATACCGTCCAATTGGGACATATATCGTCCAAGAAAAAGTGATGTAGGGACAAACTCTTGGGGTCCAAAAAATAAGCATATCATGGCTGAAGTAGAGAAGAACACTGAGCTGCCCCATCAACCTCTTCAAGAGATTCACAACTTAAGAAATATGCTCAAAGATGTATTGGACAAGATTGCTTCTTCTTCATCACCACCAAAAGAAAACTGAGTATTGGGTATGGGCACTCCCCTTGTCTTTCACCAAGCTTGGGGGAGGTGCCCCGGTATCGTATAAATCTCCACTATCTTTTGCCTTTACTTTCTTAGTTCGATCAATGGTTATCTTTTGCTATTAGATGAATAAAAGTTTAGTCCGATCCTTTCTTTTTGAGAGTTTGCTTAGTGATCAATCCTTGTAATTGTGTGCGAGATATAATAAAGTTTAGTTTGAGTTTTGCCTTCTTTACTTTCTTGTTGCAATAAAAAGAAAGGAAATAAAAAGAAAAGATCATATGCTAGTCTTATGGTAAGTGATGACATTAAACAAGGAAAAGTATAAATAGAAAACTTTATTGTAGATTGACAAACATAGCATTGGTCAATGATGCAACTCATGAAAGAATTAACAAGGGAAGAGAAGATTCACATATAAATATAATATCATGGAAATCATTTATGATTGTGAGCACCCACCAAAAAATTATATGCCAAAATTGTTGACGTTGGACAAGGAAGACAACTTAATGATTTATGTTTGTTCATATTCACATAATAGTTATACTGTCATAGATCCTTCAACATGTGGTGCTTGCCCCTATCTTTGCTAGCCAAAAACTCCGCACTAAGTAGAGATACTACTTGTGCATCCAAAACCTTAAACCCTATCTTGTTTGAGAGTCCACAATACCTACCTATGGATTGAGTAAGATCCTTCAAGTTTTCATCGGTGCAAAAGGGGCAATAAAAATTGCTTATAAAAATGTGAGATCATTTAGTGTAAGGGAAAATTGAGCGTTGTACGAACTTGTGATGGTGAAGAATAAAAGCGACAGACTGCATAATAAAGGTTGCCATCACAAGGGGCAATATAACGTGACGTTCTCTTGCACTAAGGGGTTGAGCATACAAACAAAAAGTGCATGGAAACCCCTGCTTCCCTCTGAGAAGGGCCTTTCTTTTACTTTCATGTATTTACTTTCATGCAAGAGTCATTCTCTCTATTCCTTTTATTTTTCTCCTTTGGCAAGCATCATGTGGTGAGGAAATATCTAGGCACATATATATATAGTTGAATATGGGTAGCATGAGTTATTAACTTATTATTGTTGACACCACCCTTGAGGTGAGTGCGTTGGGAGGCGAAACTATAAGCCCCTATCTTTCTATGTGTTCGGTTGAAACGTTTTGCTCATGTGTACGTGATGAGTTTTAGCAATTATACAAGACTAAATAATGGTTAAGTATGTGGACTTGCCCAAAGGCTCCAATACGTGACACTTCCTGAAAAGATGATGACTTGTAGTTGCAAAGTTGACTAAGAATATAGTTTGTCGGTTTCCAATAGAGTTTATGCTTTATACTTCAATGTTGTGATGAATTGTCACTTGTTCATGAGAAGTCTATGATAAAAAGTTCTATGATAAAAGTTTTATATTAAAGTTTGTTGCTGTAATAATAAGTCATATGCTGCTGCTATGTTTGTATTTTTGTTTTTATTGGCACCTCCCTCTCTAAGCATGTGGACATGTTTTTCGAATTCGGTTTTCGCTTGAGGACAAGCGAGGTCTACGCTTGGGGGAGTTGATACGTCCATTTTGCAACATGTTTTCCTACTTTTATTTATATTGCTTTATTGTATAATAATGCTTTTTGGAGTAATTCTAATGCCTTTTCCCTCATAATATGCAAGGTATGCACCAAGGGGGATAAGTCCGGCAGCTGGAAATCAGGACCTGAAAAAGCTTCGTCAAGCTACCTATTATGCACAAATCCAAATGAGCTAAAACTCCCCGAGGAATTTTAATGGAATATTTAATAAATATTGGAGCAAATAAGTACCAGAGGAGGGCCACCAGGTGGGCACAACCCACCTAGGTGTGCCAGGAGGCCCAAGCGTGCCCTGGTGGGTGTTGCCCTCCTCGGCCCACCTCCGGTGCCCATCTTCTGGTATATAAATCATTTTGACCAAAAAAATCAGAGGAGGACATTCGGGACGAAGGGCCGCCATCTCGAGGCGGAACTTGGGCATGAGCACTTTTGCCCTCCGGTGGAGCGATTCCGCTTGGGGAACTTCCCTCCCGCAGGGGGAAATCATCGTCATCATCATCACCAACAACTCTCCCATCTTGGGGAGGGCTATCTTCATCAACATCTTCACAGCACCAACTCCTCTCAAACCCTAGTTCATCTCTTGTGTTCAATCTTTGTATCAAAACTATAGATTGGTGCTTGTGGGTGACTAGTAGTGTTGATTACATCTTGTAGTTGATTATTATATGGTTTATTTGGTGGAAGATTATATGTTCAGATCCATTATGCTATTTAATACCCGTATGATCTTGAGCATGTTTATCATTTGTGAGTAGTTACTTTCGTTCTTGAGGTCATAGGAGAAATCATGTTGCAAGTAATCATGTAAACTTGATATGTGTTCGATATTTTGATGATACGTATGTTGCCATTCTCTTAGTGGCGTCATGTCAACGTCGACTACATGACACTTCACTATATTTGGGCCTAAGGGAATGCATTGTGGAGTAGTTATTAGATGGTGGGTTGCGAGAGTGACAGAAGCTTAAACCCCAGTTTATGCGCTATTCCGTAAGGGACCGATTGGATCCAAAATTTAATGCTATGGTTAGAATTTATTCTTAATACTTTCGTAGTTGTGGATGCTTGCGAGAGGGTTAATCATAAGTAGGAGATTTGTTCAAGTAAGAACAACACCTAAGCACCGGTTCACCCACATATCAAATTATCAAAGTACCGAACACGAATTAAGCCAACATGACGAAAGTGACTAGATGAAATTCCCATGTACCCTCAAGAACACTTTGCTTATTATAAGAAACCATTTTGGCCTTTCCTTTGCCTCAAAAGGATTGGCATACCTTGCTCGTTACAAATTATCTTGCTATCAAACTACTCTGCTACTTACAACTTTAGCACTTGCAGACAGTACCTTGCTGAAAACCACTTGTCATTTCCTTCTGCTCCTCGTTGGGTTCGACACTCTTACTTATTGAAAAGGCTACAATTGACCCCATATACTTGTGGGTCATCACTTCTCCCTATTAGGCAGAATCAACCACCTCTGGTCACGGGTCGCCGACACAGATGGTAGCTTAGTACCACGACGCTGGTAGACCTTCTTGCCCTCCTCAACCAGCTCACCCTCGCTGTAGCTATCCTCGGAAAAGGTCTCCACGACACCATCATCATGGCCGCACTTCTCTGGATTCATGTGGGATGAAGACTCTGGGGCCCAAGTCTCCTGGGAGGAAGCCTCTAGGACCCGAGTCTCCTGGGAGGAAGACTCTGGGACCCGAGGCTCGTGGACCGGAGTTCGAGACGGGTCCATGTCAGACGGGTCCACCTCATACGGAGCACTCCGGTGGTCTGGAGAATCAGCGCGGGGGGGGGGGGGGGTGGCGGCGAGGAAGGCACCGCAACCTTCCTATCTCTCTCAGCGCCACGTCCACCTCTACCTGCACCCCTCTTCTTCCCCCGACCTCCTCTCCTGGTCGAAGAAGAAGCGCCCGCCGAAGGTGCTGGGGGTGTCTGCATGCTGTCTACCAGTGCTCTGCAAATGTGCTGGGGTGCAATAACAAGACCCCTCCCAGGACGCGCCGAGGAAGGAGGCTCGGAGCGCTCTCGACCCAAGCCCACCATCTGTCAACACCTGCAATGACAAAGTGTAAACGAAATTAGTACAACATAAACATAATAAATTTTTTAAGTGTGTATCATCATCATGAACATAATAAAAAATTGAATACCTAATAACATAAACTAATTAATAATATATATATATACATAATAATAATTGAATATCTGACCTAACTCATAATTCACAAATATATGACCCTGTCGGCCTCTGGAAGGCCAAAGAGCACCTTTTTCGGGAGGTCCCGTGTCGGGGTCAGGGGTCAGGGGTGCCGTGTCGGGGTCAGGGGTCAGGGGTGCCGTGTCGGGGTCTCGAGGTGTTGGGGGTCGGGGGGTTAGTGGTGTCTTGTCGGGGTGTCGAGGCAGTCTCGGGGTGTCATGTCGGGGGTCGGGGTGTCGGGGTGCTCTATCAGGGTCGCAATGTCGGGGTGTCGAGGCAGGGTCAGGGTGTCATGTCGGGGGTCGGGGTGTGGGGGTGCTGTGTCGGGGTCGCAGTGTCGGGGTGTCAAGGTGGGGTCGGGGTGTCATGTCGGGGGTCGGGGGCTCGGCGGTGCCCTGTCGGGGTGCCGAGGCGGTCTCGGGGTGTCGTGTCGGGGCTCGGGCTGTTGGTCGTGTCGGGGGTCGAGGTGTAGGTGGTGTCATGTCAGGTGTCAGGGTGTCGGTGGTGTTGGGGACCAGCGATCTTCTTCTTGTTGTTGTCCTCCTCCTCCTGCTCCTCCTCCTCCTCCTCCTCCTCCTTCTCTTCTTCTTCTTCTTCTTCTTCTTCTTCTTCTTCTTCTTCTTCTTCTTCTTCTTCTTCTTCTTCTTCTTCTTCTTTTCTTCTTCTCCTCCTCCTCCTCCTCCCCCTCTTCTTCTTCTTCTTCTCCTCCCCTTTTTCTTCTTATCCTCCCCCTCTTCTTCTTCTTCTTCTTCTTCTTCTTCTTCTAATAAATTTTTCCAAGAACAAACCTACAAACTAACCTAGAAACTAACCTAACTAACCTAGCAACTAACCGAACTAACCTAACTAACCTAAAATCAACTAAAATCTACTAACCTAAAATCAACTTAAATCTAATTAACCTACATCTCATTTTTATGACTATGTACTAACTAACCTAACTAACCTAAAATCAACTAAAATCTACTAACCTAAAATCAACTAAAATCTAATTAACCTAAATCTAATTAACTAACTAACTAACTAAGTAAGTAATTAACCTAAAAACAATTAACTAACTAATTAACCTATGTATAGTAGGGTAAAACAACTAACTAATTAACCTAAAAAACTAACTAACTAACTAATTAACCTAAATCAAAAAACAACAAGAAAAAAAGAAAAAAAGTGAGGAATCCTCACTAGGGGCGGAGCGGCGCCGGGCGGCGACGGGTGGGGAGGCGTCGGGGTGGCAGGCGGCCATAGCTGCGGGGGGCGGAGCGGCGACGGGCGGCGAGGCGCCGGGGCGACGGGGGGCAAGGCGCCGGGGGGCATCAGCGGCGGTGGTGGTCGCGTGCGGCGGGGGCAGTGGGGGTCAGTGGAGGGGGCGGAGCGGCGACGCGCCGGGGGGTGTCGGGGGCGGTGGTGGTCGGGTGCGACGGTGGGGGTCGGGGGCGTCGGGGGCGGTGGGGGTCGATGGGAACGGGGACGACGACCACGGGGATGGCGCGGGTGAGGTGAGGGAGGGAGAGAGAGAGAGAGAGAGAGAGAAAGAGAGAGAGAGAGAGAGAGAGAGGGAGGGAGGGAGGGAGGGAGGGAGGGAGGGAGAGAGAGAGGGAGAGAGGGAGAGAGAGAGAGAGAGAGAGAGAGAGGTGGGGCGCGGGGAAACTGTTGTTTTTTGGTTAGGTTTAATTTCTTTGCCGTCTACTAGCAGACGGCAAAGAGGGTAGATAGTGGGGTGGGGCTGAGGGGAAACAACCGTTAGGTTATGTATTCTCTTTGCCATCCGCTAGCAGACGGTAAAGAAGCTTTGCCGTCTGCCAGCGGACGGCAAAGAAGATGACCGTTAGGTGGTTCTCGTTCGTGGGCCACCTTCCCTCTTTGTCGTCTGCTAGCGGACGACAAAGCGTCTTTACCGTCCGTTAGCAGACGGCAAAGAGCAGGCTGATGGCAAACACAATCTTTGCCGTCAGCTAGCAGACGACAAAGAGCTAGTTGACGACAAAGATCCTGATTCCAGTAGTGTATGTTGGCTGATGTGGACGGTTTTTATTGTTGCGTGTACACTACAAGCGGGACCCACTTTCTGGAATTATGTCAATGTATCCAAATACTAGATTAGATCTAGGTGCAATGTATTACACCAATATGTGGTGTTTTCTGCAACGAACCCGTATAGTAGGTGTTTTTTGCAACACTATCCCCAATAAGTGGTTGTTTGTGCAATTCCCTCACATTGCGGTCATGTTCATTTCCTTTTTATTTCTTCAACTGGTTCTTCTTTTTAATTGTGTTCCATCCATTGTTATTGTTCATCTTTTTCTTTCTCGCTGCACCTATTTCACTGTCACCTTTGACTAGTCTTGCCTTTCGCTTGATCACTGTTGTTCCTTTTGACCATTTCATCATTTCTTTCTCAATTCGTTTTATCCACTTATCTTCCTTTTCATGTTCTTGACTTATTGTAAATATATTGTTTTGTCTAGTTCCCCTAGACAGCGTCTAGGGTTTTTATCCTCTTGTCAATCCAGATCGCCCTGAGTACTACCAAATACCAGAGATCGATCGAGAGCTTATGCTAACGGAAGCTGTTATGGCGACTCCCCTGACGCGTGACCGGTGACGAACGGTGGGACACAAGGTGCCGGGGCGGGAGACCTCACGATTTCTTTGGGCAACTTGACCTAGAGGATGAGGTGTTCGATGACCTAGTTATTGATGAAGAGGTTGAAAGAACATGCGGTGCCCCCATGTGTGGTTTTGGTAATTGATGACATTCTCTATGGACTAATGGTTCCCTTGAGTTATATTTGAAGGATCTGTCCATAGGCTTTTCTTGATGTCCATGTGTTGGTTTCAAGGAGTTTATGAGTTGACCAAGGTGCTATTCAAGGAATTATCCAAAGAGTGGTTGGAGAGAAGACATGATACAAGGTTGATCATGACTAAGTCAAGGAGTGAATCAAGTTGATCAGCACAGAAAGCATACAAGATGTACCAAGAGGGATCAAGTGATCCCATGGTATAGTAAGAATTTTCCATTACGCTTTGTGTACTAACCCGTGGTCTATGTGATCCTATGTGAGAGTTGTTTGTGGGGTTAGTTATGTTTCCTTGGTCATGCATCAAAAGGAAGATACCGTATAACCCATGGAGGATGACATAAAGTGGTGATCGTCATCAAGGTTGTTGTCTGCAAGTTCAAGTAGATAATTATGAATAGACCGTGCTTGAATCTTGCCGTCCATTGTGGTGACAATGGACTTGTGAAGATGTGCCGAAGAGTGGCTCACCCATAGTGAAGTATGGGGGAAATATCAAATAGTCTTCATCGAGCCAACGCAATCAAGAAAGGTGATCCAACTTGAGGAAGTCAAGATCTGCATCATCTAGCTCAAGTGGACTATGTGCAAAGCAAAGGTTTTCCCTTGATAGGTTTTCTATTTAACCGGTCTCATGGTGGTAGTTGGGAGACCGGGTTGTAGGATCGATCGTCGTACTATCAAGGGGGGCTCTCAAGTTAGTAGCTTGGTCGTATCGTTCGTTGAGAGATCAAATCATTGCATCCTTGCATCATCTTTGTTAGTTCTTGTTTGGTTTTTCTCTTTGTGAGTTTTAGAGCTTTTGGTCATCTTCATGACAAGCTCAAGTTCATCGAAAACGGAGTTCATGTGCATCTTCTATGATGTTTTCGATGTTGGAGTTTTTGCCGGTTCTTCATTCATAGAGGTTTCACATCTCTATATCTTAGGCATACTCCCTCTGCCACTTCTTATAAGAACCGATCGATGTTTGGATAGTACTCGTCGTCATCTATCCAACAAGCTTGAGTTTGCTCAGTTCAAAGCCCATATGCAGAAGTTATGGCAGTTCTGGTTCTCTTGTTGCATCTGTTTTGCTTAGGGGCTTGCTTGATGCACCCCTGCGGTAGGTTAAAGTCTGGCTCAAAATACAAGGAGGCCAAATAAACCCAGACGGCGGTAGTATTGTGTTTTGAACTAAAATTGTGTGGCAATGCTGGATAACTTTAAAACATATCTACACATGTTTTTAAAACAGTTTCCATGGTTCTTTGCCGGTGCTATTACGTGCTGGTAGTTAAAACATGTTTTTATTGTAAAAAGAAACTAAAACAATTTTGTTGAGTGTGATGAGTTGGTGTGTGTCTCTTTTTTTTTTGAGAAAAGATGCCCGTTTCAGGTGTCACAAGACCTACCTAAAGTACATAGCTAGGCCGAGTATAACTTTCATGCGCCAATCCAGCCCAGCTACGACGTCCTCTAAAACTCTAGTTCGTGTTGTGGGCTCTGCTGCCGCCGCACTCCGAGGACCCACCGCTCGCCATCTGCGCCAACGCGCTTCTCCCTCTGGAATCACGTCACCTTCAACCCCCCTACACGCCCCTCAGCATATTTATTTCTATGGTGCCAAGTTCACTAGACCCAGGGTCGCATCAATTTCTTCTTCCCTTGTCTTTTCCGCCCGCAATGTTCCTTCTCAATGCCATACTCTAGATCCGGTCTCTTGTCACTTCAACCGGGCGTTGGTGCCTCTAGTCGTTGCAAGTCCATTGCCCTAACGATTGACACCCATGATACCTATTGCATGTCTTCGTCTGTTATTGCTGCCCATGGTTATCCTAGGCAAGAAAACCCGAGTGGAGCCTAATGCAGTAGACGAAATGGAGGTGATTTTTCATGTATCCTCTTAATCTCATTCAAATGAGGGCCGAATGCTTCTTTTCTCCTGAATCGAGCATCTGTATTCATAGCGCACAATCTGTTACGACATTAGAGGCTTGAGCAGCCATGAGAACGTAATAAAGAACTACGCCTTATGCCTCATCCTTCCAGAATATGTTTTCTCCTCACAGTACTTGCATTGGTGTAGAACCTTTATCTCTAATACGAACAACATATTGAAGAAAATTACAATGACATAGAGAACAAATAGCTTATTAAAACAAACAATATCTTTTGATCTTGCATGACTATTACTCAAAACCCATACTTGTTTAAAAATGCTTGGCGGAATGTGATTACCAGAACAGATGAAATAAGATAATTATTTAATAAATTATTTAAAACTCTCTTTTCCCCTAAAACAAAACACCACTAGCTAAAGGCAGCACTGACAATAGCCATACACGAAACGGAATAGAGCCGTGAGACATATATTATGTACGACGCTGCCTTCCTCATCAAGATATGTGGTCAGAAACACACTCGTTTGACACTGAAAACACACACCCCAAAAATCAATCCGTGGTTTCCCACAGTTTTTATAAGTACCTGCCCTTTTGTGGTGCAACCGTGCTAGTGCTACCGACACATGGCAGTTCTATAATTTTTTTTGAAAAATATATGAAATTGTAGCATTGCAACAAGATGTATTTACCATGGCATAAAATTTCAGATCTATATACACAATGAGATATGAAAATAAGAAATCCCATGATAAAGTTGCGCAAGAAGCAAAGCTACAATTTCATATAGTATAATTTATCGTTTTTTCTTCCTCTTCTCATCTATTGTGTTTTGAACTGAAATTTTGTGGCAACGCTAGATAATCTTACAATATATCTACACATGTTTTTAAAACAGTTTCCATGGTTCTTTCCTGGTGCTATTACGTGCTGGTAGGCTGGTAGCTAAAACAGGTTTATTTTCAAAAACAAAACTAAAACAGGTCATTTTTGCGTGTGACTGATGTGTTGGTGTCCGTTCCAAAAATATTTTTTTTGAGTAAAGGTGCCCGTTTCAGGTGTCACAAGACCTAATTAAAGTGCATAGCCAGGTCCAGTATACCTTCGTGCGCCATCCCAGCCCATCCCAGCCCAGTCACGGCGTCCTCTGCGACTCTCTAGTTCGCGCCGTGGGCTCTGCCGCCGCCGCCGCCCTCCGAGGACCCGCCGCTCGCCGTCTGCGCCAACGCGCTTCTCCCTCTGGAACCGCGCCAACTACGAGCCCCCCTAATCGCCCCTCAACTGAGGTCGCGCCCCCTCCCCGACGCCAACCTTCCTCTGTGACGCGCCGGCGGCGGCCTCCCCCCGCGCCTCCACCGCCACCACCAGGTAAGGCTTCGTTCTTTCTCTTTCCTTTGTTCCTTCGTTGCAATTGTTTGGCGAATGGAAGCTAACAGATGGAGAGAGGGCTCCATCTCTGACTGGCAGCGACCTGTGTGCTGAGGTGAAAATTTCACATGAGGGTACATCGTGGGCAGTTTAGGTTATTTCACATGATGGTATTTGGTGTAAACAGTTGGGGCGTGTAAAATCCACTCTCCCTTAAAAGTTGTTGTATCGTCTGTAGTCCCGATCTTTGGTAATTTAATTAATTCGCTACTAGCTGTTTAGCACAAAATACAAAGGGAATGAAAGGACTTACTTTTTTGCCAGGCAATCCTAGTTGTGTATTTCGCCTACTGCAAACATTTCCTGGATAGTTGTATCTTGTGCATTCAGTTCTTGCTTCTGAACTCTGTAGGTAATCTGGTTGGTGAAGTGCAGGATTTACTGCTGTATAAGTGCAAATTCTTGTTTGGGATGGCAAAGGAAGCTGAGAAAGATAAACAAATTGCTGAGGAGGAGGAGGACGAGGAGGAGGAAGAGTATGTCTTGCTAGAGTTAGATGATGTTCATTATTCCTGCATACAACCAAATGCCCCTTATATACTCTCTGTAAGTTGCTTTCAGCTCCCAGTCTGCAGCTTACTGGTACAAAAGGACATTAAGCTCTGTTGTAAATGTAATTAAGAAGATATGGCGTCTCTAAACTTTCCTTAAGCACTTTTGCCATCTCTGTGTTATTGATACATATCAAGAAAGAGTTCACTTTGGATTTGATTATATCAGAAATGTTTAAATGGCCAATAGAGTCCCAGAGCAAATTATTTTATTGCTTGCACTAAGATGAAGCAGTAGGTTATGTGCTGATTATCTAAGAGAGTTCTTGCCATTAGTATGTGCCACTTCTTACATGAAAGGGCTATATATGTTTCTTGTGTTTGGAGCAACCTTCCTTCAGATTTGTTTTTAAGTTGCCATAGTCAATGGATACCGTTATCAGATACAAATTTCTGTTCAGGTTGTGTCTATGCTTGTTTCATAGATTCACGGTGAAAATCTGGGTAGTATTATGCATTTAGTGATTGTCTTTTTGGCTTATATGAGTTACCTGTCTAATTTTGCTTACCGTCTTTTTGTGTAGTTTGCTAAGTTATTTGTAATCTTCCTTTTCAGGGTTTGGATACATTGACTCCTACCTTGGTAGTAGGTGATGGCCTGAAGATGGTGAGTATTATTCATGTTAATGTTCGCTTTTGAAGACGTTTACTTGCCAAGTTAAGGGACATTATTCTTTTTTTTTACGGGGAGTAAAAGGGCACTATTCTATATTTCTATGGTTGTTTGAAGTTTATCTTATTGAACTTTTGGCACTGATGTTTTATATGGCTGCCATCTATAATAAACCATACCTTTGAGACATGGAGTGAATTTGTTGGTAGGGGTGTCAAGATCCTTTATAACTGTATGAATGTACAACTAATGTATCACTGTTAGAACTTTACTTTGGGTGCTGATGCAATTTGTTTAATTATTGAATAAAGTTTGATCGCCTCCAAAAAGGAACTTTACTTGGGGTTAATATTTTAGAATAATATCTGGATATACCCATTTACCCGGGTATGTTAACTTTTTCATAATAGGAGACTGTCTGGAGAATACATTGAGAAAATTTTGTGAGCTGTTCTTTGTGTCTGTTATAGTGAATAAATAGATGGAACTAAGGTTCATGTGAACTCCATAATTATATGTGATAGCTTTAGCACTAACAAGCACTGCGTTAGCTGATGTTACCTGTACCAGTTAACTTCATTGGTGTTCCTTCCCTTTTTTTTCTTCTGCTGTTTAAAATATGGTAATCTCTACTTTAGGCCTCCTAGTTGTTAACCTAGTTGCTGAGTGAGCTGGTAGCTGATGCCTTGTTTAATGGCAGATTGGAGAATACGAAGAAACGGTTGGCACATGCTATTTATTTTCAGAAAGTGGTAAGTGTTTGCATCGCTCTGCAGCCTCTTTCTTTGCAGCAAACATTTCACACGGCCTGCTAAATGCCATGACCGAGTTTCGTACATTAACCTGATACCCTGTGAATATGCTGATGATGTTTCCTTCAGATTTCCTTGCTTGTTTCGTATGAGATGGCCTTGTTCACACATAACTTGTATTTATCTAACTTAAATATGTTCCTTCCTTTTCAGATGCTCCACCAAAGCCCGTTCATGAAGAGCCGGCACCCCCCAAGGAAAACAAGGATAAGCAAGGCAGAAACATCAAGGAAGCACCGTCCAAGGAGGTGAAACATCTCACGAGCGTTCACAAGATCCTCAAATTCCGGTCGACCAGCGAGGGTCGTCAGGAGCACAGAGCATACCGTTACAGGGACAAGGAGTTTTGAACACAATGCTTGTAGCTGCTCTCCCTTCTCTGATGCTTCTGATGCACAGCAAGCAATCCGTTGACCCTTGGAATGGAATGCAAGGATGGTAGTACTTGTTAATCTTAATTACCCACTAGCATTCTCTATCTCGAGGTAACTTGCGATTGCGATGCATGATTCCGGTGATTCTTGGCCTCTCTTTCTGAATTTCTTGCTCTCTCCTTCTGAATCATCAATCTTTTGAAATTCTGCAACAATGGAGGCCTTGGCTGTCTGTGAACTCGTGCAGACCATTGAGTACTCCCTCCGATTCAAAATAAGTGTCAAACTGCGACACTTATTATGGAGTACTTTTTTAGACCCAAGAAGCCACCCGGTACGGCTTCCGGTTTCTTTGCAGTTCGCACCACTTGGTATTAGTCTAGACCATCCTCACGCGCAACCGGAATGGATCTGGAGTTCTAAAACCTCTTTGAACGCCAGGATCGGAATCTTGATAGCGATTCCCATGTAATATAAGAGTACCGCCCTGTTGCCACTTGCACCATAGAAAACACGGAGCTCCTGCGGTCCTGCCGTGAACGTGGGAGGGAGGGGGGAGACCAAAGACCAATCGCAGCGCTCGTATGCATATAACAAAATAAAGCATACATACATAGACCCAAGCCAAGGGAAAAGGAGCCAGGAGTTGAATCACTTGAGCTCCTGCGCTGCGCTAGATGCAGCATCACAGTAGCCTGTTGTTGTAGACTAGTCCTTGAGCGTGGTAGCATCGGAGACAGTGATGACGGGGATGATGGAGTCGGTGAAGGCGAGGCCGGCGGCGGCGGCGAAGTGCGGCAGCGAGTACCGGCGGGTGGAGCCGGAGGAGGAGGAGGAGCTGGACGGGGCGGAGTGGGCGCGCAGGGCCGAGGCCGGGAGCCGCCGGCGGAAGACGGCCGAGCGGTACGTCTTCACCTGCGCTCTCTTCGCCTCGCTCAACGCCATCCTCCTCGGCTACGGTCAGTCATCTTCTCTTCTTTTCATTCCCTGCTGCGCCTCTCCTCGGCTATGTTTCTCTAGGGATCCAACCATAGTTTCCTGCTCGGGGAGAACACATTGCATCGCAACCTTGTTTGCATGACGGGGTTCGAATGTTGCTCAGCCCGTCACGCGACCATCGGCCGGCCGGCACAAAGCACGTGGCGTTGCTGTAGCTTAGCAAGAAGCAAGAAACTGTTGTGTTGAGGATCAGGGTAGAGAACATCGTGTTTGGCAGATTGAGGCTGGTAGAGTGGTAGGTGTGGAAGCCTCTGACGTAGAGGGGACCGGGGGGCGGGGATGGAACTTTCTGAGGTCCATCGCTGGATTGCAGCGCTAGAGGACTGGTCAGTCCAAACCACCATGGAGTTTGCTTAAACTTGTAGAAAAGTGGCATCTGCATTGAAATACGTAGTACAGCTCTGTCTCATTGAACTGGCAACTCGTCAATACGGCTGATTTTTTGTGTGTGGAGTTTTCCACTATCAGATACTGCCAGAAATCTTTTCTACGAGGAACGATCTACATCACTCAAATACTCAACAACGTGAAATAGCTGACCACATAGTTACTTCTACACCGTGTAAATTACTCCGCAATCCAAGCACACGGTAACAGTCTGACTCGGTAATAGTCGCAGCCCTGTTTGCCGGCAAGGGCGCCACCAAGTCCACCTTCCATAATTTTCCATGCCGAGACCGAGTAGGAGCACATGACCTGATGACCATGACCGACCCAGTCAGGCAAAATCGCCAAAACTGCCAAATCCAGCCCAAACAATTCTCCAAACCGAACTCTAGCCCCAGAGACTAGCAAGAGTGAACCGTTCTGGAAATGTTTTCACTCGAAAAGGAAACGTACTACGGAGTCGGTACAAATCTTGGCACCTCGCCTCGCCCAGACCAGCAGGAAAGAGACAGGCGAGCGGCGAAGCGGAAACACGTCGACATCCCCCACCTTCCCCGCCTCGCGCCCCGTTCGCCGTTAATGACCTCCAAATCGGACGCCACTTCGCGGCAACAGCAGCGTCACCGTCACCGTCACCGCGTCGCCGGCAGTGCGGAGCGAGGCGATGGCGGGCGCGGTCGACGGCATGGGGAGCAAGTACGCGGCCCTCGATCCGACCGACGGGCCGGAGCTCGACGATGCGGAGGTAAGCCGGAGGAGGCCTTCGGCGTCCGTGAGGAGGAGCAAGGAGAGGTTCGTGTACGGCTGCGCCATCTTCGCCTCGCTTAACGCCATCCTCCTCGGCTACGGTGAGTCCTCGCGATGCCACGGCCGGTGCGCGCGCGACACGCGGGGGATCTGAGCCTACGGGCGCACTGTTGTTTCTCGCAAGTTTGTGCGTCCCCCGTGAACGGAATCGTAACATCCTTTTTGATATCGAACGCTTGATTGCAACTGCTTAGTCTAGTCTCTTGATGGCTACGCTTTTGATCCCTTCACCAGATGACCTTGGTTTTATTCTGAACACTATGTAACGTGTGTAAGGTGGATTTGGAACTCGCAACCTGAAGTTAGGTTGCTCTGCTGGCCTCTTCGAACTTGTTTAAATTTGAATCTGGGAACTCTGTACGAACTACTTGGATTCATTCTGGTTAATGGAACCGGGATCATCTCCCTGTTTTTCTAAAAAAAAGAGTTATCACGACTCTTTTATCTTGATACAACCTACAGTTATGTAGTACGTATATGTTTTACGAGTGAGATTTCGATTCCTGCTTGTCCTGAACTGGAAATCAGCGCAGACCTCCATGCTTTTTAGCTTAATAACAGGGATTAAGATTCCATGGTTATCTAACACTTATCATAACCCAATACTCATGCTGCTATCTGCAGATGTCGGTGTCATGAGTGGTGCAATCATCTACATCCAGAAAGATCTCCACATTACCGAGTTTCAGGAAGAAATCCTAGTTGGTTGCCTCAGTGTGATCTCACTCTTGGGAAGCCTGTCAGGAGGAAGAACTTCCGATGCCATCGGCAGGAAATGGACAATGGGCCTTGGTGCGATCATCTTCCAGACTGGTGCAGCCATCATGACATTCGCTCCTTCATTCACTGTGCTCATGATAGGGAGGCTTCTCGCCGGGGTGGGCATCGGCTTTGGAGCCATGATATCTGCTGTCTACATTGCCGAGATCTCCCCCGCAGCTGCCCGTGGGACTCTCACGTCCCTCCCTGAGATCTGCATCAACTTGGGGATCCTCCTGGGCTACGTTTCCAATTATGCTTTCTCGGGCCTTTCCGAGCACATCAGTTGGAGGGTTATGCTTGGTGTCGGTATCCTCCCATCTGTCTTCATCGGTGTCGCGCTTTTTGTGATCCCGGAGTCCCCTAGGTGGCTGATGATGGAAAAGAGAGTTCCAGAGGCAAGGGCAGTATTGCTGCAGATAAGCGAATCGGAGGCTGAGGTTGAAGAAAGGCTGGCTGAGATTGAGGAAGCTGCAAATATCATGAAGTCGGTTAATTCTGAGGACAAGGCGGTGTGGAGGGAGCTACTGAACCCTTCTCCTGCTGTTCGCCGGATGCTGTATGCTGGCTGTGGTATTCAGTTGTTCCAGCAGATCACTGGAATTGATGCTACTGTCTATTACAGCCCAACAATTTTCAGGGATGCTGGAATCAAGTCTGACCAGGAGCTGCTTGCAGCAACAGTTGCTGTTGGATTTACTAAAACGATTTTCATACTGGTTGCCATTTTCCTCATTGATAAAGTTGGGCGCAAACCGCTTCTGTATGTCAGCACCATTGGCATGACAGTCTGCTTATTTGCCTTGGGGACTGCACTTACATTGCGAAAGCATGCTGAGGGGCTTATTTCTCCAAATCTTGGGATTGATATGGCAATCTTTGCAGTTTGTGGGAATGTGGCATTCTTCTCGATCGGGATGGGACCGATATGCTGGGTCTTGTCTTCAGAGATATTTCCTATAAGATTGCGAGCTCAGGCATCAGCACTTGGTCAAGTAGGTGGCAGAGTGGGCAGTGGTTTGGTTTCCATGTCATTCCTCTCCATGGCCCGCGCTATATCCGTGGGGGGAATGTTCTTCGTCTTTGCAGCAATCTCGACCGTCTCCGTTGTGTTTGTGTACTTCTGTGTGCCAGAAACTAAAGGGAAAACTCTGGAGCAGATTGAGATAATGTTTGAAGGTGGGAAGGAATGGAAAGGAGGTGGCGAGGTCGAGCTTGAAGATACACAGCATTTGATACAGGGTGACAAGAAATCTTTCTCTCTAGGCTGATATAATCATCAAAGCAACAAGAAGCTTCATGTCAGCGCTGAAACAGCCTCGTCCTGCTTCCGACATCAGGTTGAAAGCTCAACAGGACTTTGCTGCGCATAGGTTGTGACATAGATGGTGTATTGTGTTTTTAGTCTAAAGTACTCCATTATACAACCATATCACAAACATCACGTAGGACACAATGCTGTTGTATCTGGTGGTGTCTTCCACCTATAAAATCAATATAGTCGAAGAATTCATTTGTAGAATTTTATTTTAACACAAGAAACAATTGTGCTCTTTTTTCCAGAAAAAAGGTGAGAACAAGTGGTGTGATGCGAACCTCGTGTCTCCTACCTCGGACTGAAAACTAACTGTACGCGCTTCTCGGCCGAGCTAGTAGTAAATTTCCACTTCTTCTTCGGTACACCCCCAAGACACACCAACGGTTCAGATCGTCCCGTACCCCTTCACCTGAAAACTTAAAAAGGGCAGGATGGTCATTCCCCCCTGCCCCGCCCCCGTGTCGTACAAGCGCGGCCCGCCGACGTATTTGCTCCCACGGCGTAGACGGCCGTTTTTTAGATGTACACGGACGGGCTGGGGCGAGTGATACGTCTCCAACGTATTTATAATTTTTGATTGTTCCATGCTATTATATTATCTGTTTTGGATGTTTTATATGCATTAATATGCTATTTTATATTATTTTTGAGATTAACCTACTAACCTAGAGCCTAGTGCCAGTTTTGTTTTTTGCCTATTTTTGAGTTTCGCAGAAAAGAAATACCAAACGGAACAAAACTTTCGCGATGATCTTTCTTGGACCAGAAGCAAACCAGGAGACTTGGAGATGAAGTCGGAGGAGCCACGAGGCGGCCACAAGGGTGGAGGGCGCGCCAAGGGGGTAGGGCCCCTGTCTTGTGGGCCCATCGTGGGTCTCCTGACCTAATTCTTTCACCCATACATACTCTTATACCTCAAAACCATCAGGGGAGCCACGGAAACACTTTTCAACCGCCACAACCTCCTGTATCCGTGAGATCCCATCTAGGGACCTTTTCCAACGTCCTGCCGGAGGGGGATTCGATTACGGAGGGCTTCTACATCAACACCATTGCCCTTCCGATGAAGCGTGAGTAATTTACCACAGACCTATGGGTCCATAACTAGTAGCTAGATGGATTCTTCTCTCTCTTTGATTCTCAATACCATGTTCTCCTTGATGTTCTTGGAGATCTATTCGATGTAATACTCTTTTGTGGTGTCTTTGCCGAAATCCGATGAATTGTGGATTTATGATTAGATTATCTATAAATATTATTTGAATCTTCTCTGAATTCTTATATGCATGATTTGATATCTTTGCAAGTCTCTTTGAATTATCGGTTTAGTTTGGCCTACTAGATTGGTTTTTCTTGCAACGGGAGAGGTGCTTAGCTTTGTGTTCAATCTTGCAGTGTCCTTTCCTAGTGGCAGTAGGGCAGCAAGACATGTATTGTATTGTTGCCATCAAAGATAAAAAGATGGGGGTTTTCATCATATTGCTTGAGTTAATTCCTCTATATCATGCCATCTTACTTAATGCGTTACTCCGTTCTTTATGAACTTAATACTCTAGATGCATGCTGGATAGCGGTCGATGTGTGGAGTAATAATAGTAGATGCAGGCAGGAGTCGATCTACTTGACACGGACGTGATGCCTATGTTCATGATCATTGCCTTAGATATCGTCATAATTATGCGCTCTTCTATCAATTGCTTGGCAGTAATTTGTTCACCCACCATATTATTTGTTATCTTGAGAGAAGCCACTAGGGAAACTTATTGCCCATGGATCTATTTTCCATCATATAAGTTTCCGATCTACTATTTTACAATCTTTTACTTTCTGATCTATAAATAAAAAATATCAAAAATATTTACTTTACCGTTTATTTATCTCTATCATATCTCATTTTTGCAAGTAACCATGAGGGGATTGACAACCCCTTTATCGTGTTGGGTGCAAGTTTGTTTGATTGTTTGTGCAGGTATTCGGTGACTTGTGCGTTGTCTCCTACTGGATTGATACCTTGGTTCTCAAACTGAGGGAAATACTTACTCTATTTTGCTGCATCATCATTTTCTCTTCAAGGGAAAAACCAACACAAGCTCAAGAGGTAGCAATAAGAATTTCTAGCGCTATTGCCAGGGAGATCTACGCCAAGTCAAGCCATACCAAGTACCCATCATAAACTCTCATCTCTTGCATTACATGATTCGCCATTCGCCTCTCGTTTTCCTCTCCCCCACTTCTAAAATGATTTTTGAAAAGATTTGCCTTTTCTTTGCCCCTCTTCCGTTCGTCTTTTTCGTTTGCTTTCGATTTCCTAGATCGTTAGATTGGTTTGTTGCCATCATGTCTGAATCTGAGGAGGTTATCACTAAAAAGATAGTAGTAACAATGAAGGAAACTTTGATGCTTTTGCTAATACTAATCCTCATGAAGAATCTACTATTTTGTACACTAAAAAGCTTCGCATTGATAGCGGCAATATTATTGGAAAATAGGTTATTCAAGATTTATTTACCTGTGCCGGTGCGTTACCCACGATGGGTAGATCTATCCTCCATAAAACTAGTAGTCTTGCGGATGTTATACCTTTGCTCATGGTTGAATTTGAAAGACAATTTGTTCACATGCATCCATCCATACAAAGGATTTTTCTAGAGTTTTCTAACATTGATCATTCTTCTGTTAAGCGCGCAGCTACTATCTTTCTAGTAGATGAGTTCAGATTTATAATAAAAGAAGCTAGTGAAATTTTTGCGCATTATAAGGTAGACGGTGGTCGCCCTCCCATAGAGGCAATTCTCTTTATCAAGAGGACATAATGCGTTTATGATCCCTAGATCATGTTGCTTATAATGAAAATTTAAGAAAGAGGGTCCCTACCGATGTTCTAGTTGATAGGATTTCTAAGCTTAATGATGATTTGGCTATTTAGAACAACGGGTTGGGTTTCTCTCTTGAACAAAAGCTCATGACTTTTTGGCAAAAGAACGTTTACAATGATGAGTTGGTTATACAATGTGAAGGGCCAAAGGAATAATCAATTCCTCCCGAGCTTGATATTGGGGATTTTTATCCCATTAAATTTAGCCATTTTGATTACTTTTGCTTGCCACAAAGAAAACTTGTTGTTGAACGTAGAGAGTATGAGATGAGCTTTCGAGATTTGCCTTATCATTATTATGACAATATCTAGATCTATTCGTGTTTTATGCCTAGCTAAGGGCGTTAAACAATAGCACTTGTTGGGAGGCAACCCAATTTTATTTTTGTTCTTTACTTTTTATTCTTGTTTAGTAATAAATAATTCATCTAGCCTCTGGTTAGATGTGGTTTTGTGTTTTAATTAGTGTTTATGCCAAGTTAAACCTTTAGGATAGCTTACGGTACTGAAAGACAGAAACTTTTGCGCCCAGTAAATAATTTCCAGGATTTTATTGAAACGTGCTTTTGATCTAATTCTTTTTGCTTTGGATTGGTGCAGAAATTGCCCTGGTTGTCCTAATTTTTTAGAATTTTTGAAGTTACAGATGTATTCGAGAGTTACAGATTGCTACAGTGTGTTTTGTTTTTGACAGATTCTGTTTTCTATGTGTTGTTTGCTTATTTTGATGAATCTATGGGTAGTATCGGGGGGTATGAACCATGGAAAAGTTGGAATACAATAGATATTAAACCAATATAAATAAAAAATTAGTTCACAACAATACCTTAAAGTGGTGATTTATTTTCTTATACTAACGGAGCTTATAAGATTTTCTGTTGAGTTTTGTGTTGTGAAGTTTTCAAGTTTTGGGTAAGGATTTGATGGACTATGGAATAAGGAGTGGCAAGAGCCTAAGCTTGGGTATGGCCTGGAAGGCATCCCTCTTTCATCTTTGTCTATCGTTAACTTTACTTGAGGCTATATTTTTATTCACCACATGATATGTGTTTTGCTTGGAGTGTCTTGTATGATTTGAGTCTTTGCTTTTTAGTTTGCCACAATCATCCTTGCTGTACACAACTTTTGAGAGACACACACATAAATCACGATTTATTAGAATACTCTATGTGCTTCACTTATATCTTTTGAGCTAGGCAATATTGCTCTAGTGCTTCACCTATATCTTTTTAGAGAACGACGATGGTTTATTTAAATTGATGAACTCTCATGCTTCACTTATATTATTTTGAGAGTCTTTTAAACCACATGGTAATTTGTTTTGGTTATAAATTTAGTCCTAATATGATAGACATCCAAGAGGGATATAATAAAAACTTTCATATAAAGTGCATTGAATACTATGAGAAGTTTGATTCCTTATGATTGTTTTGAGATATGAAGATGGTGATATTAGAGTCATGCTAGTAAGTACTTATGAATTTGAGAGATACTTGTGTTAAAGTTTTTGATTCCCGTAGCATGCACGTATGATGAACCGTTATGTGATGAAGTTGGAGCATGATTTACTTTTTGATTGTCTTCCTTATGAGTGGCGGTCGGGGACGAGCGATGGTCTTTTCCTACCAATCTATCCCCCTAGGAGCATGCGCATAGTACTTCATTTGAATAACTAATAGATTTTTGCAATAAGTATGTGAGTTCTTTATGACTAATGTTGAGTCCATGGATTATACGCACTCTCACTCTTCCACCTTTGCTAGCCTCTCTTGTGCCGTGAAACTTTTGCCAGTACCATACACCCACCATATACCTTCCTCAAAACAGCCACCATACCTACCTATTATGGCATTTCCATAGCCATTCCGAGATATATTGCGATGCAACTTTCCACCGTTCCGTTTATTATGACACGCTTCATCATTGTCATATTGCTTTGCATGATCATGTAGTTGACATTGTATTTGTGGCAAAGCCACCTTTCATAATTCTTTATACATGTCACTCTTGATTGATTGCACATCCCGGTACACCGCTGGAGGCGTTCATATAGAGTCATATTTTTGTTCTAAATGTCAAGTTGTAATTTTTTGAGTTGTAAGTAAATAAAAGTGTGATGATCTTTGTTATTAGAGCATTGTCCCATGTGAGGAAAGGATGATGGAGGCTATGATCCCCCCACAAGTCGGGATGAGACTCTGGATGAAAAATAAAAAAAAAGGAAAAAAAAAGAGGCCAAGAAAATGAGAAATACCCAAAAATAGAAAATATATATATAAAAATAAATGAGAGAAAAAGAGAGAAGGGGCAATGTTACTATCCTTTTTCCACGCTTGTGCTTCAAAGTAGCACCATGATCTTCATGATAGAGAGTCTCCTATGATATCACTTTCATATACTAGTAGGAATTTTTCATTATAGAACTTGGCTTGTATATTCCAATGATGGGCTTCCTCAAATTGCCCTAGGTCTTCATGAGCAAGCGAGTTGGATGCACACCCACTTAGTTTCTTTTTGAGCTTTCATACACTTATAGCTCTAGTGCATCTGTTGCATGGCAATGCCTACTCACTCACATTGATATGTATTGATGGGCATCTCCATAGCCCGTTGATACGCCTAGTTGATGTGAGATTATCTCCCTATTTTTGTATTCTTCACAACCACCATATTCTCTTCCAACATAGTGCTATATCTATGGCTCACGCTCATGTATTGCGTGAAAGTTGAAAAAGTTTGAGAACATCAAAAGTATGAAACAATTGCTTGACTTGTCATCGGGGTTGTGCATGATTTAAATATTTTGTGTGATGAATATGGAGCATAGCCAGACTATATGATTTTGTAGGGATAGCTTTCTTTGGCCATGTTATTTGGAGAAGACATGATTGCTTTATTAGTATGCTTGAAGTATTATTATTTTTATGTCAATATTAAACTATTGTTTTGAATCTTACGGACCTGAACAGCCATGCCACAATAGAGAAGATTACATTGATAAATATGTTAGGTAGCATTCCACATCAATTTTTTTGTTTTTATCATTTACCTACTCAAGGACGAGCAGGAATTAAGCTTGGGGATGCTTGATACGTCTCCAACGTATCTATAATTTTTGATTGTTCCATGCTATTATATTATCTGTTTTGAATGTTTTATATGCATTAATATGCTATTTTATATTATTTTTGAGACTAACCTATTAACCTAGAGCCCAGTGCCAGTTTTTCTTTTTTTGCCTGTTTTTTAGTTTCGCAGAAAAGGAATTTCGCGATGATCTTTCTTGGACCAGAAGCAAACCAGGAGACTTGGAGATGAAGTCGGAGGAGCCATGAGGCGTCCACAAGGGTGGAGGGCGCGCCCCCCTATCCTGTGGGCCCCTCGTGGGTCTCCAGACCTAATTCTTTCACCCATATATACTCTTATACCCTAAAACCATCAGGGGATCCACGAAAACACTTTTTCACCGCCGCAACCTTCTGTGCCCATGAGATCCCATCTAGGGACCTTTTCCGGCATCCTGCTGGAGGGGGATTCGATCACGGGGGGCTTCTACATCAACACCATTGCCCTTCCGATGAAGCGTGAGTAGTTTACCACAGACCTACGGGTCCATAACTAGTAGCTAGATGGCTTCTTCTCTCTCTTTGATTCTCAATACCATGTTCTCCTCGATGTTCTTGGAGATCTATTTGATGTAATATTCTTTTGCGGTGTGTTTGCCGTTATCCGATTTATGATCAGATTATCTATGAATATTATTTGAGTCTTCTCTGAATTCTTATATGCATGATTTGATATCTTTGCAAGTCTCTTCGAATTATTGGTTTAGTTTGGCTTACTAGATTGGGTTTTCTTGCAATGGGGGAAGTGCTTAGCTTTGGGTTCAATCTTGCGGTGTCCTTTCCTAGTGACAGTAGGGGCAGCAAGGCACGTATTGTATTGTTGCCATCAAGGATAAAAAGATGGGGTTTTCATCATATTGCTTGAGTTAATTCCTCTACATCATCTCATCTTACTTAATGCATTACTCCGTTCTTTATGAACTTAATACTCTAAATGCATGCTGGATAGCGGTCGATGTGTAGTAGATGCCTATGTTCATGATCATTGCCTTAGATATCGTCATAATTATGCGCTCTTCTATCAATTGCTTGGCAGTAATTTGTTCACCCACCGTATTATTTGCTATCTTGAGAGAAGCCACTAGTGAAACCTATGCCCCAAGGTCTATTTTCCATCATATAAGTTTCCGATCTACTATTTTGAAATCTTTTACTTTCTGATCTATAAATAGAAAAATAACAAAAATATTTACTTTACCATTTATCTATCTCTATTAGATCTCACTTTTGCAAGTAACCGTGAAGGGATTGACAACCCCTTTATCACATTGGGTGCAAGTTTGTTTGATTATTTGTGCAGGTATTCGGTGACTTGTGTGTTGTCTCCTACTGGATTGATACCTTGATTCTCAAACTGAGGGAAATACTTACTCTACTTTGCCGCATCACCCTTTCCTATTCAAGGGAAAAATCAACGCAAGCTCAAGAGGTAGCAGCGACGTACGTTGACACACATCGGTGGGAGTGTACCAGCACGTGTAGGTGGGGGCGTACACGCACGTGGTGGTGGGGGCGTACACGCACGCGGCGTCACCCGCTTACACCGTCGTGACATGCAGCGTCGAGCCGGGGCGGTTGGTCAAACATCGGCATGTCGCCCGGTGAAAACCTGGTGGTCAAACCGCTCTGCCTCGTCGCCTGCCGGCTTGACTGCTGCCCCGTTGCCTGCCGCTCGCGTCGGTGGTGAAACCGCTCTCCCAAGTTGCCTGCCGCCTCGAGTGCCACCCTGCCGCCCCTTCCCGTCGCCTGCCGCCTCGACTGCCGCCCCGCCGCCCCATCCCGTCTCCTACCGCCTCACCTTCCACCCCGCCGGCCCGTCCTGTAACCGCGTAGTCCAATGCCGCCACCCGCCATTAATCCCTAGCCATAAATTCATCATAAATGGCGGCAACCGCCCCCGACTATAAAAGGCACGTCCGCCTGCCGGTCGAACGCACCCCTGCCTCCCCGACGCCTCCTCTCTCTTCCCCCTCCAGCCCACCGGTGAGATGTCTTTCCACCGTGGTAGCAGTAGCTCCGATGCAGGCGGCCACGGTGGCCCAAGCACGTGGCCGTCGAGCCTGGGCACACCGGAGACGGAGGAGCTGTTCCGCTTTGGGCTCCTTGTGCCGCCGGGTTGCACTCTTCTGCACAACTGGAAGATCGACAAAGACGGCTACCCGACGCATGGCCCCGATGCGACTAGGGAGGAGAAGCGCACGCACCACGTTGGTCGATGCAACATCGCCGGTCGGCATGAGTTCTGGGATGGCAAGGAGTACGTCGCCGTCATCAGCGCGTTCCGGTTGGCGGAGTCTGGCGTCACGCCCGACCTCACCGGCAACCGCCGCCACCTTATTGCTCCACCACTCCCCGCCCCACCGCAGTGCACCCGTTGACACGGAGGCGACTGCCGGGCCCCTCCACCACCTGCGCCTGCGCCCGCCGATCTACCCTTCCCGCCGGTGGTGGAACTGCCGCCGAAGCAGGTTGTTCTCCGGGAGGACGGTGATCCTGACGATATGTCGGGCTTGCACGTCGCACTATGTGCGTTGGCGGCGGCAGCGGCGGCTATGGCGGTGGCTGCTGCTGCGAGGGAGGCCGCTGAGGAGGCGGCAGCGATCGAAGCGGTGGCGGCGACGGTGCCGGAGGCGGAGGCGGTGCAGGAGGCAAATATGCCGGCGGCCGCCAACGACGATGACGGCGACGATGTCGATTGGGACGGCTTGTACCAGAGTAGCGGTGACAACGACAGTGACGGCACGGATGTGATCGACCTCCTGGCTAGCGATGATGAGGACGACAAGTAGTTTAGTTTTTAGATCCTTCCATGAAGTATGTATGAACTCGTTTAAATTTCGATGAACTATGTAAAATATCTCTATGTTTAATGAAATTTGAATGAGAAAAATGTTAGTTTGTTTGAATGTTATTTATTTATTATGTTGAAGATATTGTTGGATTGGTACAATAATACCGAGAATGAAAAAATACTTAAAAATAAGAAGATAAACAATTGAAAAGTAAAAAGGAAGAAATATTTAGCAACGATAAAAGTATGCGATGCCACACAGCATTACTAGTTTATCGTTTCAAGAAAACTACACAGTTGTGGTTCAAGAATAAATTTAGAAATGAGCCATTTTGCGGATAACCGAATGACCACCGTTAGAATGGGTCAAATGTTGATCATCATGAAATGAACACCAAATTTTCATCCTGGTGCCGCACTCAAAATTTCAAAGAGTTCGGACACCGAACACACGTTGTGTCGTGTCCGGAAAGTGTACTAGGGTTTTTCGTCTCGGAGAGTCCCTTCGGCCCCTACCGAAACCACCGCCTTCCACATCAAGTACTGGAGCGGTTTCACGGAATGCGCCCAACTTTTACCAGCGTGTGTGGGGCCCCACTCCGATGCCCAATGCCAAAAATGAATGAAATCCGACACTTAACGCACATTGCGTCACGTCCGGCCCATGTATATAATTGGACATTGTTTACATCTATTTCGTGCTTATTGCTATCCATTTCTGAAAATTAATATCATTCTTTTTATGCCATCGCGCAACAAATCATCATCTATACATGCTCTAATGCTAAAATGTGGTTTATATGTACTGAAATGTTGAAGTATACATGCTGAACTGTTGGGTACATATGTGTAAATGTTCAAAAATACATGATGAAGTGTGAATTGGGTAAAGTGATCGAAATGGGTATTTTAACCTGCGGGTATTACCCGCACCCGACTGGGTACGGGTATGGGAACAGTTTAAAACCCAAGGTGCGGTTACGGGTACGAGTATGGGCCAAAAATAATGAGACGGGTACGGGTTTGGGCGGCCATTACCCGCACCCGAACCTAGCGGGTGCCATGTTAACATTTGGGCATTATTTTAGGGGTTTTCGGCCTGGAAAATAAAAAAAATGCAAACAATGTCAAAAGGAGACAAATTTTGGCATGCATGCTTGCCATGCTTATTCTAGCTCGGAAAAAATTAGCCCGTTCGGCGGATGCGAAGGAGAGAGATGCATCGGAGGGTCCCTTCCGCCCATACCGAAACCACCACCTTCCACATCAAGTACCTGAGCGATTTCATGGATGCACCCAACTTTTGCCAGTGCGTGTGGGGCCCCACCTCGATACCCCGCGCCAAGAATGAACGAAATCCGACACCGAACACACATTGAGTCACGTTTGGGCAGTATTTTAGGGTTTTTGGCCTAGAAAATCATAGAAAATGCAAACAGCGTCGAAACGAGACAAATTTTGGCGTGCATGCTTTCCATGCTTATTCTAGCCCGGGAAAAAATGAGCCCGTTCAGTGGATGCGAAGGCGAGAAATGCATTGGAGGGTCCCTTCCGCCCATACCGAAACCACCGCCTTCCACATCAAGTACCTGGGCGGTTTCATGGAATGCACCCAACTTTTGCCAGCGCGTGTGGGGCACCACCCCGATACCCCACACCAAGAATGAACGAAATCCGACACCGAACGCATGTTGCATGACATCCGGACAGTATTTTAGGGGTTTTCGGCCTGGAAAATCATAGAAAATGCAAACAGCGTCAAAACACGATTTTTTTGGCATGCGTTCTTGACATGCTCATCGTAGCCCGTGAAAAAAAGTGAGCCCTCTCAACAGATACGAAGGAGACACATGCATCGGAGGGTCCCTTCCGTCCATACCAAAACCACCGCCTTCCACATCAAGTACCTGAGAGGTTTCACGCAATGCACCCAACTTTTGCCAGCGCGTGTGGGGCCCCACCCCGATACCCCACGCCAAGAATGAACGAAATCCGACACCAAACACACATTGTGTCACGTCTGGGCAGTATTTTAGGGTTTTTCGGCTCGGAAAATCGTAGAAAATGAAAACAGCATGGAAACGAGACAAATTTTGGTGTGCATGCTTGCCATGCTTATTCTACCTCGGGGAAAAATTGAGCCCATTCGGCGAATGTGAAGGAGAGAGATGCATCGCTTCCGCCCATACCGAAACCACCATCTTCCACATCAAGTACCTGAGAGGTTTCACGGAATGCACCCAACTTTTGCCAGTGCATGTGGGGCCCCACCCCGATACCCCACGCCAAAAATGAACAAAATCTGACACCGATCGCACGTCGTGTCACGTCCTGGCAGTATTTTAGGGTTTTTCGGCCCGGAAAATCATAGAAAATGCAAACAGCGTTGAAACACGAAAAAATTGGCGTGTGTGCTTGCCATGCTCATTGTAGCCTGTGAAAATAAAGTGAGCCCTCTCGGCGGATGCGAAGGAGACACATGCATCGGAGGGTCCCTTCCGCCGATACCGAAACCACCGCCTTCCACATGAAGTAGCTCAGCACTTGCACAGAACCTACCCAACTTTTGGCAGGGCGTGTGGGGCCCCACCCTGGTACCCCATGCAAAAAATGAACGAAATCTAACACCGAACGCATGTTGCGTCACGTTCAGGAGGTATTTTAGGGTTTTTTGGCCCGGAAAATTGTAGAAAATGCAAACAACGTCGAAACAAGACAAATTTTGGTGTGCATGCTTGCCATGCTTATTCTAGCCCGGGAAAAAATGAGCCCGTTCCGCGGATGCGAAGGAGAGAGATGCATCAAAGGGTCCTGACGGTGTCCTGGACTAGGGGGTACTCACCACGTCATCTCCCGACCAGGTGTATCGGGCCGAGGACCCCCATGGAGGTTCACTAATTGGCCTATTCGGGCAGCCATGCCGCATACAAGGGATATTTCACAAGACTTGGCGCCCAAGACGAGGACTCTTCTAAACCCTAGGCCTCTGGTATGTTATATAAGCCGAGGCCAGGCTAGTTAGTAGACAATCCAATATTCATTAGAACAATCTCGTGGTAGATACATGTACTCTGTACTACACCCATATGAATACAATCAAAAGCAGGATGTAGGGTATTATCTCTTCGAGAGAGCCCGAACCTGGGTAAAACCCTGTGTTCATGTTACCATTGCTCCAAGACTCCTAGCTTAGGACCCCTACTACGAGATATGATGGATTTCACACCGACATTGGTGCTTTCATTGAGAGCTTGCTGTCAGTCGTCACAGTGCGATGGGAATTTAGATTGTCTCCGGTGTGATGTACGCGTCAGAACCGAGCTTTATTATCGATGTCGTCATCTTCATCGCCGACTCGATTAGTCACCTTGGCTCGACCGAGGACTGTGCTCCGTCTCAGATTATTATGTTCGGACGAGGGCCTTCATTATCAACTACGATCTCTATCAAGATCATGGAGGAAGCATCGATGGAGCTCGGGGGCTCAATGTCAACATTGCCCTCGGTCGACCGTGCTGTTTTTTTGGACAACAAACTTGTATCCGCCGCCACCGCCTCCTCGAGCATCGCTTTGATGATTGCTCTGGTGGAATCGTGCGGAATTGAGTGTACAACAACCCTGTAAAATTTCTTCGCATTCTGATGGAGGAATATTCTGTGATCTATGATATACTGGTGGCCTGTCGAGTCTGGACGGGAATCTGGACGAGTTTAGGGCGTGGTCTCTAGAACCTAGGTCGGAGGTCATTTGGAAGATCCAACCATTCATCTTCTGTGTAATTTCCATATCTACCACTTCTCAAAATTTCAGCTCGATCTGACCGTTCAAACTCCGGAAACCTTCTGATTAGTGCATCACTTTTCAGATCTATTTTCTACGCGAATACGAATCTGACCTGAGTTCATCTTTCTTCATGAACGGGTTATTGGACAATCTTTTTAGAAGAATATCTTTGTAGGATATTGTGTTTTGTTTCCCAACACACGCTCACAAATTTTGCTCCTTTTCGGAGGTAATCTTCACCGTTGCGCCGGTGTCAAACCAGCCCTTGCTCCACGTTTGCCGACCTCCGCTAGACAGATCGTCACTTCATCAAGCCGAGCCCAACCTTATCGGATCATCAACTCAGCAAGCCGAACAAGAGTTCGACATCGCGAAGGCTAAATTATCACAAACACCATCGCCCCGCGTATTGCACGGGTCAGGCGCGCCGACATCGCCGCTCAGTCACTTCCGGCATTGACCGCGTCACAAGTTATGACCAATGTCGGCATAGCCGAGCCGTAGCTTCTTTAAAACCGATGTCTTCCACACCAAACCACTCAACACCTCGGCTGGCATGGTGGCTACAACGTCACCTTACCGACCTGATCCGTCACCTCATCTGGACCAGGGGCTTCGCCATCTCTTCATCAACCTACTCCGGAGACTTCGGCGTCACTAGCCGAATAGCTTAGTCATGTTAGCTGGACCGGGGGCTTTGCCTCTGCGAGCCAACCATTGCCAGCATCGCCATGTTGTTGCTTCATCGCCTATCAGGCAATGGATGTGCGGATCGAGTCCCAATTTCGGGAGTAACCTTTCTTCAGATTGCTACAACAGATAAACCAGATGCTATTAATCCTAGTAATTTTTCTTGCGTGGGTTTATTTTTTCCGAGGAATTATTACTCTGGTTTGTTCCATCATCTATACACAGGTCTGTCAAATGATGGCTGCGTGATGGTTCGGTCAGTTTCCCATCCGCAGTTCGGTGAATGCCTCATCGGGGACTCGGACCGCCTTGTGAATATAGGCTTTGTCACGCCGGCACCCTGCACCGACATTGGCTTCGACACCAGGCCACATCTTTTAAAAAAAATATTTTGCATAAATTAATTATGCGAGTTTTTTTCTATATTTAAATTATTATTTTTTGGACTGCACTATTTTACATGTGTAGGTAATCGAATTCAACTGCGTCACGCGGTCACTTCGGCAAGCCGATGTTGTCGTCCCAATTGGCATAAATCGGCCCGCGTGATCACCTTGTTGGTCGAATTGCCATACCAACATTTTTCATTACCTTGGGGACTTCGGCATCGCTGAGAGAGCTCTACCTCATCGAGTGTTCGGCACATGGGCCATATTTCTTTTATTGCTCACTTTGCATAAATTATTTATTATGCTATAATTTTTTAATTTATTATTATTACCACTATCTCCGGCTTGCACTATTTTCTGTGCACAGGTAAATGATCCGGGTTGGGAAGCGCTGTCACCTCGGCATACTGACGTACCACGTCACCTCAGCTAGACCGGGGGCTTCGTCATCACTTCATTAACCCACGCCGGGAACTTCGGCGTCATACTGCTGGCCTGCTCCGTCGCCTCGGACGGACTGGGGGTTCGACCTTGCTACATTTGGCCGTGCTATGTCGCAACTTTGGAGTGCCGAGCTCTTCGCTCTACCACCTCGGGACCGGATTTGGGGCTGGAACCTTGTCTCGCCGTAATCTCGGGCCGCTCATCGAGACTGAGCACATTAACCAACTAAGTCGCTTCCATGCTCAATTTTTTAAATTCTTGTTCGGTTCGACCAAACATTATATTTGTGTTAACAACTTAGTTTGTCAACAAACGTTGTTTGTTAAAAACACTTCCTTTACCCAAGTTAACTGGGGGATCTTAAATTTGTATGAGGCGTTCTATAATAATTGTTTTCTTCCTAGTCGTTGCAAAGTCTTTTTATATCACTCCTTTTTCGACGTGAGTGTGTGGTGAATAGCCGGGGAGCCTAGTTTATCTGTCAAAACCGCTCGAGTTTAGTTCGCTAAACTGGCCTAACGAGCAGTACTCCGCCTTTGGGATAGGAGGTTGCAGCCGCTTGAAGTCTTGAGATCGGATGTGTCGTATTAATGCATGATAGAAGCACAAAAATTTTAAGACCAATTTTCAGATTGGCACTAAATGACTTGATTTAGTTCGGATGTCAAGCTTTTACATAAGTTTTTTGGCTTTTCGAGCTTATGGCGTTTTAACCTATTTGTGTGTCTCTAGCATAAGTCTTGTAGTACAACGCCGGACACCTTGAAAGCTTCGGCAATTCAAAGAGGGGCTGCGGCTAGAGCCGAACCCACCAAAAGCCAAGGTATTCCATGGACTCCTCAGCAAAACATTCTCGGATACTGCTTTATATGCATTGGTTTCGAATTGTGTCTTCAGTCAATAGTTGGGTTGCCCGACTCCCGTGCTTGCCTCCTACGTTCCGCTTTGTTCGGCTAGGTGTGCGAAGGGTGAACCACTGCGATTGTGCTTCCAACTCGCATGGTTAAAGCGCCTCAGTGGAGGAAGCTAAAAACTGACTGTCACCATAAGCGCAAACTGGTCAGCAAACTGATGACTGTGTTAAACTATAAGATCGATAGAGGTCACCTCGTGTTAAATTACGGGTCGTTCATAACATTGGCCGAAGTGTTTACGGCTTGACCAGGGCTGTTGCCGAACACTAACCGGGTGCTAGTAACTGGCCTCCCAACTTTAAGCTCCTATGACTAAGTGAAAGTTATAAAGCCCACATATCTGATTGCCTCGTTTTCGCTAACATAACCGCCTTCGGGCACCGAGGCGTCGGCTAAGGGTTATTTTGTTATTGCGGAAACACCCTGCATAGCATCTACAAAGGGGTGGAAGCCGATGATGGGCCAATTTCAACTGATAAACGGTCCCAACAGAGTCAAAATAAACATATCATCAACATTTTCTTTCAGTATACAAGCGCTGCCTTCCGTAATCATTGTTATAAAGCCATAAATATGCATCAAATTTGACTTAAGATTTTGGCCAAGCTAGGTTGCCTGGCTCCTGTGTTTAACCCTACGTTCCCGATTGTTCGACTAGGGGGTAAAGGGAGCACTTCTATAATTGTTACTACCAGGTCATCAAGATTAGTACCTCAGAGTGGGTGAAGCCAAAAGCTAGCTATCTTAAGAATATAATTGGTCGACAATGACAAAAGTGAAAATTTAGGTTCGCTAAAGACCACATAGTTTGGGAACTTTCCCCAAACTAAATCCTCAATATTTTTCTCCTGCATTGGTCGGAGGTGAGGTTTCATGATCATGGTCAGCATGACAACCAAAAGAAAGGAACCAATAGCGGGACTATTTTCTTTGGAAGATGTTTCTTACGTTAAAAAGTTATATAACATATCTCTCCGCATACCTTTGTTTATAAAACTGTATGGCCGAATTGCCTTGTTTGTCATAAATCTTTGACCTTATAACGACTTTATAAAGTAGGACAAACACTCCCCGACTACTGGCAGAGGAGGTTGAAGCCGACGGTCGGTCAACAAAGTTTTGTACAATGCGAATCCGAGCATTAATGATGTAGAGTATTTGGATACATAGAATCATTACACATAACTTGTGATTTTACTCTGGATATTAATCCTTAATTTGGCCAGCCGTGCCCACATTAAGGCTCAGGGG
This sequence comes from Triticum aestivum, assembly GCF_018294505.1. Taxonomy (NCBI): domain Eukaryota; kingdom Viridiplantae; phylum Streptophyta; class Magnoliopsida; order Poales; family Poaceae; genus Triticum; species Triticum aestivum. The sequence continues at coordinate 561,914,153 of NC_057798.1, forward strand.
CTACTGGGCTTCGGGCTTATCATTTACTAATATTAAAGGGGCACATCGATCCCTTGATCTGGTGTTGCCACCCGACCAGTGGCTCGGGGGCTACTGCATTGCCTATTCAATGCAGAAAATTCAAAATGCTCAGTGTTTGGTTTGACCGAGCTATGGGCAAACACATATCCGGACAACAATAGGTACCATATAGACCTATCCGGCATCAAGCTAATATATTACGACAACTTCTCAAGACCAATTCTCAAGGGCCCGTTCTCTGATCACTATTTGCTCTAATATATTACACCACATTTCTATGACACCTCGGATACAGTCTGACGCTGGAACTTGGATACAGTCCGGTGTTGGAACTTGGATGCAGTCCGACGTTAGAGCTCGGATGCGAGAGGACATAGCTGCACAGGAAACACTTCAAACCCAAGGTTCAGCGTAAAATAACAAGGCATTGATAAAGGCCGAAGACTTAAAGGGATCCTCGGATGCCCGACGTGTGCACTCTTCGGATTTAGCTCAGCAACCCTCAATATCGAAGATGGGAAGATTTGTTGAACCAGTTTTCAAGGCCGACGACCGAAGATAAGGAACAATTCGGAATAACCGAGGGGCGTCCCCAACTTGAAGACCGGTTCAGGGGGCTACTAACGGTGTCCTGGACTAGAGGGTACTCACCACGTTGTCTCCCGACCAGGTGGATCGGGCCGAGGACCCCCATGGTAGTTCACTATTGGGCCAGTTCGGGTAGCCCATGCCGCATACAAGGGATATTCCACAAGACTTGACGCCCAAGTCGAGGACTCTTCTAAACCCTAGGCCTCTGGTATGTTATATAAGCTGAGGCCAGGCTAGTCAGTAGACAATCTAATATTCATTAGAACAATCTCGTGGTAGATACATGTACTCTGTACTACACCCATATGAATACAATCAAAAGCAGGATCTAGGGTACTACACCCATATTTGTAACAGGGGTCAATTGATAAATCGAGGGACTTAATGATTGAGTAGCTTATTTTTCGAAGATAAACACCCTCAACGATGTGAAAAACAAAGTTACCCGGCTTGCAAAGAAGAAATAAATGCAGCAAATTTTATGTAACAGAAAACTTTGTAGGCTCAAATGATGTTTTCATTTATTTTGACACTGATATTTTTTGATGAAGAAGGCACTACTTGTTTGAATATTTAAGTTGAGAATGACATTTGGATTATTATTTTGTCTTTCTGTCATCGTCTATAAAGTTCAATTACTCGTATTCATACTGTTTAAATCACGGACCGCGTGTACAATTGCACTTAAAATAAAACAGTCCATGTTTTGTGTAGTTATGTTTTCTTAAAAAATACCCACACGGTGCACCGGCTTATCTTACTTTGCACGTCAATATCAAGCCGAAGGCGACACCAACTACATTTCAGAAAAAGCACGGTGGCAAACGGGCCAACGGGACGGCCAAGACGGCCCAGTAATCACCGGGTGAGCAGGGAAGTTCAAGTGTAGTGCCGACGTACCTTATATAAGCTGGTTGGCGCTCCGTTCGGCAGGTGAGGTGGGAATAAACATTCCATCTCCGTCGCCGTGTCGGGAGCGACGCGCGTGACCGTGTGGGCCGGCCCAATAAACCTTTTAAGCCTGACACACGATGGCCCAAATACCCCGCGGGGCGACGGGAACCTGTGCGGATATGTTTAGTCCCACCACGCCCGACGGAGGGCGCGATGACCGGCTTAAATAGCCGGTGCCACACAGGCAGTCAAACCCCTATGATATACACGCTTGCTATCACCGTCCGACGCTTCCCTATGGGACCGTGCCATCGGTGCGGTCTGTCTAATGTCAGACTGGCCGGCGCACTAGCCATAGTGCACAACAGCAACAGTAAACAATGAAGGTCTATAGTGCATCATGAACACATCCAAATAAACAGAGTGAAATTGCATCTTGCATAACATAGTCTGACACAACAATAGTCATAGCGGTATCGTAGCACATAGTCTGACATCAACAAAGTAAAACAAGTCTCATATAACATAATCTAACATTTAGAAATTAGAAATGATCTCGTAGATCGAAGCAATCCATCAAGAAATTGTCTTCAATCGAAGGGCTAAGTAATCTTCCATACTTTGGAACTCAAGCAAAGTTCTTGCATACAAAAACAGTAAGATATGTGTTAATTCACAAAAACAAATAAATTTAGATAACAACATGATTGACATGAACATACAAAAATCGTACTTAGGATTTTGAGGGCATGTGGACTTATAATGACCCGAAAGACCACACTGGCCACATTGACGTTGGCTTTTCTCATCAAAAGCTTTAGGTCGCCCATTTTTAGTGACATCAAGACCACCCTTATCGCGGCCTTTAACATTCTGTTTTGGTGCGCGTTTCGTTGAAACTTTTACGGGATCACGAACCAGAACATGATCTCGATTAGGCTCAAATGCGTCATCATTCACAAACTTTTGCTTTGCACCAGGCTCATCCTCCTCAGTGTAATCATTCTCTATTATGTCCTTCAGAGCTGCCTTCAACTTGTCGAATAAAAATGGTTTATGGCATGCTTTATGAGATGCTTTGGTAGATAAGATAGTCAACTTGCTGTACCTAGCTCTCTCCCCTGTACCTCCCATCCCCATGCAAACAGATCGCTAGTGTGCTTTAGGGGAAGTCCACCCCTTGCAATTTTGGTGAACCTACATAGTACTAAACACCTAGGTATCTCAAGTAAGTGTAGCTGAATCAAAACATGAAGAATATGTTTGCAAGGAAGTCCTTTGCAACCCATACTTCTACAACTACACTTCACGGTTTGTTCGGAGTTACCTGGTGTGTGGTCCACAGTGAATCTGATATCCCTATTTTCCTTCCATGTTAGTATGAATCAGTGAGTGTCTACTCCTCTCAGTCTCTCAAGGACCTCAAGCTCCCGTGCCTTCTTCATATCTTCCTGTAAGATATAAAAGTTTGCTGTAGTGAACTCACGGGTAGATGATTTCTCAATGTCTTTACACTCGTCCAGGACTGGTACTGGGTTTGTCTGTGTGTTTGTGCAATCATCATGCGCCTCGTTCTCACGAAGACGAATGATGCAGTTCTCATAGTGCACAATCATGTCAACAATAGTCATACCAGAGTCTAGATGCATCTGAAGGCATGAATTCAGACTCTCACTTTGCTAGTTACTTCGCATACCTAGGAAAAACCCACCAGATAGATATGATGCAGCCCAAAGACATTTCTTCTTGTACATCCTACGTAACCATGTCTTTGTTTTCGGACTACCATTTGGTGGTAAAAGTTGCCCATCTCTCCTCAAATACTTTATGTGAAGTGGCATAATAAAGTAGAGACCTTTACTCCTTTAGAAACTTATGGTGAAGTTGTTTCTGCATGTTCTTCTCAATATGCCACGAGCAAAGACGATGCCAAACATCCAAAAGTACCTTCCTGATGGCCTTAACTGTAGCTGCATCTCCATCAGTAATTACTGGCCTGGCCTCTTCTGACAATGAGCCCTCAAAAACGTTTGTGTTTTCTCTGTTAATGTACAGACATATCAAACAATTTTGTTTAAAAAAACATCAATGGTTTTTAAATATAAAACACTCATCGCAGACATTTTTGTTAGAACACCCGTATGAAGACTGACATCTTCCCTAGGAAGCCAAGGGAAAATGTGCCAAGCAGGATTTGTGCAGCTCTTGATCACAAACGTTTTGGACAGAACACCTGTATGTAAACTGACAGCTTCCCCAGTAAGCCAAGGGAAAATGTGCCGAGTAGGATTTGTGCAGCTCTTCATCGCAAACATTTTAGATAGAACACTCATATGCAAAGTGAGAGCTACGGTCTTCCCCAGTAAGCCCAGGGAAAATTTGCAACGCAGTATTTGTGCATCTCTTCAATGCAAATGGTTCAGATTAAATACGATATGCAAAGCCAGACTTCAGCGCTAAGCCAAGAGGAAATGTGCCGAGCAGGATTTGTACATCCCTTCAACGCAAATGGTTGTTTTGGATGACCCATGTGCAACCACGTACAGACAATTTGGTAAGATTTGCATCTGTCATATTGGGTATATTGCCATTTGTCAAACTAGAAAGATTGACATTTGTTGATCTAGTAACATTGCCATTTGTCAACCTTGTAACACTGCGATTTGTCAAAATATACAGCTAAAAATCACTAGCACTATCTAATTTTGCAACTAAAATTCAGTAATTAAGCATAGATTTCATTCATAGATTAAGCATTCGTTCTTTTATACAAACAGTTCAACTCGACAGCTGAACCGACCAATTTTTTCCCCAATTGTTGCCAACCACATACTGAAATAGCTACTTTAATTATATATACTAGCTAATTTTAAGTATGTTGTACAGTTCCACCACATCTATAGTCAGATGAACTGAACAAAATAGACCCTAAGTACTACTACTACGGAGGGGCTTTGTACTACTTCCGGCAGCCTCTCCTCTGCCGAGCACGCTCAGTAAGAGGCAGAGGAGGAGGAGCCTACCGACGAGCTTGACAACTGCAATATGGTGCCTACTGTTGCTGCACCTTCAACGACGCTCACATCGAATGCCCTCTGCCACTCCAGACGACCCCTATCGAAGCAGTGGTTCTACTTGTAGATCTCCTAATTCCTCGCCTCTGCGTTGGCGTGTGCTGCAGCCATGGCGACGGTAAGGCTCTTTGCATGCTCGATGAGGTGCTCCTCCTCCTCCCACAGGAACTCGATGTAGCATGCAAGGTTGCTGATGCACGTGCGGGCCTCCACCTCCGCCTCCTGACTTTGGGTGGCAGTGACAGAGCAGGTAATGACCCCGGCGGTCGACGGTGGGCTGGTGGCCATGGCGGCCGACGATAGGGTGGCGGCCATGACCACCACCTCCCACCTTCGGGCCGCGGTGGCAGAGCGGGTGAAGGCCACGGTGGCCGACAGTGGGGTGGCGGCCGCGACGGCCACCTCCCACCTTTGGGTCGTGGTAGCGGCGGAGACGTAGTGTGTGGTGGGTGTTCCGCGCACACCCAACAGGGACACCACGCGCACTACACTACGCTAGGGACTGCGCCGACGCCACGATGTAGCCTCCCAGCTTGAGCTGTCTGATACGTCTCCAACGTATCTATAATTTTTTATTGTTCCATGCTATTTTATTATCCATCTTGGATGTTTTATATGCATTTATATGCTATTTTATATTTTTTTAGGACTAACCTATTAACCTAGAGCCCAGTGCCGGTTTTTATTTTTCCTTGTTTTTGAGTTCTAGAGAAAAGGAATACTAAATGAAGTCCAAATGACCTGAAACTTTACGGTAATTTTTTATGGACCAGAAGAAGCCCACAAAGCATCGGAGATGGACCAGAAGAGTCCCGAGTCCACCACAAGGACAGGGGCGCCCCCCATTCTTGTGGTCGCCTCGTGGACCCCCTTGACTTGTCCCCGATGCCAATAATTCCTATAAATACCAAAACCCCCAGAAATAAAACAAGATCGGGAGTTCCGCCACCGCAAGTCTCTGTAGCCACCAAAAACCAATCGGGACCCTGTTCCGACACCCTGCCGGAGGGGGAAACCATCACTGGTGGCCATCTTCACCATCCTGGTGGTCTCCATGACGAGGAGGGAGTAGTTCACCCTCGAGGCTGAGGGTATGTACGAGTAGCTATGTGTTTGATCTCTCTCTCTCTCTCTCTCTCTCTCTCTCTCTCTCTCTTGTTCTTGATTTTGCACGATCTTGATGTACGGCGAGCTTTGCTATTATAGTTGGATCTTATGATGCTTCTCACCCTCCTTCTTGTAATAGATTGAGTTTTCCCTTTGAAGTTATCTTATCAGATTGAGTCTTTAAGGATTTGAGAACACTTGATCTATGCCTTGCATGTGCTTATCTGTGGTGACAATGGAATATTCACGTGATCCACTTGATGTATGTTTTGGTGATCAACTTGCAAGTTTTGTGACCTTGTGAACTTATGCATAGGGGTTGGCACATGTTTTCATCTTGACTCTCCGGTAGAAACTTTGGGTCACTCTATGAAGTTCTTTGTGTTGGTTTGAATAGATCTGAGATTGTGTGATGCATATCATATAATCATACCCGCGGATACTTGTGGTGACATTGGAGTATCTAGGTGACATTAGGGTTTTGGTTGATGTGTCTTAAGGTGTTATTTTAGTACGAACTCTAGGGCTATTTGTGACACTTATAGGAATTGCCCAATAGATCGATCAGAAAGAATAACTTTGAGGTGGTTTCATACCCTACAATAATCTCTTCGTTTGTTCTACGCTATTAGTGACTTTGGAGTGACTCTTTGTTGCACATTGAGGGGTTGTTATATGATCCAATTATGTTATCATTGTTGAGAGAACTTGCACTAGTGAAAGTATGAACCCTAGGCCTTGTTTCCTAGCATTGCAATACCGTTTTCGCTCACTTTTATCGCTTGCTACCTTGCTGTTTTTATATTTTCATATTACAAAAACCTATATCTACCATCCATATTGCACTTGTATCACCTTCTCTTTGCTGAACTAGTGCACTTATACAATTTACCATTGTATTGGGTGTGTTGGGGACACAAGAGACTCTTTGTTATTTGGTTGCAGGGTTGTTTGAGAGAGACCATCTTCATACTACGCCTCCCAAGGATTGATAAACCTTAGGTCATCCACTTGAGGGAAATTTGCTACTGTCCTACAAAACTCTGCCCTTGGAGGCCCAACATGAGTCTGCAAGAAGAAGGTTGCGTAGTAGACATCAAGCTCTTTTCTGGCGCCGTTGCCAGGGAGGTTATTGCTTGAAGGTATATCTTTAGATCTTTCAATCTAATCTTTTAGTTTCTTGTTTTATCACTAGTTTAGTTTATAAAAGAAAACTACAAAAAATGGAATTGAGGTTGCCTCATATGCTTCATCTTTTTAATGTCTTTCGAGAAAATGATGGAAAGGAAAATTGTGCTCAAGTGTTAGAAGAAGTATATAAAATGTTTGCCTTAAAATCTTTGTATGATGAGCATGATTGCAATGTTGTTAGTATGAATTCCTTGAATATCCATGATGCTAATGATATGCAAAGCTACAAGCTTGGGGATGCTATGTTTGATGAAGATGATATTT